>NC_054471.1:169940720-170560720 GCF_017639515.1 Carcharodon carcharias
TCCAATGTGAACAGAACCCCGTTTGCAAGTCTGTGATCTTTTTCTAGGGCCATGACCACTTTCTGGTCCACTGTCAGAACTCATACAGCGCTTACTGAGTGTCCACATCATTATCTCGGTTTGCCAAATGATAGGTCTTGTCTCCTGTCCTTCATCCTGCACAATTAGCTAAATGTTTTTATTTATCAGTGGCCTTTCCTGCTCTCCCTATGATGGTGGCGTCCCTCCACGTACTGGTCCCTCCTGGCATGTATGTTACCTTTGTTCCTACTTTGGGTAATTGCCCTTTTGGATGAATAGCATTGTCCTGTACCTCAGTATTACTTTGTTCAAAGTCAGTCAGCCCTGTACCTGCCATTTTCTGCTCCTCATAACTATCCAGTGTATGTTTGTGAAGTGCATGGTACCTCCTCACATTCTGTCCTGTTCAGAACCTGTAAAGGTATAGTCAGTACCAATTAACTGTGAGGAATGTACCCTAACAGTTTGATTACTGTGTTGCACAATTACTACTTTCCCATCACTCCCTATAGCCTTGCCAGGTCCTTTCCATTCTTTCTGGCCTTCCCTTTTATAATATACCATGTCTCCTTGTCTAAGCTGTATTCCTGATGGTCTTATGCGGTGCTGTAGGGCTCACCGAATTTTTTCCCCAAACCTCAGCTTTAATGAAAGCTTTTCTGCCCACATGCAAAGCATTTAGATGAGCAGAAAAAGTGGAGCTAATGTTAGTCCCTTCTAGAGTGGAGGGAGCGTCTGACAACACTGAAGGTAATGTTGGATTTCTTCCGTACACCAACTGATAGACTGTACCCCCCCAATCATTTGCAGAGACTTCTTTGCATGCACCACCATGCTAGTGCCATTAGCAGTTTACAACCTGGTTGAATAGCTAATATTTTATGCAACATGCCATCTATTAACATATGGTTTCTTTCACAAAGAACATCACTAAACAGGCTCTCAGCTGCAGTGTGCATAACTATGTTTAAATTTTTGCACATATCCCGAAATTCCTCATTGGCGAATTCCCCACCATTACCTGTGAGGAACGTTGTTGGTGTTCCTAATCCTGTTCCTACCCATTTCTCCATGACCTTATCAACAATGGTCCTTTTGTCTTTATTGTATATCAGTGGATAGATTAAATCTGGTTGCCATATCTAAGGAGTGTAGTAAAAAATCTCCCTATCCTTGTCCCAAACTTTCAAATCCATTGCCACTGCATCGTTAAACTCCCTGGCTAGTGGCAAGCTCACAACAGGTCACAGTGGTGTCTTGCAATATTTAAGACAAATTTCACACTGAGCAGTGCTTTGTTCAATAAGATCATCATACCCTTTATCGACCACTCCTGCATCTTGAAGCAGAGTCTTCAGTTTGTGGTGCCAGATGTGCATACTGTCTATGTAATTTCCAAATGACCTTCTTTTAGTCCACCAAATTCTCATTCTCAGCAGTTAACAAAACTTCATGAACTTTGATGAGAAATCTCTGGCTTCTTTAGTGGAAAGCAGTAATGGCCTGCCTGAGTAAAATGGAGATCCACATTTTTCCCCCAAATATGACTACTCTATCATTCTTCATACCTAGCGTCATCTGAGCCTTCATCGCAGATCGACTCAACAAGTGGTATCTCACTAGAAACCACATCAGTACTGATAAACAGATTGATCCCTGCTATCTTACAAGGGAGGACCACCAGTTTGGAGAATGTTAATGTATTGTCATCTCCGAACCTGAAGCAGGTAGTGCTTTCATACTCACACCAAATCACACCAAAAACACTGATTGGCCATTCCCCTTGCATTTGTGGGTTTTAAACACCCACAGTCACCATTCCAGACACACTTTTTGTCCCAACCCTCAAATTGGCCAGAGTTATGACCATTTTCAGACCTCGTCTTTAACCTCATCTTTGTGTTGGAATCTTTGTCTAATATTTGGTCGACTGCAAAATTCAGTCACTGTTGAATCTTCTATCCTTTGTTTCACAGCATAGTTGTTCGCATTTGCTGAAAAAGTGGCAGGGAACGACTGTTTCCCCAGAACTTTTTTTAGGGCAGCAGGCATTTGATCTAAGAGAGATTCTTTCCCCCAGAATTGAACCCCTGTTAGTACTAAAAGACTATCAACATGGGAAATGTGAGCACAGTGCAGTAATTTAAACACCAATACCAGTTCTGGAATTTCAAGGTCAAATCTCTGTAGACTCCTGTACCATTTATCAAAATCCATGATATATTCTTCCATGGATTGATCAACTGATTTCCTAAAGCTATCAAAAATCATCCAAGCTTCATACACTTCCAATAGCTCACCTTTTTTGTCAAACTTATCTAAAAATTGTATCAGACAATTTAATCCCTCTTCATGGTCCAAATCATCCACTTTCCACTCGGAAAATACTTTACTCCTTATTTTACTTTTGGCTGGTAATGATAACACCAAAGCTTCTTCCAGGGTATAGCAGTAACCCAGGTCCACACGTCAACTTCAGCCTTCCATTGCCAAGAAGGTTCAGAGTCCAAAAAAAAAAATTGGCGGATAGTCAAAGCTTGCGACTTTGCACCATTCTGTAACTTAAATTGTTAGCAACAGTACACATCTTTTCCCTCAGAGGACTGAGGCAGAAAGCTTCATATACAGCAATCAGCAAAGCTTAAAGTTCATCCTCTGCTACAATGTTACTCACAATAAGAGGTTGTGGTAGAAGAATTAATCAAGGCAGGTCTCCTGGTTAAAGCTGGTTTATATTTCCAAGACAACTCCTCAGTGCTAATAGTTTTCACACAAAGTGTTCCAGCTGTACTTTTTTATTCTACTCAGCTTGGATAATTAATGCCCATCACCTGTTTAACTACCAGTTGGTTTTAACAAGATGATTGCCATATTAACAGGGGGTGCCTCAGGCTGATCTGATTTTGGCTAATGGGATGCCCAAAACACTGCTTATGCACTTTAGACCTGGTAAGGGAAAGGCTAAAACTTCCAGAATTCTTTGGAGAGGTAAGGCACCCTTTTGCAGGGGTCAAACTCTTTTGGATATAGTCCCGGGACAACTTTGAGGAAGATCAGGTGCTCTATGGGAGAGAGAAGGTGCCTTTTAGTGTTGTGAAAACTAGACATGAATGTGTGTGCAAAGTGCATAAACTCATTGGAACTGTCAAGAGATCTGTCAAAATAAACTGTCAATAGAGCTGTCAAAGGAAGTTTTCAACAGACCTTTCAAAGGGAGCTGTCAAACTGTCATGACATTTAAAACTCCTGCCCTTTAAATATTTGAAAAACTGTCCACAGTGTTAATGAAAATCAGTGTTTGCTATTTCACTCTGTCTGTTGACGTAAGCCTAAGGGTTATCATTACAGGGTCAGTGCTGAATGATTGATTTCACAACCTTCCATTATCAAGTGATGTGCCTGTCAGTTTACAGTTTAATTGACAGCTCCAACTGGTTATAAACTCTTTGAAGTGGGACTTTGAATTCCAATGTTTGTTTTAGAAAGGATTAAATATAGTGATCGGGTTTTTATCGATGAGTGTTTTTTGAAATAGTGAATTAATCAATAGACAATTAAGAACCTTATTTAATCTCAGCATGGGTCCTGAGGTCTGCCCATAGTGGGTACTATGGGTGGAATCATCCCAGATTTGCACTAAGTGTGGTAGCTGGCTCACTCACTGCCAGCTCTAGGGACATCACCACTTACTCTCACACATACCCTCACTTCTCCATCTGGCCTCATCTCCCTCTGGACACTGCCTCCTCAGCCCTCATCCTCTTTGAGGCCACTTGCACAGATCAACTTGTGCCCCCACCCATACCCTGGGATATACCCCTTCCCCAGCATAACCCTCAACCTGCAGCCTCTCCCCTTGCCTGAGGCCACTTCTCCCACTTCCCCAAGCAGGCCCTAGCCCTGCAATCATAATAAAAAGAATGTTTTATCCCACCAGACACAATGGAGGCTTTTCATGCTGTACCGTCCCAATCCTCCTTCAGTACTCATGCATTCCCAGGAATCACACTGTTTTGATGGTGGGCAGGCTTTCATTTGCCTAGCATGCCATCACCTCGCTGCTTCCTCATACTGGGCACCATACTTAAAGTGCAGCCACACACACACCTCTCAGTGCTTCCAGCCCATGACTGCTGCACAGAAGACATGACGTCGAAAGGCAAGAAGACTACAGCCCCCTGATTCAGTGGCTTGTCCCTGGAATGCATTTTGGATGCCGTGGATGCCCGCATGATGTTCTCTACCCCACTCTGGTTGCAGGGGCTCCAGCAATCTTACCACTCCAGCTTTGTAGGCAATGGCAGTGATGATCAGTGCCAATATTGCACAGAAGAGGTTGGCTATCCAATGCAGAAAGCAGATGAATGATCTCATCTGTGCAGCCAGGGTAAGGCAGCCATCTCATCACTCTAAATTCACACACTCAAAAAGCCATTACACATTCACTGGCATCTCACTCACTGCCAGCTCAAAGGACATCACCACTCACTCTCACACACACACACACACCTTCACATCTCCATCTGGCCTCATCTCCCTCTGGAAACTGTCTCCTCAGCCCTCACCCTCTTTGAGGCCACTGACACAGATCAACTTGTGCCCCACACACACGCTGGGATATACCCCTTCCCCAGTATAACCCTCACCCTGCAGCTTCTCCCCTTGTCTGAGGCCACTTCTCCCGTTTCCCCAAGCAAGCCCTAGCCCCGCAGTCATTGAAAAGCCGCCCCCGCCTTACAGTGGCTTGGTAGGTAGTGACCTGCCCGTGAGTCCCCCTAAAAGTAATACGGTGCTGCCTGCGAAACCTGGTGCTGATGACCAAGAGTGCTGCCTGAAGCAAGATAGGTATACAAACCTGGAAGTCCCAAGTGAAGTTCAACTCACCAGGTGCACGTCGCTTATGTACAGTAGTGAAACGCATCGACACGCAATCACACCGACGTGCTCGGATGATCCAGCGTAGGGGGATGATTCTGGCAAACTGGGCTTATAATGATATGCACATGTATAACAATGAAGTTCCTGATGTCTGATGGTGGGAAACACAGCCCACCATTGGTAGGAAGAGCAGACGATTGCAAACTGGTTTCAAGATGTTGTGAAACCAAATTTTACCATCTCACAGCTAAACACGCCCATCACCAATGGGTATGGAAAACTCCACTCTATAAGTCAGCATGGTGTGTGTAGGGGATAATGGTGGTGGGTGGGGGCATGAGTTGGCACTGAGCTGGCACTAAGGGGCTATAAAGGACCATGGAGGTGGGAAGAGGGGAATAGGCTGGCATGGAGGCCATGAGGAGCCATGGGGATGAGTAGTTGGGCACAAGTTGTCATTGAGAGCATGAGGGACATAAGTTGGCATAAGTTGGCATGGAGGCAGCATAGGAAGTGTGTGTGGGAGGTGAGGGAGTCTGAGGAGTGAAGGTTGGAGCGCTGTTTTTTGCTTTATTGCTTTTTTCGTTGCCTCGACAAAGCGCCGATACCCTCCGCCCAGCCCACCTCTACTCCCAGCAGCCACCGCACTGTTTCCAGGATCATCCACCACAACCCCTGGAAAACCTCCTCACCCCCTCCCCCACCACCCAACCTGGAAAAAAAAAAAATCAAAATTTCCAGGGGCACCTTTTCCTCCATGGCAGGTTTGCGGAGCCGGGAGTTGCAGTGATTCTGCACTCCTGACCCAAGTGTCAGAGGCTGAATTATGAAGAAATATCAGAGAAATCAGAAATTTGAAAGGAAGCACCTGAGTGATGGACATTTTGAAGTATATCAGACAGTAAATAAAATGGTAAAGGTAAAATCAGAAAATTAATTGTGAAAACAAACAATTACAAATTAGTACAAAACAACTCTCCATAGAATTACATACAATGTACAGCACAAAAACAGGCCATTCTGCCCACATACTCTGTGCTAGTGTTTATGCTTCATACAAGCTTCCTTCCACCATTCTTTCTCTAACCTTATCAGCAAATCCTTCTTTTTCTTTCTCCCTCTTGGATTTATTTGGTTCCCTCTTAAATGCATCCGTGTTATTTGCCTCAATCACTCCATATGGCAGCAGGTTCCTCATTTTAACCACTTTCCAAGTAGTTTCTCTTGAATTCCCTACTGGATTTATTAGTAACTACCTTATATTTATCGCCTTTGTTTTGGTCTCCTGGACAAGTGGAAGCATCTTCTCTGCGACTACCCTGTCAAACCCTTCGTTATCTTAAACACCTCAGCCAGGTCATCCCTCCAATTTATCTTTTCTAATGAAAGGAACCCCAGCCTGTTCAATTTTTCCTGATAAATATATCCTCAGTTCTGGTAACATCCTTGTAAATCTTCTCCAGTGCCTCTATATCTTTTTTTATAATATGGCAACCAGGACTAGGCACAGTAGGATAGGTATCAGGAAGATCTTCTTCACACAAAACAGTGATCAATACATGGAATAAACTACACAATAGTGGTAGCAAGAACCTCTTAAAAAAAAACAACTGACTGCTGGAATGGGTGCGCTTTAGGATAAGTGAACAAAGATGGACCAAATAACCTACTTTGTTGTAATTATCTGATGTGATCATATGACTGTGGCAACACGACAGCAAAAATTTTGAAGAGGAGTGTTCCAGGAATTGAGCCTGCTGCCCACGTCCTGTTTATCTCATGGGGAAGGATGGGTAAGTAGTTCATCCGCCAAATTTATATTACAAAACCACTTGAAATCAAAGTTGTTCTATATGCCCTCCTTATTCTGGAATTCATCATATGTGCATGGCAAAGCAAATGTCACAGCACCAGATAAAACTTTTACTTGTGCAGTCACTTATTTGTGACTTGCCATTTTCATTCCACCAAGGTGAGTCTATATAAATGAGTGAGCAGGAAGCTGTTACCAGCCCGTGTAGGCCAGCAGGGGTGATCAGCCTAGTAGTGGCCATACAAAATGGTGACGCCTCCTTCTGGTGGTCAAGTGTAGGGTGGTGATGTGGGGAGGTGGGGCTGGGGCACCGCTACCTCTAAAGGTGTCAGTGCTGGTGGTCCTCAGTACCCCTGAAGGCAGCAGTGCCACCTTGATTACATTTCAGCAGTATAAAGCAAGTGGGCCGTTACATAATGAATCATCAGGCAGGGAATATGGGAAACGGGCGCTCCCTGGCCCAGAGCTTTGACATTGCAGTAGTGAAACTCTGTTATTACCAAAGAAACTGCTAATCAACAAGCATCTGTTTCCCATTGTAATTCACAAAAAAAAAGGAACTAGCTGTGGCAACACGTTCACATGTAGGAAGAAGCTATTTCCATTGTGTATCTAGATAAACGGCTACACAGAGGAGCCTTTTCTACATTTCGGTGCCCTCTGCATGAACTGCAAGCAAACACCAGTAATAATGGGTTGCTACATTGTGATTATGTCTCTCTACAATTAAAGAACAGCTGATTTCTTCCTTAGTATCTTTGTCCGTTGGTTAGAAGTCACAAAAAGTCACAGAGAAATAAAGCAACTCAGCTGTGTATGTAACTTGTACTTCAGTGTCACGTGTGCTTGAGCTGTATAGAAATGAGTCCTTTGGTATTTCTAGCCACCTATGAATTTTTATATTTTATTTTTGCTGGTTTTAAAATTTCTGAATTGTTATGAGGCCATTGCATTTTCTCACACCATTAAATGAAGAAAGCAACTTGACACTTATACAGTGCATCTATTATAATGCTGTCTTTCAAAGCCACACAGAAATTACACTACAGCAAGAATGTTTTCTGCCTTTGTGTTGTAAAATGTATACAATGTCATTCTCCCCCACCCACTACCCCCCACATATCTCTTCCTTCTGTTCTCCAGTTGTGCCACAACTTATTTACTGTTCAGCGAACAGGAGCTGCAAAGTGATTCCAGGTCTTTCATCAATCTCCCTATGACATGGCTAAGGAATTGCCACAAGGATGGTAATCCGTCAGTTTGTCCTTTTTCTTTTATGGGGGTGTCAGAACTCCACTCAGTGCCACCAGGGTGACTTTTCAGTGTGATTCCCTTTATCCCGAGAAAGCACCTGGATAGTATCTAAAACAGACATAAATTGAAGAGTGCTAAAAGAGTGCCAGGTTCATCACTTCCCACAAGTGACCTTGCACACATATTCCCAACTTCTAACTTACTAACCCTGGGAGTAAGCAAATACCGGACCAAAAAACCTAGGAAAACTTGAATACTACAACAATATCAATGGTCAAACCAGGTAATGCAATCATAAATAGAATTCTCTAGATGTACCTTGTGACCAAATCAACATTTAGAAGCCATCTGTGTGGCTCAGCTGGTTAGAGCCATGGGTAAATGAACTAGAAACATTGCAGGTTTGACACAAGCCATAGTGAGTTGGCAGATCTTAGCTATGACTGTGATAGGAACACTATAACTGGCCCCAGTACATGTGACAAGAAAATCGGCCAAGATCTGACACCTGATCACTATTGCCAGGCCCTTGTATATGTGGAAGTCAAATGATTGCTGAGTGATTTTTGGCTAGGCTTCTTCCTTATTCAGGTCAGCTACTGACACTCAATGTTAGGAGTCACACACAAGTTAAAGCTATATTGGAGATGCGTTGGAGGATAACTGGGACTGATGGAGCGAGAAAAATAACAACTTGCATTTAGATAGCACCTTTTAAGGTAGTAAAACATAAGCTGCTTCTCGGGAGCACAATCAAACAAAAACTGGCACGAGCCAGAGAAGGGGACTTTAGGAAAAAATGCTTGGTCAATGAGGCAGGTTGTAAGCAGTGTCTTAAAGAAAGAGGGTGAGGTGGAAAGACAGATAGATTTCAGGAGGGAATTCCAAAACTGGGTGCCCAGATGCCAAGAAGCCAATGGGAAGGAGGAAACCTAGAAAAGAAGGTACTATTTGGGAATGTTTTCAAATTTTAAAACAAAAGTAAAATACTGAGGCTGCTGAAAGTATGAAATAAAAATATAATGACACAGATGTCCCTACTATTTGATTAATTTAATTATTACAACATAAATAATTATTTTTATTAACCACATTTTGCAGCTGCTATATCTGAAATAAAAACAGAAAGGTTGGCTGGTTCTCACTAAGAGGTCTGGAGGCTTGTATGGCTGAGCATAAACTATTTATTGGTGACCCATAACTATGTACACATCCAAGGTACTGCCCTGCATGGGTACTGTCTCCATGTGGGCTCCTTCCAGACTCTTATCCACACAGTCTATTATCATGTGACTCTCTACATCATACCGTGGGCAGTACAGTTCTCCAGTCCCACATTCACCATTGCTCTGCCGAACACCCTTATACTACAATGACATGCTGCTATCCTTTAAAGGCATATTACAACAGAAAATGTTGGAAATACACAGGAGGTCTTGGCAGTGTCCATGGAGATAGAAACATTTAGTCAACAAATCAGGTTTATGACCTTCCATCAAACATTTTTAAGTTGAGTTAATTGTTTTATGGATCAAACCTGTTCCGCAAATACGTTTGGATGGATGCCTTATATTTTTGTCACTCTTCCATTTTACTTCATTTTACTTTATGCAGAAAGGCTTTAGATTGCAACATGATCAATGATTACATTGTTTTGAGTATCCATCAGTGCATTATACAACAAAACAAAAAAGAACAACAAAAGATGTAGATGGAGACTTGCACTTTCTAAAGGATATACCATAGAATGTTATGTGATAGGCTAATTGGGGAGAAATAGCAAGGTGAAGAAAAAAGGCACATTGATGAGGAAAGACAGAGGTGTAGTGGTAATGTCACAGGATGAGTAATCTAGGGCCCCAGAGCTTAATGCCCTGGAGGACATGGGTTCAAATCCAACTACACTAGATTGTGGAATTTAAATTCAGTCAATAAATTGGGAATTGAAAACTAATTTCAGCAATGATGACCATGAAACTATCATCAATTGTTATAAAACCACATTTGGTTCACCCATGCCCTTTAGGGAAAGAAATCCACCCACCCTTACCTGGCCTGGCCTAAGTATGACTCCAGGCCCACAGCAATGTGGTTGACTCTTAACTACCCTCTGAAAATGGGTGAGCAAGCCATTCAGTTCAAGGACAATTAGAGATGGGTAACAAATGCTGGCTGTAATTTTTGTTTTTCTATCTCTACCTTGTTTCTTCTTTCACACTCTTTGATTTTGTTTCTATTTTATTCATTCATGGGATGTGGGTATCACTGGCAAGGCCAACATTTGTTACCCATCTCTAATTGCCCTTGAACTGAATGGCTGTTAAAACAAATCCATGCCTTTGCTTGGGGTGGGGGTGGGGTGGGGGGGTAGAATTTCTTCCACTTCAGCAAGGCAATTGCACCCAGGATAAGCTTCAAATTGCAATGGTTAGGTTACATACTTCAAAATTACACAAAAATTAATTTGCCTAATCACAACATAAAATCTTCCAAGATGCAGCACAATCAGGCAGGGTAATAAAACATAATTGCTTATTTTAATTTATTTCCATTAAAAGGTATTTGTTCATATATTTAAGAGTATCAAATGAATGCAGTTTTATTAATTCAGCTGCAAATGAGTTTATCACCCAAAATAATTTTGTGTGCATCCAGTTTGAGTAATCTGATTTAAAATCATGGAAATGACTGAAAGATATTAAAATTTAATTGGCATGCATGAGTCAGTTTCATAGTAATGAAATATTTTTTGAAATGAAAATCTTTCAAAATGTGCCACTATTGCCCATGCGCCTAACAAAATATGCATAATTTGAAGAAACTTCCTGAATCAGTGCAGTTGGTGGAATCCCACAATTGCAACCAGGGGGAGGGGCCAGGTTTGTGACAGCATTTAATCAGGGGAACTGAATCTTGAACATTGTGGAAAGGTGAATGTGTGAGGGGGCTAAGACCTCACACTGTATATTTTTATAAAGTATATATAGTTGGCTCCATGGCAATTTCTAAAATTTTTAAAACTGGACAGACTTTTAAAAATGGCTGAATCTATGTCTGTCTGTGACCTCCGAACAAAAGAAGTTACCTGGCAGTAGCGGGGAAACTCACACACTATTATTTCTGGGGAGCCACTAACACCCCTTGTGGGCTACAAGGCTAAAGAAAGGCCATCTGCATTTCAGAACCCAGGCTGGCCAACAGGAGTCTGCTCATCTGCTAAAACAAAGGGCCCTATAACCTTCCTTTCAATTCTTAATAGTTGAGACATTTAACAGTTTCGGTGACCCAGAAGAGGGATACACATCCTTTGTCAAAAGTAACATGGAAAGATGGGAGTCATGTGATACGGGCCTCTGGCTTGTGGAACCAGTGATATTGCCTTGCTGAACTGCAAAACTCAGTCTGCAGTTTACCATATAACTGACAGTCTCACAGAAAAGGACCTGCACAGGTTGACACTTGGCTCCATCTACACAGCTTCTGCTGGAACTTCTGTACCCCATTGCCTACAAGATTGAATCATCTCTGCATGCCTGTATCATTGTGTGAAGTCATTCACCACCGGAAAAGTGAATTCTACAACGTCGCTTTTCAGCCCACTGACCTCTGTGAAGGAATGCCTCACTGGACTTTGATCCTGGATTCTGGAACCCAGATGAGCCAATATTTATTTTCTCTATGGTCTCTGTACTGTAAACCCTTCTTTTCTCTATCCCTCTCTTTACTGTCTGAGTGTGAAAGCGACATTCTGACCCTCCCCCCATGTTTTGATTGTGTGCAAATAAACTAACCCTTTGGATTCATCCTATCTCAAGGTTGTTGTGGGGTTATTACCAGAAAATTTGATCACACAAAAACCAAAGTGTTGGGAAAATATCCCACCACTTATAAAGAGGGAAACAACCCAAAATACCTTTCTATTTACAGAGGCGTGGTGAGATGAGAAATTGGTGCTGTTTAAATTAACCCCCCCTCCTGTCCATAACAAATGAAACTGATTTTGGGCACAACTCACTTTTAAAATCCACAGATTGTGCTATTCCATCAATCTCGCACAGATTATGTTGATATTACTAGGAGAAGCTGGTGGAAATTTGACCCCAAGTGTCCTCTTAGGTTCCGCATCATTGGCCTCTCCCATAAGCACACTCTGCATCCCTTATGGTCAATTCACCTTTATTCATCATTGACTAATCATATGGTGATATGACTCAGGGGTTGTACCAAAGAAATCCTATATTGTGTAAATTAGAGGACATAATCTTGCATATAACTCCAAACGCAATTCTTCTACCCTCTAGAAGGTTGACAGATACACGCTCAGATGAAATGAGGCCAATCATAAATTAACTGGTTGATTTCACGTATAATATGTGAACAAACAGGATAATATCTACAGTGAATTTTAATCATTGTCAGAATGTTCCTCGTAACGTAGAAAATTAAGCGTGCCACACTATCCCTGTATCTAGGCTAAAACCCTATTTTTGGGATGTAGTTCCACTAAAGCTGATTGGCACTAAACTTAACCAGAAGGCTCATTCTCTTGGGTTAACTTTAGATGGCTGAAATTGGTGTTAACAGGGTGATAATGCCTTCAAATTGGGATTGTTAGATTAATGTCCGTTACTACTGACCCTCTGCCCAATTCTACTTTTATTGGGACCTATTGTTGAGTGGCCTGATTCAGATAGTGGGGCCTTTTAATATGCAAATCAGGATTCTATGATGTGCATAAGAATCCAATGTCTATTTAGCAGCAGTTGAAGAAGGCACCTGATCACCACCTTCTGAAGGGCAATTAGGGATAAGCAATAAATGCTGGCTTTGCCAGCGATGCTCACATCCCAGGAATGAATATGTTAAAAAACCCTGATCTTTACTGATGTTGCCTGATCACAATTGGTTCAAAAGCCCCCTGTGAGGGAAGGGAAAATCAGGTCATGGCCAATCTGATCGTTACCCTATGACCCTGCTGAAGGTGCATGGTGATCAGGATTAGGTTTAGCAGTCTTGCCCTCTACTGTCTATTATTGTGGTGATACTTACTGGTTGAGCTTACATATGAAAACCTTGTTTTACATATATTGTTATATACTGAAATGTTATGAATTTTAAACACTTTTTTGTTTGTGTAATTGTGTCAGTGAAAATTAGCTAGTTCCAGAGAAGCATGTGGAAGCATGAAAATCGGCAATAAATATCAGTGGCTAAAAGTCAAGGTCCAGAGTGTAAAGGAGTTTAAAGCAACAGTGCAAAAATGGCATCCAATTCAACAGTGTAGGGCCAATGTGTATTAGGATCATACAAAATTGAGAGGCAAGAAAAGACGCATCACTCCACAATGGCTCAACCATCACAGCTAAATACTCCTGCCCTACACTAACCTCCAGATCCCACTCTGCACAAACCTCCCCCATCACACAACCCACCATGTAATCTCCTGTGAGGGGCAAAAAAAACAGGGCCAATAAGGAACAATTGCGCTGTAAAAATTCTCTCTGTCCTCCTCAGACAATTCAA
Organism: Carcharodon carcharias; assembly: GCF_017639515.1. Lineage (NCBI taxonomy): Eukaryota > Metazoa > Chordata > Chondrichthyes > Lamniformes > Lamnidae > Carcharodon > Carcharodon carcharias. The sequence continues at coordinate 169,954,210 of NC_054471.1, forward strand.
ACCAGTCCAGCAACTCATGTGGACCAAGTGTTGCCTACTTATAGTTCCACTAAAGCTACTTATAGAGTCAGCATCCTCCACATCAGCTGGCATTGTATTCCTGAGGCTCTCTAATCTCTGCAAAATAGCCTATTCCTACTCTTACATAGTATAAGCTCCTGCACCCTGATTCTCCCAAACTGTTAAATTGGAATAATCTATATTGCCCTTTAATTATTTTAGAAAACTCTATTATGTTGCCTCTAAATCTTGCTGTTCTAATGTAATTGACCAAATATTCACTGTGTAGAAATTGTTATGATCTGGAATGCACAGCCTGAATTTGTGGTGGAAGCACATTCAATAGGAACTTTTTAAAGGGAATTAGATAAATACTGGAGAGCAAAAATTTGCAGGACTATGGAGAAAGAGCAGGAGAGTGGGGCTAATTGAAGCGACAGAGGCATGATGGGCTGACTAGCCTCCTTCTGTGCTAGAAGATTCCATGATTCTATGAAATGCTGATTCATCCTTTGTGCTTTCACTATCATGACTACCATGGAAGTATTCCGAATGACGTTTTCCCCAGTTCAACCTCCATGTGCCCTGTCATGCGTACCCCACGTCCACAACCTATCCCCCCCTCCACCAAGAATAGATTGTGCTAAATTTAATACTTGGGATGATTATGCTCAACAGCAATATTAGTACTCTATGTGCCATCAAAGGAGATATCATAAACCCAGGTTACCTGAACTTCCACTGTGTCTACCAATTTGTGTCTCTCATTTTGTTGGGCTCAGCATCTCCTTTAAACCATTCTTCCTAATGATGTAGCCAGCACTCACTGTTCATACTTTAAAAAAAATCAACACATAAGCAGAACTGATCAAAAGGAAATTCATTAATGCTAACTGCTTTTTATAAATAGACACAGACGGTATAATTCACTTCTTTAATAAGGCCATGCTGTCATTTTATTTTAAAATACAGTTAAGGGACAACCAGCAGGAGAAGGTTATGACATCTTTAAAATATAATGTAATCAGTTCTGAGCCAGGTTGCTCCCAAATGGAAGCCATTTTGAGGCACTTAATGACAATAACGTGTCAGAAACATGCAGTTTGCCTTTTTTATATAAAAAAATTGGTCTGTAAATTACTACAGCTGCAAAAGCCAGGTGCTGCGTTCCCTTCAGAAAGAACAGGAAATTATGAAACAGAGATTCTGCGAATGCAATGGGTGTCTGCTCATAATGCCATTCGTGAGGTCAAACTATCCACCTGGTGCACAATTGATTAGCAGAAGCAGATTGTGAGGGAAGTATTAGAATACAAACATGCTACTTTGTCTCAAACAATAGCAATTTGAGCACTGACTACTGCTGAATATGAGTAAAGGGAAACACCTACTTTAATATGAAGCTTTGTTGTCAGTCAATAGAGATTAATCTTATGAGTAACGGTTTCTAATTAATAGTGTATTCAAGGCCTCTTCACTTTGTTGGCCCTAGATTTTCCCTCTGTTCACATGTGAATTTGCTTTAAAATCGGCACCAAACATTTTTGCAATTTGAGTTTCAGTAAATCCTCGAGAATTAAATGGTTCTGAATTTCTCGTGATCTGGCGGCAGCAAAATATTTCAGTGGTAAAATGGAAAAGGTCCATGGTGACAAATTATCACTGAGACAGACCATTGTGCCCAACACTCACTGCCAGCTAGAATTTTAACTCAAAACAGTGCATTTCCCTTGAAGCTTAAAACTCATGTGAATTAATTATAAACTAATCAAACATTATTGTCCAGTATGGTTTCTTAAATCAGCAGTAATAAGGACCATCTAACTCATATATAGATGAAAGTGGAAAGAAAATTGATTTTTATTGAATGTGAAAACAGCAATTCTTCTGATTATTTGTCTTTAATTGATATGTTTGTGTATTGGGGGTGGGGACTTTAATGCTATGAAAATGAACTGATACAATATTCCAGAAATAGGCTGGTCACAGAAAAATATAAACAAAATGGCTGCTAACGACAACAAAACTGACTGGGTGCCAAATATGGAGTTGTTGATTATTAACTACTACGATTCCAAATATTGTGGATTTTTTATTTTGTACGATATTGGTCTCTTTTCCCTTTGATATTAGACAATGCTCAAGGGAGCAAACAAGAAAACAACCTAAAATCATACCATTACCAACATTTTCAAAAAAATACTAATTTACAGTGTTGCAACAAAAGCTCCGATGCCACATTAAGAGAATGCAGAAATGGTTTTTTAAGTTGTCATGTGTTAACACTGTGATAAGTTTTTTTTAACTCTTTTAATTTGCATTAAAATGTTCTATTTGCTTATCAGTGATACCACAGCTTGTGTATGAGAATTTGAGATAAAAGTATGCTGTCCAAAGCAGTTATCTATCACAGGAAGTCACTCACAATTTCCATGGTTTCAGCTCTGCTATGTTTTTCAATGGAGCAGAAGTAAAGACAATAAGCTTATCATGTTAGAGACAGAGTTTTAGAAAAAGCTAATCTTTTCTTATTATATAAAGGAGAAAGATTAAAAGAAACAATTTGAAAATTCTGCAGTGTGGGGTGCATACATTAAATATTGTAGCAGCTGATGGTAATTACAAAATACAGGTGGTAAAAAGCCATTGAATACAGTTAGGCAGCTGCTGGGCTCTGTACTTCAACTAGAGACATTAAACACAGGAATATTGGGACCTTATTTTTTTTTTGCACTATTTAGAAATCTTGTAGGCAAATGTCTATTCTGGAGAAAACTAGGAAGACTGTATAAGAGTGAAAAAGACCTGGGATCCAGCATGAGAGACTGGTGCATCCTAACAGGATATACCATTCTTGTCGTAATATTCCAGGCAATCCAACTAAATATCAAAGATAACAATAGAAAATGCTGGAAACGCTCAGCAGGTCAGGAAATCTCTGTGGAGAGAGATGCTTCAGGTCACTGACCTTTCATCAGACCTGGAAGATGTTAGGGATTTTTTAAGCTAGTAGAGTGCCAAGGAAAAGGGAGGAATAGAAAAAGACCAAAAGAAGCCCATAAATAGGGTGGAGGGCAGGAGTAATTAAATGACAAAAAGGACGATGGTGCCTGGTGAAAGGGCTGATAATGGGGCAAGTTTAGAAATAAAATAAAAGCAAAATATGCTGGCAAAACTCAGCAGGTCTGGCAGCATCAGTGGTGAGAGAAATAGAGTTAACGTTTCAGGTCCATATGACTCTGCTTCAGAGAAATATAGGAATAAAAGGTGAATCCAGAGCAAGTGCAAGTGGTCACCTGTAAGTCTATCACATGTTATTTACATTATACATTGTAGTTGATTTCCTGTGCATTACTTAAAACAAAAACATCAAACAGAATGTAAAAACCAGTTGTTCGCTAAATATTGACAGTATTTTGGCAAATATCCAGTTCTGACAAAAGATCATTAACCTATGATTGGATGGTTGAAACAATTAAAATCTCACCTATTAACCCTGGTTTTCTGTCCACAGATCCTGCCAGACCTGCTGAGTATTTCCAGCATTTTCTGTGTTTATTTCAGAGTTCCAGCATCCGCAGCACATGCTTTGGTTCCCTAAATATTCATAATTGCTCTCCATACCATTTCATTTTTTTTAACATTTGCTCTTCTGTAATATGTGACTGAAGGGTGACAGTCGTTAACTGACTTTAAAGGGTGCAAACAGCATGCAGACAGTGATTCAAGCTTAGTAATAGCAGTCTGAATACTCAATGTGCACTCCCATTGCATGAAGCTCTGCACTACCTCACACAAGCTCATGGAGTTTCTATTAATACCATCAATGAATCGACTATATTGTTTAACAAAATGGGAGGGAAGGGGACAACCAGTGAAGGCTGGGATATGTGTAGGACTGATTAGGAGGAAAGGAAAGCAGTGATGTCTGGGCGGAAGTGAATGCCTAAGCCGATCGGAGAACAGTGCCAACGAGGAGATAGTGGGAGCCTAAAACTGATCTTGGGAGCGAGAGCATCTGGAGGGCAAGTGGTGGAAGGAGGAATCATGGCAACAGGAATGTCAGCATCAGAAGGTAAAAAGGTGTGAATTTATATGATACTTTATCTTTCAAGTCAGAAGATGTTTCAAAGTGTTTCATGTGCAATAAATTATTTTAGACAATGAAGGCAGATTTGGTGAGACCTGTAATTTGGGAAAATAATCTTGGGTGCCGAAGGCAACAGGATTGGAGGGAAGACTCAATCAGGAGTGGGCTTTGGGGCTGCTGTAGGGTGTGGGAAGGAGGAGGGAGTAAGGGAGTTTAGGATTTGTGGCCAGGCAATGGCTTCCAATGGCTGCAGTCTGGTTGTTTTGTTATGTTGCATCAGATTCACAGTACAATTACGCTTTATGTGTTATGAAGGTTGAACAGTGCATGACCCACTGGAGCTGTAGTGCAGATATTTAGCTTCAGGTGGGTTGGATTGTATAACATTGGAGAAGGATGCACCAAGGGTCAAAGAACTTCAAAAGCTCTGGTGGAATGCATCAGACTATGCGCAGGGCGAACAAAGATTACAAGAAAAAGATTACAAGCTTGAAAATAAACATACCCATCATATCTTCCAATGGGAGATTGAAGGATATTATGGATGCATTATTAGTACAATGCATTCAGGGAAAAAACTGGAATTAGGGAGGAAGTTCAGTGCATTATGATTGGTGAATAACAAATATACAAAATCACCAACTAGAAAGCAGATTAAAACATAAGAAATAGAAGTAGGAGTAGGTCATTTGGCCCCTCAAGCCTACTCCACTGTTCAATAAGATGGTGATTCAATTGTGGTCTTAACATCCACTTTCCACATTAAAAAGAAATCTGCCATCCTTACCTGGTCTGGCCTACATGTGAGCCCAGATCCACAGCAAAGTGGTTGATTCTTAACTGCCCTCTGAAATGGCTCAGCAAGCAACTCAATTCAAGGGCAACTAGTTAAAAAAAGGCTGACAATGCAGCAGGGGAGCTTTATTTTTATTCATTCACAGGATGTGGGCTTCGCTGGCTGAGCCAGCATTTATTGCCCATCCCTAGTTGCCCTTGAGAAGGTGTTGGTGAGATGCTTTCTTGAACTGCTGCTGTTCATATGGTGTATTTACACTCACAATGCTGTAAGAGAGGGAGTTCCAGGAATTTGACCCAGTGGCAATAAAGGAACAGTGATATATTTCCAAGTCAGGATGGAGAGTGGCTTGGAGGGGAACTTCCAGGTGGTGGTGTTCCCATCTATCTGCTGCCCTCACCCTTCTAGATGGTAGTGGTTGTGGGCTTGAAAGGTGCTGTCTAAGGAGCCTCCTTCGGTGAATTCCTGCAGTGCATCTTGTAGATGGTACACACTGCTGCCACTGTGCGTCGGTGGTAGAGGGAGTGAATGTTTGTGGATGTGGTGCCAATCAAGCGGGTTGCTTTGTCCTGGATGGTGTCCATCTTCTTGAGTTTTGTGGGAGCTGCACTCACCCAGGCAAATGGAGAGTATTCCATCACACTCCTCACTTGTGCCTTGTAGGTGGTGGACAAGCATTGAGGAGTCAGGAGATGAGTTACTTGTCACAGGATTCCTAGCCTCTGACCCGCTCTTGTAGCCGCAGTATTTATATGGTTGGTCCAGTTCAGTTTCTGGTCAATGGTAGCCCCCAGGATGTTGATTGTGGGGGATTCAGTGATGGTAATGTCATTGAACATCAAGGGGCGAAGGTTAGATCCTCTATTATTGGAGATGGACATTGCCTGGCATTTGTGTGACGCAAATGTTACTTGCCACTTGTCAGCCCAAGCCTGGGTGTTGTCCAGGTCTTGCTGCATTTGGACATGGACTGCTTCAGTATCTGAGGAGTCACGAATGGTGCTGAACATTGTGCAATCATCAGCGAACATCCCCACTTCTGACCTTATGATAGAAGATTCTGTGAGGGTAACTATGCCAGGCTGTTGCTTGACCAGCCTGTGGGACAGCTCTCCCAATTTTGGCACTAGTACCCAGATGTTAATAAGCAGGACTGCAGGGTCGATGGGGCTGAGTTTGCCGTTGTCGTTCCGTTGCCTAGGTCGATGCTGGATTGCCCGTCTGGTTTCATTCCTATCTATAAAAGAGCCTTCTGCCCAACAGGGAAGATCTGTATCATGGTCACATCTTCCCTGCCCAACTAAATTGCCATAAAACTTATTGAGAGCACAAAGGTGGCACAGATGATTTTTAAACTTATATAATTTCACTTATATCATTTCACATTACATTTGTTTCATTTTATTCATGTGTGCATCATTGTTATTTGTTGAGACTAGCTTACTCAGAAAGCTAAATGTATTAGCATGCCTCAGAGTTGGCACGCATTGATGGTTACAGGAGAGTTAGGGGTATTTTACTTACTGGGGAAGAAACAACGTAGTGTTTTTGCGTTTACTCTTTATTGAATGTTCATGTTAGCGTCCAGAGTTGTACTCACCACTCTTTGGGGCATGGCTGAACTTGTAGGCTTAGCTGACCCTCCCTTCCTGCATTGGAAAGGACATTGTTTAGGATCACTCTCAGTGTGGATAATTGGAATATTGTAGGTAACTCAAAGCCCTGTAAGGACTATGTCAGCCAACACCCTGAGATGGCACAGTACTGACAACACCCTCTAGGCCCATCGTTTTCTTACCTTGACTGACTGCCCCCAACAACTCCCCCTATCAATTCAGGTAACAGCCCTTCCTACTTCACACCTTCATGCCCCAACCCCAACCACTGGCTCAGCCTTGTCGGTCCTGGGCCTCATGCAAATATCCATTCTCCTGCTCCCTTCCCTTGAGATATAGAGTTAAAGAAGCAAAACCGCTGACCTTGCACACAACTGTACAAAGCCCACAGGTGAATGCCACCTCTAACCAGTCGTGAAACGGGTGCCATAAGATTCTCGTGCACTGCTGACTTTACCTTGAATGTACAATGCATTTTTTAAAAGTTTTACATTAATGAGTATTCATGGTATGCAAATATATTACAAGTATGAACCTATCACAGGCCGGTGTAACGCTCGATACGCTGCGAACATCTTGCTGACTTTGTCTCTGCACCTCAACCGCCAATGGGAAATCGAAATTTCCCATCCCGCCTAATTAAGTCACCCCCCACGCCACATTTCCCAGCCTTGTGGGATCCATAAAATATCCCGCATAGTCTTCCCTTTGTCACAATTAAACATATTGCATTGGTAACACTCTAAGTTCAACCTGCAAGCGTTAGAACCAATGCACTTGCAAGCAAGAGTTTGGTATACCACTGGTTGATTCACCTTCTTTCAATCTTTTCAAGAGACCTCTTTCCCCATTCCGTATAGCCTTTCTAGTTTTTCCATGTCCTTGGTTAAAAGGTTGTACATTATGTTCGCATTCCCCATGTTGTATTTTTTAAATCTCTATAGGATTGTGCACACTCTGGACCCAGGAATAGCATTTGTGATGGATCCAAAGGTTTTACAATTTGTTTGCTTTGGTTAAATTTGTCATGAGCCACATTGCCAATTGTTGGCAATTCACCTGGCTTTTGGGCCATGGCTGTTATGATTTGAAACTTAAGAAGAAATTCTTGCTTCTTACCCTCTGAATTCAGCAATTTCCCCTGCTTTTCTTCGGAGTCAGATACCAGACTACCCTTAGGGTTTTCTTTGGTACTAATTTCAGAGCTTTCCCCTTTTAATATAGGCTCTGAGTAATTTCAATCAGGTTCTATTTTCTCCCCCTTCTGTAGGTTTTTTAATATCCAAGCCTCTGAAAAAAGTATCCGGTGACCAAACAACCAAATTGTTGCAGAGGACAACTGAATTCACCCCATCCTTTTTAAATGCAGGTTCATTTTACTGCCGAATAAAGACCTCCTAGCTGCTTTAAGAACTCCATTGTGGTCATGTTAATGTTCTGTTAAGAGAGTTTTCTAATTATTTTTATTCAGTACACAAATACTCCTAGGCAGAATTTTACCCTTGTCATGCAGGATTGGCGGGAGTGGGCAGGGGTGGAGGGGAAGCCGACCACCACCTGCAATCTACAGCCCACAGCGATTTCACATTGGTGGGCCAATTAAGGCCCGCCCAGCGTGATATGCGAGAGTCAGCATTGAGTGCTGCCTGTACTGGTGGGGGGAGGAGGGCAAGCAAGCCTAGCACGCACTTCGCGCATGCACACGCGAGAGCGCTGCCTCAGGGAGATGAAGAAGAGATTGAAAAAATCAATAAACAACAGAAAAATGTAATAAAGCAGGCCCCCTCATGTGACTCTGTCACACGAGCAGGGACATGTTTTTAATTAAAAAATAAAGTTTTCATTTTATTTGTATTTGGTTTTAGAAACCTCATCCCACCTGCCTAGGAGTATTTGTGTACTGAATAAAAATAATTAGAAAACTCTCTTAACAGAAAATTAACATGACCACAATGGAGTTCTTAAAGCAGTTAAGGAGGTCTTTATTCAGCAGTAAAATGAACCTGCATTTAAAAAGGATGGGGTGAATTCAGTTGTCCTCTGCAACAGGCTTTCCGAAAATCACTGGAGACAGCAATACTTCATCCCCCGCCAAGTCATTTCCCAATAAGAAGTCCACCCCTTCCATTGGTAAAATAGTAACAACCCCCACATAACAAGACCATTAATGTGGTCACATTTTATATTAATTATATACAAAGGGACAGATAAACAATTTCCACACAGGAGTACTTATTTGCTTTTCATACACTTTACCCAATAGAACACAATGAGCTGAATTTTACGTTGATCGGGCAGGCTCACACCCGATCCAATCAAGCATGAAATCACGCGAGACAACATTGGGCAAGCATCCTGACATCATCGCCCACTCACACGATGTTTTGCTCGGTGAAGGCAAAAGTTGGAATTAATTGGCCAGCCAGCATGAAATCGCGGTTTGGGGCATATCGCGGTTGGCAGTCTGGTTCCCGGGCGATCCCAGGCCCGACAAATGCGCCCACCCACCAAGTTAAAAATTCAGGCCTGCGTATCTATACTAATGCCATAGGCTTGCTGTTCAATCTCTGATATGCAGGCTTTACATGTTCTTTCTTGTGGCGAAAATAACAAGTCTGTCCCCTTGAATCAAACTTAGCCTCCGGACTTTGTCTTTTACTAACCTGAGGAGCACCTGCATCTTTACCTTTGCCATTTCTCACCAGAACCATCTTTCTTTTTATTGTCAATATCTCCATCTCTCTAGTTCCGCTGTGAATTTCCAAACTGGGGCCGGTTACTAATATACTTGTGAATCAGTTTGTAATCATCTGCCATTTCTGCAACATCCTTTCTTTTATTAACGTTATGCTCATCCTGGGGCGGGGGGGGGGGCATTATTCCCAAAGGGACACTATTTTTAAATTCTTCCACCTGAATAACTTCCTGAAGGCTTTCAAAGTTTTGTTCAGCCTTTATTGATCTATACCACCTGTGAGACATTTCCTTCTTTTCAGCAAATTCCACAAGGATTTGACTCAATTGGACAAATGCAGGGCTTAAAATTCATGGGCCCAGGTTTTTGGGTGCAGGGGTCATGATTCATGGCCTTCCCATGCTGATTTTGAATGGCATAGGCAGTACATGATTGTAGCTTGTGATTGAGTGAATCCCACATAGCTCCTGTCCCCCATACACTGCTGGCGGCCTCTACACTCAGCAGACGAGCCAAGCACTGTGGGGAAGAAACCACCTGGTGCTGCTAGCCTGCTCTTCTTAAGAGCAGGCAGTGAATCTTAAAGGGATGTGGTCCAATCAAGCAGGCTGCTGAAATCCTGGATGGTGGAAAGCTTCTAGAGTTCCAGGATGTTTCAGTCATCCAGGCAAGACAGTATTCCATCACACTCCTGACTTCTGCCTTGTAGATGGTGGACAGGCTTTGGGGAGTCAGGAGGTGAGTTACTCATTGCAGGTTTCTTAACCTTTGAGCTGCTCTTGTAGCCATAGTATTTATATGGCTAATCCAGTTCAGTTTCTGGTCAATGGTAATCCCCAGGATGTTGATGGTGGGGGATTCCAGTGATGGTAATGCCATTGAATGTCCAGGGGATATGGTTAGATTCTATATGTTGAACATGATCATTGTCTGGCACTTGCACAGCCACGAATGTAACTTGCCATTCATTACCCAAACCTGAATGTTGTCCAGGTCATGGACTACTTCAGTATCTGAGGATTTATGAATAGTGCTGAACATCGTGCAATCATCAGCGAACATTCCCACTTCTAACCTTATGATGGAGGGAAGGTCATTGATGAAATAGCTGAAGATGGTTGGGCCTAGAACACTACCCTGAGGAATGCCTGCAGTGATGTCCCGAAACTGAAATGATTGATCTCCAATAACCACAACATCTTCCGTTGTACCAGGTATGACTCTAAACAGTGGATAGCTTTCCATCTGATTCCCATTGACTCCAGTTTTTGCTTGGGCTCCTGGATGCCACACTCAGTCTAATGTTGCCTTGATGTCAAGGGCCTCACCTTTTAACCTGACCTCTTGAGTTCAGCTCTGTTGTCCACATTTGGACCAAGGCTGCAATGAGGTCAGGAGCTGAGTGGCACTGGCAGAACCCAAACCGAGCATCAATTGGCAGGTTATTGCTAAGTAAGTGCTGCTTGATAGCACTATTGATGGCCCCTTCCATCACTTTGCAGATGATCAAGAGTAGACTGATGGGGCAATAATTGGCCGATTTGGATTTGTCTTTTCTTTTTGTGGACAGGACATACCTGGGCAATTTTCCTCATTGCCGGGGAGATGCCTGTGTTGTAGTGTAGGGACATAGCTAGTTCTGGAGCACAGGTCTTCAAAACTATTGCCAGAATGTTGCCAGAGCCCACTGTATCCAGTGCCTTCAGCCATTTCTTGATATCACGTGGAATGGATTAAATTAGCTGAAGACTGGCATCTGTGATGCTGGGGACCTGAGGAGGAGGCCGAGATGAATCATCCACTCTGCCTTCTGGGTGAAGGTGACTGCAAATGCTTCAGCCTTGTCTTTTGCACTGATTTGGTGGACAATAGCACCTTTGAGGATGGGGATATTTGTGGAGCCTCCACCTCGATAGTTATTTAATTGTCTACCACCAATTCACGACTGGACGTGGTAGGAGCTCAGAGCTTAGATCTGATCCATCTGCCTAGGGATTGCCTAGCTCTGCTATCACATGCTGCTTCCACTGTTTGGCACACAAGTAGTCCTGTGTTGTAGCTTCAGCACGTTGACCCCTCATTTTTAGGTATGCCTGCTGCTGTTCCTGGCCTGTCTTCCTGCACTCTTCGTTGAAGCAGGGTTGATCCCTCAGCTTGAGGGTAACGGTAGAGTGGAGGATGTGCCAGGCCATGAGGTTAAAGATTGTGGTTTTATACAATTCTGCTGCTGCCCACTGTGCCTCATGTTGCCCAGTTTTGAGTTGCTGCATCTGTTCAAAATCTATCCCATTTAGCACGGTGGTAGTGCCACACAACACGATGGAGGATATCCTCAATGTGAAGATTAGATTTCATCTCCACAAGGCTATGTGGTGGTCACTCCTACCAAAACTGTCATGGACAGAAGCATTTGCGACAGGGGATGAGGTCAAGCAGATTTTTCCCTCTTGTTGGTCCCCTTGCCACCTGCCGCAGACCCAGTCTAGCAGCTATGTCCTTTAGAACTCAGCCTGTTTGGTCAGTAGTGGTGCTACCGAGCCACCCTTGGTGATGGACTTTGAAGTCCCCCCAGCAAGAGTACATTCTGTGCCCTTGCTGCCCTCAGTGCTTCCTCTAAGCGGTGTTCAACATGGAGGAGCAATGATTCAGCAGCTGGGGGAGGGCGGTATGTGGTAATCAGCAGGAGGTTTCCTTGCCCATGTTTGTCCTGATACCATGAGTCTTCATGGGGTCCAGAGCCAATGTTGAGAACCCCCAGGGCAACTCCCACCTAACTGTATACAACTGTGCCACCATCTCTGGTTTGTCTGCCCTGTTGATGCGTCATTGTCTGTAAGGTATGATTCCATGAGTATGACTATGTCAGGCTGTTGCTTGACTAGCCTATGAGACAGCTGTCCCAATTTTGGCACAAGCCCCCAGATATTAGTAAGGAGGTCGGTGCAGGGCTGTTTTCATTTCCAGTGCCTAGATTGATACCGGGTGATGCGTCTGGTTTCATTCTTTTTAGACTTTGTAATGGTTTGATGCAACTGAGTGGCTTGCTAGGCCATTTCAAATGGTATTTAACAGTCAACCACATTGCTGTGGATCTGGAGTCACATGCAGGCCAGATCAGGTAAGGGCAGCAGATTTCCTTCCCTAAAGGGCATTAGTGAACCAGGTGGGTTTTTACAACAATCGACAATGGCTTCATGGTCACCATAACTGAGACCAGGTTTTAATTCCATATTTATTAATTGAATTTAAATTCCACCAGCTGCCGTAATGGAATTTGAATCCGTGTCCCCAGGGCATTAGCCTGAGCCTCTGGTTACTAGTCTGGTGATAACCACAACTTCCCATATGGTCCAGCTCAGGACAGAGATTGACAGATCAGAGCAGGAATCACCAGATCAGGAGTTGGGGATGGAATTGACCAGATCAGGGGTAATTGACAAATCAGAGCGGGAATTGACCAGATCAATGTGAGAATTGACAGTTCGGGGGAATTGACTAGATCAACTGTCAGAGGCATGAACTGGAATGGGGAAGTCCTTACATCCCAGGTCACCAGCAGCCACATCTGGGAGATTGATCACCCATTCTGGAGACTCATGGCAATCTGGGAGGGTTAGGATACAAGGTTGGGAATATCTGGACTGAGAGTGACAGAAGATTGTGATTCAGAATCCTCAAGGTTACAGAGGGAAGTGAAAGCAGTGTGGGGTAATAGGGAAGGTACAATGGAATGGAGTGGGAATAAAAAGGCAGAGGGGAAGGCAGAGCAGGGTAGGAAGGTTCCAAGAAGGATAACCAACTCTCAGGGTAAAAAATAAGGGACAAGCGGGGGTGGGGAGTGTTGGCGAGGCTGTGGGAGCTGGGTAAGGGTTCTGGCAAGACTGTGGGAGTGGTGGGAAGTTCAGCTGAGACTTTTGGAGTGACGGAGGGTGGTGGCAAGATTTTGGGAGGGAGGGCTGGCTAGACTGTGGGAGCAGAGGTGGGAGGGTTGGTGAGACTATGGGAAGGAATGCTGGCAAGGCTGTGGGAGTGGGGGATTGTGTTTGCTACCATGACTGAGGAAGCAGGGGTTGAGGGAGGGTTCCGTTACTTTGGGAGCTTACCACCGAGAGGATGTGTGTACTGGATCAAAAATACAGGACAAAATCCGTCCAGGCTACAAGCAATCTGGAACACAGGACAAACGCCTCAAAAACAGGGTGGTCACATACAACCTGACACAGTTGGTCACCCTGAGGTTCCCTGAAGACATCCTCTAACACATTGCACCACACCCATTGACACACTTCCCTCTCAAATGCAGGAGAAGGTGGTACATAACTAGAGACAGCAGGAGCTAACCTATAAGGGAAAGACACAGCTGCATGTCCTTATCCCAATGGCCATCTTTGAAGCAGCCATGATGCAGGCCCTTGGCCAATGGCAGGACTGAAATCACGAGGATGACAAGAAGCTCAGGCCTAATCTCACTTCTCTCTCATCACACAATCTCTTCTGATTTACAAGCTACAAATGGTGTAAGCAGGAAAATCTTATCTCCCCTCTCCACTCACCACAACCCTACCCTTGTGCTTTTCTCTTTTCAGTTACCCAAAGACTGCAAGCTGGCCAAGCAGTGGTGGATGAACAGGGAGCGGAAGATCAGGAAGACAGTGATAATGAAGAAACACCGTCACTCGATCACACACTCACAGCCATCAGCTCAGATACTGACATTGGGAATACGTTAAAGGAGAACTTAGAGAGACAGGATCTGCACATGAAGAAACATCAGGCATGACTGGCTAGTAGCCAGGGCTGGGGCTGAGGGTGGCATAGGTGCCGGCTAGCTGTAGGGGCGTTGGGGGGAGGAGGAAGGTGTTGTCTCAGAGATAAGGACCTCAATGGAGTGGCCTACAGACAAAGGTTGATAGCTAAGCATGAAATAAAATGCTTAATGAACTGGCAGGACTGCCAGGAAGCCTGCTGTTAATGCCAAGGCGCATAGAAGAATGACACAATTTTAATGGCACAGAAGGAAGCCATTCGGCCCATTGTGTCTGCACCGGCTCTCCAAATGAACGTTATGACCTAGTGCCATTACCCTGCCTTTTCCCTGTTCACATTGTTTGTATTCAAATCTAATACCCTCTTGAATGCCTCGATTGAACCTGCCTCCACCATACTTCCAGGCAGTGCATTCCAGACCTGAACCACTCGTTGTGTGAAAAAGTTTCTTCTCACGTCACATTTGCTTCTTATGTAAATCTCTTTAAATCTGTGCCCTCTCTTTCTTGATCCAGTGCAGTAACAACTTGGCACAGAGTTTTGTGCAGAGTTTGGAGTCCATCCTTTCCAACCTGGAAGCGGTTACCAACTCCGCACACACTCTTGTAGACCCAAATATGATGCAGCATATGGTTGATGTTGCAGCTTCCATTGCAGCACAAGCAGCAGCCACCCAATGTCTGGGTGCTGCGCAGTGAAAGCTCAGACCGCTATCATCATGGCTATGGATTGCAGTGTTCAAAACAGTTTTTAGATGGTCACAGCAGTTCAGCAAGCTGTGCTGGGACGGATTGCTAGGATTTTTGAGGCATTACCTTGGGAGAATGGCCATGGCACCAGTGGAGGCACCACAGAACACAAAACCGCTGCCCTTTCTCAGAATTACAGGATTTGTCCTCCCACACCTGCAACTCCACCAGCAGCTTTATTGTTGGCTGTGAGCCAGCCAGTCAGGACAGACTGCTGCCACTCATGCCAAGTTGGTGCTGAGTGAAGCCAGACCCTTCTGTTCACAATTCTCACTTGACCATGACCCTATCATAAGTTCTGGAGATGTAGTCATTTAAAAATAGAGGCACACGGATGCATCTGCAGTGGCATAACAGGGGTGTCCGTCCTGCTAGCACATCAGCAAATTGGAGTGGCTCCCAATGTGTGCATGAAGGCCTGTTGAACTGACCTCTCCATGAACAGTGTAAAAACATTTTAAAATATTCACAAGCCCTAAATTGAACAGCATTCAATGTCTCTGGGGTCGATTTCTCTTTAATTGCCACTCTTGTGGACTTTTGCAGCCCAGAATGGCGCTTAATGCTTGATTTTAGCAGGTGTAGAGGGCACTGGGCCTATTGGGGTGTACCTAGTGGGCTTTCCAGGTATGGAAATATTCCCGTTCATGACCGCAAGCTACTGTTGGGATGTAAGTGAGCAGGCAGAGGAAAAGTCATCCCCACTACAACGGAATTTCCCCTGGCCTTGCAAATGATGTAGAACACTGCTGAATCTGCATCCTGCCCCGTTTTCCAGCTCCACTGTCAGAATTCTGCCTTTTTCACACAATTTCTGACTTTGGGAAAACATTTGCTGTAAATGCCAGCTGTACTTTGAATAACATTTGAATAACATTTTGCTGAGTACAATTGCAAAATGAACGTATGTTTTGAAACAGCTTTCCTCTGACATGTTTTCAATGATCATATGTGGCAAATGTTCATTAACAACGCTAGGTGTCAACTGTGGTTCCATGGTAGCACCTCATGTGGATTCATGTCACACTTCAGAGACTTGAGCACAAAACCTAAGCTGACGTTGCCATACAGTATTGAGAGAGTGCTGCATTGTCAGAGATGGCATCATTTGGACCAAACGCCTTCATTGAAGGTCCCATGTTACTATTTGAAGAACTTCATCGAAGTTTTCCCAGTGTCCTGGCCAACACTTATCCCTCAATCAACAACACTAAAGAAAGAGAGTTTCTGATGTCATGACAATGGATCACAGCCCCGAATTACTTATGGACATATTGAACATCTTACATAAGACATGTGTTTTTTAAAAAGACCTACAAGCAAAAGTTGGCTGAGAGTAACACTTCCTGGAAAATTATTTTGTGGATTACACTTGACCAACTAGTCTAGTGAGATCATAGAATGTCACACCTAAAAAAGATGTCAAGGCTTACTTCAGCCAGAGACACTTGAAAGGGAGAGATGCAAGCAAAATAATGAACTTAAATCTCCTGTGGTTATCAGCAGAAACTATCTCATGTTGAATTATTTCTCAGAATGTGGAAATGGCTTGAGTTGAAAGCAGTTTCTGGGCAAACAACATGTTTGTTTTTTCCTTTCCAGGAATGCACAAGGAAATGGGTTAAAAAGCCAACTGTAAACCTGATCTGCGTGTGCTAGTTCTGAAGTTTTGGTTCTGGTGTGCTAGTATGTGCTATGAAGGTCACAGCAGAAGAACATCAACTAGACATCACTGCAACTTACAGGTAAAAGCCTATTTCTCTCTCTTTCTCTCTCAAGGCAAGTTAACAAAGCCACAGTCAAAAAGGAAACAGGACAACTCCTTCTGCTAACCTGCAAAACTAAGTGTCTCCAAACCAA
Source organism: Carcharodon carcharias (assembly GCF_017639515.1). NCBI lineage: Eukaryota > Metazoa > Chordata > Chondrichthyes > Lamniformes > Lamnidae > Carcharodon > Carcharodon carcharias. Next base: position 169,970,783 of record NC_054471.1, read on the forward strand.
CTGCTCAACTGCCAAAATCAGCTCGACTGGAATCACCCAATTTATCTGCCACAATGTTTCACCACCTACTCCTCACAGACAAGCCAAAGACTGATTATTGGACTCAGCTTCTCATTTCTGATCTGTGTGTATGTGTGTTGCCTTTTTATTTTTTTTCTCTAGGGTTTTTAGTGACTAATAAACTTACTCTTTCTTTGACTCAAGAAAGCCTGGTTAAATTGGTTCCTTCTAAAACATAAATACATTTGGACTGGGAAAATGGAGCCATGAGGGAAGGGATCCCTTTTAAATTAAATCTTGTTATGGCCAACTGAGGGGGTTGAATAGAGAAGGGGAGCCAGATCATTCCTCTTCGCCCAGGAGCATAACAAATTTGGGGTCCCATTCAGGAAGTTGACAATTTGGGGTACCTCATCCAAGATTATAACAAATGGGGGGACCTCACCCGGGATCCAGTCATAACACTGATCAAAATCACATTGTTGTTAGTGGGAGCTTGCTGAACACAAAATGGCTGCCATGTTTCCTACAATATTGACCACTTGAAAAGTACATCATAGGCTTAAGCATTTCAGAACATCCTGAATTTGTGAAGGGTGCTATATAAAAGCAAGTCTTTCTTTCAACCGATGCTTTAGAACTACAGGCAGATCAGGAGCTGGGAGATCTGAATAAATATTTGCTATCAGCAAGAGTGCTTGAGTCCCTGGTCCTCACCAGAAGACTTGCATTTTAATCCAATTCTCAGCGAATATTCAGCCTTATCGATTAATGCTGGATGCAGTTAATTAGTTGTCATCTTGTTTGTTACATGGTGAGGTGAAAATGCACAGCACGTTGGAATGCACAGCAAATTGGTCAGCATCTGAAAGGAAAAGACACGTTAACATGTCGTGTGAAACCTTTCAGCAGAATTGAAGCTTGCTAGCTCTTCTTCACATGTGGGTGTTGAGAATGTGGAACTTGCTGCCACAGGTTGAGGCAAATAACATAGAAGCATTTAAGGATAATCTATACAGGTACTAGAGGAGGAAATAGAAGGTGATGTTGGTAAGGTGAGATGAAGTAAGTTGTGAGGAGGTTCACATGGAGCATAAACACCAGCCTGGACCTATTGAGCTGAATGGGCTGCTTCTGTGTTATAAAACTCAATATAACTCCGATGCTTCAGTGAGTAAAAGCATTACCTGGTGTGTTACTGAAACACATAGACCAGATGCTCCTGAGTTTGACCCGGGCCTGTGCTGAGCTAGCTGGCCCTACCTTCAACATTAGTAGGCATGCTCCAAGGAGAGTGAAAAAAGCAACCAAGACTCCTGCTCTTGATCGCTTACTCAGGCTCAGCACCCACCTTTAGCTGATTGAGTACTTATAGCGACAGTGATTGTGATGGCTTTTGCACCCCAAACATTTTGTCCCTTCAGATAGAAGAAGAACAATGATGATAGGAAACAAAAGTGGTACTGCAGAGGGGATGGGGGAGGGGGTAGAAATAATAGCATTTGAAGTAAAAATAGCCTTACTGTAAATATAACCAATGGGTGTTAGTAAGAGCATAGCAAGGTTACGCTGTCAAAATCAGATAATGTTAACATTGCTTTGGCTGTGGTTAATTTGCAAGAGAGAATATAAAGAATTTGCTATCACAACCCAGCTCCTTGCAACAAAGGTTTATCGGTGACCATTATGTATTCTCTGCTTCTGATGAGATGTGATGCCAAAAGCCCAGTTGAAGTAGGGATAAATCCTACTGTTTTCATGCTGTTAACATATACTAATTGCAATCTAATTCTTTGCAATACATTTCTGCTCTATGTGACAGCAGACATTCTCCCAGCTCCTTCTTTGGAAAGCAGCCCACCTCCAGTACAATCAAACCATATGTAAATTGTATCCATTAGTTTAAGCGCTGCTGGAATAAGTATTGTGATTGCAGCTGTCATGTGCTGGCTTTCTATTTGTAGGGCTGGGGGCGGGTTGTTGGTGGGGGGGGGAGGTGGTGAACATAAAGGAAACACATGCTTGCAATAGAGTGAGCTCTGTCCTTTCTATGGCACTCTGTGGAGAAGGTACAGTCACACCAGCTATTGTCAAAGGTCATTTCTCCGCCTGCTTTAGCATGCCCTTTCATGCAGAAGACCCAGCTGCAGGACCAGATGTTGCTCAGGGCATTTTCTTTGAAGGTCAGTACAAGGGTCATTGGGTAGTCATTGGGCATTCTGGGCAGAAGTGAGAGACATTGGAGCTGGTAAATACGTGGAGTTAAAAGGGAATGCTGTCTTTCATTAGGATGGAAATTTGGTTTATGGCAAGGGGATATTACACTATTAGATTAAAATGCCAAGAAACTACCCTATCACATCTACAAGTTGCTCCTTACACAACATACACCCAAAGCTAAAATGACTTGATACTTGCAGTCAATCAATTTGTGCAACAATAATGATTATTTTAATAACCTTTTAAATACTTCATGCACATCTAATGGTTCATACACAATATTCCATTGGTAAAGAACATTCTCAGTTAATTCAGAGAAAATATTAAATCAGTTCACTGGCTGCTAAGGCTCCTGTCCCTATAGCCTTTCCTTGAAGGCAAAGTGGGATGTTCTGAGGTTGTGAGAGGAGCTAGATAAATGGACATCTTTCTTTTTGATTCCTTTCATAGCTTACACAGTTGCACCTTTAACTCTTATGCAGCAGGTCATTGGTACAAGTCAGTCCTAAAATTACCAATCAGTTCAACCTTGTCCAATGCACTGAAAGAAGCACCAAGTGGGAGTATTTCATCTTCATGTAGGAAATAAATAACTGGCACCCCAATCAACACATGTCTCTTACTTACAAGTTAGGAAACTTGACATTAACAGCAGAATCTGCAAGTTACAAAGTAAACAATGCAGGAAGAGGCCATTCAGGCCAGCAAGTCAGTTCCAGTTCTTTTGCCAGAAAAATCTAAAACTAATCTTGCTGCCCTCCCCTCTGCTCATAGTGCTGTATACTCCCTTGTTTCAGATTTTTATTACAGTTTTCTGCCATTACAGCAGTGACTGCACTTCAAAAAGTGCTTCATTGGGTGTAAAGCACTTTGAAATATCCAGTAGTTGTAAAAGTGCGATAAAAATGCAAGCCTTTATTTTCTTTTTTTTCCCTTAAAGATGCAATGGTTTCTGCTTCAACTGTTCCCTGTCCTGAATCATTCCATGCTCCAACAACTCAGAGGTTCCCTCTGATAACTTTCTTCCTTATCATGGTGACAATCTTGACTCCCCAGATTTTCCTCTTCATCCTGTCAGGTGTGATGAACAATGTATAATTTTTTTAAGTTGAATTTTTACAGATGTGTATTTTTGTGTTAAGGAAGGTAGGGTGGCTTCAGTTCCATGTAGGTGGTTTATGGGCCTTGGTGCCTTCAAGTCTGGGTGGGGACCTGTGGCTGAAAGGTCAGTGTTTTGGGGATTATTTATTTATATTTTTAATGAGGTTTTTAACCCCTGAAGTTAAAGAGTTGGGTTAAAAAAGGCGTTAGAAGTTTAGTGATTTGGGGGAAAGAAGCACAAATTAGAAAAACTGGGCTGTTGCCTAGTGGCTGTAGCCAAGTGGCACAGAGACATAGAGAAAGACAGGGAAGAGTTCAGTATGTGTCAAAGTGTGAAGAAAGGGATTTTCAGCTCTCTGAAATAATAAATACTACAAGGCTACTGGGAGACTGAGTTTAGGGAGCTCATGTTTGCTCTGCAGTTGAAGCAATAGTGAGTTAAGAGTGTAATTTGGGGTGTCTCATGGAGAGATACGAGTTGGGTGAGAAGCATCAAATGCATGCTCAAGAATTCACCAGAAGAAAATCATTTGCACGTGTGCCAGTCCCAAGCAAGGAGCCTTTCTGTCAAGCTAGTGGTAATTCTTCACTGGTTTATGTGTCTTTAAAGATATCGCTAGGTAAAGGAAAATTGGGAAATTGAATCACCTTCTTGTGTTTGTATTGAGATCGCTCCAACCTTTTTGTCTGGAGGAATATAGTTTGTTTTTCCTGTTTTAATAAATACTTTATTCTTTGTGTTAAAAGTTCATCAGCAGACTCCTGTGAATTTGTTCAATAACTTTCCTCCATGATTTCTAAAAAAAAAGTTAGGATCTACCAGGCCATGTTTCACTCTGGGATCTGACTTCTTCAATATTCACATCAGCTGGGATCGTAGCACAGGGAAGTTAGCATTCAGGTTATAGTGAAAAGGAAGATTGGACAGATACAAAGTTACCAAATCTGCTTGGATGTATTGTTGCAGATTTCAGCCTGCTGCAACATGACATTCTGCTTCTAATGACCCCAACCCCACAATCTGATCATCCATCACATCTATCCTCACATTGCACCCCCTTCCTTTACATTTGGAAAGCTAACAGAATTTTCAGTGCCTAACGATGATTGCTGATGGTCTGTTAAATAGCCTTTCCCCCCCCCCCCATCTACAATATTTCTATAAATAATAAATGAAAGTGATCTAAAACAAATGAAAATAAACTCCAAGCTGGATGTAGGAGATTAATCTTTATTCCCCGGGGACTCCAGGATAATTCTGCAGGGTTGACAACCCTTGATGGGAGCCCATTAAATCTGGTCTTCTCCCCTCCCACCAACTGCCCTAAGCTTACTCCGGTCATACAAATGATTCTGGGCCTTTAATAGGCTTAGTTTCAGTGTTCAGATGTATATAGATGAGGTAGGGGGCTGATGGATGAGGAGTGGAATTCCTGGCCTACAGCCTAAGGTTCCTGGGGCTAATTTCAACATTTGATGATAGTGTGAAATGCCCAATATTAGATAGGCCACCCATCATACACCACCTTGAAGTCAATGAAAAGGAATATCAGGGAAATGTATAACCGACAGCTGATCCAATGTTGCCAAAAAAGTAAAAATTAACGCCATTGTGTGTTGCAACAAGGGCTCAACTTGGGATCTCAGCAAGGGCAGGCTGAAGATGTTCATGGCAAAGTAACCATTCCTTTTCAACTCCCTTGTCCCAGGTAATCTGAAGTACTCGTGCAAGGACCCTCTGTCAGCAGCCAGAAAGGCTCATACAATAGAGAGGAGTTCAACTACAGCTCTTCCCGATATTTAACCATATGCCTGTCAGGTAATCTTGGGGGAAAATCTGACTCTACTATTGATCTACATTACAGCCCTATCTTATCTAAGGTCTTATTTATAATCTCACAACTCAAAATCCAAAGTACAATATTACCTTTCTGAAAATCTATTTTATAGTCTTACCTTACTGAAAATTTACATGCTGTGCAGTCATTCCTTACGCAGGCTATTGAAAGCCATCACCATTTTAAAAAACGCTTGTTAAATTTCCTATTAATATTCTCTGCTCCAGTGGAAATTGTCCCAGTATCTGAAATTGCTCTTCATATCTGTAATTTCTCTTCCCTGGTAGAACCTATTCTTTGCACTCTCTGAAAGAATGCAACGTTTTCTTCTCTTTCTGCTTGGCTAAACAAGGACATTAAATGTCAAGCAGGCTGCAAAAGTAGAAAAATTGAAGAATAAATCAATAAAGGAAAAGAAAAAAAAATTTCAACGATTTGGCCAAGACTATCTAGCGTTTAGTTTTTTTTTCTCTTTATTGATTTTATAGTTCAGTTCATAAGAAAGAAAAAAGACTTGTTTATATGGTGCCTTTCATGACCTCAGAATGTTCCAAAGCACTTAATAGTTGACTAAGTATTTTTGGAGTTACTGTTGTAATACGGCCGCCAATTTTCACACTGCAAAGTCTCAAACAACAATGTGATAATGACCAGACTCATGGTCAGGTAGATGTGCTGGGGTTTTAAAACATGGTGGGCATTCCGGTGCTAGTTGTTTTCCCTTTTGTTCCTTCTTTCATCTTTTTTTATTCTTTTGTGGAATATGGGCATCACTGGCTAGGCTAGCATTTGTTGCCCATCCCTAATTGCGCTTGAGAAAGTATTGGCAAGCCACCTTGTTGAACCACTGCAATCCGTCTGGTACGGGTACACCCACAGTGTTAGGAAGGGAGTTCCAGGATGTTGATCCAATGACAATGAAGGAACAACTATGTAGTTCCAAGTCAGGATGGTGTGCAGCTTGGAGGAGAACTTGTGGGTGGTGGTGTTCTCATGCCTCTGCTGCCCTTGTCCATTTCAGTGGCAGAGGTCATGGGTTTGGAAGGTGCTGAGAAGGAACCTTGGTGAGTTGCTGCAGCACATCTTTATATATAATACACACTGCAGCTGGTCAAGCAAATTGCTTTGTCCTGGATAGTGTCAACCTTCTCAAATGTTGTTGGAGCCTCACTTATCCAGGCAAACTGAGAGTATTCCATCACACTCTTAACTTGCGCCTTGTTAGATGGTGGACAGGCTTTGGAGAGTTAGGAGGTGAGTTACTCTCTGCAGAATTTCTGGTCTCTGACTGGATCTTGTACTCCAGTCAAGGTGTAATAGTGGAGCCCTCAGGTTCCTCAGGTAGAATTCAAGGCCAGCTCAAGTTTTTGCCTTCTTGTGGCTTAAGAGCAGGTGTTAGGCAGGGTATTTCCACTTCATTGCGATAGATACTTCTGTGTGCCTGACCAGAATATGCTTTATTAAAACCCTTTTTAGAAACTTTGTCTCTGTCATGTGACCAGAGCATCTCTTCCCATCACCCTTATAAATAGTTTCTGATGGTTAAACCATTGTCAGACAATGGAGTCCTAATGTCACTCATCCACATACCATCTTGATAAAATAGAGCTTTTTACACCCATTGTTTCTGGATTTCAAGTTTGGAGCCACAGAGGCTACAATAGTATTGTGAACCCAGTCTTTTAACTAGTTGGAGATAAAGCCATTATCACAGGAAGGGTCGTTTGTATTTTAATGACTGCACCATGACTTGTCCAGATATGAAACTTAGTTCAATGTTCTTATAACTCCATGTGTTGGCAAGAAAAGAGATCACCTGACCTCTCAACTCTATCTTGTGTTACAGTTAAGTGCCCATTTCAGGTTTATACTTCATAAGTTCCTATCACATGAGCATGACATTATATCTATATTATAAAATACCTGAAAGGCATAATAATAACCAGTACTAAAATAAAACTGTAACACTGTAAATTTAAAAAAATAGACAACATAGTCTCTTTAAGAGTTCTACCAGACATGAGACATCTCTGAGGCCCACTCTATATGGACACACAGACTGGAACTATTTCAATAAAGTTCTCATATATGGATTTGTGTCTATATGTTAGATGCAAGGAAAGTGTTACTATGTAAATGAGGTAAAGTGTTTTAACCTGCCCATCTCCAGGAATCACAAGCAAGGTGTCCATTTTGAAGGACGCCCAGCAGAAATTGTCCTACCCCAGCCCTTTTGATTAAAGGCTTGGTGATGGGCAGGTAGAAGGCAAAGTTTGAGAACCAGTGGTATCCTCGATTGTTAAATCCTGATCTCCATGATGGTGGGGACAAAACAGAAACCTGACTGGAAGAATTAAACTCACACTGGTCTCACCCAATGACAAGGAAGCAGCTATAGGTCTTCCTTAGCCTAACACAACTGTGATACTAATTGCAAAAGCATTGCCGGACCACTGAGTGTCTACACCAGAAGACAGTTCCCAAACCAAATTGACAAGTTATAAGCATGCTTTTAAAATGGTAAAAGGAGCCTTGTACATATTTGCTGTTTTAGTCATTCATGATCATACCTGGATACTGATGGTCCAGATGGATGTCACTGCTGCAGGTATCAGGTGAGCAACTGAGGGGAGGAACACCCCTTTAATCCACTGAGCTGCATGCTGTTGTCATGGAAACTGAGAAAAGATCAGTGTCGAGTAGGGGTTACAAAAACTCTAAGCAGTGTTATTGGGACCTCTTATGCAAACTATAATCCTTCGGCATGGCTAACTTCAGCCCATGATGTTTTTCTGCCCTGAGTTACATTTGGTCCTTTGCTATCAATTCTGTTGATTTCTGAACAATATTTCTGAATGCCCTTTGAATAGACAGGGTTTACCTTAAATGGAAAAGAGACAATCCCGAAAGTGATATGAAAAGACAAAAGAACTAATGCTTTGCCAGTAAAGAAGATTCTGTTTTTTGAAATAGAATATTGCTTCAGGCATCATCCTTTCTAAGAGTCATTGGACTATCAGTATTTGTCAGTTTTTTTACAGGCTCTCTCTGTTAATATGAATGTGTTAAAATGGCATAAAACTACATTTAATTTAGGGCACAGATTACAAGGGTAATAGTTAATTCCATGAGTTAAAACTGCAGGGATAATTACTGAACAGGTCCAGATTCTGAGTTATTAAGAACAGGGCCTATTTACAGGGGCAGCTTTGAAACAGTCAAGAGAGAAAATTTTAAATCACAACACTTCACAGCTATTTGTCAAATTACATCTGACAGCACAAATAACATGCTAGCAGCTAAGGAAATCCTGAAAATAATTCCTGGATTAAGTACCCCCCTATTTCTCTCTTGAATGGGATTTAAAAGAAATATTTCAGGAATGACACATGGGAAGACTGATGATCCTTGTCATACTTTTCGGTTGATAGCCCATTTATTCACAGAAAAGACATGGACATGTAAACAGTTTTTTATACGCGTCTGAAAGTAAAGGACCTAACATCTGTTTGAAGTCCCATTTGCTATATTGGCTTGCCTTCAGACAGCCAGTGCAAGCACCACTGCATTCAGGAAAATCAGGTCCACATGAGACCCAACAGACAATCCTTAGGATCGCTGTTAGCTATCACCTTAAAGGTAAGGATTTGCATTAAAACTTCAGGCCACTGCTAGTCACTGCCCTTCCAATCATCGATCCCCCACCCCCACATACCCCCAATCCCTGTGATTGCTATCTAGGCTCTCCATCGGAACCTCACGCGATCGGCAACACCATCCCCCTCCTTCCAACTACACTCCCGATTGAGAAAATTAAAACAAAATAGAACCAAAATAGGAAAAACAGCTCACTGGGACAGGAACAGGCTGAAATGATGGATCTTCCAGGGCATGCCTACTTGCTGACCCTGGAAGGGAGGTAGAAGTGGGCTGTGCAGGGTTGTGGCTGTATGAGGATGGAGGTCATGGAGAGAAAACCTCCAGAAAAGATGAGGACAGTGACAGTCTGGAAAATGATGGCTTGATGTTCAGCAGTGGGATCATGGTCCAATGTGAGGCCTGAGGGCAGGTTAAACATGATTCTTTTCGTATCTCAATGCTATTTTTTCTCCCCTTGTCCAGTGTTTTCCCACCTACAAGCACAACTCTCCCAACACCATCCAACGGTTTCCATGTTCCTGATCCTAACAGCCTTCTTTTCACCATGGATGTCTGATCCCTCTACATCTGTACACCTTCATTCCCCACCAAGATGACCTGAGGGCTTGCCACCTCTTCCTTAATCAGAGGCTCAACCAGTCCCTATTCGCCACCACCCTCCTCCAACTTGTTCTAATTTTGAACAACTTCTCATTTGACTCCACTCACTTTCTCCAGATTAAAGGTAACGGAGCCTGTATTGGTCCTAGCTATGCCTGCCTTCTTGTTGGCTGTAGAACATTACATTTTTTGCTGCAGTCCTACTCAGGTCCTCTGGTAGATTGATAATTGATTCAGTGCCATTTCCTTCGCTCACCCTGAACTTGAAGATTTCAATTTTGCTTCCAATTTCCACCCTTCACTTCACTTTACATGGTGAAACTCCTGCTCTTCACTTTCCCCCCTCAGCTTGTCTATAGCCATTTCTTGGGAAAGGTTGTTGATCACTCTCTACCATAAGTACACTGACTCCCACAACTACCTTGATTGCATTTCCTCCCAACCTGCTTCCTGTAAAGATTTTATTCCATCCTCCCAGTTTCTCCATCTCCATCATATTTGTTCTGTTAATGCTATCTCCCATACCAGTGCTTACAACATATCTTCTTTTGTCTTAACTGACCATTGGTTAACAGGGCCCTTGGCTGTGTCTGTCCAATTCCTGTACGTTTACTTTCACCTCTGTTCCACTCCAAGAACCATGATAGAGCTCCCCTCATCCTCAGCTCCCACTTCAGCAGATCAACATCCACCATGTCCAGCATAATGTCATCAACAAAAAATGTTCCCCTCCCATCCCCTTTTAACCTTCTGAAGGAACCATTTGCTCTGTAACATCCTTGTCCATTCTTCAACCATCCCAAATACCCTCAGGAGGGCATGGCCAATGAGTGGCATGACATTTTCAGGTGCCAATCCCCACACCCTGACTTGCCCAGCATTCTCCTGCACAGCACTTCTCAGGTCAATGCGCCTTGAGTTCCACTCATTCCTTTCTCTCCAGGCACCTCACATCCCAATCTGAGCAGTCAGCACACACACTCAGTCTATTGCTGGTAAAGGTTGGCAGCAGGGAAGTACAGCTAAAGGTAAGTGTAGTGCTAGACAGGCAGCAAGAGGTTGGCAATTGCTAGTCGAGCACTGAGAGCACTCTCTGAGAAGGAAAACTGTGAACAGCAGCCTCTCACCTGGCCATGACAGGAGATCTTCAGTTTCACTGATCAGAGGCTCCCCAGCTGGTCAGTTTCACTGAAGAGGTTATTCCTGTCATGCATTCTCCTCAGTGACACTGGCGAGTTGCTGACAGATCAGGAAATAGCCTCCATTGCTGAGTAATCCAAGATTCAGTGCTAAATAACTTCTTAAGTGGCTTCTAAACAACCTTAATAACTTCTAAATTACTTTCCACTGAGCCCATAGTGGTTCCCCGCTCTCCTACATCCCCACCCCAGAAAAGCTGGCAAAGGGCTGGATTACATCAGGATCTAACTCAATGTCATTTTAGTGAAATTACACACTCCACCTTTCCAGAACCTACCTCCAAAGGCCTGGGAAAATTCCACCCAAGGATTTTAAAATGAAACCATTGGGGATCCAGCTTACTGCAGGGATGGGTGGCATAGGGCATTTTGAAGCACTAGGCTGCACCTATACATGGAGTTCTTTTCCCTCTTCCTCTTGGGCGCCTATAGGAGCAGGGACATAATCCCAAATGAAAAGACCAAGGCCCACACTGCAAGGAGGAAAACATATTTGAAAGGAAGATTTTTTGGCAAGACGTTATAATGTGCCATGCTGCAGTACTATGCTGTATGTTTGTGTGTGCAGAAATGAATAAATAAAGAGATAAAAAATGAAAACTAAATGACGTGAACTTGAGAAGGGTTTAGGTTGCACTCTCCTTCATTCTCTCTATTGTATCCTGGTCAAGATTTTCCTTTTCAGCACCCAGTGTGTGAGCATGCAGAGCACCCACAGCCAGGCCCTGATTTCCCTTCATTTTAATGGATGCAAATCTGGACAGCACATACCTGAATTCGTGAGATAGGCTTCTAGCGAATAGAGCTCTTACACTGAGACACTGAAGAGGAAAATTCTGGCTCTACATATTTGCTTTTAAATAACTGATATCATGTAAACATTGGAAAGTTATTGAGATTGGCTAGGGCAAACAATGCCATCTTCAGAATATTGGTTTCATTGTTCTGTGTAATAATTTGATTTCAGCAACTGAATAGAATAAATTGACCCATAATGTACCACAGTAGGACCTAGATCTCAACAGTGCAGCAACACGCAAGATATGATCTTCCTTCCCCCCTCTGCGGAGTGTGCACAGGGCCCTTTGAATTAACATCCTCTTCTATGAATCACAGTTGCTGCCTTGCTGCATCTAATGATATGTGAACTGAATGTGTGCCTGCAGCCATGTACTTCGATCCAGTTAGTTCCTCAGACAGATGCTTTTGAGATGCCTGCCTACATGCTGCAGAGATAACTTGCACATTTGAAAGAATCTTGCTTAATCCTATAAGCTTTTTCTATGCTTTTCACGTTTCATAGTCCAGCCAGTGAGAGCTCACAATGAGCTGTTCCTTTCAGTCATTTTAAAGTGGGCATCTGCCAACTAGAGACCTGGCAGTTCCCCAGAGGAAGGGGGGAAACAAAAATTATTGGATCTAGAATTCTACAAAGCAATTCAATTTTGATAGAGCGCTTCCACTTGCCGCATGAAAGCTAAAATAATTTTGGATTCCTGATGGCGTTCCCTTCTTGCCTTTTGCTAGAGAGGACAATATGCAGGAGGAGATAGTGGCATAGTGGTACTGTCACTGGGCTAGCAATCCAGAGGCCCGGACTAATGCTCTGGGTTCATCCCACCACGGCAGCTGATGAAAGTTAAATTCAAATGGTGACCATAATACCCTTTTAAGGAAGCAAATCTGTCATCTTGACCTGGTCTGGTCTACAAGTGACATCAGACCCTCAGAAATGTGGTTGACTCTTAACTGCCCTCTGAAATGGCCTAGCAAGCTACTCAGTTCAAGAGCACTTAGAGATGATCAACAAAGCTTACACCCCATGAAGGAATATTAAAAACATCCCAGCTCTGCTGAGTAGGCTGTGAAAGGTGACTATGAAGGAGCAAGTCTACAAGTGCCACAGATGAAGGAGAGGTGGGTTGCAGGGCACTTTATGACTATCACTGCTGCACTGCGACCAGATCAATATTATAACATGGCAACACCCCAGTAGGAATGAACAGTCACAAACCACAGGCTGTAATTGCAAAGCTACTGCCTCTGGAAAATGTTTTGACAGGATACTCTGATCCTGGAAGCTCAGTGCCTGTGTTGTAATGACTTTATATTGCTAAGGTAACAAGAAATCTCTTGGCAACTTTAAAAAAGGAATAAAACAGTACGGTATGAAAAAGAAATTGTCAAAGCTAACCTTACAGTTCTACAGTCACACATGCAATTTTTCCTTTGAAAGGTTAGAATAAAAGATAGGTTTGCAACATCCATTTCCAGTTTCCGTTTCTTACTTTCTCTTCACTAGCAAGCCTGCCACATTCGTTGTATCAGTCAATAGGAACAATAGGACTGTTTCACTGAATAGAATCTCACTGCAGATCAACAATGTTTCTGGCTCTCCCTTCTTGGTTGTGAGGTGACCAGAGGCTGGTGGTGGGAGTGGGTGAAGGGTGAAAGGGGGGAGGTGACCTGCTTTGACAGGGGTTGGAGGAAAGACCAAGGGATGTACAAAGAAGACGAGCTCTTGGTTGTGGACCCCACTAGGAAGTTGTGCATTTCTCCCTCTTTTAGTAATAAAGAGTGTGGACTTGGGGGAGCAAAGAAACTTTCCAGATTATTGAATAAAAAAAGGATTTGTCATCTGTTCAGAGGCTTGTCGTTGCCTTGCTAAGCCTCTTGAACCTGGAATTAACATCATGCTAAGCAGGAGAGCATATATGTCCCTGGCAACAAGTACTCCCAGGCCATCCTTTGAATGAGATATTAACATCGGTCTCACCTGCCCTCTCAGGCTGACATAAAGGATCTCATTGCAATACTTGAAGAAGAGTAAAGGGAGATCTCCCATTTCCTGGGGAATATTGATCCTTCAGTCAACATCATTCAAATAGATTATGTCATTGCTGCTATGTGGCTCGGTATCCAATTTTGCTCCATAGTGCTCCTGTGAAGTACCTTGAGACATTTTATAATGTTAAAGATGCCATATAAAAACAAGTTGTTGTTGTTTGTACAACCTTCCTGTCTGGAATTTGGCTGTGATATTTCCTGACAATATAACAGTGAGTACACTTCAAAAGCAATATATTGAGTGTATATAAATGCAAGTTCTTTGTTTCTTTCCCACTCCTGAATCATGTTGGAGTACAGTTTAACATTGACAGGTTCTCTCCTGTACAGGAGCCAAGTTGTCATTCTTTATGTGTGAGTCTGATAGTAAACTACCCAATTCCCATCCTGTTCTCACCCAATGCATGTTTATGCACATTTTCCAGCATTGATCACTGGCTTCGTAGCATCATTGGGTAACATTTTACACCTCGCGGGCGGCCACGCGCCTGAACCAATCAGGTGTAAAATAGTGCAAGAAGATGTCGGGCAAGCATCCTGACATCATCCCAAATGCGCGCAATCTTCAGGTCGGCGGGTGTGTATGGATGTCGGGACAGCTCCCGCCATCAATCAAAAGGCCATTTAAGGCCATTAGAAAGGCCGATTTTACGTTGCCCGTATGATTTTGCACTCGTCAGATGGGCAAAATGGGCAGGCGGGCACCCCACATTTTGCAAAACCTCATCCAAGGGCGGGATAAAAAGGGTCAGCAGCATTGGCAGTGTGAGTAGTGAGGAGTTTAGGAGATGGGCTGCTGTTGGTTGCTATTTGAACTTGACAACTTCACCCAGTTCTGAGCATCATTCTTAGCATTTCTAAGCTTCATTTCAGGACTCATTGGTGTCTCCAAGGCCCTCAGAGGATTTTGACCATGTGGACCCTTCCAGATATCAGACAGCCTTTCCTTACCCTGGTCTCTGCTGGCGGCACCTCCTCTGAGGAAGAAGAGAGGGTCAGAAGGGAGAGGAGGCCAGGTGTCCCCATGCAGCTTCCAGGGGAGCGACCTATGGGAGGAGAGGCGCAGGCACAAGAGGCGCAGGGCCAGCAGGGAGTCCAAGGAAAAGGGGCCACAGAAGACACCACTATCTTGCTGCCAGTGTTCAAGAAGGCAGCTACCTCAGCATGTCTGAGATGCAATGCCAAAGGAGGCTGCACCTCTCCAGAGAGACTGGTGTCCATATGATAGGGCCTGAGATCACCTCCAACTGTGTGAGTGGAAACCCCATGCCAGTGGCTCTGAAGTTCACAATGACCCTCAACCTCTTTCCAGGGGTCAGTGGGGGATCTTTGTGGAGTCTCCCAATCAGTTGTCCATAGTTACGTCAAGCTGGTGACAGAAGCTCTGTTCAGTTGGGTAATGACATTTATTCATTTCCATACGGACAAAGCCAGCCAGTCTGGATGAGTCAGAGGGTTTGCAATGATTACTGGGTTCCGCCACATTCAGGGTGCAATCGGCTGCACACATGTGGCCATCAAGGCGCCAACAGTGCCTTTGTCAACAGGAAGGGATTCCACTCCATGAACATGCAGATAGTGTGTGATCACAGGATGCTGATTCTACAAGTCTGTGCAAGGTAGCCAGGCAGCTCCCATGACATTTACATACTCAGACACTCCCAGACACCGAGGCTATTCAGTGTTCCAGCCTGACTGGATGGATGGCTGCTGGGTGACAAGGGCTATCTGTTGAAAAGGTGGCTTATGATACCTCTCTGTCACCCAAGAACAGAGACAGGGCAGTGTTATAATAGGAATCATGCCTCCACAAGGGCAGTGATACAGAGGTCTTCTGAAGATGGGCTTCCAATGCCTGGATCATTCAGGGGGAGCACTACAATATCCCCCAGAGCGGGTGTCGCTGATCGTGGTTGCATGCTGTGCTCTCCACAGTGGCACTGGCAAGGAGGACCCACTGGAGGAAGAGGATGTTGACGCAGCTACACAGGCCACAGATAATGAATCCAGTAGTGAGTCAGAAGAGGAGCACGGTGAGGAGATTGCTGAGGACGTGCAGGCAGACCTCTGTAACCTTCAGAGAGGCAGGGGCACCAGGGACGCCTTGACCCAATGCTCCTACAGCAAGACTGCCAAAGATCTGCTTCCACCTCATGCCAGGGCTGCTGCCTCCATCCTGGATGTTTGAGATGACTCTTTCATTTGAACCCAAAGTCCACTCAGTGCCTATGCAATAAATTTAGAACCACCCACATCCAGCATTACATTCTGGCATACCCTGCACCAAAAAAAAATTGAAACATACTCAGGCCATTACGACAAAAACAAAATGTATGTCATTTTCACAACCCAAACAAATTAACATAACCTTCTCTGGTCTTCATTCCCAGACCAGTAAACATAAACAAACATTACGGAACAGAAGATCACCCATGACCGTCCCTCTTGTGCTCATGGTCCTTAAACTTACGTTTGTGAGTGCTATGTCTTGGTGCCCCCCCACCTGCCTCGCTGGCAGTGGCATTAGGGGCAGCCTGCTGACTCTGCTGTCTTGTTGCCCTTGTTGACATTGGTGGTAGTCCTCTGGCCAGTGGAGCCTGTGCTGGCCCTGCCTGCGTGGGAGCGGACGGTGCCACAGCTGGCATTTCCCCAGTCATCGCAGTCTCATCAGATGCCACGGTCACTGGCAGAGGGACGGAGGAGCTGCTGCCATCATCCAGATCACCCTGAGAGGAGCCTGCAGAGATAACAGCAGCTCAATCACCAAGGTGAGGCCAGTCTCGACATCTGTGCTTGCCACTGATGGATGGGCACCTAGCTGGGATACTGGGTGCCTCATTCATCTCCCACGTGGACACTAACCACCTGAGGTCATTGCTTGCATTGGGGGCTTGCCGGTCCGAACGCAATCCCAGGAACCCCTGATTCTGTCCCAGGAGCTGCCTCTCCATGCGAGTTGCCACTCCCTCCATGGAGGAGGCAGTGCACTTGGCAATGAAGGTCACCGCAGTGCTTATGTTCCGCATGGACTCCTCCACAACAGAGATTGTGGCACGCATACCCTCATGGATCTCCGCCAGATCATCCCATGCATCCTGCTGGACATCCATAGTCTGCCGTCTAAAAGACAAAGCCAGAGGCTCATCAACTGCCTTCGATGCAGCATCATCCTGGTCTCAGGCAGTCTTCTGACTGCTGGCTCCCTGGGCACTCTCTATCTTCACCTACTCCTCAAGCAAGTGTGAGTGCCCTCACAGCTGTGCTCCAACACTCTAGCTGAAGATCTAATACCTACCGAGATGCTGGCATCAGCACTGGTGCCTGGTTCAGAGAGCAGGTGTGATGCAGGTGCAGCTGAAGCCTGGTGGTCCTCTGGCATCAGGAGTGGCTCTTCAGGGTCCTGTGAACCAGTGCCTGCTGGCGAGTCTAAGGGAGAACAATGACATGTCATTAGTTTAAGCCATCACACTGTCACTGTGCATGCCAGGCACCCTGGTGAGACAATGGAGTTTTGCATCATGGTGCCATCATCTTTCAATGATCATTGGGCGCTCCAGTTTTGAGGCTCCCGTCAATGAAGAGACTACACAAGAATGTTTGCACCATCTGAAACTCTCACCTCTGTGCACTGCACTCTTACCTTCATCTGACACCCCAGCCTCTCCACGACCAGCTGACCGAGGTGCGTGCCGGCTCTCCAACTCCAAGGCATCCTGCTCAAATCTTGGAAGGATTAGGAGGATTGGAGGGGCCTCTGCCTGTCCCCGAACTCTCAGTGTTGTTATGGATTGTCTTCTACTGAAAGGACATAGGAGCATGGATTAGTCCGCTCTCTACCTGCAGCGTCTTTGCAGCCTGGCCAACCCCACCTGAGGAGCACCTTGCAGGGCACATCTGAATCGCGGACCTTGAGCCGCAAGGCTCTCAGTCCAAGCAGCCAGGGCTCACCCCCTTGGCCAGCTCCGGCATCATTGACAGTTGGCACTCAGACTCTAACAGCCCTGATCTCCACAGGGGGATGGCTAGACCTTAACATTTCACCACACTGATCCATGCCAACACGGTACCTTCCCAAGGGTGTCTTTATCAGGTGCAGTGCCCTCCTCCTTCCATCTCTGGGGATGAGGGCATCCCTGCTGGCAGCCACTTCCTCCAGGGGGACCACGAGGCACTTGTCTGAAAACCAGGAGACCACATGCCCACCTGATCTGCCCTCCTGCCTGGCATCTCCAGCCGCAGTAGAGGCCAGAGCTTCGGTCTTCAGCATGCAGAAGAAATGTTCTTTCCCAGCAGCCTTCAAAAAGCTGCCTGTGCCGTTTTTAAACTGCCCACCGAGTCACCATTGGGCACGGTGCCCGACATGACCCTGCCCCTGCCCGGCCCTTCCCGACCATTGGGAAGAAGGGTTTCATGCTGGGGTGGCCGTAATTGGCCAGTCAGCGTGAAATCGAGGTTGAGTGCCGATCACGGGCAAGAGACTGTTTCCTGACCAGTCCTGGGCCCACCAATCGCATGGGTGCGCCAAGGGTAAAATTCAAGCGTTGTGCCTAATGGCACAGAAGGTGGTCATTCAGCCCATTGTGCCTGTGCTCGCTCTTTGAATGAGTTATCCAACTAGCCTTACTCCTCTGCCTTTCACCATTGCCCTACAAACCTTTCTGTTTCACATATTGATCCAATACCCTTTTGAATATTATTATTGAATTTTTTTCCACCATCCTTTGAAAAAGTGTGTTCTAGATCATAACAATCCCTGCATGAAAACTAATTATCTTAATCCCCCTTCTGGTTATTTTGGCAATTGTCTTAAATCTGTGTCCTCTGGTGATACCACTGCACTCACTAGATTTTCTTTATTTAATCAAACAAAGCCAGCTATCATTTTTAGCACCTCAATTAAATCTCCCTTATCCTCCTCTGATCTAAGGAAAACAATCTCAGCTTTTCCGGTCTCCCCACATCACTTAAGTTCCTCATCCTTGGTATCATCCTAATAAATTGCTACTGCATACTTTCCAAGGCTTTGATGTAATTTCTAATGCCTGGTACCCAGAATTGGACACAGCACCATGAGACCTAAAAACCGATTTATAAAAATTTAGATTAACTGCCTCGTTTTTTAAAAACTCCATTCATGGGATGTGGGCTTCGCTGGCTGGGCAGCATTTATTGCCCAACCCTAGTTGCCCTTGAGAAGGTGGTGGTGAGCTGCCTTCTTGAACAGCTGCAGTGCATGCGCTGTACTTGCACCCACAGTGCTGTTAGGGAGGGAGTTCCAGGATTTTGACCCAACGACAGTGCAGGAAGGGTGATTATAGTTCCAAGTAAGGATGGTGAATGGGAAGCATTCCATCACACTCCTGACTTGTGCCTTGTAGATGGTGGACAGGCTTTGGGGAGTCAGGAGGTGATATCTGAGGAGTCGCGAATGATGCTGAACATTGTGCAATCATCAGCAACCATTCCCATTTCTGACCTCATGGTGGAAAGAAGGGCATTGATGAAGCAGCTGAATTGGCTGTGCAGAGGACACTACCCTGAGGAACTCCTGCAGGATGTCCTGGAGCTGAGATGTCTGACCTCCAACAACCACAATCATCTTCCTTTCTGCTAGTTATGACTCCAACCAACCGAGAGTTTTCCTCCTGATTCCCATCAACTTCGGCTTTGCTAGGGCTCCTTGATGCCACACTCGGTCAAATGTGGCTTTGATGTCAAGGGCAGCCACTCTTATCTCTCCTTAGGAGTTCAGCTTTTTTGTCCATGTTTGAACCAAGGCTGTAATGAGACCAGAGGCTGAGAGGCCCTGGCAAAACCTAAACAGGCCATCAGTGAGCAAGTATTGCTAAGCAAATGCCGCTTGATAGCACTGTTGATGACCCCTTCCATTACTTTACTGATGATCAAGAGTAAACTGATGGGGTGGTAATTGGCCAGGTTGGATTTGTCCTGCTTTTTGTGTGCAAGATGTACCTGGGCAATTTTCCACATAGCCGGGTAGATACTAGTGTTTTAGCTGTACTGGAACAGCTTGGCTAGGGGCACGGCAAGTTCTAGACCACAAGTCTTCAATACTATTGCCCGAATATTGTCAGGGCCTATAGCCTTCAGTATCCAGTGCCTTCAGCTATTTCTGGATATCACGTGGAGTGAATTGAATTGACTGAAGACTGGCATCTGTGATGCTGGGGACCTCCGGAAGAGGCCAAGATGGATCATCCACTCGGCAATTCTGGCTGAAGATTGTAACAAATGCTTCAGCCTTATTTTTTGCACTGATGTGCTGGGCTCCCCTATTATTGAGGATGGGGATATTTGTGGAGCCTCCTCCTCCAGTGAGTTGTGTAATTGTCATTCACGACTGGATGTGACAGGGTTGCAACTTAGATCTTATCCGTTGGTTGTGGGATCACTTAGCTCTGTCTATCATTTGCTGCTTATGCTGTTTGGAATGCAAATAGTGCTGTGTTATAGCTTCACCAGGTTGGTATCTCATTTTTAGGTATGCCTGGTGCTGCTCCTAGCATGCCCTTCTGCCTCTTCATTGAATCAGGGTGATGATAATGGCAGAGCGGGAGATATGCTGGACCATGAGGTTACAGATTGTGTTTGAGTACAATTCTGCTGCTGCTGATGGTCCACAGAACCTCATGGATGTCTTGAGTTGCTAGCCTGTTCGAAATCTATCACATTTAGCACAGTGGTAGTACCACCAACAGAATGGAGGGTATCGTCATTGTAAAGACAGGACTTCATCTCCACAAGGCCTGTGCGGTGGTCACCCCTACTGATACTTTCATGGACAGATGAACCTGCAGCAGGCAGGTTGGTGAGGATGAGGTCAAGTATGCTTTTCCCTCTTGTTGATTCCCATACCACCTGCCACAGTTATGTCATTTAGGACCCAGCCAGTTTGGTCAGTAGTGGTGCTACTGAGCCACTCTTGATGATGGACATTGAAGTCCCCCACCCAGAGTACATTCTGTGCCTTTGTCACCCTCAGTGCTTCCTCCAAGTGGTGCTCAACATGGAGATGTGCTGATTCATCAGCTGAGGGAGGGCGGTACAAGATAATCAGCAGGAGGTTATCTTGTCCATGTTTGACCTGATGCCATAAGCCTTCATGGGGTCTGGAGTGGATGTTGAGGCATCCCAGGGCAACTCCCTCTTGACTATGTACCACTGCACTGGCACCTCTGCTGGGTCTGTCCTGCCAGTGGGACAGAACATAGCCAGGGATGGTGATGGTGATGTGCTTGGACATTATCTGTTAGATATGATTCCATGAGGGTAATTATGTCAGGCTGTTGCTTGACTGGTCTGTGAAACAGCTCTCCCAATTTTGGCACTAGCCCTCAGATGTTAGTAAGGAGGACTTTGCAGGGTTGACAGGGCTGAGTTTGCTGTTGTCGTTTCTGGTGCCTAGGTCGATGCCAGATGACCCGTCCAGTTTCATTCCTTCTTTTTAAGGCTTTGTTGCGGTTTGATACAACTGAATGGCTTCCTAGGCCATTTCAGAGGGCATTTAAGAGTCAACCATATTGATGTGGGCCTGGAGGCCAGGCCAGGTAAGGACAACAGATTTCCTTCCCCTAAAGGGCATTAGTGAACCAGATGGGGTTTTTTTTAGAGCAATTGGCAATTAGACATTCAATTCCAGATTTGTGTTGAATTCAAATTCCACCATCGATTCGAACCCGGGCCCCCACTGCATTGCCCTGGGTATCTGGATTTCCAGTCTAGTCACAATACCGCTAAGCCTTCACCTCCCCTTTTTTTACTGTATGCCTTTACTTATGAAGTCAAAGATCCTATAAGTTTTTTTATAGTTTTATCAATATGCCCTCCCTTCAAACAATTGATCCCCCCAAGTTTGGTCCCTCTGTTCTTTAATCCCCATTAAAAGTGTAGATTATTTTGCCTCTCATTATTCCTCTATAACATGAATCACTTCACAATTTTCTGCATTACATTTCATCTGTCACGTGTCTCCCCGTTTCACCAGCCTGTTTATGCCCTCCTGAAACCTTTCGAAAGCCAAAATACATTAATGACAATGCCATCATCAACTCTCTTCATTATTCTATTGGAAAACTCAAGAAAATTTTTCAAACACAACTTGCCATTTAACAAATTCACAACGGTTGTCATTAATTAATCCGTTTCTCCAAGAGAAACTTCGGGTTGTCCAAAATTATGGTGTCTAGATGTTTCCCCACCTGACATGTAGATTCCAGTTTTATCACAGGCCCCTTTTTTGAACAGGGGTGTGACATTTACAACCCTTCAGTCCTCTGGCACCACTCCAATATCTAAAGAGGATTGCAATATTGTGGTCAAACTCTCCATTATTTCCACTCTTACTTCCCTCAGCCAGCTAGGATGCATCATATCCAGACTGGGAAACACTTCCACTTTGACAGCTGCCAATGATTTAAGTATGTCCTCCTTGTCTATTTTTGTCCAATCCAGTTTCTCTACCCTTCCTCCTTTTTACTGTGAAGGCATTTGTAAAGTATGCATTCAAACCCTCAGCCATGAACTCTGTCTCCACAAGAAGATATTGGAGAAAAAAATTAATTTGCATAGCACCACTTCAAACGGCACAATGCAGACCATGTCAATTCCCTGGGGCAGACAGTGTGGTGGACCACTACCTGCAAGAGCCACGTGGTTTTCCTCACTGATATCATTGTTGCATGCTGCATGGGTCTCACAGTGACCCAACTCTCTATCTGCACCTGGGAACTGACCTAATCTATGTATCGCTGTCTGAAATGGCATTATGCAAACAAATATCTATTTCCCCCTTTGTCTTTGGTCCTTTCCTTTAACCACCCTTCCACTCTTTGCATGCTTCTGTAACATCTTGAGAATATAACCTTGTCTGATTTTTCCTTCCCTTGACGTGGGGGCACTGAGTTTCCTAAACCTGCCTGAGAAAAGATCATTGTTATGTGAAGCTGGGTCTTTCTTAGTCTGTAAGGAGCGAGCATTTATCCTTTTAAAAACCATCAGGCAAGTTGGTGTATCTTGATTCCTGTACCCAGAAAAAATATCCTTGAACTGGAGTTCTTAGTGCAAGTACACTTTTAAAAAAAAAAAGGTCATTTTAAATGTATTTTCTGTTTATTTGGATTTTTAAAATAGAATTTCTACAGCAGATGCTAATGGCATTACTGGGAGCACTGCAGGGCAGGAGATTGCTGATCTCAACAGGAAGGCTCGGAATCAATATCAGAAGATACAACGAACTCAGAGTTGCATCAGTAATTATATCAGTCCTGTTGTTAATTGAGTTCCCTCAGTACCCTGGCAGCTCACTCCAAAGACATCAGCAGGATGCAGTAAGGAACTTACAGAGGGGGAGAAGGTAAAGAAAGAAATGCAAAGGGTTGAAGCAGGACAAAAGGATTAGAGAATGTAACCCCACTTCCTTCAAGATGACTAAGATTGAGAGCAATGCTGTGAGTTGCTAAGAACTAAAGTAGAGTTATATGGCTGGCGTATGCAAGTTTGCAGACTGCATAACCAAAAATAAATAACCCATTAAAAGTGGAAATGACTGGAGCAGAGTCTGGTTTAAGTGGTACAGCACTGCAAAACAGGATGCAAGAGCTTTCTATGGCCACCACAAACTGATCCAAGCTTTGTTAATGATTTGAAATGAGAATAACAGTTTGAAATAACCGCCTGCCATAAGGCAACCATAAAACTAGTCTTTCTAGGAAAAGATTCATATTCATATCTTGCCAGGAAAAGGATGCCGGACTAGAAACTGGATGGGGATGATGAAAGTAGAACTTCACCTACATAGAAATGTAGAAAAAAGGAGCAGGGGTAGGCCATTCGGCCTTTCAAGCCTGTTCCATCATCCATTATGATCACAGCTGATCATCCAATTCAATAGCCTGTTCCCGGTTTCTCCCCATACCCTTTGATCCCTTTCGTCCCAAGAGCTATATCTAACTCCTTCTTGAAAACGTACAACGTTTTGGCCTCAACTGCTTTCTGTGGTAGTGAATTCCACAGGCTCACCACTCTCTGGGTTAATGAAATTTCTCCTCATCTCAGATCTAAATGGTCCACCCCATAATCCTCACACTGTGGCCTCTGGTTCTGGACCCCCCCACCATCGGGAACATCCTTCCTGCATCTATCCTGTCTAGACCTGTAAGAATTTTATAGGTTTCTACGAGATCCCCCCCTCATTCTTCTGAACTCCAGCGAATATAATCCTAACCAACTCAATCTCTCCTCGTACGTCAGTCCCGCCATCCCAGGAATCAGCCTGGTAAACCTTCGCTGCACTCCCTCTATAGCAAGAGCATCCTTCCTCAGATAAGGAGACCAAAACGGCACACAATATTCCAGGTATGGTCTCACCAAGGCCCTGTATAATTGCAGCAAGACATCCCTGCTCCTGTGCTTGAATCCTCTGGCTATGAAGGCCAACATACCATTTGCCTTCTTTACCGTCTGCTGCACCTGCATGCTTACCTTCAGCAACTGGTGTACAAGGACACCCAGGCCTCGTTGCACATTCGCCTCACTCAATTTATAGCCATTCAGGTAGTAATCTGCCTCCCTATTTTTGCTACCAAAGTTGATAATCTCGCTTAAATCCTTTCAGAGTCTAAATGGGACTACACAGACACATCAGCATCTGACATTGATGGAATGATACAACAGCATTAGAAGAGAGATATATTGCAGCAAAATAAATGTATCTGATACTCAAATGGTCCAGCGACACCGTACTGAACTGAGTTAAAAAGCCACAGTGAGTCAAACTCGGACAATTTGAGGTTTCCTTGAAAGGCCAGCTTTGTGATTTTGAGGATGGAGGCGAGTCAGAGGAACTGCAGGTCATGTTCTTTTTGATGTTTGGAGACATCACATGCACATGCCAAGATCATGCCTTCCCTAAAATTTTTGTGCTTAGCGAAATGGAAGAAATACTGGGGAATGGAGCACTTCCATTTCAGCCACTGGGCCCTATTCCTGGTTGTTAGGCAGTAACGACTGCAGGAAAATGTCCAAGTGCAGATGTCAGGCTTAGCTGTGACGTATTCCATATTTAGACTTCTGATAGCTATGGTTTAGGTACATGCTGGATGAAAGGTCAATATGGAGAGCTGTTTCCTACCAGCAAGAGTCAGTTCCTTCAGGAGAGGAGGGGACAGGAAGGGGAAAAAATGAGTTTGAGTTACCAAGGCAATGATGAAATGAGGCAGCTGGTAGCAGAGTTTGTGTGTGCATGTGTGTGTGTCTGCGCGCCTTTGTTGGGATATAGAAGAAAAGAAGCACACCAGCATATATAGTTTTATCTGGTGGGGGTTCATAATGGGGATTGCTGGCTGTATCCGATTTACAGTTTTTTGCTCATGTTTAATGTGGAAGAGTGAGTGGGTTTGGCTGCAGTTGAGGGGGTTGAAGATAGTAAAATTAACAGCATGTCGGGAATCGTCCAACTGGTTGACTTACGCATTTGACTCCAGTACATGAGAACTGCCTGCATGTAACCCCTTCGGGTAAGACAGGTTGTCAATTTCTAGATGCTAATCGCTCAATTCAAGCAATGCTGACACACTGTTTTCACTTTAACTTCACAGGCTTCCGGAAACATACCAGTAAAAGCAAGGCAAGTACACAGCAGCAACTGAGGGGGCTGAATCAATCTCAGGGAAATATACAATAAGTACTCAGTACTCATAGCTGCTTTCTGAGTTGCTAGTGGGAAAGTGTTTGCTCCGTGTACTTTTGCTGAGAAGTTACTTTGCACAGTTTAGAGGTTGAAGTTTTATTCTATCACATCAGGATGGGCGCCATTAATGTTGCCTTCGATTGGACTCGATGAACAGCAACAGCACCAGAAGCAACACAACACAGCCTATAGCTGGTCACAGGTCTGTGGCTCCACAGGAGAGAGGACCAGCAGAGAAGTGGCCAGTTAAGGAGGTACAGCTTGCGTGATGAATGTTAATACACAACCAGATATGTGATTGGACAGGCCATCAGTATGCTGAAGATACACTTCAGGTGCATCGGCAAATCTGGAGGCTACTTCAGTGCACAACAGCCTGGCTATCCAGAACAAATGTGGTTTACAATGCTTGGCACAAGAACCGTACAACAGCAAGACTTCGACCAGCAGAAGGAACAAGATGAAGAGCTCAAATCTTCCTGAGGCAACTTGAAGGGGGAGGAGGAAGAAGACCAAGAGGAGGAGAAAGATGATGAAGCCAATGTGTCACCAGCTGCTCACATTGCTGCCAGGGATGCTACGCACACCATTATTAGAGCAAGATTCACCTAGACTGCACCAGTGGACCAATGTAATCAAAGTAATTAAGTGAGAAAGAAATAGAAGATTATGTTGATAAGGTTAGATGAAGGATGCTCATGTGAAGCATAAAGATCAGCATAGACCTATTGGGCTGAATGGCCTGTTTCAGTGCTGTAAAATTCTATGTAGCAACTTCCTTCTGCGCATCTGCAGTGCTGCTAAAGAGCTGGCCACAAAGAGGTAGAAGGACTAGCAAGGGTTATATTGCTGATAGTATACCCTAAAGAAGTATTCTCAAGACAGAGCAATTTACAATCTTGCAGCACCATCTGCCATGGAATGGTGGGGATTTGCTTTGAGCCTGTGATTCGCCCACATGTTAAATGTATAATCTCCCCTGTATCCCCAGTGGAGACCGGAGGGGGATGTTGAAATTAGCCTACAGAAGCAGCGCGGAACTGGATCATAGTGAATCGACAGCTTGTCATACACAGCACCAGTTTTATTTTCCATTGACTTGGAAAATATTGCCAAGATTTTTAACTTAAAACCAAGTCAAAGTGACAGTGAGACTACAGGAAATAAGCCTGCAAAAAAAGTTTGAACTATCATTTTGTGAACTTCAGTGTGTGAAAAATAGGCTACTGGCATTAACCAATGTCATGTCCTCGGCATTTACCAACATAGGCTAGAGTTACCCTGACACTTGCTACGAGGGAGTGAGTGAGTGGCCAGGTTCTGACTCTCCATTTCGTTTGCCCTCCTTGCTTTCATGAGATGCTGTGATCCTCCTCCCAGGAAATAGTCTTTAGGACATCTAGGACATCATGTGCTGTTGCAATCCTCCTGGAACTAAACTAAAGAGTCAGCATTATTTTAAGTAGCGGCAGCAGCTGTTCTTCAGAAAGTTTCTTAAAGTGTCCAACAGTACTTGGCAGTGCAAAACTTAAATAAGCTTAGAATGATAATCTCAACTTTACTGTGAGCCGATACATGATGAACCAATTTTGACTTCATGTGATGCTTTGAACCAGTCTGGAGAAAACAGTGCTGTAATTTACACTGTAGACTGTGTATGTCTCAGACTGCCATAGTAGACAAACAGCTCTAGAAACACCTGCAACTGCGTTGGTGTTTACACTCCAATTGATGCTGTTAGCCACAGTGCTTTGATGAAGGCCACTTCCTTTCACCTCACTACACACAATAATGCTTATTTAAAGCACAATACACCAAAAACAGCTGCGATCGATCCAGAGCCAGAGTTTTTAAAATCATGTGTTTTAAATGTATTAACCCTTCTTGAGCCTACACAAGTTGCACAGTTGAAAAAATTAATACCGCAGCTAATAAATTGCAATCCGATTATGTGTGTGTGTGTGTGTGCGTGTGCATGTGCGTGTGCATGTGTGTGTGCGTGTGTGTGTGTGTGTGTGTGTGTGCAGTGAAGAAAGCATTTTGCTGGTGCCTGAGGCAGTGACAGGTTGTGTGATTCAGTGACATTGCTGTACAGTACAGTTGACATGATGAGAACTACTGTAGCTAAAAATATCATAGACTAGGTTCTGCAGCTGTGTAAATAACACAGCCACGACTTGAGCTCTGTAAGGATAAAGGCTTTATTTCAAATTCAATTTAGAGTAGTTGATATATTTGCATAAACATACACATAGATACAACAAAAGCAAAAACTTGCAATTACATAGTGCCTTGACCTAGTAAAGCATCCAAGGTGCTTCACAGAATCCTTATCAAACAAAATTTGACACCATGCTGCATAAGAAGGTTTAGGGCAGATGACCAAAAGCTTCATCAAAAAATAGGTTTTAAGGAGTGTCTTAAAGGAGGAAATGGATGTAGAGAGATGGAGAGGTTTAGGGATGGAATTCCAGAGTTTAGGGCCTTGGCAGCTAAAGGTACAGCCACCAAGGGTGGAGTGAATAAAATTAGGGATGCGCAAGAGGCTAGAATTGGAGAAGTGTGGTATTTTGGAGGCTTGTAGCGCTGTAGGACGTTACAGGAATAGGGAGGGGTGAGGCTAGGGAGGGATTTCAAAACAAGGATGAAAATTTTAAAAATCAAGGTGTTTTTTAACCAGGAGTCAATGTAGGTCAGCGAACACAGGGGTGATGTAATGAAACTTACAGCGAGTTGGGGCAAACGTGGTAGAATTTTGAATGATCTAAATTTTGCATAGGATAGAGTATCGGGCCAGCCAGGATTGTGTTGGAATAGTCAAGTCTAGAGGTCACAAAGGTGCTAAAGGTTTTAGCAGCAGATAAATTGAGGCAGGGGCAGGGTCCAGTGATGATACAGAGGTGGAAATAGACTGAGTTAGCAAAAGGAATACTTCAGTTCAGATGAAGTGAATGGTCCAAAGTGTTGATCGCTTTTTCAGTTTCAGATGCTAACTGACCTGCGGTGATTTCTAGCATTCATAGATTTTTGTTTAAGGCAACAATTCTAGTTATAGTGAGTTATGTGGCTCCATCATCCATTCATCTCCATTAAGCAGATGCCAGAACATAAAAGGAATGACTTGATACTTCCAAAAAATCTTTCCTTTAAGTGATTGTTTCTGTTCATACCCTGCCTGTTAATTGACACATCCTGCAGACCTGTAGATTTGTAGTCTGTTGTAGGGAACAAAAACATATTAATTAGCCATATTTTATGTAGGTGTAACTGCTGGTTCATATCCTCTGGAGACCTAAAGCCATACTGGAACACGAGCTGAAAAAGAGCACAGGTAATTAAAAAATGGGAAGCAGGGTGAGTAATGCATACCAGAATTCGTTTAGTCATGATGCAAAGTCATCTGCTTAAAATAATCTAGAAGCGAATTGTACAGAACTGATATGCACCTTTCTGTGATTTATCACTATGTGTAAGATCAATGAATACATCAAAATTTAAACATCTTTTACATGTCTGGTATGCAGATGTACTAAAAATAAATGTCTCCTGTCAATTTTGTTTGAACTAAATTGATAGGGAGGTGTTACTGAGCAAACTGATGGAGCTGCGGGCTGACAAGTCTCCGGGTCCTGATGGGCTTCATCCTAGGGTCTTAAAAGAGGTGGCTAATGAGGTGGTACATGCATTGGTATTAATTTTCCAAAATTCCCTAGATTCTTGAAAGGTTCCATCAGACTGGAAAGTAGCAAATGTAACCTCTTTGTTCAATAAGGGAAGGAGGCATAAAACAAGAAACTATAGGCCATTTGGCTTGACATCTGTCATGGGGAAAGTGTTAGAATCAGTCATTAAGAAGGTTATGGGCCGAATTTTCTGTGCCTGCTGGTGGTGGGCATGACAGGTGGTATGAGCAAACAACATGGCACGATCGGTTTTATGGACGGCGGGAAGGCAGCAGGCGATTGTCCGCTCAGCCTGCCAATGGTGGGCCGCATTTCCCACCATAGGTTTCGGGAACCTCATTGTACTACATCAGCATATCATTATCAGGCCATCTCACAAGGATCTTCAACTCCTGCTGGATCATCCGTCCGCATCAGCAGGAAAGCACACCGGCATTTTTCACAGCAGCAACATAAGCGACGTGGTAGTGGTTAAGGGAAGGGCAGGCCTGCCTCTCAGGCATCTGGCGGCTTTGGGGGGGGGGTGCAAGGGCAGCCCTCCCGTCGAATATAGCACATCTGGGGTGGGGGGGCGTGGAAGCAGCCACGCTTTCAGGAAACCAGTAGAAAGTGACCATTCCTCTGCAACTGAGACAGCGCACTAATCTCTGGCCATCCAGGTGGTGGCCAGCACTCTCCAGGAAGCATTAAGGGGCTGTCACACTTAACCAGCACAGGTTCTTAGTACACCCACGCTAACCACATGTCTCTCTTTTTCATCCTGCAGGAGGAATACATCAAAATCATGGAGCCTGGTGAACTAGCGGTATGCCAGATGGCCTGCAGAGCGCAAAGAAGACAGAAGAGAAAGCAACAGAGGATCCTGGCTGTGTTGGGAAGAGCAGCAACTTCAAGAAGAAGGAGCAGCTGGAGGCCCCGCACTCGGCGCCCAAGAACCACAGCGAGCCATCGCATGCCAGCACCGAGCGGAACTCAGAGTACATAGACGCTGCCTTTCATTCCTGCAGATGACCAAGAACCAGTGTCGCCGTCTAAGGAACTGGTCACTCATATCTGCCACCTGCTGCAGGATTTGATGCCACAAGGGCATGGAGGGCATCCACTGCCAGTGTCTGTGAAAGTGACAGCGGCTCTTTTCAGGGCTCCACAGGTGATCTCTGTGGAATAAGACCATAAGACATAGGAGCAGAATTTAGGCCAATCGGCCCATCAAGTCTGCTCCACCATTCAATCATGGCTGATAAGTTTCTCAACCCCATTCTCCCGCCTTCTCCCCATAACCTTTGATCC
Organism: Carcharodon carcharias; assembly: GCF_017639515.1. Taxonomy (NCBI): domain Eukaryota; kingdom Metazoa; phylum Chordata; class Chondrichthyes; order Lamniformes; family Lamnidae; genus Carcharodon; species Carcharodon carcharias. The sequence continues at coordinate 170,000,928 of NC_054471.1, forward strand.
CCTTACCAATCAAGAACCTATCTATCTCGGTCTTAAATACACTCAATGACCTGGCCTCCACAGCCTTCTGTGGCAATGAATTCCATAGATTCACCACTCTCTGGCTAAAGAAGTTTCTCCTCATCTCTGTTCTAAAAGGTCTTTCCATTACTCTGAGGCTGTGCCCTCGGGTCTTAGTCTCTCTTACTAATGGAAACATCTTCCCCACGTCCACTCTATCCAGGCCTTTCAGTATTCTGTAAGTTTCAATCAGATCCCCCCTCAGCCTTCTAAACTCCATCGAGTATAGACCCAGAGTCCTCAAACGTTCCTCATATGTTAAGCCTTTCATTCCTGGGATCATTCTCGTGAACCTCCTCTGGACCCTATCCAGGGCCAGCACATCTTTCCTGAGATATGGGGCCCAAAATTGCTCACAATATTCTAAATGTGGTCTAACCAGAGACTTATAAAGCCTCAGCAGCACATCCCTGCTTTTATATTCTAGTCCTCTCGAAATAAATGCCAACATTGCATTTGCCTTCCTAACTACCAACTCAACCTGCAAGTTAACCTTAAGAGAATCCTGGACTAGGACTCTCAAGTCCCTTTGCACTCCAGATTTCTGAATTCTCTCCCTATTTAGAAAATAGTCCATGCCTTTATTCTTCCTACCAAAGTGCATGACCTCACACTTCACCACATTGTATTCCATCTGCCACTTCTTTGCCCATTCTCCTAACCTGTCCAAATCCTTCTGCAGCCTCCCCGCCTCCTCAATACTACCTGTCCCTCCGCCTATCTTTGTACCATCTGCAAACTTAGCCAGGATGCCCTCAGTTCCTTCATCTAGATCATTAATGTATAAAGTGAAAAGTTGTGGTCCCAACACTGACCCCTGTGGAACTCCACTAGTCACCGGCCGCCATCCTGAGAAGGACCCCCTTATCCCCACTCTCTGCCTCCTGCCAGACAGCCAATCTTCTATCCATGCTAGTACCTTGCCTCTAACACCATGGGCTCTTATCTTACTGAGCAGCCTCCTGTGTGGCACCTTGTCAAAGGTCTTCTGGAAGTCCAAGTAGATAACATCCATTGGCTCCCCTTTGTCTAACCTACTTGTTACCTCCTCAAAAAATTTTAACAGATTTGTCAGGTATGACCTCCCCTTGATGAAACCATGCTGACTTTGCCCAATTTTACCATGCACTTCCAAGTATTCTGAAATCTCATCCTTAATAATGGACTCAAAATTCTTACCAATGACCGAGGTCAGGCTAATCGGCCTGTAATTTCCCGTTTTTTGCCTCACTCCCTTCTTAAACAGGGGGGTTACATTAGCGATTTTCCAGTCCTCTGGGATTCTCCCTGACTCCAGTGATTCCTGAAAGATCACCACTAACGCCTCCACTATCTCTTCAGCTATCTCCTTCAGAACTCTGGGGTGTATTCCATCTGGCCCAGGTGATTTATCCACCTTCAGACCTTTCAGTTTTCCTAGCACCTTCTCCTTGGTAATGGCCACCATACTCACCTCTGCCCCCCAACTCTCTTGAACTTTGGGGATGTCACTCGTGTCTTCCAATGTGAAGACTGACGCAAAGTACCTCTTCAGTTCCTCCGCCATTTCTTTGTTCCCCACTACTACTTCTCCAGCGTCATTTTCTAGCAGCCCAATGTCCACTTTTGCCTCTCTCTTACCCTTTATATATCTAAAAAAAACTCTTGCAATCTTCTTTTATATTACTGGCTAGTTTACCCTCATATTTAATCTTCTCCCTCCTTATTTCTTTTTTAGTTGTCCTCAGTTGGTCTTTCTAGGCTTCCCAATCCCCTGGTTTCCCACTGCTCTTCACCGCATTGTATGCTTTCTCTTTAGCTATTATGCTGTTCCTGGCTTCCCTTGTCAGCCATGGTTGCCTCGTCCTCCCTTTAGTACGCTTCTTCTTCCTAGGGATGAATTTTTGCTGTGTCTCCCAAATTACTCCCAGAAATTCCTGCCATTGCTGTTCCACTGTCTTTCCTGCTAGGCTTATCTCCCAGTCGATTCTAGCCAGCTCCTCCCTCATGCCTCTGTAGTTGCCTTCATTCAACTGTAATACCGTTACACCTTAAGCCTCCACCCACTAATGCATCCATGAGGTCACAGATGCCATCTATGTGAGGGCACACAACTTTGTGCATTTTGCCCAGGACTAGGACAGCCAGGATGCAAGACGAGTTGGATTCGCCCAGGTATCGGGTTTTCCACAGTGCAGGGTGCGATCGACTGCACTCATGTGGTGCTCAGATCTCTGTCGCAACGCGCGGACTGCATCAACTGCAAGGGCTTCCATTCGCTGAATGTGCAGCTGGTGTGTGACCACCAGAAACATATCTTGCAGGTATGTGCACAGTTTCCAGGGATTGTGCGCAACACCTACACCCTGAGTCAATCACAGGTCCCTGGAGTCTTCCAGGGTCCACAGAAGCTGCAGGGATGATTCCTTGGGGACAAGGGCTACCTGCAGAGGCCATAGCTGATGACACCCGTGGGGCGGCCTCAGACTGCAGCAGAGTGACGGTATAATGAGGCTCATGCTGCAGCTCGCAACTTTTTGGAGCAGACTATCGTGATGCTGAAGATGAGATTCCGGTGCCTGGGCCGGTCTGATGGAGCCCTGCAATACAGTCCACAGACGGTGTCACGTATCACCGTCGTCTGCTGCGCCTTTTACAACCTGGCGCTGCAAAGTGGAGAGGAGCTGGCTGAGGAGGAGATGGATGAGCTGCATGTCTCCTTCAATGAGAAGGATGCCAATGGGGATGAGGCTGAGGAGATCCTTGGAGGCAGCAATAACGGGGATGAGGCCCTTGCACTGGCTAGACAAGGTAGGCACTCAGGAGGCCCTCATAGCTGCTAGATTTGTGGAGGATGATGATGACATGCAGTGAGGTGATCCCATAGATCCTCACATCACATTTGTGAACATTTGACTCCAATCTGGCTTAAGGCAGCGTGAATATCCTCTGTGAGAATGCTCCTGTCATGGAGATGCAGTGGAGGCCCTAATAGTCTCTCAATTGCAGAAGGATGATGATGACATGCAGTGAGGACACTCCATAAATCTTCACATAGCCTCTGAGAATGTCTGACCCAGTCTGGCCGAGGGCAGCTCGCTTGAGCTCTGTGATCAGGGTCATATCATAGAGATGCAGCCATGATGCTTTGCCTTCAGCACCTGAGCCCTTCAGGAGTTGGAGCACAGCACCAGTTGTCACTGATGCTGAACAGTTGGAGGCGAGCCCCTCAGTAAAAGTGCTGAGAACACACAGAGAGTGTGAAAGAACTCTGTGATGCCTGCCCTCTATATTCTGGCAGCAATGACCAGCACCACCGAGGTGCAGACATCAGTAATGTTCCCAGGGAGTGTGAGGCGGGACTATGACTTTGATCTGAAGGCTGCACAGAGCATAGAGAAGAGGCCCTGGACTGAGACACCTGCCTTTATCTTGTGCAGAAAGGTTTCACATCTGAGTGACAAGAACACTGCTCAAGCATCAGGCAAGAAGACATTCTCAGGAGTTTATTGACAATAGTTAACATTATGTACAAGTGATTAACATCCATGCCCAGGCTGTGCAACTAAACCTCCTTAACTGTCCTAACCCTGTCGTTACGCCTTGGTGCTCCCCGGTAATCCACAGCGGAGTGCAGGCGGCCTACTGACTGCTATGCCCTGTCTGTGATAACTTTGCTGGGCCCCAACCTGCTTTCAGGGTCCTGCTGTGTTGGAGGCCAACTATGGCATCAATGATCGAGTTGAGCCCGTGCAGCAGTGCAGGAGCAAAATCCTGGAACAAGGTCTTCATGGCAACCACAATCCTACTAGTGTTGACCTTGGTGCATTGCAATGCCAGCACTATCTCCTCAGCCTGAAGGTGGACCGACTCCTGCATCATGCCTTGCAATCTGAGGAGTGCAGCAGACATCCTTCCCTGATGTCCCCGAGCTTGCCTTTGCAATTCCAGCAACTGTGACATGACCGAGTCCAGAGGCTCATCATCTGACTCGGACTCAGTAATGTTCTGGCCTCCAGCAATCCTCCAACGTCAGGGACCTGGGAAGTCCCTGCCTCCGCCTGCTGTGGATCAGACAGTGCGATGTTCTCACCAGATTGTGGTCCCAAGGCTACTCTAAAGCTAGGTCGCACTGAGATGTGTGTCTCTGCGCTGGTGGAGGGTGTAGGTGAGCGCTGTGATGGGACTTCAAGGAGGGTGCCTTTAGATTCCTCTTCAGAGATTTCTTTGGGGCTTGATTGAAGGCCCTGGGTCATGGACTCTGTCGGTTGTTTGGCAGACCTGCCTGCGAAAGCAAGGAGAGATAATTAGAGCATGGCAGTGGCCGGTGAACAGGACACATCACTCACAGCATGGCTGTCTGATGGGTGTTGCACTGCTGGATCCTCACTTGGTAGAGCAGCGCCGACCTCACCGTCAGCACAGGACCGGTCTGGATCTTCACTGGCCAGCTGGATGGCTCTGTTTTCAAAGTCCATGAGGACCTTGACCTCAGGCATTCTGCCACCGGCCTGCAACCTCTCCCTCTTGTTGAGTGCCAGCCAACCCCACATGGATACAGATGGAGAAAGTGTAAGCAGGGTGCTTACCAAGCCAGATGACAAGTATGCCTGGATTGTGTGGGTGTTGAGTGGTCCCACAAATGGGCTGAGGGCAATGATGGTGAGTGTGAGTGAGTGAATGGTGATGTCCCTTGAACCGGCAGTGAGTGCGGGCCCCGTGAATGTGTGATGGGTTTGTGAGTGTGTGAGTTGAGTAATAAGATGAGTGACTTACCCTGGCGGAACAGAGGAGATCATTCAACATCTTGCGGCACTGGGTGGCTGTCCTCTTTTGCAGGGCATTGCTGACCATCAGCAATGACCACCACCTCCCAAGCCAGGTTAGTGCTGTTTCTGCCCATCCTGCAGCCAGAGTGGGGGTTAGAAGACATCCCGGCGGGCCTCTATGTCATCCAAAAGTCACTCGAGAGACGCGTCACTGAACCTGGGGGCTGCAGTCTCCTTCAATTTCAGGGCCATGTCTTCAGTGCAGCAGTGGTGGTCTGGAAGCACTGAGATGTATGCTTGTGGCTGGACTTTAAACATGGCGCTCGGCATGATGCAGCAGCGGGGTGATGGCGGGCGGATGAATGGGTTCCTGCCCGCTATGGAAATGGCATGTTTCCCAGGAGTGCATAAATAATGAGGCGGGTTCAGGACGATACAGCGTGAAAACCTGCCATCAAGGCCAACGGGTAAAACATCATTTCATCCACCCACTACCGCACTTAGTGCAAATTTGGGAAAATTCCACCCTATAGCTGGGCACTTAGAGGAACACAAGGTAATCAGCAAGAGTCAGCATGGTTTTGTGAAAGGGAACTTTATTAGAATTCTTTGAAGGAGTAACTTGCGCAGTGGATAAAGGGGAGCTGTAGACATGCTGTATTTGGATTTCCAGAAGGCATTTGATAAGGTGCCACATCAAAGGTTATTGTGGACATTAAAAGCTCAAGGCATAGGGGGTATTGTATTAGCATGGAATAAGATTGGCTGGCTGGCTGAAAACAGAGAGCATGCAAAAATGGGTCTTTTTCCAATTGGTAGGAAATGACAAGTGGAGTCCTGTGCTGGAGTCTGTGCTGGGGCCTCAACTTTTCGCAATTTATATCAGTGACTTAGATGAGGGGAGTGAAGGCATGGTAGCTAAATTTGCAGATGACACAAAAATAGGTAGGAAAGTATGTTGGAAGAGGACATAAGGAGGTTGCAGATAGATAGGTTGAGTGAGTGGGTAAAAATCTGGCAGATGGGATACAATGTAGGAAAATGTGAAGTTGTTCACTTTGGCTGGAAGAATAAAAAAGCAGAACATTAATTAAACAAAGAATGACTGCAGAATTCTGAGGTGCAGACGGATCTAAATTTTCTCATACATGAGTCACAAAAAGTTAGTGTGCAGGTACAGCAACTAATCAAGAAGGCTAATGGAATGTGAGAGGAATTGAACATAAAAGTAAGGATGTCATGCTTCAGTTATACAGGACACTGGTGAGACAGCACCTCAAATGATGCATGTAGTTTTGGTCTCCTTATTTAAGGGAGGATGTAAATGTGTTGGAGGTGGTTCAGAGGAGGTTTACTAGATTGATACCTGGAATGAGTGGGTTGTCTTATGAGGAGAGGTTAGGCAGACTGGGCTTGTTTCCACTGGAGTTTAGAAGATTGAGGGTGACTTGATTGAAATATATAAGATCCTGAACGATATTGACAAGATGGATGAGGAAAGGATGTTTCCTCTTGTGGCTGAGTCCAGAACTAGGGGGCACTATTTTAAAATTAGGGGGTTGCCCTTTTAGGACAGAGATGAGGAGAATTTTTTTCTCTCTCTGAGGGTTGGAACTCTCTGCCTCCAAAAGCAGTGGAGACAGAGTCATTGAATATTTTTAAGGCAGAGGTAGATAGATTCTTGTTAGGCAAGGGAATTAAAGATTATTGGAGGTAGATGGGAATGTGGAATTTGAAACACAAACAGATCAGCCATGATCCAATTGAATGGCGGAGCAAGCTCGAGGGGCAGAATTGCCTACTTATGCTGCAATTTTTTTCTGAAGCATACCATTTCCCTATTACCCTCCTCAAGGCAGTGATTCAAGCTGAAGCATGGCCCTGTAGCAAGGAATCTTCCGTACCTCACGTAGTGCCAGTTTGCAATATGTGAATATGGATAGATGGCGTGTCAGCAAGCTCTTCAATGGATGTTTCTGATAGGCTGCCGACACAGTTTAACCTTATCCTGAGCCTTTCTGGCATCCACACATACACAGTGGACATTAGCGGTCATTGAATGGTTAACAGCAGTGAGGGAAGTCTCAGTGATTTTCATCTCTAGCCAGGGGTTATGGGCCTGATTTTAACTGTACAAGTAGATATGTTTTGAATGAGTTAAGATCTCCACCCACAAGTCGAAGATAGTGTGCAGCTTCTGTTGCTACAAAAGAGATCAGCTAACAGAGGTCAGGGATCAGACCTGGAAGCTAACTCATGTGCGTGGTTTCATAGAAACAATGTGGCACATTTACTTGCTGAAATATATCTTTCCTTTTTAAGGGAATGCAAACAAGAGAAAAGAGTGCAGGAGGTATCTACAATTTTAGCAGTCTGCTTGAGATTTTTCAGTTTCAGACTGGATCCTGCTAAGACCCCTTTCCATTGATAAGCAAGATCTCTAAAGACAAAGAGATTAAAGGTTAAAACAGTGCTGCCATCAAGATAGTGAAGGACAATCACAATCAATAGGAGAATGTGGCCCTGAAAATAAAAATTCACTGATCTGAATGCCAGATGGACATTTATAGTTTCCACCTTTAACTTTACAATAAGTGTGTATAAGCATGGCCAAAGGTGCTTGAAGATATGAAAAGGTGGTGCTGACCTGTGAAATTGAATGTCCTTTATAAGGCAGGAATGAGATCAGCATTTTCTTTCCCAGGTGCGGTTGCCATTGCAACATAATTGACTCGATTGCCACCATCTCCATCTAACACACCAGCTCACTGAGCAACTGACATTTCAACTGTCCCATAAGTGTCAGTGCCAGTGACATTGCCGGCTCAATCCCATGCGAAGCCTATTGTTCTGAAGTGAAAGCTGCATGTGTGCGGCTGATGATAAGAAGCTTGTGGAGCTCAGCTGACACCGAGAGTTCAGGTCTAAAGCGGAAGGTGACATTTCCCTGGCTGTTCTTGCATTTGTGCCCTTGTTAAGCTGTAGGGTGCTTTATATTTATACTGTAATTTTCAGCTGCTTATTTGTTCACCAAATGAACTGAACTTCTTACAGTTTTCTAAATTTACACAGGTTATTATTAGTTGCGAGTGATGGAGACACATGCATGAATAATAGACTATTGCACCATTCAGAGTTTGACAGAAGGCCCAGTGTAATTGAAATGCTCCATCCTTCTTCATTGTTACTTAAATGAGAAACTCGCAAATACATTTTTATTAAGAAATGCTTTTATATCTTGGTATAAATTGTAATTTAGTTCTGTTCTACTATTGTTAAGTGTTAATGACGCTCTTTGAAGTTATTGACCAGCTTGCTATCCTATTGTTATGAAAGGGAAAATAATAATGCTCACTTTAGTAACAATGTATAGAACTTGTGCAGTTCATTCCAAAAAGAATTTAATAAACTGGTGGCTTTACAAACTATTGCTAAAATAAGATTCAGATGCTGCTGCAGAGTGCGAGAGATGAGTAAACAGCTTGAATTTTTCTCCAGTTGGTGGGGGAGTAATGCGATGGGACTTCCATACACTAATGCAACTCTGCCGCTAACCTGCTGTTTTTTCCAGCAACAACTTGCATTTGTATAGTACCTTTAACATGCTAAAATGTCACAAGGTGCTTCACAGGGGCTTAATCTTTTTAAATGGTGAGAGGCATTTAAATATTTGTATTCAGAAGGATCTGGGTGCTCTTGTACATAAATCACTGAAAGCTAACATGCTGGTAAGCAATTAGGAAGGTAAATGGTATGTTGGCCTTTATTGAAAGTGATTTGAAGTATAAGAGTAAGGAAGTCTTGTTGCAATTGTATAGGACTTAAGGATTCTTGTGCACCCTCCTTTCCTTCACCCACCAGTGAAGGTCACTCCTTCAGCCATCTAGTCCTAAACCTCCCTGCCTCTCCAACTCCCTCTTCCCCCGTGAGGCAATACTTAAAACCTATCTCTTTGACCAAGTTTTTGATCACCTGTGCTAATGTTTTCTTTGGCTCAGTGTCAGATTCAGTCTGATTATATAAGAACATAAGAAATAGGAGCAAGAGTATCCAAACAGCCCATCAAGGCTACTCTGCCATTCAATAAGAACATGAAACTACGCCTGGAGTACTGTGTACAGCTTTGGTCTCCTTACCTAAGGAAGGATGCACCAGCCTTAGAGGGGATAGGATGAAGGTTCACTAGATTGATTCCTGGGATGAGAGGATTGTCCTATGAGGAGAGATTGAATGGGATGTTCCTATATGATCTGGAGTTTAGGAGAGTGAGAGCTGATCTCATTAAAACGTATAGAATTATTGGATGGCTTGGCAGGGTAGATGCTGAGAGTTTGTTTCCCTTGGCCGAAGAATCTAGAACTAAAGCATGGTCTCACAATAAGAGGCCAGGCGATTAAGACTGAGATGAGAAAAAAATCTTCAACTGGAGAGTGAATCTTTGGAAATCTCTACCACAGCAGACTGTGGATGCTGAGTCATTGAGTATATTCAAGGCTGAGATTGATAGATTTTTGGGCATTAAGGAAATAGGGATATGGGGCTAGGGCAATAAAGTGAAGTTGATGGAGGAGAGCAGTCATGCTCTTATTGAATGGCAGAGTAGCCTTGATGGACTGTTTGGACGCTCTTGCGCCTATTTCTTATGTTCTTATACAATCAGACAGAAACTGACACTGAGCCAAAGAAAACATTAGCATAGGTGATCAAAAACTTGGTCAAAGAGATAGGTTTTAAGTATTGCCTCACAGGGGAAGAGGGAGTTGGAGAGGCAGGGAAGTTTAGGACTAGATAGCTGAAGGAGCGACCTTCACTGGTGGGTGAAGGAAGGGAGGATGCACAAGAATGCCAACGTTGGAGGGGTGCAGATTTCTCTGTGGGCTATAGGTTTGAAGGTGGCTACAGAAATAGAAAGGATGAGACCTGCATGGAGGGATTTGAACATGCAGTACCTCCCATTTATTAATGCAAGGCAGGTTTATAGTGCAGAAGGCGCTGGTCATTACCTTAATGCCACTGGGAGGGAGATAAATCAAACTGATTAAATGGCTAGCTGCTTTTTGTGACTCCTACAGCTATACCACAGACGATTGAAATAAGGGCAGGTGCATTTTCACAGTATTTCCAACATTAACTGGGACTATTCAGGCTGTTCTCATGCCAATCAGTAACATCTGAAATGGTGCCTAGCTGAAAGGACTAGTAACGGATGTCATTGCCTTTCTTGAGAGCAGCAGTTAGTTAAAGGATCCTTCAATGCCAGCACATGACAGAGTTTCAGGCCTGACATTAAAAAAGATGATTGTAAATGAGAACACTCAGGAAGAGCGTCTTCATTGGGATAAGAGTCGCCCTGGTCCTCAAAGGTTTCAGGGAATAATTCCCAGTCAACCTATCACTCAGGAAGCACCTAGTGGACATGTAAGGAAAGGAAATAGAGTAAATAAGTTAGTTGGCACAATGTATAGGCATTGAGATAAGCAATAGCTGTAGCTAATTTTTAAAAGGCATGGAATCACTTATAAAATATTAGACTGAAAATTTAAAACATTTTTGAAATGCACACTTCAAAGTTCATTTCCCTGGATGCATGCAACCTAGCTGTGGTGGTGGGATGTGAATGTTCTTTTATTAAGGCTGCTTTTGGGAAAGCAGGTTTTAATGAGGCAGTTGGGGAAGGGGTAATGATATACAAGGGAAATATATTTACCTAGCCTCACAGCTTTTATTTAACACAATCGATAATAAGTTTCTGTCTGGCTGCAGGCTGATGGATCTCTTAATCCCTTTCCCTCCTGAGCAATCTCTCCTGACGTGCATTTATAAACACCACCCATATAAGCTTACCTCCTAAGGCCCAGAACAGCACCTTAAAGTGCTGCAAAACCATGGAAAAGTGAGTAGCTTTGCAAAGGAAATCTCAGGTCAGACATTCTGATTTTGCCTTCCCTTTTATGAGGAATATTAAAGACAAATTGGCTCAAATGTTTCACAAAACACTAACTCTGGATTTTTTTAATTATTCTGGCTTGTTAGTAAGGTATTGCAAAAATGATCAAATGATCAAATATTACAGAACGTAAGGGAGACTGTGTTTACCGAAGATTCAGGAGGAAATAAATCCTCAAAAACTCCAGATAATCCATCTGAAGTCAATCTCTTAGAGTTCCCAGATATTGGGAAGGAACATGCATTTATAGACACTATCCTTATATGCACACCTTCAGAGACCCAGGACAGCACCTTGCAACATGATTTCCTGATATTTACTGGGGTGATATTTCCATGTGGGGCTGGAGGCATTCTCCCACAGTGCTCATGCATATTTTCTAGTAGTTTTTTGCCCAGAAGCCAGTCCGATTGACAGGCATGAATCCCTGTCAGGTAGGGAATGCTGCAGAAGAGGCCACTACAGCTCAGGTTATAACTCATGGAGCGTTGGGTGGATACAACATGGACTGGAGGGTAATGGATGATTGCGGGCAGTTGGCGAGAGCTCAGAGGCAGGGACAAGGTTATGGGAAGAGGGGGGATCGATGGTCACTAAGTTGTTGGTGACCGTGAGGCCAGTATTCACAGGGAGGGAGATGCCAGTCATCACAGTTGGGGTCCAACTGCTGGTGGGGGATTCCAATTGTGGAGAGGGAAGCCGGTTAGCTTGAAGGCCAGGAGAAGCACTGCTGCTGGCCTTGGCCCACATGCAGCTTGGAAAGGCATTTGTCCTTTCCAAGCACCTTCCTTTAGGTCAGCCAGCATTAAAGCTTGAGGAAAGATAAATTCTGAAACATGCAGCCTTATTAAAATATTTAAATCGTGTTTGACTAATCTAATTGAATTTTTTTTAATAAAGTTACAGAAGATTGATTAAGGGAATGCAGTAGATCTTGTCTATATGGACTTCAAGAAACATTTAACGAAGCACCACATAACAGGCTGTTTAACAAAATTGAGGCTGATGTAATAGGAGGGTCAGTGTCGGCTTGGAGGAAAAAAATGGCTTCAGGACAGAGAACAGCAAGTTATGGTAAATGAGTTCTGAAGAAGAGTCATATTTGACTCGAAATATCAGCTCTCTTTCTCTCTCCAAAGATGCTGCCAGACCGGCTGCAGAATGGTAGATAGTGGTGTTCTGCAAGAGTCAGTGCTAGGACTGCTGCTTATTTGACGTATATAAATTACTTGCATATTGGAATACAGAGTAAAATTTGAAAATTTGCTGATGATATCAAACTCAGAGGCATGGCAAACAGTGAGAATGATAAAAATAGACAGCAACAGGACATAAATAAGTCAGCTAAATGGGCAGACATGTGGTGGATGGAATTTAATGCAGAGAAGTGTGATGTATTTTGGCAAAAGGGATAGATTCAATATAAACTAAATGACACAGTTCTAAGGAGTATGCAGACACTAAAGGACCTAGGGGGCTCGTGTACTTTGGTCTTTGAAGGGGAAAGGACATATTGAGAGAGTGATTAGCAAAGCGTATGAGACCTTGAGCTTTATTGTATTCTGGGTGGGGAACTTCAAGTCCATTAGCAAGAGTGGCTCAGCAGCACCACACTACTGACCGAGCTGGCTGAGTCCTAAAGGACATAGCTGCTAGACTGGGTCTGCGGCAGCTGGTAAGGGAACCAACAAGAGGGAAAAATATACTTGGCCTCATCTTTACCAACCTACCTGCCGCAGATGCATCTGACCATGACAGAGCTGGTAGGAGTGACCACCGTACAATACTTGTGGATTTGAAGTCTCATCTCTACATTGAGGTAGTGCTGTGTGGCACTACCACCATGCTAAATGGGATAGATTTCGAACAGATTTAGAAACTCAAGGCTGGGCATCCATGAGACAATGTGGGCCATCAGCAGCAGCAGAATTGTACTCAACCACAATCTGTAACCTCATGGCCTGGCATAACCCCCACTCTACCATTACCACCAAGCCAGGGGATCAACCCTGGTTCAATGAAGAGTGCAGGAGGGCACGCCAGGAGCAGCACCAGGCATATCTAAAAATGAGGTGTCAATCTGGTGAAACTATAACACAGGACTATTTGCGTGCCAAACAGCATAAGCAGCAAGTTATAGAGAGAGCTAAGCAATCCCACAACCAACGGATCAGATCTAATCTCTGCAGTCTGACACATCCAGCCATGAATGGTGGTGGACAATTAAGCAAATCGCTGAGGGAGGAAGCCCCACAAATGTCCCCATTCTCAATGATGGAGGAGTCCAGCACATCAGTGCAAAAGACAAGGCTGAAGCATTCGCAACAATCTTGGTGAGACTGCAGCTCAAATACTGTGTGCAGTTTTTGATCTCCTTATTTAAGGAAGGATGTAAATGCATTAGAAGCAGTTCAAAGAAGGTTTACTAGATTGATACCTGGAATGAGTGGGTTGTCTTATGAGGAAAGGTTGGACAGACTGGGCTTGTTTCCACTAGAGTTTAGAAGAGTGAGGGTTGATTTGATTGAAGTATACAAGATCCTGAACGGCCTTGACAAGGTGGACGTGGAAAGGATGTTTTCTCTTATGGGTAAGCCCAGAACCAGGGGGCACGGTTTTAAAATTAGGGATCGCCTTTTAGGACAGAGACGAGGAGAAATTTTTTCTCTCAGAGAGTTTGCACGACTTTGGAATTCTCTGCCTCAGTGGAGGCGGGGTCATTGAATTTTTTAAGGCAGAGGCAGATAGATTCTTGTTAGGCAAGGGAATCAAAGGTTATGGGGGTTAGATTGCAATGTGGAAATCGAAACACAAGAAGATCAGCCATGATCTTATTGAATGATGGAGCAGGCTCGAGGAGCCAAATGGTCTACTCCTGTTCCTATTTCTTATGCTCTTATGTTCAGCCAGAAGTGCTGAGTAGATGATCCATCTCGGACTCCTCCAGAGGTCACCAGCATCACAGATGCCAGTCTTTAGCCAATTCAGTTCACTCCACCTGATATCAAGAAGTGGCTGAAGGTGCTCGATACTGCAAAGGCTATGGTCCCTGACAATATTCCAGCAATAGAACTGAAGACTTGTGCTCCAGAACTTGCTGCGTCCCTAATCCTGGATAATATCCAGGCTCGGGCTGACAAGTGGCAAGAAACATTTGCACCACACAAGTGCCAGGCAATGAACCTCCCCAACAAGAGAGAATCTAACCATTGCCCCTTGACATTCAATGGCATTACCTTTACTGAATCCCGCACTATCAACATCCTGGGGATTACCATTGACCAGAAACTGAACTGGACTAGCCATATAAAAACTACAAGTGGCTACAAGACCAGGTCAGAGGCCAGGGATCCTGCGGTGAGTAACTCACCTCCTGACTCCCCAAAGCCTATCCATCACTACAAGGCACAAGTCAGGAGTGTGGTGGAATACTCCCCACTTGCCTGGAAGAATACGAGCTGCATCCAACAACCCTCAAGAAGCTTGACAATATCCAGGACAAAGCAGCCCGCTTGATTGGCACCACATCCACAAACATTCACTCTCTCCACCACTGACAAACAGTGGCAGCAGTGTGTACCATCTATAAGATGCACTGCAGAAACTCCCCAAGGGTCCTTAGGCAGCACCTTCCAAACCCACGACCGCTACCTTCTAGAAGGACAAGGGCAGCAGGTAGATGGGAAAACCATCTTCTGGAAGCCACTCACCATCCTGACTTGGAAATATATCGCCGTTCCTTCACTGTCGCTGGGTTAAAATCCTGGAACTCCCTTCCTAACAGCACTGTGGGTATAAATACACCACAGGGCCTGCTGCAATTCAAGAAGTCAGCTCCCTATCACCTTCTCAAGGGTAATTAGGGATGGGCAATAAATGCTGGCCTAGTCAGCGATGGCCACATCCTGTAAATGAATTTTTAAAAATCAATAGAGGTATTGAGTACAAAAGTGAGAAAGTTACACTGAACATTTATAAAGCTTGGGTGTGGTCACCACTAGAGTATTGCATCCAGTTCTGGTCACCACACTTAAGGAAGGATGTGAGGATGCTTGAGACGGTGCAGAGCTTCCAAGGATAAGCGATCTTAACTCAAGGAGAAGCTGGATTCTCCTTGCGGCAAAACCAGTTGAGGAGGACATTTTATAAAGATGTATGCGAATGTGACAGTTTTAGATAAGGTGGACAAAGAAAAATTATTTCCATTAGCTGAGCGTAAAAGGACTAGAAGTCACAGATTTAAGTTTTTGGGCAAGAGATAAAGGAGAGATGTGAGTAAGAACTTCTTTATGCAGCAAGTGGTAATGAATAAGTGGTGGAAGCAGAGACAGTCAATGATTTCAAAAGGAAATTGAATGGGCACTTGAAGGCAATAATCTTGCAGGGCTACAAGGATAGAGCAGGAGAATGGGACTGACAGCATTGCTCTACAGAGAGCTGGGATGGACTTGATGAGCAGAATAGCTCCTTCTGAGCCATAATGACTCTAGTCACCTGCCTCCTGGGAGTGGTTTGGTCACTAGCCCCATCTCGGTTCCCTGATAGCCAGAAGTAAATGGCTTAGAGGAGGGTTGAGTTTGGGTTTGAGATTTTTAAAATTTAAACATTCCACTGGACACAAGTCTGCACTCCACCCCCCATCCCCACCCCACCCCACCCCCAAAAATAATGTGTCTCTGGAAGCAAAGCAGGCCAATACAGCTATATAACCAAATTGATCCAGCTGCATGTGGGCTGAAAACTCAAACTATCTGCACAGGCCAGCACCAATTCTGCTTTCCCACGACACATTTGTTCTAGTTTATTATATAATATATGGTTCTCGGCTTCTTCCTTGAACAGAGGCCCAAGCAGTCCCCATCCACCACCTCCCTCCTCTGCCAAGCTGAACTTGTCCTCACTTTGAACAGCTTCTCCTTCAGCTCCACTCACTTCCTCCAAATAAAAGGTGTTGCTATGGGTACTTGCATGGACCCAAGTTATGACTGTCTTTTTGTCAGTTATGTAGAACGTTCCTTGTTCCAGTCCTATTCAGAACCCTCTCCTATAACTCTTTTTTCTAGTCCCTACACTTCCTCACACCCAGCTTCCTGTAAGTCTCCATTCCATTCTCCCGGTTTCTCCATCTCCATGGCAGCTGTTCTGATGATGCGACCTTCCACAACGGTGCTTCCATCCTCTCTTCCTATTCCCTGAACTGAGCATTCCTCCCAACTCTGATTGGCAGGACCCTCAACTATGTCAAACCCATTTCCCACACTTCTGTCCTCACCCTTTCCCCTCCCACCCATAACCATAACTGGGTCCCTCTTGTCCTCACTTTCTACCCCACCAGTCTCCGTACTCATAGGATCATCCTCTGCCATTTCAGACACCTCTGGCATGATGCAGCCACCAAATGCAACTTCCCCTCCCCTACCCTGTCAGCATTCTGAAGGGCCCTTTTGTTCTGCAACACCCTGGTTCACTCCTCCATCACATCCAACACCTCATCCCCTTCCCATGCAATCGCAGGAGATGTAACACCTGTATCTTTTACCTCCTCTCTCCTCGCTGTCCAAGGCCCCAAACACTCCTACCAGGTGAGGCAACAATTTACTTGTATGTCTTCCAATTTAGTCTAATGCATTTGCTGCTCACAATGCAGTCTCCTCTCCATTGGGATGATCAAGCACAGACTGGGGGCCACTTTGCAGAACACCTCTGCTCAGCACACAAGCATGTCCCTGACCTCCCTGTCACTTGCCATTTCAATTCACCATCTTGCTCTCATGCTCATATTTCTGTCCTTGGTCTGTTGCTGACTAAGTGAGTGAAGACTTGGCCAGAATTTTACATTTGGTATGTGGGTCGGCGGAAGCGGCCGGAGGAGGTTGGGGAGCCGACTGCCACCCGCGATTGGCTCCGCACCATGATTTCACACGGGTGGGCCAATTAAGGCCCGCCCTGCGTGAATCGTGAGCGGTAGCGCTGAGCGCTGCCTATGCGGGCGGGAGAGGGGAGGGAAAGTCGAGTCTAGCATGCATGCACACGAAAGACGCTTCAATCTCCGAGGCACGGAGCTGCCTCAGGGAGATTGTAACGCTTTTTTAAAAAATTAATAATGACATTAAAAATTTAATGAAACATGTCCCCTCATGCGACTGTGTCACATGAGATGGGACATGTTTTCAATGGCAAAAGAAAGTTTTTATTTAATTTGTATGAGCTTTAGGAAACCTGATCCCACTCGTGGATGAGGTTTCCTAAAAAATGTAAAGGCCGCTTGGCCTTTTCACCTGCCCCACCAGTCATAAGGTTGGACAGGCCGCAGAAAATTCAGGTCGATTAGGCCCGTAATGGCCTTAATAGGCTTTTAATTATCAGCAGACACACAGCCAACTCCGGCACGCGCCTGCTGAACGAAATATCACAATGGCGCACAGTGATGTTGGGACGCATGCCCAACATCATCACGCATCATTTTATGTTCCAGTGTGTCAGGCACGTGCCCACCTGCCAAATGTAAGATTCTGGATTTGGTGAGAGGGGAGTTTTAAGTGTTAATTTTGTTCTTAAATTTTGCTCTTAAAATCTAATCTAGTCTGTAATTAGCAGTAACTGGAATGTACTGTATAAGCAAGCTAAGTTCCTCTTTTCTTGCAGTTTAGACAGGGTAAACTCACTCTCAGCTGTAGGAGTTGAGTAGTTAATTAACTAACTAGTTGAATCTGGTTAGTGTAGCCCCAGTTCAGTTTACTATAAATTTAGGTCCTTTAGTGCAGCCTTGGCAAACTGGAGTGCAGCTGACTAGCTGAGTGAAAACTTGGAGTTTGGTGAGAGGGGAGATGGGAGAAGGAGTTGTTTGTTTCCTTTTTCCATCTTTCTCACCCCAGAGAAAATGGTTCTTGCTCTACTACAGGGAAAGAAGCTAGCTGTTTGGTGAGTATCTGGTAAGTGGGTAAGTTCTATTCTATCCTTAAGGTTTAATATAGTACATAATTTGGTGATAAAGTTAATAAAATGTGTAATAAAACAATATAAATAGGTGATTAATATAATTAAGTAATTATTTAAAACACATTAAGGATGGCAGGGCAGGTGATTTGTCCAGGCTGCAGCATGGGAGAGCTCCTGGATAACATTATGATCGAGGGCAAATTAAATAGTAGTAAGTTTTAGTCGCTTGAGGAACTTCAGCTCAGAGTCATTGAGCTGGAGGCTGAGCTGCAGACTCTGTGACACATCAGGGAGGGGAAAAGTTACCTGGATGCTTTGTACCAGGAGGTAGTCACACCAATTAGGATAGGGTCTTCTGATTGGTCAGTGGCCAAGGACAGGAGGGTGTGACTGTGAGCAGGTAAGGTGACTCAGAGGGCAAGAGTGTGAGCCTCTGCAATTGTCCAACAGCTTTGAAGTTCTCTCAGCTTGTTTGGATGAGACTAGGGGCTGCGGGGTGGATGAGCAAACTGACCAGGGCACCCTGGTACAGGAAGCCATCCAAGTGAGAGGAGCAAAAAGGAATGTAATGGTTGTAGGGGACAGTATACTAAAGGGGATTGGCACTGTTCTCTGTAGCAAAGAGCAAGAATCCAGATGGCTTTGTTGCCTACCCAATGCCAGGGTTCAGGACATCTTTTCAGGGTTGGAGAGGAACTTGCAGTGGGATGGGGAGGATCCAGTGGTCATGGTTCATGTAGGTACCAATGACATAGGCAGGATGAGGAAGGAGGCTCTGCATAGTCAGTATGACAAGCTAGGCACCAAATTAAGAAGCAGAGCCCCAAAGGAAACAATTGCTGGATTTATTTATCTGAGTCATGAGCAAATTGGCATAGGACAAATAAAATTAGAGAAATGAATGCACGACTCAAAGACTGGTGTGGGAGAAGTGGGTTCTAGTTTGTAGGGCACTGGCACCAGTATTGAGGAAAATGGGATCTGTACTATTGGGATGGTCCATACTTGAACCGTGCTTGGGCTGGTATCCCAGTGAGCCACAGAACTTGGGAAGTTGAGAGGGTTTTAAACCAAACAGTGGGGGCAAGGGATCAAATTTGGGAAGATGTGATAGACTGTGACAGGAAGGGCAGAAAGCCTAGACACTACAAAAATAATGAAAGGACAAAACTAAAGACCCTGTATCTAAACACATGTAGGATTCGAAACTAAACAGATGAAGTGATAGTGCAAATAGAAATAAATAAGTATGGTATGATAACCATTACAATGACGTAGCTACAGGATGACATAGATTGGGACCTGAATGTTGAAGGGTTTGTCACATTTAAGAAGGACAAGAAATTAGGAAAAGGTGGAGTGGTGGCTCTGTTAATTAATGATGGTATCACACATGAGGGATGACCTAAGTTCAGGAGACCAGCATGTAGAAGCATTTTTGGGTGAGATTAGGAATGATAAAGGCAAGAGGTCATTTGTGGGAGTGGTGTACTGGCCCTTTAATTGTAACTACACAGGACAGAGTATAAAAGGAGCTAATAGGAGCTTGCCAGAAAGGTACAGCAATAATCATGGGGGATTTTAATCTACATGTAGACTGGAAAAATCAGATGGGCAAAGGTAGCATAGATGAATTCATAGAACATTTTTGGGATAGTTTATTAGAACAGCACATTCTGGAGCCAACCAGAGAGCAGGCTATACTAGACCTGGTATTGAGCAACGAGATAGGATTAATTGAAAACCTCATAGTGAAGGCACCCTTAGATACATTTTACTTTCATTCATTCATTTTGAGGAAGAAACAAGTGCATCCAAGACTAGCATTTTAAACTTAAATAAGAGCAATTCTGAGGGCATAAGCTAGCTAAGGTGAACTGGCAAATGAGGTTGAGGGATATGTCAATAGAGAGTCAGTGGCAGACATTTAAAGAGATATTTCAGAATACACAGAATATTCCAATGAGAAAGAAAAATTCCAGGAGGGCCCACTGTCTGTGGTGAACTAAATAAGTTAAAGACAATATCAAACTTAAAGAAAAAGCATATAATTAGGCAACGACAGGGGGACAGGCCAGAAGATTGGAAAAAATATAATTAACAGCAAAGAATGGCAAAAAGATTAATAAAGACAGGAAAAATTAGAGTAAGAGAGCAAGCTAGCTAGAAATATGAAGACAGATAGTAAGATTTGCTATAGATAATTAAATAAGGAACGGGTTAATAAAGTGAGCGTTGGTCCTATAGAGAGTGCGTTTGGGGAATTGATAATGGAAAGTAGGGAGATGGTGGATGAACTAAACAGGTATTTTGCTTTGGTCTTCACTATAGAGAACACAAGTAACATCCTGGAAAAAGCTGTAAATCAGGAAATGGAAGGGAGGGAGGAACTCAGGAAAATTATAATCACCAGGGTAGTGGTATTGAGCAAATAGTTTGGGCTGCGAGCTGACATATCTCCAGGTCCAGATGGACTTCACCTTAAGGTCTTGAAAGAAGTGGCTAGTGAGATAGTTGATGCACTGGTTTTAATTTTCCATAATTCCCTAGATCAGGGAAGGCACCATTAGATTGAGAAATAGCAAATATAACTCCTTCATTCAAAAAGGGAGGGAGACAGAAAGCAGGGGGAGAATTATCCCCCATTGGGGGGGGGGGTGTTGTGCGGGTCAGGCACGAACCCGATCAGTACCTCTGATCGGGTCCACGGCGCCATTTTACGTGGACAAGCCAATTAAGGCCCGCCCAGAGTGACATGCGCCCGGAGTGCTGCGCCCTCCCTGTGCGGGCAGGGGGGTGTTCCCCGAGTTGGGGCCTGTGCTCTTTCGTGCATGCACCCAAAAGAGCGCAGAAATCTCCCTGAGGCACCAGATTAGTTTAAGGTTTAAAAATTTAAATAAAGAAAGGAAAATATTTTAAGACGTCCCCTCATGCGACAGTGTCACATGAGCTGGGACATGTCAATGAATTTTAATTAAAAATTTTATTTAATTAACAAACACTTCATGAAACCTCATCCTGCCCATGGATGAGGTTCCATGAAAAATGCAAAGGCCGCCTGGGCACTTCGCCTGCCCGCCAACCTTAAGGATGGACGGGCAGCTCAGTTAATAATTTTAATTGATATTTAAATGGCCTTAATATGCCTTTTGACAGTTTGGCAGGCGAGCAGCCGACTTGGCTGCACCCCAGCCGCACTGAAAATCCAAATGACATGCGGTGGATGTCGGGACACATGCCCGACGTCACCCCACATCATTTTACACTTCGCTGAGTGATCCCTGCCCCCACTCACCAAGCCGAAAATTCTGGCCCAGGAAACTACAGGCCAGTTAGCCTAACATCTGTCATAGGGAAAATGTTTGAAGAATATTATTAAAGATGTTATAGCTGGGCACTTAGAAAAATTCAAGTCAATCAGGCAGAGTTAAAAAGGGAAATCATGTTTAACCAATTTATTGGAGTTCTTATGAAGGAGTCACATGTGCTGTGGATAAAGGGGAACCGGTGGATGTACTGTACTTAGATTTCCAGAAGGCATTTGATAAAGTGCCACATCGAAGGTTATTGCAGAAAATAAAAGCTCATGGTGTTGGGGTAACATATTGGCATAGGAGATTGGCTAGCAATCAGGAAACAGTTAGCATAAATGGGTCTTTTTCTGGTTGGCAGGATGTGACAAGTGATGTGCCACAGGGATCAGTGCTGGGCCCTCAACTTTTTACAATTTATATAAATGACTTGGATGAAAGGACCAAAGATCTGGTTGCTAAATTTGCTGACGACACAAAGATAGGTAGGAAAGTAAATTGTGAAGAGTATGTAAGAAGGCTAAAAAGTGACATAAATAGGTTCAGTGAGTAAAGTTCTGGCCAATGGAGTATAATGTGGGCAAATGTGAAATCGTTCATTTTGGCAGGAAGAATAAAAAATAAGCTTATTACCTAATTGGTGAGAGATTGCAGAGCTCTGAGATTCCGAGGGATCTGGGTGTCCTAGAAAGGTTACAAAAGGTTAGTATGCAGGTTCAGCAGGTAATTAGAAAAGCCAATAGGATGTGATCATTTATTGTGAGGGGAACTGATTACAGAAGTAGGGAGGTTATGGTTCAGTTGTACAGGGTGTTGGTGAGACCACATCTGGAATATTGTGCACAGCACTTGTCCCCTTATTTAAGGAAAGATGTAAGTTCAGAGAAGGTTTACTAGACTAATACCAGGAATGGGCAGGTTGTCTAATGAGGAAAGGCTGGACAGGTTAGGCTTGTAATTTAGAAGAGTAAGAGGCGATTTAATTGAAACCTTTAAGATCCTGAGGGGTCTTGATAGGGCAGATGTGGAGAGGATGTTTCCTTCTGTGGGAGAATCTAGAACTAGGGGGCACTGTTTAAAAATAAGGGGTCACTCATTTAAAACAGATGAGGAGAATTTTTTCTTTCCGAGTCCTGTGAGTCTTTGGAACTCTCTTCCTCGAAAGGCGGTGGAAGCAGAGTTTTGAATATCTTTAAGGCAGAGCTGGATGGATCCTTGATTAACACAGGAGTGAAAGGTTATCAGTGCAGGCAGGAATGTGGGGTTGAGGTTACATTCAGATCGGCCATGATCTTATTGAATGGTGGGGCAGGCTTGAGGGGCTGGGTGGCCAGCTCCTGCTCCTAATTCGTTTGTTTGTATCTTCATATGCAATGTCCCACTGAAGCCCAGTGGAAGCTGTAGGAACAGCACCTTATCTTCCAGTTAGGCACTTTACAGCCTTCTGGACTCAACATTGAATACAACAACTTCAAACCATGAACTGCGTCCTCCATTTTGAATTTTTTTCCCCAAGTGCCAGTTATCTTGTTTTCATGTTTTTGCTTTCAGACAGAGGTGCCCTTTATTCTGCTATTAACACCTACACTGGACCAATGCTTTGTTCTTTACTACTACCATTACCACTGCCTTTGCCTTTTTTCCATGAGATCTTTGATATTTAACCTTCCCTGCCCTCTAACCTATCCCTCACCTTCCTTTTCGTTCCACCTGCCCCTCCCACCTTTTTTTAACAACGTAAGACCTATCACATTTCTACCTCTCTTCAGTTCCGAAGAAGAGTCATATTGGACTCGGAATGTTAAACTGTTTTACTCTCCACAGATGCTATCAGACCTGCTGAGTTTTACCGGGACCATCTCTTTTTATTTCAGATCTCCAGCATCCGCAGCATTTTGCTTTTATTGTTCCAGTTTATTGCTAGGGCTCTGAATACAAATAACTAGAGGGCAAATGCAGAACCCTACCTGCCATACCTGTGGAATTGTTTCCAATGGAAGCAGCTCCATGATGTAGATATGTCACCTAGTTCAATTTGAAGAAGTCTATAAAATCCAAGTCTTTTGCTTATTCCTAACATTTGAGTTGCAGGCCAATCACTTCAGATACAAGTTCGGTCTTTGAAAATAAACAACAGAAAACTGGTTCCGTAAAAACCAATTGCAAACAAAACCCATGACAGAAAGCTGATAGTTCTGCAATGAAGAAGGACTTGCGATATCAGATTATCAAAATAATAAGCAGAAACTTCTGGAAACTTTCAGCAGGTAAGGCAGCATCTGTGGAGAGATAAACAGAGAATTAGAGAAGTTAGAGATATAAGAGACTTTGAACAAGAGAAGTGGGAAGGATGAGAAGAAGAACAAAAAGGAAGGTCTATGATAGGGTGGAAGGCAGGAAAGATTAAATGACAAAAGGTCTCATTGTGCAAGGTCGAATAGAGAGGTAATGGGACAAGTAAAGAAACAAAAGATGTGTCTAGAGGAGGGTTGAATGGCAAGATCCTGAATAGCTGCTGTTGAAAGCAAAGGGAGCAAGAGAGAAACAAGAGGACAAACCAATCCAGCAAAGTAAAATGAAACAGTCTGAGGGCAGAGATTATAATCTAAAATTGTTGAACTCAGCGTTGAGTCCAGAAGGCTGAAGTGCCCAGTTGAAAGATAAGGTGCTATTCCTCAAGCTAGCATTGAGCTTCACTGGAACACTATACCAAGCCAAGGACAGAAAGATCAGAGTGGAAGCAAAGTGGAGAATTAAAATGACAGGCAACTGAAAGCAACAGGTAAATGAAACTGAACAAAGGTGTTTATAAAGCAGTCAGCCTCTCTGCGCTTGGTCTCCCAAATATAGAAGACACCACATCATGAGCAAAGAACACCATATAATGAGTTGAAAGTACAAGCAAATCGCTGTTTCACATGGGAAAAGTGTTTGGGGACTTGGACAGGTAGGAGGGAGGATGTAAGAGGGCAGGTGTTGAATCTCTTGCGCTTGCACGGAAAGGTGTTGAAAGAAGGGGAGGGGTTATTGGGGAGGAGGGGGAGTGACAGAGGTGTGGACCAGTGTATCACAGAGGAAATGGTCCCATTGGAATGCTGAAAGTGGAGGGGAGATTTCCAGCATCCACAGTATTATGCTTTCTTATCAGCTAACAAAACTTGTTTCTACTTGTGGTGCTTTGTATTGGGTTCCCTTCCATCAAATAGTTTATTTTTGTGAACAATTGCTCCGTGTCATGTACCCTCTCTATATAGATACATCTTTATCTATTTCACTTGCATGTATTCCTTATCAGGTTTTACACGTTGCTTCTTTAGACAAGAAAACAAATTGCACACAGGAGTTTAAAATGAAAGAAGATTTAGCTTAAAGATATGATAAAAAAAATAAATTAACAGTCAACCATGAAATATGTTGTTCAGACAAGCTATTATCCATTTTTTCCCACACAGTGACCTCCTGATTTCCAAGCTACCTGAGGGATGGAAGCAAAATCAGAGGACAATTCCCAGTGGACCATGCTTGTGTATTTTCTATCACTAACATACAGAGCCATACTGCCAAAGTCCATGGAAGCCCAGTAAAGGAATAATGTGTGACAACAGTAGACTAAAAAGGGTCAGTGATATAAAACTTGTCAAGGTAGTGCAAAATAACAAGAGGAGAGTGTAGTAATTATAGTTTTGATAAATGTAGGACTGTAGCTTTAAGAATAATCCGGTATTGTAAGATCACATGATCTGTGTAAACCAATGAGGTGGCAGTGGGGGGAACTTCTAGGAGGGAGTTCTTCTTTAGTTATTGAGTTAGATGCACAAATATAGCTGCTGCTGTCTTGTAAATAAAGTTCAAAGTTTTCACCAAGTAAGGTTGCCTGGAAAATCAACTCTATAACAAACTGGTGACAAGAATAAATCAGATCCGGTACTGTCCCTCACCCAGCGATTGCGAGTATCTAAGATAATTAAAAAGAAAGCAAGATATATTCATCTGAGATTCCACACTTTGGCAGAATCGATCCCTTTGAACAAGCCACAGATGACTGGTCTCAATATATAGAATGTCTTGCATTCTACTTTCCAGCCAGCAGAATCATGGGGGAGGAAAAGAAGAGGGTGATTCTCCTGAGCATTTGTGGGAGCAAACCCTACAGTTTAATTCAAAGCTTGACGGCCCCCAGTGCCCCAGAATCAAAGACCTTCAGTGAATTAGTAGACCCCATTAAGGGACATTTTCAACCTAAGCCCTCAGTCACAATGCAAAGATTCAGGTTCAATTCACAGAATAGAGCCCCAGGGGGGACCATTGCTACCTACGTGGCAAAATTAAAACAACTAATGGAATATTGTCATTTCGGTGAAATCCTGAATGATATGCTCAGAGATCGTTTGGTATGTGGCATGCAGGAGGATTGCTGGCTGAAGTGAATCTTGACTTTAAGAAAGAGTTAGAAATAGCGCTTGCAATGGGAAGTGCTGTAAGGGACTCACAAGTGATTCAAGGCATTGTTCCTGCCCAACTAGGAAAACCAACTAGGAAAACAATCAGCCAAAAGTGGCGCAAAAAGCCGGGACTCCACTGCGAGGCTGGAAACAGCCCCCACTAACTGAAAACTTAGAGGAAACAGCTTAGCAGCAAATTTGAAAACTAATTTTTTTCGACATGGAAACAATCATACTCCTGACCATTGGCAATTTAAAAAGGTGGAGTGTTATTTTTGTCACAAAAGTGGGCACACATTAAAACATTGCAAAGCGAGATTGAAACAGGCAACAATCGAAGTCCAATGAAGCACATAGTGTGGAAGAGCCAGAAACAACCAATTCTGACATTTATTCATTATTCACCATGAAAGTTGGGGAGACAGAGCCAATTATTGTCACAGTGCAAGCGAATTGTAAGCCTTTAAAAATGGAAGTAGACACTTGTGCTTCTACCACTGTAGTGGGAGAACACACTTTCAGATATTTAAATAAAGGTGCTTAACAATTAAATGTGGAACAAACTTCTGCCAAGTTGTAAACGTACACAGGTGAAGAAACCCACGTAACAGGATGCACTTCGAAGTCATCAGAGGCAACAGGGCCAACCATTGCACATGCTGTCTCCACCCCTGCTGCGGATGTCAGGGCAGCACCTAGAAGTGGAAGGCCTAGAAAAGTTGAGAAATTCTGATCACAGTTGGTTGCACAGATGGGTACATTTTGTCATTTTATAATCTGAAAATATATTCACTTTCACTGAATAATGTGTAATGGTGTCTTTCATCTTCATTGACAGGTTTCATTAGTTCTCCCACTGCATTCCCCCACCCCCCCCACCACCGCCCTCCACTAGCAGCTCAGCTGCATGCAGGTGGACCACAAGTAATTCTGGAGGGAGAAATGTGTGTGTGGAAGGACCTTTCACAGCCTCATGCGAGCCTCTCCCACGCACGCAGAGCCTTCCTCCTTCATACTCATTTCAATGTCCTGAGCATTTTCAATGCTGCCTGTTGGTGTTCATTTTTAGTTGCCCATTTGAGCTGAACAGCATCTCCACCCACCCACACTCCCATGCAGCACTTGTTCCTGGCCAATACGAGGCTCTGCTCACTTTTGGATTTAGAAGCATGGTACATGTAACATTTGTCTTTAGCTCTCCCATCCTTTCCTCTTCCCCCGTCACCCATGTCCTTTCTCCTATCACTGCTGGCCCCTTGGCATCAACTTCCACCTCCCCACTCACACCTACCATCCAGAACCCTTTTCTTTCGGGGATATCCAGGTGAATGTGCATGTTCCCTTCCTTCCCAAAATTCCCACCCACATTATGGTCCCCGACCTCCTCCTTCCCACCCCCAGGGTCTGTGCCTGAATCTGAGACCCACCAACCACCCTCACTGTCCCTTTTACTGATGCCATCACATCCTCACCTACCTACCTTACCAGCTTATTCTGCCCTCTCTCATTCTCACAATTCCCTTCCATCACGCCCACCCTCATTTCGCTCCCCAGGAGGCAATCATTGACTCTATAGACCCCTCCCTTGCATGTTCACCTGGACATCACACACCCCCCACCCCCTACTCATTCCTCCCCTAAGGACCCCCCCCCCCCCCACCCCCCCCCGCCTCCGGACTCCTTCCTCCACCACCAGCCCCCCCACCCACCCCCCCCCCGGATTCCTTCCCCCTTGTCTCCTTGCCCCCTCCTTACTCCTTCCTCCACTCTTATCCCTTCCTCCACCTCACTCCTTCCTCCCCCCAGATTCCTTCCTCCACCTCACTCCTTCCCACCTCTGGACTCCTTCCTCCACTCACACTCCTTCCCCCCCCCACTCAGAACTTCTTCCTCCATTTGAAGCCCTGCCCTCTTCCAAAAGCCTTCCTACACCCTAAATCCTTCCCCGCCCCTGAACTCCATCCCCCCTCCGAGCTCCTTCCCATACACCTTCCTCCCTCCTTAACCTGCCTCCCAAGTTGCTGTGTCCTGTGCTGTTACTCCCTCCTCCCCCCACACTCCCTCCCCCCTCCCAACTTCACCCTCCCCTGACATCTTCATTTCGCTCCCTCCCAACCTCACCTCCCCCGACACACCTTCCTCTCCCAGTAAAACCTACACTTTCCTCTCCACCCTCTCGACAATCATCTGTAGCAGACCATGGCCAAGACACTGAAGTGCCGAAGCAGATCTTCAACGGTGACTTTCCACCTTCCATGATCTGCTTCACGACAAAGCTGTGTCTATGAGAATCCACCCAGCATGCAATGCACATTTCTTCAGGGTCCTGTTGCTGTTGGGTTCCAGCGTCTTCTGCTCCTCTGGTGTCCGCGATGTGAGCAAGGCCCTGACGGTAAGTCCCAACTTCTGCACGTCACACTTATCAAGGCATGTTCTGCATTGGCATTTTTTCCTGCACATGTGAGTAGTAAAGTTGACATGGGGGGAAATGATTCCAACGAGCTGGGCTTATAATGACATGAAGATGTGTTACAATGAAGTTCCTGACATGTGGTGGCAGGAAATATGGCCCGCTATTGATGGGCAGAGTGGACGACTGCAAACTGGTTTCACAATGGCATGAAAGCGATTTTTGGCCTTCCTGCCATATTGTCCGCTCACACCTGCCTTGACGCCTTCTGCCAGCAGGCACGGAAAATTCCTGAGTGTGTATTATCTGCCACTGGCCAGGGTCACCAGGGGCTCAGTTGGTAGCACTCTTGCGTCTAGTCAGAAGGTGACAAGTTCAAGTCCCACTCTGAGACTTGAATACAAAATGTATGTTGCCACTTCAGTGCAACACTGAGGGAGTGCTGCACTCTCAGAGCTGCTGCACTTCAGATGGATTGTTAAACTGAGGCCCTATCTGCCTATTAAGACGGATGTAAAAAATTCCTTAACACCATTTTGATGAAAAGTAGGGGAGTTCTTTCCAATGTTCTGGTGAATATCCTTCATTCAACATCATTAAAACAGATTATCTGGTCATTATCTCCTTACTGTGAGACCTTGGTGCATGCAGAGTTGGCAGTCACATTTCCTGCATTATCACAGTGACTACAATTCATTGGCTGTAAAGTACTTCGATGAAGATCAGCAATTGTGAAAGGCAACTTAGTGTTTAGTTCTTCCCGCTAAATTCCTACTGGAGCAATAACATGTTTTGTGAATACCTTGTTAAATATCTGTTTTATTTGCCTGGTTTGGGTGCTTCTATCCCATATCTGAATCTTGGGCAAAGTCTGCAGATTGAGCTGGCAGAGTCTGAGGATGAGTCAGAGAGTATCAGAACGTTGAATGATGCTGGCTCTGTGGCATCGTGGGCACTCCACTGTTAAATTATTGAAGTTATTGTTTGGAACCGTAATTGAAAATATGGGAGCCCACTGTAATCCTGACAATAAGAATACCATTCCAGGTTCAGGTTACCTTGAGCTCAGCCAGGAGTGATGTCTCAGGAGTTTGCACCTGAGCACAGAGTTAACCACTAATCACGCTGTCCCCTTGAAGCAGCGCTGCAGATGTCACGGGTGAGAAATTGGTGTTCATAGCACCTATTTTTTGGGTGCTGCAAGTGCCCTTAGGGTTCCATGATAGCCTCTGTGATGCCCGCGCACACACCCCTGATGCAAAGTATGCCAGACTCTATCTTGGTGTAGGCATTGGCACACATGCAATGAATAGCAGAAGTATGCAGATCTGGCATGACGTCAATGCAACACTGATTTGACACCAGCATTGCCACTTTGGATCTCAGTGCTCAGTCAACACCCTCTCATTGACATGGGCAGGACAATGTTAAGCAGCAGGAAGGGCCCCCTCCAAGCTCTGCTTGAAAAGGTCATCAGCTACATACAGTTGATTTTGCAGGTTGATTGCTTTAGGCCCTTGCTACACTTCTACAAGTTTTTGACACAATCCATAGTTGTCTTAATTAAGATTCAAAAGTCTACAGGGAGTAGTGTAGAATACGTGGGAGGAATTTTTTTGCTGACTTTTAGGCTTCTGCACAAAAGAGTTCTTCTCAGACATGCTGCATTGGTAAGCTTTCCCCTTGGAATACAACGTAACTGGGAGAATGAACAGGAAAGGCCATGCAGAATAGTTACTGGAAGAGACCTCTGCATCAGAATTCATTAGCAGGCTCTGCCCTTCCACAGGCTGTCATTGGCATCAACCAGTTTGCTATTTATGCTATCTAAAAGCTCATCAATCCCCTTTGCAGACATGCCACCATCCAAACTTGATCAGCACAAGCGAGAAAAATCCATTTTATTCACTGGCGGCTCCCCAAGTGTTGCTCTGTCAAAATCCTGAAACTTCCTCCCTATCTGCACTGTGGGAGCGCTTCCATCTCATGGACTGCAACGGTTCAATAAGGTGGCTCACCACCAGCTTCTTGAGGGCAGCTGGGGGTGGGTATTAAGTGCAGGCCTTGCTACCAGCATCCCAAGTATGATTTTTTTTTAAATTGCAAAATTAACTGTACCAGCATTGTATGTACCACACTCAATGGTTCCTTCTCTATTTTCATCCACTGTTCTTATGGATTTTCAGGTTAGTGGTCCGCAAGAAGTGAAGAATATTTATGCATGTTTTCTGAAGCAATTTACTAGCCCTGAAATTCCAACAGCTTAAGGACAGATCCAGCTGGATCATCTTGCTACTTGCTGGTTCTTCTTTAAGTTAATTCTAGCTTTAAATCCTGCAGCTGTGCCTTCAGAAAGACTGTGCCTG
The DNA here is from genome assembly GCF_017639515.1 of Carcharodon carcharias. Taxonomy (NCBI): domain Eukaryota; kingdom Metazoa; phylum Chordata; class Chondrichthyes; order Lamniformes; family Lamnidae; genus Carcharodon; species Carcharodon carcharias. The sequence goes on from NC_054471.1 coordinate 170,031,151, forward strand.
TCTCCATCCCTCCCAAATTGTTCCAGGCCTCCCGGATGCTCTGCATCAAAGGAACTCGTGAGTTTGTTCAGCAAGCAATGATCTGATCAGGATAGCCATTATCCCACAGGACAGCAAATGGGCCAAAAGCCACCACTTACTTTTGGATTGCACCCACAGGGAAAACACCAAGCCCGGCAATGCCTCAAAGTGGAGCAGATTTTTTTTTTATTCTTTCATGGGATGGGAGCATCATTGGCAAGGTCAGTGTTCATTGCTCATCCCTAATCGCCCTTAAGAAGTAGCCGCCAACCTGAACTGCTACTACCATGTGTTTTAGGAAGACAACAGTGCTGTTAGGGAGGGCGTTCCAGGATTTGGATTTAGCGACAGTGAAGGAACGGTGATATAGTTCCAAGTCTGGATGGTGTGCAGCTGGGAAGGGAACTTTCAGCTGGCGGTGTTCCCATATATCTGCTGCCCTTGACCTTCTAGGTGGTAGAGGCCTCAGATTTGGAAGGTGCTGTCAAAGGAGCCTTGGTAAGTTGCTTAAGTGTATCTTGTAGATGGTACACACTGCTGCCACCGTGCGTCAGAATTTTTAAGATGGTGGATGGGATGCCAATCAAGTGGGCCACTTTGTCCTGGATTGTGTCAAGCTTCTGAAGTGTTGTTGGAGCTAGACTCATCCATGCAAGCAGAGACTATTTAATCATTCTTCTAACTTGTGCCTTTTAAATGGTGAACAGGCTTTGGGATGTCAGGAGGTGAGATATTCATTGCAGAATTCCCAGCTTATGACCTGTTCTTGTAGCTACAGTATTTATATGGCTAGTCCAGTTCAGTTTTTGGTCAATGATAACCCCCAGCAGTGGGGGAATTCAGCGATGGTAATGCCATTGAATGCCAAGAGGAGATAGTTAGATTCTCTCTTGTTGGAGATGGTCATTTCCTGGCACTTGTGTGGCACAAATGTTACTTGCCACTTGTCAGCCCAAGCCTGGATATTGTCAAGGTCTTGCTGCTTATGAAAATAGACTGCTTCAGTTTCTGAGGATTCGTGAACATTATGCAATAATCAACGAGCATCGCCACTTCTGACTGCATGACAGAGGGAAGGTCATTGAAAAAGCAGCTGAAGATGTTTGGGCCTAGGACTCTATAAAATACAAAATAGGAAGACATGTGGCAAATGAAATTTAACGCAAAGAAATTTTGTGATGTGATGCATTTTGGCAGGAAGCATGAGGAAAGGCAATATAAACTAAATAATATAATTTTAAATTTGGGAGGCAGACATAGGGATTTCACATATGTGAATCTTTGATGGTGGCAGGACATGTTGGAAGGCTGTTAAAGCATACAGGATCCATTGTTTTATATACAGAGGTGTAGAGTACAGAAGAAAGGCAGCCATACTAAACCTTTATAAATTGTTGATGAGGCACCAGCTGGAGTATTGTCTAATTATGGACTCCATACTTTGAGAAGGCCTCGAGAGTTGCAGAGATTTACCAAACTTGTACCAGGGATGATGGACTTCAGTTATGTGAATCGGCCAGAAAAATTTGGATTGTTATCCTTGGAGCAGGGAAAGTTAAGGAGAGGTGTTCAGAATTAGACGTTTCAATATGACCTAGGATACACTGCCTGAAAGGCTGCGGTTACAGATGATAATAATAATAGTAACTTTTAAAAGGGAATTTTAAATTTTTCTTTATTCATTCATGGGATGTGGGCTTCGCTGGCTAGGCCAGAATTTTTATTGCCCATCCCTAGTTGACCTTGAGAAGGTGGTGGTGAGCTGCCTTCTTGAACTGCTTCAGTCCATGTGGTGCACGTACATCCACAGTGCTTTTATGATAGGAGTTCAAGGATTTTGACCCAGTGACAGTGAAGGAATGGCGATATATTTCCGAGTCAGGATGGTGAGTGACTTGGAGGGGACCTTCCAGGTGGTGGTGTTCCCATCTACCTGCTGCCCTTGTCCTTTTAGAAGTTAGCGGTTGTGGTTTAGAAAGGTGCTGCCTAGGAGCCTTGGTGAATTCCTGCAGTGCACCTTGTAGAATCGGACTAATTGGATAGCTCTTTCAAAGATGGACTGATTGGCTCCTCTGGTGCTGGATGATTCTGTGAACAGTGGGCAGTTTTTTCCAAGGTAAAGTACATTGGTAATATAGGTATTCCGCTGAACCCTCTAACATCATGTGCAATGCCAGCTGCATTTCCAAGATGTTACAGCTTAAAATGGCACTGTCAGTTCTTGATTGGATGCCAGATCTTGCAATCATGTAGCCTTGGTTAGCTGCATATTGGAGAGCACACTTATAAGGAATTCAGTCCCACTTCAAATCCGTCTGCATTTTAAATTCCTTTCTGTTCCATATCTCCCTCCAATTTATCTACAAATTTGCAACAGCTGCATTTGAAACCCATGTGCTAAATGAAATAAATGGTTGTTTACCTTCGAAGCACGTACAATGTAGCCATCAATGCATTCACAGGGTTGTTCTGATGTGGGTCTACTGTAGCCCATCTATGGATTTCACAAATTTAAGAATGTTCAATGCTGGTGTGCGTTACAATCCAAAAAATAAAGATGTTGCCCACTGTTTACCCATGTTTAGGCCACAGAGAGTAGATGCCAGCTATCTGTGTTGGAGTGTCCAGGCTGAGGGTATGTATCTGGCAGTAAACCAGACAGAACCACAGGAGTGCTGCGATCCCACTGGAATCTCATCCAAAGCACAGCATCCAGACATCCTGCACCCTGCACACCCTGACACATCTGGACACACAGGAGAAGCACATTAAAGGAGGGATTAATGAAGTGGGCCAGAAACTCAGGGTCAGAACAACAGGCAAAGCAGATCAGCACCATGATGGGAAACACGAGTGCTGATTTGTGCACAGTCACTAGGACGGTCGCAACAGAGAGCAAAGGAGAGGCAAAAAATGGAAAGTGAAGGATAGGTAAAAAGGCAACCTGTGAATCAAGCGGGTTGAAATCCCCTGAGATCTGGTAAGGGTATCACTAATGAAAAGAAAAACTGGACTCAAGGAAGATTCAAAATGGGCAAATTGAAGATTTCATGATTCAGAAAGGAATTGGCAAAAACTATCAGCTAAATTGTTCACTGTAGGGAAGGGTTCAAGTGCAGGCAAAGTTCTACAAAAATAGTCAGGTATAACTTGTTACACAACTTGTGCGATAAATGTATTGTTATTATCAGGAAGGGATAGTAAAGCAAATGGTATAATTGGGTTCAAAAGGCAACTGGATGCAGTGAAGGGACTGAGGGATAACGCAAACCAGACACATAGATCAGTCAAAAAAAAGAACAGGCTGTGAATTTAAACAGTCTCCTCCTGTTATTGAAACTTCTCTTGTGTCCTTGTCTAAAGGAATGAGAAAGAGCAAAGAACACCGAGGCAAGTGGTGCCCCATAGAGGATTGAAAACAACATTGGAAATGAAAAGGAGAAAGAAAATCGAGAAGCTAGTCTGTGATGGGTACAGAAAAAAAAACTAAAATGATTTAGGAAAGAGAACAGAATGAGAGTGCGAAGCAAAACACAAAGGGCGGAATTTCCCACTCCTGCCAACAGCGGGTTTCATGGTGGGTGGGAGCGGAAAATTCGGAGAGAGGCCAAAAATCGAATTCCCGCTTGTGGGAAATCAGTTTGGAATTTTCCCCTCACCACTTTCATGGCGGATGATGGAGGGTCAGGTTTCCCGCTGATCTTTGTCAGGAATTCCATTTGCATGCATTACCATGTCATGTACATGCATTAAAAACACACGTCACCAGAATCATGTGCCCCTTTCCAATCTTGCGCCATGCCAGCAGGAAATTAGACCTGTCTAAATCACATTCAGAAATAAGTGGCGTGCAGCTGTCTGCCCTCATTTCACTTTAGACTTCGAGGTGAGTGCAACATTCAAAGTCTAACAAGCCCTAGGGCTTTGCAGGCCTTGATACAGGATTATGCATAGCACACATGTCATACACCTGCTCCTGGAAGGGACAAGGCCTGTGCGCTCGATTGGGATAAGGCACAGCTTGGTGTGCAGGGTGTGTTCATAGTCAGTGACAATGGGGTTGTCTGGCTCAGTATTGGGCTGCAGATGGGATGGTTATGGTTAGGGGAAGCATCTGCAGCCTGTAAATGGGGAAAGCGTAATAAAGAGGGGTACTCAAAGCTCTCCTGCTGGGGCTTTCCTCTGTATGTGACCATGCACGTAGTCTTGAGATGGGGAGGGGTGAGGTCCACAGAAGGCATGAGGATGTCAACAGTGATGGGTTCAAGGGAGAGGACACCACAGCGACAATGGGATCCAGGGTCATTGGAGGAGGCTGGAGAATAACTGGAGGGTGGTCCATCTGCACATCGTGAGGTTCCAGGAAAATTAGAGGAATCCAAAAACTTACAAGGGGAGGGTCGAAGCCGGTCTCAAAATAAAATTGCAGTACCGCCATCTTGAAAGCACAAAGTAATGGCACAGTTTTGAAATCGAAACTGGAAAAGAATCTGCGCAGAAGGGTCTGAAGCAGTATGGGAGGAGCCCATCACTGGACTAAGGGGGAGCCCTCAAACTGCTTAGAGTCACAACATTCAAATAGAGTCAGATCTGAGAGAAAAGAGGAAGACTTCTTTGAGATGGTGCCATTAGAGCTGCTGCATTTTGGTGCACTTTAACAAGAGACTGCAAGAGCCATTGGCTTCACAATACAGTTGCTCCATTTGAGCTTTAACAGAGAGGTATGTGAGAATGGAAAATGCAGGCAATTGTTAAGGAGGTATAGCTGCTGCATATCTATCAGATCATCAATGGAAGCCTCGAATGTGCTTTCTCCAATTGGCATGGATAATGGGCCAAAGGGCACCCAGTCATTGCTGAAATGCAAGTAGAGCTTAGTCAGTATACCAGATCAGAGATTGTAGGGGTGCTTTTGGTAAGGTGGCACATTTCATGAATGTGTCCAAACCTCTTCCAACCTTTGTGGGATTGAGATGTCAAGTATCAGGCTTGGCATCTTGGTCACTGAGATGTGAGTTTGCACCTCAGCTACAAGGCTATATCAACGAAAAGCTAATTGCGCAGGCGCAGCTCTAAGGCATGACAGTGGCTTTCCGTTTGTGAGTAGGAGGTACACTATATTTGCCCAATATTCCTTATTCCACAGGGATAAGGAGAATTGAATAATGGAGCCTGCACTCAATGCTGCCTTCTTGATGGCAGTGATCTGATTGAGGAGGGGAAGAAGGGCCCGGAACTGCCTCGCGCAGCTTCGAGGGGAGGCCTAGCCTGAGGTCCATGGTCTAGGGGAGCCCAGCAAAAACCACAGGATAAGGAGGTTAGACCCATCCCACAGAGGCAACTCTCACAACCAAGAGTCTACTGGAGACGACTTTCCTATCTGGAGATGAGTGAAAGACAATGCTGGGCATGTCTGCGCTTGTCAAGAGATGTGGTGGATCATATCTGCCACATTCTGCGGAGGATCTAATGGCCCGTGGACTGGGAGGACACCCCCCGCCAATGTACCTGAAGGTCATCACTGTGCTCAATTTTTTTTGCCTACAGATCGTTCCAGGAATCCACAGGGGACTTATGCAGCATCTCACAGTCCTCAACACAAAAATGTATCCATGAGGTGACAGATGCCCTCTACTGTAGGGCTCATCATTATTTGAAGTTCACACTCACTGAATTTCACCAGGCTGTTAGATATCTGGGGTTTGCAGCAACCTCAGGCTTCCCTGGAGTACAGGGTGCAATCGATTGCACACATCTCACTTTGACCACTCCAGGGCAGCTGTCCCTGATGTTCATTAACAGGAAAGTGTTCCACTCCCTGAACATTCAACTGGTGGGCGATCATCAGAGACACCTTATGCACATTTGTGCCAGTAAGCCTGGGAGTTCCCATGACTCATACATCCTGAATCACTCCCAGGACCCTCATATATTCAGCGATTACAGAGATGGCTTCTTGTGGATAAGGGGAATCCACTCAAACAATGGCTCATGACACCCGTGCGCCCTCCTCAGAGTGACTCGGAGGAGAGATACAATGTGACTCATTGCTCCACAAAATCCATCATCGAGCAGACCATTGGCATCTTGAAGATGCACTTCCGATGTTTGGATCACTTAGTTGGGTCTCTGCATTACTCTCCCCAGAGAGGGTCTCCTGCATAATTGTGGTCTGTCGCACCTTTCACAACCTGGTACTTCAACGGGGGGTCCCTTGCCAGAGAGAAACATGGAGAAGGCTGAGAGCTTCTCAGATGATGAAGAGCAGGAAGGGCAGGGACCTGAAGAGGGAGATGAGTGTCAGCTTCCACATGAGGATGCCATCAAAGAAGCACAATGTGGAAGACGTGCCTGTGCCACATTGATAGCCACAAGATTCCAGGAGGAGTAAGCTGCAGGCAACAGGAAACAGCCACATTCCTTCTCTCCCTTAGCGCCATACCAGGGCACCGAAAGGCTTTTACAACCAGTCACATGGAGAGCAAGTTCAACATTTGGATTTGCACCTTCAACCCTCATGATTCACCAAGGCCCTAATCTTTGGAATGGTCAGTGGCGAGCCCTGTATCGATGCGCTCTGGGAAGAGCTGGCACAACAGCGCAAACACTGCATTAAAGGACTTGATGCCGTCATCACCAACTGAGTGAGAAACTTTTAGCGGACACTGAGATGTGTGCATGGTTGGAGAGAGCATTGTGGCTGCAGGTCTTGTGCTTTGGCACTACCAATGAAGACAGCCATCTCATAGCATGCCTAACTCCATGTTGTCTTGCAAGGAGTTAAGGTTACTAACGCTTTTTGCAAACACTTCCAATAAAGAGTTTGACACATCTCCCTGACATAACACAAGAGTCTAATAACATCATGACTCAGCTACACATCACATGAATGTGGTGTTCACAAAAGGAGATCACTCAGCCAGAGCATGGCTCACCCTAGCAATGAGGGCACACAGATGCATATGCATGATACTTCCAAATGACTAGACCTTTCTCATAAACAGCAAATATATTTACAAAGATGCATAATGTATATAGTGATTGAACACCCATTACCCAGAAGTGATGTTAAAGTTTCTTACTTTTTCTAATCCTACCACTTCGCCTGGGTGCAGCCCTGACATCCACAGCAGAGGTGGGGGCTGCTTGCTGACGGCTACACCCTGGTGCCTGAGATGACCTGGCCAGATGATCTCTGGAGGCCTGAGACCTGGAGGGCCCCGGCCTGATAAGGGTCTCCTGCTCAGGGACAGATGCGCCCTCCTCGACCTGACCAGCTGGAATGGATGGGGTCACAGGCAGAGGGGATTCAGAGCGGCTCCTTGGAGTGTCCCATACGGAGGCCCCGGCAGACGCTTATCATCCGTGTGGGTACCCAAGGGCTCCTCCCTGACTTCTTGAGGAACAGGGGCACCGGGAGGGAGGTCAGGTTGCACCACCCCATCCCCCCCACTCCTGCCTAGCCACTGATGGATCCCACCAATGCCTAAAGCAATGGAGTGCAGGTCCTAGCGCAAATCCGGCAGGACCTGCTGGACCAAGGTCTCCAAGGCGGCTGCCACTCTTCCCATGGTGACCTCGAGGTGCTCGCATGTCAGAGTCACATCAGACGGAATGTGGACAGTCTCCGCTGTCCTTCGCTCCAGTCTGTTGACTGCCTCTCACAACTCTGCCTGATTTTCCGCTGCCTGTCATTGCATCTCCAGCATTTTCTCAACAACCGCTTTCAGAGGCTCATTATCTGACTTGGATCCAGTGGATGCCTGATCTCCAGCAGTCCTCCGAGAGCCAGAGACTTGGGCTGTCCCTGTCTCTGACTGCTGCGCAGACGTGTCAGTGATGTGTCCTCCAGAAAGTGAGCCCAAGCCTAACCTAGAACGATGTCTCACCAAGGTGTGAGTCTCTGCACGGGTGGAGGGTGCAAGTGAAAGCCACGATGAGTCTTCAGTGAGTGGATCATCATGATCCTCCTCTGAGGTGGGTTGGGGCTGGGGTTTATATTGGCTCTGCTGGTATGCCTGGATCTGCTGGTGCCTGTAAGAGACAGAAGATATATTTAGTTCACGAATAGGCTAAATACAAAATTGCATGTCACAATCACGGTAAACGTCAGGATGTGATCAACTCATGGACGGCTCATCCATACTGGGTCGCTGGGAGAGGCTGATCTCGCCTTCCCCACAGGAATGACCCCTGTCCTCCCCTGCCAACTTGGTGGCATCCTCCTCGAATTTGGAGAGATAACAATGTCGGCTGTCCCTCCTCCAGTCTGGGATCTCTCCCTCTTGTTGTGAGCAAGCTTGGCCTCCATGAAGACAAAGGGATAGAATGTGATGAGAAGGGACGGAGCAGAGGTTGGGAAGCATGCACGCCTGCTGTATGTGCTGACAGTAAGGGCTAAGAAGGAGTATTTGCAGCATGATAGATGAGATGCTGGTGATGTTAAGGTGCCCATGAGACAATCAGTGCTGATGTCTCCCCCGCTAATATTGTGTGAGATCCTTGAGCAGTGTAACCCTTTGATGCCATATTGAAAGTGAGGGATTGGAATGAGCTGAAGGTTGACTTACCCTGGCGGAGCAGATGAGATCATTCATCCTCTTCCTACACTGGATGGCATTTCTCTGGCGGCTGCCCAACGAGCTGACCTCCTTTGTGACCAGCTCCCAGGCTAGCAAGGTGAGGCTGATGGGCCTGCTGGAGCCATCTTGTAGAGGTAGAGGGCATCTTGGTGCTGACAGACTCCAGGGATGAGAGCCTCGAGAGAGTCACTGCTGAACCTTGACACAGCCCTCTTCTTGGGTGCAGCCATCTCAAGAGGTTTCCTGAAGACAGCTGGGCTGGAGAGAGTGAAAATGTTTGCTCGGGTATCACTTAAACATGGCGCCCGAACCTTCAACCCCATTAGGTGACGGCAGGGCAGACAAATCAGTTCCCAACCCACCATGTGATTTGGAAAGCTACTCACCGATGCATAATTAGTCAGCTTCCAAGCGTGAAATCAGGCACAATTTCCTGCCACGCCGACCAGCAGGAAACACACCGTGAAACCCGCCCGCCAAGGCACTTAGTTTCCTAAGTGCAAAATTCCACCTTGAAAAGTGCAACCAAATTGAAATCTGCACAAAGCATCAGTAACAATGGAAAGAAAAGAAACAAAGAATTAAGGTTTAAATACTGCCCTGGAAAGATAAATGAGCACAAAAGAGGAAAGCACACAGGCATCATTCAAGAGGGGAAGAGGAGAGGAAGGGAAACACACAGAGAGAATACGAGAAACGGACACTGAACAGAAGTGTATGCTGTCAGTGAATAAAATAGTCATAACAGAGGACTGAAGGTTAATGTGCATATAAACTTTTTAAAAGGAAATAAAATGGCTGCATTCAGCTCATAGTGTAAAATAACAGAAACAATGCAAAATATGGACAAATAAATGCAAAGATATTTTATCTAAAGTAGAATTGATGCAGTGAAATTACACACGAGAGTTTATTGAAGATTGTAGAAAGAAGCAACAATGAGAATAGGCAGGAATGAAATTGAAATGTAAATGATTCCTTTATTAGCAATTCTTTTCCCAATAATTTGGGTTAAATAAAATTGATTACCCATTTAGTAGGAATCCTTTTTCACCATTAAATTATTATAAAGGGTATTATGTTTTGTCCTTATACAATGATTTTCTAGCCCCTTGGAAGTAATTTTCCTCCCCTCCCCCCACTCCCTAAAACTTGGCTCTGTGCCAGACTGTCGAACATCAGTGTTGCAATAAAGCAGTTTGAACTGGGCACTTTCCTTGACGAATAAGTTAACAGATAAAACAGATGCACACTGTTTTCCTTATGATGACAAACAGATTGTTGCCATTTATTCTATGCATTATACAGAACTGAGCATTAAACATAGCAAGAAAAGCATTCATATTCCTTCAGTATAATCATTTTTATTGTTGCCAGTTACAAGAACACATGTGATTCCAAATCCTAAATCAAGGACAAAAAAACTTCTATTTGCATATTGCAAGGTTCAAAGAGTAAGAATAGAAGATTCACTGTCCACCATTAACCAGTAATAATTACTGATCCTCTTCATGGGACAATGTCAGACACTGTATTTGACAAGATCATTTAATCTTTTGATTAATGGGGCTGTGCACGTGCAAACAGTACATGCTGCAATTCAGAAATCTTGTTCATGCATAAATTTGTACAAGGTCAATATTTCATTAACTGACCTTTGACAGTGTCCTTTAATATCTGTTCCAAAACTTGCAATTTAGAAATATCGTAAAAAAATATGCAGCATCAATGCTAGAGTTTCTATTCTCACAAGATTTACAACAGCTCTTGCTTTCATGCCACACCGCTTGTGGATATGAATGGTTAATTAGCCTCACCATATCCGTAATACTTTCAGCATCACATTTCTCCAACGTTTTACAGGGTGTGGTACTAATTTCCATCACTTTGCGTGTACAAAGGTATGCCTAATATAGTGAACATCTGAATAGGGAAGGGGAGAGGTAACGGGTGATAACAAGCACGACAATGGTCTGTGGTTATATTGGGATTTCAGTCGCAACGGAACACAACAGGAAGTGTTTCATGTAAAATGTTTCCAACAAGTTACTTGTGTGAAAATTGGCCTTTGCAGAATGTCAGTTCATCATCAAAATGCCAAGCAGACATTTTGCACAGCATGTTGCATTGGACAGCTTCATTTTCATATTGCAAAATAAAGTCCCCGGTACTTTACAATAGAATTCCAGTTTATAAAGAATAACCAAAACTGAGAAGCCATTGCATTTTGCAGAATGTGTTTGGTTTTTGGAAACAGATTCTTACTATTTTATTCTTTGTGTTCACCTGGGTATGTTCTAATTGACCTTACCCCACACAGCCACACAGTGACAAAAAAGCAAGTAATGAAAGAGCTGGGATCCAGAATGGCTGAATTACTACATTGTGTTTGATAAATGAACTTAATAATAGTCCTGTCATTCAAAGTACCTGATAGTGATGACCCTGCAGATATGAAGCCTCAAGCAAAATAGATCCTGAAAGCTTCTGCTTTCCAATTGCTGCTGTTGTTTTACTGATAAAGGCATTGTGCAGCTGGCATATGTGTCACCATTGACAAAACAGTAATAAGCACAACCTGCTGGATTTTCCACTTGCCTTATGGAATCATTTTAAACAGGCCTCATAGCTACCAACAAGATTAAAAAATATTGCAAGGCACATAACCCTCCTCACGCTGGTTCTAGTCTTCAGTTACTTTGCAATGGCTCGTCAGATGAATTTGAAACATTGGCCCAAAAAAATGCTCCCAAACTCTTAAATCAGCTCAGATTCACAACAATGGGATTTGGCTGACTCCAGACAAGTTTCTTCCAGGAACATTAACATACTGTGGTCAGGTGCAAACACACTATGCCCAAATGTTGCATTTGGACTGGGCTGCATTTGTCACCTGCATTTTTGTTTCAATTTTTCAGATATTGCACCAGAAGGAAGGTTATTGGCCCCACATGCATTATAAAGAGCTGACTGTCATTGAGTAGATATTGTCATAATGTCATATTCACAAGCATTTGACCTGGAATTTGCACAGCTGTTTAAAAGGCAATCAAAAGACCCATTGTTCTTAGAGCTTTGAGCTTTGGTTATAAACGAATGATGCAATTATATTTTTCATGACAATCATTTACATTGAAAAATATCATTGTGTATATAAATGTCATTTGACCACTTGAAAGTGAAATCACAAAAGAATGGAAATTTTCGACCCTGAAAGTGATCTCCCTTTAAGGCATCTACTCAGAGCCTGACTGAAGTGGAGGCCAATTGGGGCTTGAGAAAGAAAGGTTTGTTGAAAATTGTATGGATGAAATAGTTGGACCACATCTTTCATTCGCATTGATTCGTACTAATGTACCTCCACCCCATCTGGTTCAGTTCTGGTTCAGTGTTCAGTTCTGGGCTGCATGCCTCAGGAAGGGATTAACCTTAGAAAATTTATAATGCAGGCAAGATGATACCGGTTTTTAGGGGTTAAAGGCTGAGGACTGATATATGTAAACTTGGATTGTATTCCCTGGAATTTAGTAAGTTGATGGTGATCTAGTTGTGGTTTAAAATATAACAAAGAATTTGATAGGGAAGATACAAGAAAGCTGTCTCCGCTAGGTGATGGAATCCAGAATTAGGGGCATAATTTTAAAATTAGAACTAGGCCATTAAGGAGTGAAATCAGAGAGAACTTTCTCACATAAAGGGTAATGGAAATGCGGAATTCTCTCCTCCAAAACGCTGTGGATGTGGGGTCAATTTTCAAGATGGAAATTGACATTTTTATTAGGAAGATGAGTAAATGGAGTTGAGGTACAGACCAACCATTATTTAATTGAATGGTAGAACAGGCTAAAGGAGGCTGATCCCTGTGAGGCTGAGCACTATTCTGTATACTCTAGTCCTCATAAAGAAATGGAGCCTGGATATCTATACAGTGATTCTTGCACAGCAACCATACAAAACCTTCATTCAAGTCTCGGAGCCTTGGCCCCTATCAAGTCAAACTTTGTAACAAATAAATGCCTTGCTCATAAGATAGCAGCATTTGTGATGAATTCAAGCCCAGTTAAGGTAGGCTGCAAAGCTGTAGTTGTTTTGGCGCTCACAGGAAGTGGCTTATCCCATCATAATTTCCCAGATGCGGTTCCAGCAGCTGTCAAAAGACGCTGGTGATTTTCTTTTAGCAGTCTGCGGTCAAGGAGTAAAGTTAGGAGAGGAACTTGAACCTCAATAGCGCAAACCCGTGAGAAGAAAATCTACTTTGCTGATCCCTGTGAGTTTATACAACAGGGACCATTTGAATAACAATTGACAAACAGTTGCTTATTGACTGGGGTAATCAAATGCAATAAAGCAGAGCAATGGGCTTCCACCAGCAGCAGGTAATGCATAGTGAGGATGTTATCAGTTTCATCTCTTATGTTGAGCTTCTCTAAGCATTTTGTCAGACCCCGAGGTGGATCACAGTACCCTCAAACTAAAAGGTTTTTTTAAAGGTTTTAACTGTAAGGCTGGAATATTCCACCTCCTGAACATCCAAATAGGATATATATTTTTTTAAAACATTTAAAATACGATTAACTCTTTGTTGTTGCGTCAACAATAAATATCAAGTGGAGACAGAAATGTGGCAGTCTCATTCAGGTTTACTGCTCATGAACTGGGATGTCAGCACTTTCAATGATTGCCTTTGGATATGGGGTGCACCCTTGAAACTCTACATTTACATTAAAAACTCTTTTGGTGTTGTTCATCGGGTATTCAATTGTTTGTTTAGTGGAATCCTACTCTATGGATAAAGGCTGTGGCATGTTTCACAGATGCTTGAGAGGCTACATGGGTGTATGTAGTCAATGACATGCTGCACCCTAGAAATACCACCTCTTTCAGAAAGTTATGTCAATTGCTCTTGCTGCCGCTAGGATAAATGAATTGAACAGCATTTTTAAATGGGCTATCCATGATCTAATGAACCACATACTTGCCAAGCCTTCTATGTTTTCCCTGAAGAAGCCTGTGGCAAAATGTTCGAATGTCTATTTTCACTTATACCATTATTGGTAATGCAGTACCAGCACCTGGAAATGACACAGTTCATTTATAGTTCCTGTAATGAGGCTTAGCCTTTCCATACCCTACTCCTCAGCCGGGACCAAGATAACTTATGCAGCTAGAGTAGATACTGCATGAAATAGTAATGGGCTAGCTAATCCATCTCCTATAGCCTTGAAGCACTGGTTCTCCTTTGACTGTGTTCCTCATCTTCCTCCATGCCTGTACACAGCAAGTGTAGTAAGACATGCTTCTGCATGGTTGGAATCAGCAGACCCTCCTCTTGCAATTTCTCCTGCTGTTCTCTGTGTTAGCTCTCCATCAGCTTTCTGTGCTGCCATGGACTGTAAATGAAGGTTCAGTAAATTTCCATGTCTGCCTTTAATTGGAACTTAAGTTCGTAACAATTCAAAAGCAAAATCACTTAACGCCAGAGCTGTTCATTAATCCATATTAACCTTGATTACTCACTGGAGAATTTAAAGAGCCAGGGAAAATCTGCAAGAGTTCCATTATTACTAACAAACTGCATGTTTGGTGGATGCATCAGTTCTAATTTAATCGCTAAAGTAGTTCACACTGTGTTAAAGCAGGTGATGGTCTGATCCACTTCACTAACATGATTTTGACCTCATTAATATAGCGTTTCTTTCCATCCTTGTCACTGCCATACTTAAACAGATAAGCGGATGGACATAGTTCAAATTTAAAAGAATAGAGTGAGGATAAAGTCCTATTTCCCTTATGTCACATTATCTGTTACAGAAGCATCAGCAGAGGCTTGGCAAGTTGACATGTTGAATACATTCATTTGCAATGCCTTTTGCTCATAACTGGGAGCCAATGTTACATAATCAACATCCATGTGGCATGTAAAAGCTGCATGTGCTATAACATTCTCAATCTATCTTACAAGGGAACAGTTTGGAAACAGATTGTGACACAGATGCACTGCACATTATTTGGCTTTCTTGTCGTATTCAGTACTAATGCCAACATATTGTATATTTTTAGGCACAAGAGCCTTAAATATTATACTATGCTCTGTGATGAGAAATGGGATTTATGTTAGCATACTTGAATATGAATTATATGAGTGAATTCATTACAAGGCTACCGACTCCCACAGCTACCTTGATTACAGCTCCTCACATCCCGCTTCCTGTAAGGACTCCATCTCATTCTCTCAGTTCCTTCGCCTCCGTCGCATCTGTTCTGATGATGCCATTTTCCAAAACATTTCCTCTGACATGTCTTCCTTCTTCCTTAACCAATGTTTTCCACCCATGATGGTTGACAGGCCCTCAACCGTGTCTGGCCCATCTCCCACGCATCCTCCCTCACACCTTCCTCTTCCTTCCCGAATCATGATAGGGTCCCCCTTGTCCTCACTTATCACCCCACCAGCCACCACTTTCAAAGGATCATCCTCCGCCATTTTCCTCCAACTCCAGCATGATGCCAGCAACAAACACATCTTCCCTTCACCCCTCCCACCGGCGGCATTCCGCAAGGATCGTTCCCACCAGGACTCCTTGGTCCACTCCTCCATCACCCCCTACACCTCAACCCCCTCCTACGGTACCTTACCATGCAACAGCAGAAGGTGTAACACCTGCTCCTTTACTTCCCCTCTCCTCACCGTCCAAGGGCCAAAACACTCCTTTCAAGTAAAGCAGCGCTTCACCTGCACTTCCCTCAATTTAGTCTAATGCATTCGCTGCTCCCAATGTGGTCTCCTCTACATTGGAGAGACCAAACACAGACTGGGTGACCGCTTTACGGAACACCTTCGGTCTCTCCGCAAGTATGACCCAGACCTCCCTGTTGCTTGCCATTTCAACACACCTGCTATCATGCCCACATGTTCATCCTTGGCCTGCTGCAATGTTCCAGTGAAGCTCAATGCAAACTGAAGGAACAGCACGTCATCTTCTGACTAGGCACTTTACAGCGTTCCGGACTTAACATTGAGTTCAACAACTTCAGCTCATGAACTCTCTCTTCCATCCCCACCCCCTTTCCGATACCCCCTTTTCCAATAATTTATAAATTTTTATATATATTTTTCTTTTCCCACCTATTAATTTTGATCCATCATTTTATCTCCACCTTTTAGCCCATTTCGATCCCTTCCCCCTACCCCACCCCCACTAGGGCTATCTGTCACTTGCTTGTCCTGCTTTCTACCCTTAATGTCACCATTAGCACATTCCTTAGCTAATATCACCACTGTCAACACCCCTTTGTCCTTTTGTCTGTGACATCTTTGGCAATCTCTCCTTTGCCTCCACCTATCACTGGCCCTCTATCCAGCTCTACCTGTCCCACCCCCCTCAACCAGCTTATATTTCACCACAGTTCTATTTTTCCTTAGTTCTGATGAAGAGTCATATGGACTCGAAACGTTAACTGTGCTCCTCTCTGCAGATGCTGTCAGGCAGTTTTTTCAGCTATTTTTGTTTTTGTTTCAGGTTTCCAGCATCCACAGTATTTTGCTTTTATTGTAATTCCTAAAATATGTTTGCATCAACATGGTGGAATTTTGTCAAGCTGATAGGGACAAAATGGCCTCATAAAAAGCAACAAAAATAACACTTTCTCCTCCAGGTTGGAGGAGATTAAACAGATTTTTTTTTTAAATCTGTTCGTTCAGGAACACCTTCAGAATAAGGAGTTCCTGTGCAGCTTTGGTACTCATTGGAGAAGACATAATTTTTCACTGCTTTGGTAAGGAATGTGTTCCTCATAATTCAGGTGTCCTAGGTGGTTCTTTGAACATTTCATCCATCCAACTAATGGAGACAGGAGGAATTATATTTGAACCATAAAAAGCGAAAAAAAAGTTATAAAAATGCAACCAAAGTTGAAATCTACCATGTGTTTAGCAAGTCAGCTTTGTGGAATCTTTTAAGGGTGGTTGTGGTTAACCATTGTATAGCACTTTGCAATTAGGAATAAGCACTCTGAAAAGCTCATCATGAAGTTAATTAAGGAACCTGCTCTTTAGCATGATCTTCCTGCCATTGCACTCTGTCCAAACCTGGGATCATGACCATTACCAGTGTGTCCAAATACTAATATGTTTGGGAGCTGGTGGAACATGCATGAGACACCGGCAATGACAGCCTGGGGCTTAGGTGGAGTTGGAAGCTCACGTTGCAAATAAGCAAGGATTTGGGCCTAGTGCATATGCCTGCCTCTGAGGCACGAAAGGAATGTGAACAAGGATTGGTGAGACCCATACACATTTCTAATCTATATTTGAATATGATATGTAAGGTGAGGGCACCTTAAAACATTTTTACATTGGCCTCAGGAAGAAAAAAGCTAATTGCATTTCTTTAGTGTTGACTATAAGGGTAAATCTACTGCAGTCGCTAACAGTGACACATAGGCCCAAATATTTGTGGAGAAGACAGGGCTCCATGCCTTAGCCAAAATGGCGTAGGAGCCCCTGTATTCAACACCCACCATTTGCGCCAGGGTGGGATGATGGAAATGGGGGTGGGACATACTTCACACATCTGCGGTTAATGGAGGTTAAAAGTACAGCTGTCTTCTCTCAAAAGCAATATTCATCAGCAAGGTTTCTGAAACATGACTCGTGAGAATTTGAGGAAAAAGGTCTAAATCTATCAGAATTCTTTGGAGAGGTCAGGTAAACTTTTGGAGAAGTCAGTACACTCTGAGATTGTTAAAAGAAGACATTTATGTGCATAAAAGGTGGATAAGATCTGTGAAACTATCATGCTGTCACGTCATTTAAATCTCCTGCTCTTTAAATTTAAAAAACAAAGCCCGCTGTGTCTCTCAGTTGAAAAATCCAACGTTTGCAATTTCAATAACTGTTTGTTGACAAATCCTGAGGGTTATCATTATAGTATTAGTGCTGCTTGACTGCTTCTACACTCTATCAACATCACAGTGGTAGGCTTGTAAGTTCACAGTTTGATTGACAGCACAAAGTGATTATAAAGGGATTAGCTGTCTTTGATGTGGGGCTATAAATACAAATGCTTGCTTTTATAATGGATTACGCACTTGAAGGAATTTAAATATATTGAATGGGCTTTTATCAATGAGTTTTTTTAATATCAGGAAGTCTGTAATAGATATTTAGAACTTTATTTTATTTCATCTCAGCATGGCTTTGGAGATCTGCCCATGGTCGTTACGGGATGAGTTGGCATGGAGAGTGTAAAGGCAACGAGTTGTGGGTGGAGAGGCATGGGCTGGCATGAGTTGGCACTAAATTGGCCTAGAGGCTATAAAGGGCCATGAGGGTGGGTAGATAGGCATAAGTTGACATGGAGGGTTTGAGGGGCCATTGGGGGTGGGTGGGGTCATGAGGTGGCATGTGTTAGTGTGGTTTGGGTAAGGGGAGCATGTGGCAGGTGAGGGAATGTGAGTGGCGACGGCTAGAGGACTTTACTGTTTTCATTATAGCCGGGACAAAGGCCCAGAGCACTGAGGCGGGTCGTTTAAACAGCTCGACTCAACACTCATCTCCACTGATTCCAGAGGTGGCAGGCCTGACTCTAGAATGCACCTCCCCCCACCCCCTTACCGGAATGAAAATCAGGCTCTTCAAGGAGGTTTTGAACAAGTTGGCTCACAGAAATGTTCTGACTCAGGAGAGACTTCCCAAATGGCCAGAATTTTGTTCTAGGGGTTGGGGGGGTCAGTACGGGGCTGTGCTGGAGTTGAGCCTGCCAACTCTGGAAGCTGTGAAGATGTGGAGGTGGGCCCAGCTTGGATTTTGTGACTCGGTTGGGGTTTAAAAGGTGGATTGGTGAGGAGTTCCTGCTGTGAAACAGGAAGTGGATGCAAGTGTTGTTGCTGCTTGGAGGTGGCATCAATCAAGAGTCAGATGAACTATTGTAATAGTTGTCCAACTGGTTGCTGACACTGGAAGAGATGGACCAACAAGAGAGAATCTAACCATCTCCCCTTGACATTCAATGGCATTACCATCACTGAATCCCCCATTATCAACATCCTGGGGTTACCATTGACCAGAAACTGAACTGACTAGCCATATAAATACTGTGGCTACAAGAGCAGGTCAGAGGCTACTAATCATGTGATGCATAACTCACCTCCTGACTGCCCAAAGCCTGTCCACCATCTACAAGGCACAGGTCAGGAGTTTAATAGAATACTCTCCACTTGCCTAGGTGAGTGCAGTTCCAACAACACTAAAGAAGCTCAACACCATCCAGGATAAAGCAGCCCGCTTGATTGGCACCACATCCACAAACATTCACTTACTCCACCACCAACAAACAATGACAACCGTGAGTACCATCCACAAGATGCTTTACAAGAACTCATCACGGCTGCTTAGATAACATATTCCAAACCCATGATCACGACCATCTAAAAGGACAAGTGCAGCGAACAGATGAGAACACCACCATCTGGGCAGTTCCCCTACAAGCCAATCACCATCTTGACTTGGAAATACATCACTGTTCCTTCACTGTCGCTGGGTCAAAATCCTGGTACTCCCTCCCTAACAGCACTGTGGGTGTACCTACACCACATGGACTGCAGTGGTTTAAGAATGCAGCTCACCACCACCTTCTCAAGGGCAATTAGGGCTGGGCAATAAATGCAGGCCCAGCCAGCAAGGCCCACATCCACTGAACGAATAAAAAAAAAATCATGGGCTTTCCATAGGAAAATAGGGTCAATACTGCTGCCTATTCACATTGTAATGAAGGAGCACATTCAGTTCAGGCTGGTAAAGGTTCACAAGATTCAGCCATGGAGATGGCAGCACCTTGGCACCATCAGCTGCTCATGGGATTCTGTTAGTATAATGCTTCGGGGGGGGTGATTGATACTTCCACATTAGCCATTAGAACCTTTGCCCTTCACCTACCCTCTTTCCACCAATCTCTCAGGATGTGGCCATGCAAATGAGTTTTGACCAGGGCCCTCCCAGCTACACACTGTCATGGCAGAACAGTGTGACACAAAGAGAGCAGTCCAGCAGGGTAGTTTATGTTTGAGAGCACAATATGCCGTCTGGAAATGGATCAGAAGACAGGCCACCCTGCATTCATCCAGTCCATTTCCCCATGCTGCCAACACTAGGCATGGATGAGATCGAGAACATGGTTCATGTATGTAAGCAGACAAATGTGTGTGAGACCATTCGAAGCTGGAAGACTTTCCTGCCTTTTCTGTTTCCTTTTGTCATGCCAGAATGTCACAAAGCAGGGCAAGCGAGGAATGAGCGGGAGGACCTGTGCCCTGCTTCAGTGATTAGGACCTCGAGGAAGATCCAGAGTCAGCACTCCACATTATATCTCAGTGGCTGATGGAACCCACCCACAGTGACCAAGGGGGCATGGCAGGAGATAGTGTCTACCATGAGTGCAGCAGCAAGCCCTGGAAGATCTTGGATTCAATGTAGGAAGAAGTTCCATGACCTGCTGTGCTGTGAGTTATTCGGCACAAGCACACAGAGGTCCAAGCTGAATGCTGCACCTCTGGTGGGAGACCTGGCACATACCCTGCCTATAGCATGGAGGCTTGTATATCCAAGCCACTCCTTAGATGCACACAGTAGAGATGCAAATGTACACTGTGATGCACTATCACATTTAAATTTGTCCTTGGTGGCACCAAATGTTAGACTAACATCACTCTGTATGTTGTGACTGCAGGACAAGAGGGCCTATAATGCCAGGGAAATGATCTGGATTGGGGGTGGGGCCACAAGGCTACAGGTGATCAGCAACGAGGAGGAGACAGCCATGGAGGTAGGTAGGGTGCCCGGCAGGCTGGTTGTCGGGGTGGAGAATTGCCCGTAGCAGGGGCTAAAGGAGCTGGTAGAAGTGTTTCAGAACACAATGGTAATGGTGGAGGTGATCCTGTTAGTTCATTGAGCATAAGGGGACATCAGTAGGGAGTGTGAAGGTTAGGTTGCATGATAGGACACTGCATTTATGGTTAAAGACTAAAGGTAATGGTGTGTATCAGAGTGTGCTCTCACAATGTAAAGGATTACATTTCATTACCTCTTTTTGTGTTTCACACAGGTCACAGTGCCGCTCACTCACCCCCCGTCCGCCACCCGCCCTCGCTCCACCTTATCCCTTGGCTTCAGAAGAAGAAAGAGAAGCCTAAGGAGGCAGCATCATATCTGATCTCCGCCAATACAAACACTAACACACTGGTGGGATGTAGTGTGTGTTTGGTGTGGTGAAGGGCACTGCACCAGAGCTCAGGTGGAGGTCTCTGAGTCAGAGACATCTGTGCATTGTCCCCCTAAGAGGATGGAGGACAGTCATGATGATGCTCCAATAGACATGCAGGCAGAGCCTCAGGAATGACCTCTGGGGTGCAGTATTTGGAGCATCAGCAGCAGATATGTGGACATCTGGGAGAGTTCCCTGAGGCAATGTGAGTTCACGCACTGCGTGTGGAGAAGTCCATGACCGTGCTGAGCTCTACCTTGTCTCGAGGGCTCACCACATGAGCTCATTAGCCAATCGCATGGAAAGACAAATGCAGCATCACTCGGAGGGGATGCCAAAGCAGCGTCAATCCCTGCAAAGAGTGCGGGGCTCATTCAGCAGCTTGGAGCAGCCCGCTCAGAGTATGAGTGCTGACATCCATGGAATACTTGAGGAGCTGTGTTCCCTTAACAAGACATTCACGCTGGCGACACAGCAACTGCTGGATTGGATGACTACTGCACCCCAGCAGCCAACTCGATCTAACCCATCTGAAGACTAACCTAAGGCTGTGGAGGTTAGTGAGGAGGGTAAAAGTTCTGAGAGCATCTCAGCACCCTCCTCTTCTAACTCCCCAGCCCCTCCACCAGAGACCTTGTCTGTTCTACATGTCCCAGTGATAATGTCTACCCCTGCAGAAATGCAGAGGCTGCAGGCCGAGGTAGGTCCCTAACGGGTTCCTGCATGATGAGGCCGGCCACCTCGCTCCTCAATGCCATATAACAGGAGAGTTGAGCAGACTGCTTCCATCTCCTCGCCTTTAAGGGAGGATCAATGATCAGAATCAAACATCAAATCCAGTTTATCAGGTGCACTTCAACCATGCATTTTGTGTCAAATACAGTCATCCGCACATGATTGTTACACAGTGACTTAAGTCGATTTTCCACATGGCAAGAAGCCGTGTATGTTCCAGGGAAATATGTTTGTGTGGTTTCTCCATCACATTTGAAGCTTTTGTCGTCTAGGTGGTAGAGACTGGGGTCACAGGGAACTGAGGTGTTTGGCAGCATTGCAGAACTGTTAGCACATACAATCATATCTGAGGTCATGGGTGTAAAGTTTTGCTTTCTCCTAGCACTCTTAGCATAGGGGACATGGTTTGACAAGGCACAAGGTGGCATTTTCATTGACTCATTGGCAGCCTGCAACACATATCATGGTACAGACTGTGATGGACTTCTCAGGGTGTGGTTTGTGCACCATGTTGAGGCCAAGGGTTATGATGGTCATGGTTTCAGCCACGCTGATGGTACAGAGTTTCAGTTAGTGCTGATGGCTTTCTCTCTTGTTGGGGATGGGCACTTCCTGGTGCAGCTTCCATGTTAAAGGCTTATTATGTGGAAGCTGCTCACTGAGGACTTTCAGTGGCCGATGTAATTTGTGACTTTTTAAGAGCCTAGGAGAATCTACTGTGAATTAGGTACACCTGGCGATAACCCCCTCCTACAGCCATGGCTACACGGGCCTGCCCTCAGCTGGTCTGCCACTGCAGCTCTCTCCCTCCTCCTCCATATCAAATGCATGAGCTTGGAGAGGTGCCTCCTTCCCCTGTTCCTCATCTTCGTCATCACCACCCGCCTCAGATGTTAGAGCTATAGGCCTGGTTTCTGCCACCTCTGGCTGTAGGCCCTTCTGCTCTGCCATATGGTGGAGCATGGAGCACACAGCTACTATTCCAGAGACGCTTGCAGGAGAATACCGTAGAGCTCCTCCAGAATGGCCAAGGCACCCAAAGCTTATCTTCATGATGCCAATAGCCTGTTCTATTGTACTCCATGTAAGTACATGGCTGTTGGTTGGGTTTGGTGGCCAATTAGGGAAGGTAGACTTGGGAGGTTGAAAGTGCAGGCCCAATGACAGCAGCCACTGAGAAACAATGGGCAGGGAAAAGTGTGGATCAGGAAAGGCAGAGGCCAGGCACACATGGCAGGGCAGCCCCAAGGTTCAATGATGCCGCCTTTGGGGTGATGGTGTTGGTGAGGTAATCAGGGTATCTTGTTCCCAGAAGTGGCAGACGACCAAGCAGGCCTGGTTGGGGATGACAGAGCAAGTGACTAGCCGCAATGTCTTGAGGAGAAGCTGTACAAATAGGACCAACCTTTGAGAAGATCACAGGGTCAAGACATGGAAATGACAGCAACATCTGGGTCCAGAATCCAGCCCTTTCATATCCACCTGAGAGGGCAGATGAGGTCCTGGTTTAACACTTCATTTGAAAGTCATGCACACACAATCATACATGTGTGTACATTATGGGGGAGGTGGTGGTGAAGTGGTGTAATCACTGGACTGGTAAGCCAGTGATCCAGGGTAATGCTCTGGAGACCACGGCAGATGTTGGAACTTGAATTTAATAAAACTGGGCCAGGATTTTGCCCTCATCGGGCGGGCTCAGCGGGGGTTGAGCAGCAGCAGTTGGGAGCGAGTTCATGCTGGCGGACCAATTAAGTCCTGCCCAGCAGGAAACGTTTGCTGCAGCACTCAGCGCTGCCTGTGTGGGGGCGGGGGAGGAGGGCGAGCGGGGAACTTCACACACGCGCGTGGGTACACGCAGGTAAAGCTCCCTGAGGCGCAAAGCTGCCTCCGTCACGTGAGCAGAGACGTGTTAGAAATTAGCATGAAAAGTTTTTATTTTTTTATAATGACAGATTGAAACCTCATCCCGCCCGTAGATGAGGTTTTGCAAAAAATGCAAATGCCGCTCGGCCTTTTCGGTTGGATGGGCAACCACTTTGCCGTGGTTCTGGAGTTACACGTAGGCCAGACCAGGCCTTCCCTAAAGAACATTAGTAAACCAGATGGGTTTTTATGACCTTTGACCATGATTTCATGGTTGTCATTAGACTTTTAATTGCAGGGGCAGAATTTTTCGCTTGTCGGGTGGGCGCGTGCCTGACCCGAATAAGCGTAAGATGACGTGCGATGACATCGGGCGAGCGACTACATGTAACTCCAGAACCAAAGCAAAGTGGTTGACTCCTAAATACCCTCTGAACAAGGGCAATTAGGCTTGGGCAATAAATACTGACCCACATCCCCTGAATGAATTTTTAAAAAAAGACAGCTTAACACAGACCCAAGTAACCTCATGGGTTTGTTTGGAAGATGAGCTTTTTTCAACAAAAAAAGTGGGGAATTTTAACATTCTGTTGCGCTGTAAGTGGGGTGGAGACTGTGGCTGCCCACAGGAAATTGAGAACTCTGTTTCTCCCCACACGCTGTGGAGATTTAACTCAAGCAGGAAGTCTGATCCCTGACCCTGGCTGGGTTTGTTGGGGTTGGTGGGGTGGATACTATCCCTGACCCTGGGGGTGGGGATTTTAGTGTGTGGGTAATGGTCTCATGGTGGGGAGGATAGGTGGGCCAGGAGGAAGCACGCTTGCCTACCCAGAGTCCTGTGTCAACACTCGCCTTCTATGTATCAAAGCTGTTCTTACCTAACTGCAGCTGCCAGGCTTCCTGAGGTTTAAGTGTATAGATTTTATGAAATCCATTTAGCAAACCTTATTTTGATTTATGACAGTGTAAGGGTGCCTTTGTAAAACATTTAAAAATTGTGCCTTTTTTGTTGCAACTTTTCTTTCATTCTTTCACTTTTTTTTATTGTCTGCCGACTTAAGATTTCCTTATTTCTTGGTGGGGTGTAGAACACAAAAACAAATTGCTGTATTGAATAAAACTTAAAGATAAGTCATTCTTTATTAATATATCCTTACTAATCCAGATCATCTGAAATTTAGACCTTACTAGCAAACACTGTCATTCATTTTAAGAACTGCTGATTGCATTAAACAGACTTGCACATTATCTATCTATCTATCTACCTAGCTGTCTCAGTAGTTACCTCTCTCTCTCTCTCTATTTGTTTATATATTGATGTACTTATCTATTTCTTATACTTTCTTTAATTGAAGCTAAATTAGAATGCACTCTGATGCAATGCTTTCATTTAATTCAAAGTATGCAGTCTCACGCAAGTCCCCTGGCATCTTTAATTTAATCAGCCTGAGAGCTGTGCAAATCCATATCAATCTCTTCATAAATCTCTGCCAAACACTGAGACTAATATTCAATTTAACCTAATAACAATAAGACCTCTCTGCTGGAGTGAAAAATGGTTAGGTGACCTTATTGAAAAATGTAATTCAGAGAAGAGGTTGTTTTACGCACATTGATCTGCCTTGAAAACAATTGTGCTGGATCACCTCTGAAGGACTTTCCAATGGCAATGTGCACAACCACTTGATAGCAGCTTTGATGAGCAGTAAATATAAGGAAGCACTTAAAGGTCCCCAGCACTATAGACACCAATTCGATTCACTCAATGTGATATCAAGAAACAGCTGAAGGCACTGGATACTGCAAAGGCTATGGGCCCTGACAATATTCTGGTGATAGTACTGAAAATTTGTGCTTCAGGGCTTGCCGCACCCCTAGCCAATTTGTTCCAGTATACCTGCAACACTGGTATCTACCTGGCAATGCTGAAAATTGCCAAGGTATGGCCTGTACACAAAGAGCAGGACAAATCCAACCCAGCCAATTATCACCCCATCAGTCAACACTCGATCATCAGTAAAGTGATGGAAAGGGTCATCAACAGTGCTATCAAACGGCGTATGCTTAGCAATAACCTGCTCACTGATATTCTGTTTGGGTCCCCCCAGGGTCATTCAGCTTCTGACCTCATTACAACGTTGGTTCAAACATGAACAAAAAAGCTGAATTCCAGAGGTGAGGTGAGAGTGACTGCCCTTGACACCAAGGCAGCATTTGACAAAGGGTGGCATCAAGGAGCCCTAGCAAAACTGGAATCAATGGGAATCAGGGGGAAAACTCTCCGCTGGTTGGAGTCATACCTAGCCCAAAGGAAGATGGCTGTGGTTGTTGGAGGTCAATCATCTCAGTTCCAGCACATCACTGCAGGAGTTTCTCAGGGTAGTGTCCTAGGCCCAATCATCTTCAGCTGCTTCATTAATAAGGTCAGAAGTGGGGATGTTCGCTTATGATTGCACAATGTTCTGCACCATTCATGACTCTTCAGATACTGAAGAGGTCCATGTCTAAATGCAGCATGACCTGGATAATATCCAGGCTTGGGCTGAAAAGTGGCAGGTGACATTCGTGCCACAGAAGTGTGAGGCAATGACCATCCCCAACAAGAGAGGATCTAGCCATCACCCCTTGACATTCATTGGTATTACCATCGCTGAATTCCCTCACTATCAACATTCTAGGGGGGTTACCATTGACCAGAAACTGAACTGGACCAGCCATATAAATACTGTGGCTACAAGAGCAGGGCAGGGAATAGGAACGCTCCGGTGAGTAACTCACCTCCTGATCCCCAAAGCTTGTCCACCATCTACAAGGCACAAGTCAGGAGTGTGATGGAATACTCTGCACTTCCCTAGATGAGTGCAGCTCCCACAGCACTCAAGAAGCTTGACACTATCCAGAATAAAACAACCTACATGATTGGCATCCCATCCACAAACATTCACTTACTCCACCACTGAAACACAGTAGCAGCAGTGTATACCATCTACATGATGCACTGCAGGAACTCACCAAGGCTTCTTAGACAGCACCTTCCAAACCCACGACCACAACCATCAAGAAGGACAAGGGCAGCAGATATTTGGAAACACCACTACCTGGAAGTTTGCCTCCAAGTCACTCACCATCCTGACTTGGAAATATATCGCCATTCCTTCACTGGCGCTGTGTCAAAATCCTGGAACTCCCTTCCTAACGGCACTGTGGGTGTCCCAATATCACATGGACTGCAGTGGTTCAAGAAGGCAGCTCAACACCACCTTTTCAAGGGCAATTAGGGATGGGTAATAAATGCTGGCCCAGCCAGCGAAGCCCACATCCCGTAAATGAATAAGAAAAACCACAACCATCTTCCTTCGTGTAGGTATGACTCCAACCAGTGGAGAGTTTCCCCCTGATTCCCATTGACTCCAGTTTTGCTAGGGCTCCTTGATGCCACACTCAGTCAAATGCAGCCTTGATTTAGAAGGCAGTCACTCTCACCTCACCTCGGGAATCCAGCTCTTTTATCCATGTTTGAACCAAGGCTGTAATGAGGTCAGGAGCTGAGATGCCCTGGCAGAACCCAAACTGGGCGTCAGTGAGCAGGTTATTGCTAAGCAAGTGCCACTTGATAGCACTGTTGATGACCCTTCCATTTCTTTACTGATCTTCAAGAGTAGACTGATGGGGCAGTAATTGGCCGGGTTGGATTTGTCCTGCTTTTTGTGTACAGGACATACTTGGACAATTTTCCACATGGCCAGGTAGATGCCAATGTTGTAGTTGTACTGGAACAGCTTGGCTAGAGGCACAGCAAATTCTGGAGCACAAGCCTTCAATACTATTGCCGAAATATTGTCAGGGCCCATAGCCTTTGCAGTATCCAGTGCCTGCAGCTGTTTCTTGATATCGCTTGGAGTGAATTGAATTGGCTGACGACTGGCATCTGTGATACTGGGGACATCCGGAGGAGGCTGAGATGGTTCATCCAATCGGCACTTCTGGCTGAAGATTGTAGCAAATACTTCAACCTTATCTTTTGCACTGATGTGCTGGGCTCCCCCATCATTGAGGATGGGGATATTTATGAAGCCTCCTCCTCCAGTCAGTTGTTTAATTGTCCACCACCATTCACAACTGTGTGTGGCAGGACTGCAGAGCTTAACTCTGATCCATTGGTTGCGGGATCTCTTAGCTCTGTCTATCACTTGCTGCTTGTGCTGTTTGGCACGCGAGTAGTCCTGTATTATAGCTTCACATTGTTGACACCTCATTTTTAGGTATTCCTGGTGCTGCTCTTGGCATGCCCTCCTGCACTCTTCATTGAACCAGAGCTGATCCCCTGGCTTGATGGTAATGGTAGAGTGGGGAATATGCCAGGCTGAGGTTACAGATTGTGTTCAAGTACGATTCTGCTGCTGCTGATGGCCCACAGTGCCTCATGGCTGTGCAGTATTTCGTTACTTAATTGCTAGCTCTGTTCAAAATCTATCCCATTTAGCACAGTGGTAGTGCCACACAACACGATGGAGGGTATCCTCAATGTGAAAGCGGGACTTCGTCTCTACAATGACTGTGCAGTGGTCACTCCTACCGATATTGTCATGGACAGATGCATCTGGCAGGCTGGTGAGGATGTATATCAAGTATGTTTTTCCCACTTGTTGGTTCCCTCACTACCTGCCGCAGACCCAGTCTAGCAGTTATGTTCTTTAGGACTCAGCCAGCTTGATCAGTAGTGGTGCTCCGAGCCATCTGCGTGATGGGCTTTGAAGCCCCCACCCAGAGTACATTCTGTGACCCTCAGTGCTTCCTACAAGTGGTGTTCAATGTGGAGGAACACTGATTCATCAGCTGAGGGAGGGTGGTACATGGTAATCAGCAGGAGGTTTCCTTGCCCATGTTTGACCTGATGCCATGAGACTTCATGGGGTCTGCAATCGATGTTGAGGCATCCCAGGGCCACTCCCTCCTAACTGTATACCACTGCACTGCCACCTCTGCTGATGGTGATGGTGATGGTGGTGTCTGGGACATTATCTGTAAGGTATGATTCCGTGAGGATGACTATGTCAAGCTGTTGCTTGACTAGCCTGTGAGACAGACCTCCCAAATTTGGCACTAGCCCCCAGATATTTGTAGGGTCACCAGCATTGTTGGTCCAGTGCCTAGGTTGATGCCAGGTGGTCCATCCAGTTTCATTCCTTTTTTGAGACTTTGTAACAGTTTGATACAGCTGAGTGACTTGCTAGGCCATTTCAGAGGGCATTTAATAGTCAGCCACATTGCTGTGGGTCTGGAGTCACATAGAAACATAGAAACTAGGAGCAGGAGTAGGCCATTCAGCCCTACGAGCCTGCTCCGCCATTCATTATGATCATGGCTGATCATCCAACTCGATAGCCTGCTCCCACTTTCTCCCATATCCTTTGATCCCTTTCGCCCCAAGAGCTTTATCTAACTCCTTATTGAAAACATACAATGTTTGGCCTCACCTACTTTCTGTGGTAACGAATTCCACAGGCTCACCACTCTCTGGGTGAAGAAATTTCTCCTCATCTCAGTCCTAAATGATATATCCTATATCCTCAGACTGTGACCCCTGGTTCTGGACTCCCCCACCATCGGGAACATCCTTCCTGTATCTATCCTGTCTCATCCAGTTAGAATTTTATAGTTTTCTATGAGATCCCCCCTCATTCTTCTGAACTCCAGCGAATACAATCCTAATCGACTCAATCTCTCCCCATATGTCAGTCCTGCCATCCCAGGGATCAGTCGGGTAAACCTTCACTGCACTCCCTCTATAGCAAGTACATCCTTCCTCAGATAAGGAGACCAAAACTGCACATGATTTTTCCAGGTGCGGTCTCACCAAGGCCCTGTACAATTGTAGCAAGACATCCCTGTTCTTGTACTCAATCCTCTCGCTATGAAGGCCAACATACCATTTGCCTTCTTTACCGCCCACTACATCTGCATGCTTACCTTCAGTGACTGGTGTACAAGGACACCCAGGTCTCATTGCACATGTAGGCCAGACCAGGTGAGGATGGCAGATTTCCTTCCCTAAAGGGCATTAGTGAACTAAATGTGTTTTTATAACAATGGTTCCATGGTCACCATTAGACTTTTAATTCCAGAATTTTTATTTTATGCAAATTCCACCAACTGCCATGGTGGGATTTGAACCCAGAACGTTACCCTGGGTCTCTGGATTACTAGTCCAGCTACAATACCACCATGCCATCACCTCCCCCCAAATCTCTGGTATGGGGCTTGAATCTACAGTCCTTTGACTCAAAAGTGAGAGATCTACCACTGAGCTAAGGCTGGTACCGAAATGTGATTTTTGAAATGTGACTGGTCCTAACTATTAGGGCTGGGATTTTATTACCTTGTAGTGAACAGCCTCAGAGCCAGGTTGCCAGGGGGTTGGGGGGCATCGGACTCGATCTCCAACATTATCATGCTGCGCTGACATTTTACCAGCAGTGGACAGCAAGTTGAGTGCGAATGGTGTGTGCTTCTTCAAAACTGGCAATTGAGAACTTGTTAAGGTGATTAAAGGGCCATTTGAAAGCCATTTTACAGGCCCAATTTGAATTTTACAAAGAGTGCACAGTTTACTATTTCCAATGAGAACAATAACCTTTAAAAATAAATTTAAACTTCCAATTAATAGCTGAAAAGGATAACACAACAAGATTTCACATTTTAAGATTTTTACTGTAACAAATGACTTAAAACACTTTTAACTAAACACCGGCCTGAACTTTTCATTCGGCGTGCATGTCGGATCGGTGGATCCAGAAGCGGTCCACTCCCACCCAGCACCAGCAGCTGACAGCAATCACATGCCGACTGGCCAATTAACAGTTGGCCAGAGTGAAAGTCGCTCCCTCACTCAGAGGGGCAGCACTACCTGGGTGTTGGGGGGGGTGGTGGTTGCGGGAGCAGGGCAGGCACTTCCATGAAGCCCGCTGTGGGCGAACAGTTTAAAAGGACACCCCGTGTTGAGGAAGGATGCTGGGAACACTGAGGGAACAATTTTGGAACTTTGTGCGGTGGCAAGACATTCTTCAGGGACAGTCAATTTCTGCTACCCTGCAGCACAGGCAGGACTAAATTGTGAAGAGCTTTGAGACCTGGCAACCAGAGGACAAAGTCAAGTAAGTGGCAATGCCCAAATGCAAACAGCCCCTCATTTCTCCAATGACTGCTTACACGCAGTCAATGATCAATGTAACATACTGCTGCCAGGTGATGGCTAGAGAAAACCTTCACATCTAATCAAGAAAGCCTGGATAGAGGCAGCGGCAATAGTGAGCAGTGTGGATACATGCATAGGACCTGCAGTGTCGTAGAAGTGTGAATGACCTCCTCTGCTCTGCAAGGGTGCTACTTTGCATTTTGAATTAATTTACATGGGTGTACATGCATTTGGTGGGGCTGGAAGATGGTACACAATCACATCAGGCACAAAGGAGACCTGTACCTAGCAGGACTGTTTAGGACTAGGTAGAGTGGCAGGCACACCTAGAAGATATTGGAGAGGAGCACATACATCTCAGCCATATAGACTAAGGTTTCATGAATGTGCTCTTGTCTTCACAGGAGAAGAGGAAGCACAATGCTTTGGAACGCAAACGTACATGTGGTGAAGTTCCAAATCTGGCAGTGCTGACGCTGATGCAGGAGGACATTTTAGAGTTAGCATGTGATCAGATCTGCTGGTTGAGGAGAGGTGGGGGTTTTTGAGGAGGATGAGAGTGAAAGGGATACACTTTTGATGCAGGGGGTGATCCGACATGAAGGGCTCAGGGACAAGGAATGCATGGCTATGTTCACTATTCCTCTGTGTTCTCGCATCAGTAAATGTTGGGATCGCACCATGCCCACATGCAGAATGCAGTAGCAGTTACTTACTCTGTTTCTTTAATGCTCATGTATACTCACTGCTGCTTTTCATCCATCAGGTGGATCATCGCCCGGAGCAATTGAAGATCCAGACGATCCACCATTAACATTAGAGGAGGAGAGACCCTCAGATGCTGCTGTGTCACATCCTTGCTCCACACCTCGTACCACCTCAGATGTTGGCATCTCGGGCATTCATGAGCTATCCTCAGAATCTCATTTCTATATCCAGATGGTATTATAATCTGGTGCACCTCCCTCAAACTTTCATTTGCTGAAGCATGATAAGGCCTCCATTTTCTCATTAAAACAATACCCATAAGGTAATAACATTCTGGAATACATTTTGCCTCTGTTTCTGAGTAAGCTGTCTGATATAACTGTTTTATTTGCAAACCCTTTTTCTGTAACTCCACTAACTGTCTTGAGTTAAACACTTCAGTTGCATTGTCTTCCAGTCTTTCTTCCTGAGCAACCTTACCAAACATAGTGTCAGTTAATTGGACTTCCACACCTTCCCTCTGCCTTTGAATTTCCTGTTCTTCTTGTTTCAACCTATGAACCTGTGATCTTGTTATCACACAATCTGGAAACAATCTAGGATGCTGTCTCTGTAACGCTTCTTTTGAAAACAATCCTATAGGCTGCTCAACTATCATAGGCAGCACCCACATCAGTTATCCAGCTATATCATTACCCAGAATAAATTGAACCCCTGCAATGGGCATTTTTCCCACTACTCCAACAATAATTTCACCTGTTTTCCACTTACTCTTTAAATTTACCTTCCATAATGGAATAGGTTTAGCATCTCCATGAACCCCACTTATTAGCACCTGTTTCTGCTCCCACTGAACAACAAATGTCACCATCCCACAACATTAAGCATTGAATTGCCCCGGGTCTCTTAAAATTTTAACATTTTTACCTACCCCACCCTGTACACTTGGAAAGACTTTCCCTTCACACAGAAAATCTTTAAACATTTCTGCAACCTGTTCCTCAGAATTCTCTTGGGTAAATTGTGAACACATTCCCACCTCTTTACCTATCACTGATTCTTCCAGTTTTACTTGTACACAATCCATTGTTTTTTCCTATACCTGAACCTCTGAACCCACAGTACTTTTATTTCCAGTACTTTTTTGCACCCCTATAATTCCAACAGATTCCCAGCCTTTTTTACCACATCATAGTTCACCGACATTTCTTCTGACAGTGAAGCATAATCCTCATGTGCTCTACCCACCAACCTGGATTATAATTTCCAACACACTGACTTCATGTACCCCTCTTTATGTCAGTGAAAACACCTCAGTTTTGAAGTGTCATCTCTATCCTCAGCACCTTGCTTTTTATTCTGAGAAAAAAATTTCCTGGGAATTTCCACCTACTCCTTCTCTTCCCTGACTACCCACCTTCCATTCATCTTCCCACTTCTATCTTTCTCTGATTTAAAAGGGTGATGGAAAAAAAAATTAGCTGTATGAACTAACTCATAATCATCAGCTATCTTGGCTGCTTGTCTTACCATTTCAACCCTCTTCCTCCACATGAGTTCTCACTACCAAAGGAATTAAATCTTTAAGTTCTTCCAAAAGAATTACCTTTCTAAGAGCTGCATATGTCATCTCTATCTTTAATGCCCATATCCACCGGTCAAAATTGCTTTTTTTTTCAAACTCAATATAAATTTGCCCAGGCTGTTTTCTCATATTCCTAAATTTCTGCCTGTATGCCTCAGGAACCAACTCATATGCACTCAAAATAGTCTTTTTTACCATATCATAGTTCACCGACATTTCTTCTGACAGTGAAGCACAAGCCTCATGTGCTCTACCCACCAATCTGGATTGTAACAATAATGTCCAGTTTTCCTGTGGCCATTCCATCTGTTTAGCTATCTTCTCAAATGAAATAAAGAATGCTTCAAAATCTCTTACCTCAAACTTTGGAAGAGCTAGTACAAATCTAAACATCTCCCCACTGGGTTCTGATCTGGAAATAAGTCCTTCCTCACCTACTGGATTCTCTT
The DNA here is from genome assembly GCF_017639515.1 of Carcharodon carcharias. Classification (NCBI taxonomy): domain Eukaryota; kingdom Metazoa; phylum Chordata; class Chondrichthyes; order Lamniformes; family Lamnidae; genus Carcharodon; species Carcharodon carcharias. The sequence continues at coordinate 170,064,552 of NC_054471.1, forward strand.
TTTTATCTGCCTGCATTTTAAGCTGGAATTCTCTCTCTCTCTCTCTCTTCCTCTTTCCTCCTTTTCCAACCTTGCCATTTCTAATTCCCTTTCCTGTTTTCTTTCTCTCTCTTGCCTTTCTGCCTGTTCGCTTTGAAATATTCTTTCGTTTTCTTTTTCTGTCCTTTTTTTTCTGCTGCCTCTAGTTCCAATTTTTTCATTTGCAACTGAATTTGAGCCCATTCCAATGACCCACCCCTAGGAGAACTCAGTCTATCGGGTATTCCTCCCAATTTCAAATGCTGTGCTATACCTTCAATTATATCTGATTCCCTTACCCCTGCAGGTAATCCCAATTGTAACTTATCTGCCAATTCCATTAACTTAACTTTATTTACCTTTTGTAAACCAGCCAAAGTTATAACTTCAATTCCCAGATAAGTCTTAGCAACTCCCAAAGCCATATTGCCATCTCACCACTTAAAAACAAACTCACACCAACTCCTGAATTCAAAGTGCTTCTCATTACCTTAAGATTCATTAACTCCAACCCAAACAAGGAATCTCAAATATATTCCACAAAGAGCCCCCAATTTCTGTTATAGCAGGCAGATGGTAAATGCCAAGCTTCCCAAATCCCAGAGGGAAGCTGAAAGCAACTGCCACAACTATTTGCAATTTGTATTTATTTTGAGATGTGGACTTTGAATCCAGTAAAAGGAAGGCCACCAAGCCTTATACATTTCTTACAAATGTGAAGAACATATTTTTTTTATTTCTGTTGGACTGTTGTAAAGAACATATCTTTTTATTTCTGTTGGACTGTGGATTAAATTACCATGGCTGCAATTTGAAAGACATGTTTACTGAAACAGTGTGAGGGATATATACAATGTTGTTGTCCTGGAACAGAGTGTGTCATAAAAGACAGGATGGTGCTGAGGAGGAGCCTGGTCTAATGGGGAGCTGCCTGGCAACAATGTTTTAATTGGCTCCTGACCAGGTGACCAGGTTTTGTGTGAGGGCAGTGCAGCGGAATAGGTCCTAGCCTGGGAGGAAAAAGACCTAAAACCTCTCTCTCCTGTGTAAGATTCCAGTAATTCCACAATAATAGTTAACTAGCTTTTTCTCCTCATATCTCTATAACCCACTCTCTCTGAAAACCCCTGTCAAGAGGAAAAGGGGAAAATCACTGTACGAGACATTGAAAGACAAGTGCTCAACCAGTAAACTAAAGACTGAAAGACCACCTTGTGTCATCAAGAAAGAACTGAAAGGAATTTTGGAAACATTGATCAAAATCAGCCGATCAAATCCCGTACTCTGGAATTGGTTCTATTGAACTGTTTTATCCCATCCTTAAAATCCATATTTTTGTGTGTCTTATGTGTCTCGATTGTGTGTGTGTAGAGGGATTTAAGAAGGGGTGGAGTTTAGGTTATAGAGTTAGAAATTAGCATTCATATTTCTTTTTGCCACTGGTTAATAACAGTTTGTTCAATAAAGAGTTATTTACTTATTAAGTTTACAAACCTGGTGCTCATATTCTGTTAAACAATTAAACAATTAGGTGGATTGATCAAACTTTTTCACATTTGTCATGGCTTGGGAAGCAGTGGGGCTTGATATTGCAGTGCACTATTCCCAGTGAGTCACGACACAAAACTAAATTAAATATTCATTAATAGATGAAATGATTTTAAGCACATACAAAGATCTACAAATTACTACTATGATAACTTCTAAATCTCCTAATTAATCTAACCTCCCATGATACCTCCATTAAGGCAACAGTAAGACACATAGATTTTAAAAGTCCCAGGCAAAGTAACACACAATACCTTGAACAGTCAAATTCAAAGTGAGTTTTTCTCAGCTTGAGTTCCTTGTAGACAGCAGCTTGAGGCTTAGATGTTGGGGGCTTTTCACACTTGTGGTAGATCTTAGAATTCCTGCCCTTACACACAACCTTCTCTCCTTTTTTACTTATTTTCCCCTTTCAATGTAAATTCCCATTGTTTTACTATGTCTTTGGACGTTACCTGTCTAATAATAAAAGATCTATCATAGTGCTAATTTTACCAGTAACCTTTGAGAAAAATAAACACACTGGTCAGATTTTTCACTTTGGCGGGCAGACGTGTGCCCGATCCACTAGAGCGTGAAATGACATGCGCTGATGTCACGTGAGTGTCCTGATGTCAATGCGCAATCGTGCGATAGTTTCATCAGCAGGAGTGAACGGTAATCAGCAGCACTGCCAATTAAAAGGCCTTTTAAGGCCATTAAAGTAGCAAATAACTTAAATTTTCACTGCCCGTCCAACCTTAAGGTTGGCCGGCAGGCGAAAAGGCCAAGGGGCCTTTGCATTTTTTGGAAAGCTCATCCATGGACGGGATGAGATTTCTAACATCAAATAAAAATAAAATAATTTCTTTTAAATTTCACTTATAACATGTCCCTACTCATGTGACAGCTCTGTGCCTCAGGGAGATTCTCAAGCGTGCACTCGCGCGCATGCACCAAGTTCATGCTCAGCCCGCTCGCCCTCCTCCCCTCACTGCTTGCACAGGCAGCGCTGAATGCTGCCACTCGCGTTTCATGTGTGAAATCGCCTTCCGACCCCGATCGCAGGCAATCGATCATTGTGATAACCAACTGCCACAATCTGCCCCTGCCAAGCCCACCCACTTCTACTCACTGTTTCTTAACTTCTCCTGGTTAGGTGTAATGTTTCACCCCCTCTTTGAATTCAAGCTAGCCTGGTTTATTTAAAAATGCAAATGTTCCCTTTACACCCCATGTTCTAAAACTTCACCCATGTTTACCTACTTAACATTTCAAACCTAGCTTACATTCTGACACATCAAAGCCTTCAGGCCAGCTACCTTTAATTCAATTAAGTCCCACACACACACAAAAAAACACACACCCACGGAAACACACACACACAGATCCCGCTATTACTCTACAATAAATTCCAATAACATTATGAAAATTATTATATCTTCCTGATAGGCAGGGGGTAGGAGCAGGGGTTCTGGTGACTATAAGAGTGGGAGGGGGCACAGTGTCTGTGCTCACAAAAAAAAAACAAAGAGGCCAATACAAGAGGAGGATCCAAGGTTCAGTCTCCCACAGGCTGTCATAGTAAGGGACAAAACAGTCAAAATAAGAGACAATGCTGTCTTGGGCTGCATTTCAGTGCTTCCATTGGAGTTTGGTGAGTGAGGGAGTTTTAAGGGTTAATTTAATTTAAGGGTTAATTTCTATCTACAGCCTAGCCTTTCTTTAATTAAATAATTAATTAAAAGTTGCTCTTTGGGTTGGGAGAAGGTGAGTTTTAGTCCAGCTTTAAAACAGGGCTCATCCAGGCTCTGCTTGCAGCTAGTTAATTGGATAATTGGCTTAAACTGGTTTTCAGAAGCTAGATTCAGAGTGCTGTCTTGGGTTGCATTTGAGTGCTTCAGTTGGAGTCTGGTGAGTGAGTGAGTGAGTTTGCTGAAGAGGGAAGGAGCTGATCCTTTCATTTTCTACCTTTCCTCAGAAAGAAGAGCAACTTGGTAAGTAGGACTGGTGAGTGTTTCTACTGTCCTTAATATTCTTTAAACTAGAGGAAGTAAAAGTAAAGGGAGTAATTTAATGGTAAGTCATGGCAGGGCAGCTCAGTCACGTGGAATACTCCTCCTGTGCAATGTGGGAAGTCAGGGACACTTCCAGTGTCCTTGGTTCCCACATGTGTAAGAAGTGCCTCCAGCTGTAGCTATTTGAAATCCACATTTCGGATCTGGAACCGCACCTGGAGTCACTGTGGAGTATACTCAGGGCTGAGATCTTCATGGATAGCATGTACAGTGAGGTGGTCAAACAGCAGGTAAAGACAGCATAGGCAGAAAGGGAATGGGTGACCCCCAGACAGAGTAAAGGCACTAGACAGGTAGTGCAGGAGTCCCCTGGGCCCATGTCCCTCTCTAACAGATTTTTTGTTTTGGATACTGCTGGGGGAGATTGTTCCTCAGGGGATTGTAGCGAGATCCAAGTCCATGGCACCATGAGTGGCTCAGCTGCACAAGGGGGAAGAATGAGTGGGAGAGCAATAGTGGCAGGGGATTCCATTGTAAGGGGAACAGATAGACATTTCTGCGGCTGTAGACATAACATCAGGACGGTATGTTGCCTCCCAGTTGCCAGGGTCAAGGATGTCACTGAGTGACTGCAGGACATTCTGAAGGGGAAGGGTAAACAGCCAGAGATTGTCGTCCATATCGATACCAACTATATAGGTAAAAACAGGGATGAGGTCCTGCAAGCAAAGTATGGGAAGATAGGAAATAAATTAAAAAGCAAGACCTCAAAGGTAGTAACCTCAGGATTACTCCCAATGCCACGAGATAGCGAGATCAAGAATAGGAGAATAGATCAGATGAATGCGTGGCTGGAGAGATTGTGTAGGAGGGAGGGATTTAGATTCCTGAAGGATTAGGACCTTTTTCTGGGGAAGATGGACCTGTACAAGCTGGATGGATTGCACCCCAACAGGACCTGGGATCAATATCCTCGCAATGGTATTTGCCAGCACTGTGGGGGAGGGCTTAAACTAGAATGGCAGGGGGATAGGAACCTGAGTAGGGAGGCACAAGAAAGGGAAAAAAAGCTAGGAATGATAGACAGAAAAGTAAAAAGCAAAAGTGGAGGGCAGAGGAAACAAGGGCTAGCAACAAATAGGGCCATAGTACAAAAAAATGTGTAAAGACAAGTCCAAAGGCACTTTATTTGATTGCATGGAGAATTCACAAACAGGTAGATGAATTAACAATGCAAATAGATGTAAATGGATATGATATGATTGTCATTACGGAGACCTGGCTGCAGGGTGACCAAGGCTGGGAACTGAATATCCAAGGGTATTCGATATTTAGGAAGGACAGGCAACAAGGAAAAGGAGGTGGAGTGGCATTGTTAGTTAAGGGTGAAATCAGCGCAATAACGAGAGAAGATATTGGCTCAGAACATCTAGTTGTAGAATCAGTGTGCGTGGAGTTGAGAAGCAACAAGGGGTGGAAAACATTAGTGGAAGTTGTCTATAGGCCCCCAAACAGTAGTGGTAAGGTAGGGGATGGCATTAAACAGGAAATTAGAAATGCATGTAACAAGAGTGCTGCAGTAATCATGGGTGACTTTAATTTGTGTATAGGCTGGGCAAACTAAATTGGTAATAATACTGTGGTGGCTGAATTCCTGGAGTGTGTATGAGAGGATTTTTTAGACCAGTAAGTTGAGGAATCAACTAGGGAACAGGTTATCCTAGATTTGGTTTTGTGCAATGAGAAGGGGTTAATTAATAGTTTTGTTGTGCTGGGCCTTTTAGGGAACAGTGACCATAACATGATAGAATTCTTCCTTCGGTTGAAAAGTGAAGTAGTACAATCCGAAACTAGGGTCTTAAATCTAAACAAAGGAAACTATAAAGATATGAGGCATGAGTTGGCTAAGATAGATTAGGGAACTTCATTAAGATGTGGATAGGCAATGATTAATACTTAAGGAACGAATGTATGCATTGCAACAATTATATATTCCTGTTTGTCACAAAAACACAACAGGAAAAGTGGCCCAACCATGGCTAACAAAAGAAATTAATTATTTATTAATTAATTATTAAAGAAATTATTGGGTCCAATGTGGAGTCATATAAAATTGCTAGAAAAAGTAGCAAGCCTGAGGATTGGGAGCAGTTTAGAATTCAACAAACAAAGATCAAGAGATTGATTAAGAGGGGAAAAATAGAGTATGAGAGTAAACTTGCAAGGAACATAAAAGATCACTGTAAAACGCTTCTATAAGCTTGTAAGAAGAAAAAGATTGGTGAAGACAAATGTAGGTCCTTTGCTGCCCGAAATAGGAGAATTTATACTAGAGAACAAGGAAGTGGCAGAGCAATTAAACAACAACTACTTTGGTTCTGTCTTCACAGAGGAAGACACAAATAACTTCCAAGAATGCTAGGGAATCAAGGATCTAGTGAGAAGGAGGAATTGAAGGAAATTGGTATTACAAAAAAAAACAGTGCTGGAGAAATTAATGGGACTGAAAGCCTATAAATCCCCAGGGTGCTAAAGGAAGTGGCCATGGAAATAATGGATGCGTTGGGTGTAATCTTCCAATAATCTGTAGGTGCTGGAACAGTCCCAGCAGATTGGAGGGTGAAAAAGGTAACCCCTCTATGTAAAAAAAAAAGGGGGGAAAACAGGAAACCAGTTAGCCTAACATCCATAGTAGGGAAAATGCTGGAGTTTATTATAAAGGATGTGATAACAGGACACTTAGAAAATATCAATGGGATTAGACAAAGTCAACATGGATTTATGAAAGGGAAATCATGTTTGACAAACCTACTGGAGTTATTTGAGGATGAAACTAGCAGAATAGGCAATGGAGAACCAGTGGATATGGTGTATGTGGATTTTCGGAAAGCTTTTGATAAAGTCCCGCATAAGAGGTTTGTGTGCAAAATTAAAGCACGTGGGATTGGGGATAATATATTGGCATGGATTGAGAATTGGTTAGCAGGCAGGACACAGAGTAAGAATAAATGTGTCCTTTTTAGAATGGCGGGTGGTGAATAGTTGGAGTACCACAGGGATCAGTGCTTGAGCCTAGCTCTTCACAATATATATCAATGATTTGGGTGAGGGAGCCAAATGTAATATTTCCAAGTTTGCTGATAACACAAAATTAAGTAGGGATGTGAGCGGTGAGAAGGATGTTAAGAGGCAATTTAGAATAATTGAGTGAGTGGGCAAATACATGCCAGATGCAATATAATGTGGAAAAGTATGAAGTTATCCACTTTGGTAGGAAAACAGAATGGCAGAGTATTATTTAAATGGTGACAGATTGGGAAATGTTGATGTACAAATGGACCTGGGTCTCCTTGTACACCAATCACTGAATGCAAGCATGCAGGTGCAGCAAGCAGTTAAGAAGGCAAATGATATGTTGGCCTTCATTGCGAGAGGACTTGAGTACAGGAGCAAGGATGTCTTACTGCAGCTGTACAGGGCCTTGGTGAGACCACACTTGGAGTGTTGTGTGCAGCTTTGGTCTCCTTATCTAAGAAAGGATATACTTGCCATAGAGGAAGTGCAGCGAAAGTTCACCAGACTGATTCCCGGGATGGCAGGATTATCATATAAGGAGAGATTGGGCCGACTAGGCCTGCATTCACTGGAGTTTAGAAGAATGAAAGAGGATCTCATTGAAACATATAAAATTCTGACAGGGCTGGACAGACTGGATGCAGGGATAATGTTTCCTCTGGCTGGGGGATCTAGAACAAAGGGTCACAATCTCTGGTTATGGGTAGGCCATTTAGGACTGAGGTGAGGAGAAACTTCTTCACTCAGGGGGTGGTGAACCTGTGGAATTCTCTGCCACAGGGGGCTGTAGAGGCCAAGTCACTGTATATACTTAAGAAGGAAATAGATAGATTTTTGAACTCTAAAGACGTCAAGGGGTATGGGGAGAGAGCGGGAGTATGACACTGTGATAGAGGATCAGCCATGATCATATTGAATGGCAGATCAGGCTTGAGGAGCTGAATGACCTACTCCTGCTCCTAGTTTCTATGTTTCTATATGGGACAGTTAATCACCCTAGGACACAGTGCAAAACATAATGTTTTTTATCCATTCATGGGATGGGGGCATCACTGGCTAGGCCAGCACTCATTGCCCATCCCTAATTGTCCTTGAGGACTAAGTGGCTTGCTAGGCCGTTTAAGAGTCAATCGCATTGCTGTGGGTCTACAGTCACATATAGACCCTACCAGGTAAGGACAGCAGATTTCTTTCCTTAAAGGACTTTAGTAAACCAGATGGGTGTTTACAACAATGTCTCCATGGCCACCAGTAGACTTTTAATTCCAGATTTTTTTTATTGAATTTGAATTCCACCATCTGCCATGGTGGGGTTCAAATCCAAGTCCCCAGAGGATTACCCTGGGTCTCTGGATTACTCATCTGATGACAATACCACTACGCCACTGTCTCCCCTTATCAATCTTATAACTATAACAACAGAGTCGCAGGGCACCAGAACTCTGGCAGGCATTTAAAGATGGCAGCTGAGGTTACTGCTGCCTTCAGCAGCCGTGGGCTCCGTCAGATCACCTTGGATGGTGCAGCACGTTCAAGACAATTCACGTTGAGGAGGGGGAATTAACATGTTAGGGATTTGGTGTCAAGCCTCCATTGTATTATCTACTCCTGACATTATTGAACAGAAGGAAGTCATTTGGCCCATTCGGTCCATGGCAGCTCTCTGTAGAGCAATACAGTCAGTCCCACTCACCCTCTTCAACCCCGCAGCCCTGCAAGTTTATTTCCCTCAAGCGCCTGTCCAATTTCCTTTTGAAATTATTGATCATCTCTGCTTCCAGCACCCTCGTAGGTAGTGAGTTTCAGGTCAGTATGACTCGCTAGGTGAACAAAAGTTCTGCGTCACATCTCCACCCCCTCATATCTCTCGCCCAAAGCCTTACATCTGTGCCCCCTAGGTCCTTATATGATTAGCTAATGGGAAGTTCTTCCTTATCTACCTTATCCTGTCATAATCTTGGTCACTCCTATCAGATTTTTTTAAATCATTCATGGGATGTGGGCGTCACTGGCTATGCCAGCATTTATTGCCCATTCCTAATTGCCCTTGAGAAAGGTGATGGTGAGCTGCCTTCTTGAACCGCTTCAGTCCATGTGGTATAGTAAACCCACAGTACTGTTAGGGAGGGAGTTCCAGGATTTTGACCCAGTGACAGTGAAGGAATGGCAATATATTTCCAAGTCAGAATGGTGAGTGTCTTGGAGGGGAACTTGCAGGTGGCGGTATTCCCATGTGTCTGCTGCCCTTGTTCTTTTAGATAGTAGTGGTCGAGGGTTTGGAAGGTGCTGCCTAAGGAACCTTCATGAGTTCCTGCAATGCATCTTGCAGTTGTTGCTCACTGCTGCCACTGTGCGTCAGCGGTGGAGTGAATATTTGTGGATGGGATGCCAATCAAGCTTTGTCCTAGACGTTGTCAAGCTTCTTGAGTGTTGTGGGAGCTGCGTTCATCCAGACAAGTGAGGAGTATTCCATCACACTCCTGACTTGTGCCTTGTAGTTGGTGGATAGGCTTTGGGGAGTTAGGAGGTGAGTTACTCATCACAAGATTCCTAGCCTCTGGCCTGCTCTTGTAGCCACAGTATTTATATGGCTGGTCCAGTTCAGTTTCTCGTTCATGGTGACCCCCCTCACACAACCTCTTTTGCTCCAAGGGTAACAACCCCAGCTTCGCCAAGCTGACCTTGTAGCTGAAATCCCTCCTCCTTCATTCTGATAAATCTCCTTCTCAAGGACCTTCTCAATTTTCCTAAAGAAATGTGAAATAATTTTAAAACGCTTTATCTTGGAATCATAGAAATATACAGCATAGAATGAGGTCATTCAGTCAACTGGGCTTGTGTTGGCTCTTTGGAAGAACTATCCAATTAGTCCCAACGCCCTGCAAATATTTTCCTCTGTGTGTGCGTGCGTACATGTGTGTGTGTGCGTAAAATCATTCAATTCCCTTTTGAAAGTTCTCATTGAATCTGATTCAACCACACTTTCATCCAACACCATCCATATCATGGTAACTCACTATATTTAAAAAAAAAATTTCCTATTCATCTCATTCTTTTCCCAATTACTTTAAATCTGTGCCCCCTGGTTATTGACCTGCCCGCCAATGGAAATTGTTTATCCTTAATTAATCAAGAATCTCCAATGTAAGTGAAGTCACCCCTGGGGATTTAGTCAGCTATAGCCATGGTCACCAAGGGTGGGGCAGTTAAAATTGGGAGACACAAAAGACCAGAAGTGATGGAGCACAGATATCTCTGAGCATGGTAGGGATGGAGGATGTTAGCAATGGAGAGAGGAGAAATCATGGAGTAATTTGAAAGCAAGAATGAGAATTTAAAATCAAGGCATTGCTGGACCTGGAGCCAGTAAAAATCAGTGCTGAGAACAGTGGTGATCAGCATCACTATATGATTTGCCAGTTAAAGAGTGTCTATGTGATTTGTGTCTGTGTATATAATTGTGAATATCTGTCTGTGCATACATGCATATGTATGCACCGCACTGGGAGAAGATAAGTTGACAATGATATATCCTGCCATTCTTAATGTTTGTTCCATGGTCTGTGCATACATGCCTAGCTTTCTTTAGGAGCTCTCTGTAATTATACGTTGGGAGAAGATTCATATTATGAGTGTAAGGCCATACTAAACTGAAAACATACATAGCAGAAACAGATATATTACTTTAATATGGAGGCTAAGACAAAATGGATGCTTCCAGGATGGCTGCAACAGTGTTAATAGCCCATTAGTGTCACAGTAGGAAAAAACCCTCTGCTGTTTGCTCATCATGGCATTTCCTTGAGAAACAATGGCTGGATGGGAAATAGGCTGGTCAAGCAACCGGCTGGGGAAGTGAGTGAAATTGTAAAGGAAAACATCCACACTGATCAGAATTAATATTAACCCTGGAGACAGCAAGGGGGAAGGCCCAATATCCCTGTATAATTAACAGCAGTCACTGCATTTCAAAAAGGAGTGTACAAGTAACAACACACAGTAACTCTCTTCCTCTGCGCATTAAATACCCCACTGGACACAGGCAATGTTTGACAGGCCTGAGATTAGAGGGCTGGAATACTGAGCTGTGGTTAAGCTAGAACAAGCCAGAGGGGAAAAAAGAGAGAGGAGCTTCCTGCTGATGACATCAGTTTAATCAGTTGCTCTGCACTGCGGCTACCCTTGTTCTGTAAGCTCCTAATTTGAATTTTCATTTAAGCCAAATATTCTTGAAGAAATCCTTGTAAGTGTGAAATGGTCAGAAACAAATTTGACACATTTTATTATGTTAAATGGGCTGCTTGTTTTTAGATAAAATTGATCTTAAAGATCAGAGCTCGATGCCTAACTTTCTTTAACGAATATGATTTAATGCACCACCACCTTGAAATTCAAAGAACAGCTAGCTCTTCAAAAGAACTTCATTTGCTTTAGTAGTATGAATTTACTCCAGTTCAGTAAATCAATTGTAATTTTCGTCAAGAGTCTATGATCTTTCATTATAATACACAAAGGTTTAGTCCGATGTATTATCCCCAGGTTATCTATCCTCCTGTTGTCTGAAAAGATTTCCCCTCTGTTTAAACCTATATGGTGGGGTTTATAATGCCCAGAAGTACTAAGTGCAGCTCTCTGCCATCTCTGCATCTGATACACTCAGAGCACAACAGCATGGTTGGAAAGCGCTTAACATACCAAGGATCTGCACGCTGGTGGTTCACCCAGAACACGGTGTTTAAATTAGAGGTAATTTTTTTTTAAATTTATTCATGGGGTGTAAGGGTCTCTGGCAAGGCCAACCTTTATTATTCATCCCTAATTGACTTTCAGAAGGTGGTGGTGAGCCACTTTCTTGAACCACTGCAGTCCAACTAGTGTAGATACACCTACAGCGCTGTTAGAAAGGAGTTCCAGGTTTTTGACCCAGCGACAGTAAAGGAATGGCATTATAGTTCTAAGTTAAGATGATGTATGGCTTGGAGGGGAACTTGCAGGTGGTGGTGTTCCCATGCATCTGCTGCCCATATCCTTCTATGTGGTAGGGGTCGAGGGTTTGAATGGTGCTGTCGAACAAGTCTTGGTGAGATGCAGCAGTGTGTCTTGATGGTGCATACTGGTGCCACTGTGCATTGGTAGTGGAGGGAATGAATACTTAAAGTGTTGGATGGAATGCAGATTGGCATCATGGTGTTGAGCTTCTTGAGTGTTGTTGGAGCTGCACTCATCCAGGCAAGTGGAGATTATTCCATCATACTTCTAACTTGTGTCTTGTGGATAGTGGATGGCATCGGAGAGTTAGGAAGTGAGTTACTCTACAGAATTCCCAGCCTCTGATCTACTCCTGTAGCCACAGTATTTATATCCCTGGCCCAATTAAGTTTTTAGTCCATACTAACCCTCAGGATGTTGATAATGGGGAATTCATTGATGATAATGCTGCTGAATGTCAAGGGGAGATGGTTAAATTCTCTTTTGTTAGAGATGGTCATTGCCTGCCAGTTGTGTGGCATGAATGTTACTTGCCACTTATCGCATAAGCCTGAATGTTGTCCAAATCTTGCTGCATGGACTGCTTCTCCATAATGCAACAGGAGTTTAAGCAATTCAGATAACACAGACATTGAAGGGGCAATCAGATGTAAAAATTATGATTCTTTTACCAGGGTGTCTCTTTCCTTATACTGGGGTCACTCAGTGTTTATTTGCTTAGTTCCCAGTAGACAATTGTTTGAGAAGTCTTTGTAGCCGAGGGTTTTTTTTCAAAATATAGCAGTGCTTTAAATTTCAGCCAGCGACCCTTTGCAGTTGCTATTGTCTGACATACTGATCCCTGATCACCTGTCTCAATTCCACCACTGGCACTAAAATATTTGAGTGTCCCTCACATCGGAGGCCTCAATGACATCGTTCTTCTTGAAACAGTTCAGGGCAATTTTCTTCTATAAAATGAATGGAGAGAATGTTGTTAGAACCATGTCCATTTCTGATATATGTTCCCAACCTGCAAAAATTTACCATGGCAAACCCTCTCTTTCCCACTGCGAACTGCCCAGTTTTGCCAAAATATAAGTGGAGATTCCAATGGCTCAGTGAAAAAACATATAATTCAGTGTAATACTGAGCAAACCAGGCCATCAGCTCTCAGTTTTCTTTGAATTCAGCTGGAATCATAGTGGGCATCACCACTGTGGATTAGGGAAAGTACAAATAAACTAAAACCTGTGACACTTGCCAGAAAGCAAGGGAGGTCATTTGGACTTTGTGCAACAATGTAAAACAGGTCATCACAAACTGGCTACCGGCTTTACATCTCTCCCAATTTTAATTTCCATTCGGTCGAAGGAAGTCGATAGAAATAAAAACCAAGATGCAAAACAAGTTGCCAACTTACCCATTGTACATTATTGCACAAAGTCAAAATCACCCCCAGTGTGTGTGAGGATGTGTATGAGAACAGGACCAAGCTCAGCAGTGATCCTTTCTCAGCCATGAAGAGTGGCTACTTGAATGAAGTACAGGAAGGACATCTCCGCCTATGGCATGAACCACCAACTTCAGGAGAGGGAATAAAAAATCAAAATTTATTTTTTAAAATGAAGCATCTAAAAGCCATTTATTGGGTTTCTGCCTTCTTAAAAAGAAAACAATACCGTTCTAAATTCTTTCAGTGCAAGGATTCTGAACATAAGCCCAGAAATTACTACTGGCATGTTATGTAGTGTTTAAATTTGGGCTACTAAAGGTTATTGGAAATTACAGCCCCAGCTGGATCACTGATGATTTTTCAATTTTCAGTCTCTGAAATGAAATGTAGATGATATCACTGGCTAGCCAATAAAATGGGAGAAATACAAGCCCTTATTATCAATTGTGAACTACAATTAGACGGTGGTTAAGTATCTGAAATGGCACTGGGATGACAAATGCAAATAAGCTCAGAATTAGACATTATGGACCGAGTAACACCAATGCTGTGAACAGAACCGTCCTTCAGAGAACAAAAAAGATAGCGGTACTGGAGAAGTGCAAAAAAGACTCAAATAGTTGATACCAGATTGAGTGGTTATACCTATCAGGAAAGATTGAACAGACTGGGACTGTTCTCTCTAGAAAAGAGAAGGCTGAGGAGTGACCTGATAGAGGCCTTTGAGATAATGAAGGGGCTTCATAGGATAAATGTACAGAATTTGGCCTCAATATTATCCTGTGTAAGCAGACAGGAGAGGGTTGTGGGAGGGTTCACAACCCTTAAATTTGTAGAATGAGTCCACAACCTGGTGTGCACATACAGCCACCGTTGTTTCATGGTGGTGAATATCGACCATGAGGAGGCGAGACCCTTAACTAACACTTGAAATTGGATTCCCAGTTTGCAATTAGGAGTCCAATTCAAAATTCTCTGCCGCTGCATGGGTTTCTCGGGGAACAGGAAACTCAGCAGTGAGAGGAAGGCAGGAGCTGTTGGCTCCACAAGGTAAATATCTTTTCAAGTACTCCATGAGGGCCATGAGGAGCAGGAGTGCTCTCCCAGTCTCTCAACGGAACCTTCGACCACCTCCTTGCCTAACATTGCCTTTCCAACAGCCCAATAAATAATGGCTTCTCTCTTCCTCCAGCCAGGATGGCTGACCCTTACCATCTACTGATTGCCAGTAGTGATCCCTAAAGTTGTCATCTTACGTCGTTAGTTCTCCCTCCCTACCACTGGCGAGGCTGCAATTTGGCCAGTCCTCTACCTCGTTCTGGCCGCATGAGGCCCATTGGTCTCACCACTCTGGCTTGGGAGGTGGAGGCAGAGATGGTTAGTGCCAACGTTGCACACAGGAGGTCAGCCATCTAGTGCAGAAAATGGATGAATGATCTCATCCATGCTGCCAGGGTAAGTCGACCATCTCATCAATCAACTCACACACTCACAAGCCCATCATACATTCACTGGCATCTCACTCACTGCCTGCTCAAGGGACATCACCACTCACTCTCTCACACATACTCACATCTCCATCTGGCCTCATCTCCTCTGGGAGATGCCTCCTCGTCCCGTCCATGGCTCCACTCAGCACACACGCATGCCAGGCTTCCTTCTCATTTGGCCTGGCGTGCTCCTTGCTCACACTCTCTCCATTTGTCTTCATGCAGGACAAGATGGTGCACAATCATCGAGAGAGGTCCCAGACTGGGCGTGGAGTGCCGGACATCAAGTTCCTCGCTCTGTTCAAGAGTCGCACACAGGAGCTGGCCGGAGAGGACGTGGACCATTCCTGCAACAATGGTGAGGTCGATGGCAAACACCCACATTAAGATCCTGCACCACATCATCCCTTTCTCAATGCTACTCTGAGTCCACTGTTCTGTATTCAATGCAGCTACATACACCAATAATCTCTGCTTTCTCTCCTAGGCACATCTACCATGTTGCCCCAGATGACACCAGTGCCAAAAGTGCCTCAGATTCGGACCCTGAGGGCAGCACCATGTAGACCCATCACGGGGCTCACCCACACCCTCCACCAGCGCAGCGACACACACCTTGGTGGGACCTCGATGTAGGGCAGCCTCGGGATCACAATCTAGTGAGCACAGCACATAATCTGTTGCACAGCAGGTGGAGGCAGGGACATCCTTGGTCACTGGCACTCAGAAGATGGCTGAAGGCAAGAAACCTGCTGAGTCTGAGTCAGATGATGAGCCTCTGGACTCAGTCCTCAGTCAGTTGGTGGAGCTGCAAAGACAATCGTGGGAACATCAAGAAGGGATGTCTGGTGCACTCCTTAGATTGCAAGGGACAATGGAGTCCATTGCCTTCAGTCTGAGGTGATAGTGCTGGCATGCCGACAGACCGAGGTCAACACTGGCAGGATGGTAGCTGCCATGGAGACCTTGGTCCAGGACATCTATCCTGCACTACTACGTGGGCTGAACTCCATCACTAATGCCATAGTTGGCCTCCAACAGCGTCAACTTGAGAGGGGTGTGGGGCAGCTCGATCTCACTCCAGCTTCCCCTTCTCCTCAAGGAGTCAGCCAGGGGCCAATGGGAGGAGGACCAGCAACTCGATATGCCAGGGCCATCCACCAGGCAACTCTGGGAATGTCTGGCCCATCCAAATCCCCTCACCCTGTGACCCCAGCAGCTCCAGCTCCACAGGCCAAGGAGGGTGCAGCGGCCCACAACAGGACACCCAAAGCAGGCTGGGGCCCTTCAGGTATCAGCCCTCCAGAGGATGCATGCCAAAGTCACCACAGACAAGGCGTCACAGTCAACAAGCTGCCTCCACCTCCACTGTGGATGTCCGGGGAGCACCAAGATGTAGCGGCAGGGTTAAGAATGTTAAAAAGATGCAGTTGCACAGCCTGGGGAAGGTGTTAATCATGTGTATGTAATGTTCACTATTATAAATAAACTCCCAAGAATGTCTCCTTGTCTATGGCTCCTTGTTATGATGGTCAATGTTCATGTCACTCATATGTGAAACCTTGGTTTCTGCACAAGATAAAGGCAGGTGTCTCAGTACAGGGTCTTTTCCCTGTGCAATATGTAACCTTCAGACCAAAGTGATGGTCCGGCTCCACGCTCACTGGACACATTACTGATGGCTGCACCTCGGTGGTGCTTATCATTGCTGTCAGAATGGCATGGGCAGGCGTAACAGAGGATCAGGTGCATGTAAAGTTTCATGGCCGTGATATGATCCTGATCACAGACCACACACAAGCTGCCCTCAGCTAGACAAGAGTCAGACACTCACAGAGGCTTTGTGAAGATCTATGGAGTGTCCTCACTACATGTCATCGTCATCATCCTCCTATAACCTATTGACAATTGGGGCCTCCACTACATCTCCATGACACTTGTGTCTCAGCCACACAGGAGTCAAACGTTCAGAGATGCAAGGTGAGGATGTCAGGACTGTCCTCACTACATCGTGCCATTGTCCTCCACGATGTCCTCCACGAATCTTGCAGCTATGAGGGCCTCCCGAGCGTGCCTGCCTCATCTAGCCAGTGCAAGGGTCTCATTACTGGTATCCTCACTGTCGAGGACCTCATCATCATCTTCCATCTCTTCAGCCAGGTCGTTCCCTCCCGTTGCAGCGCCAGGTTGTGTAACGCACATCAAGCAGCGAGATGCGCAGCACCTTCTGGAGACAGTATTTCAGTGCTCCACCAGACCTGTCGAGGCACCGTGTCATTTTCAAGATACCTTTTGTTTGCTCCACCAAAGTCTAGCTTGTGGTATGAGCCTTGTTATATTGTCGCTCTGCTGCAGTCTGAGGCCACCGCACAGACGTCATCAGCCCATGTCCCTCTGTTGGTAGCTCTTGTCCCCAAGGAGCCAACCCTGTAGCCTCTCTGAACCCTGGAAGATGTCAGGGATCTAAGATCTGCTAAGGATATAGGAGCCATGGATGCTCCTGAGAATCATGCGCAGACCTGTAAGATGCGTTTGTGGTGGTCGTATGCCAGCTGAACATTCAGCGAGCGGAAGTCCTTGTGGTTGACTGCTTGTTGCCATGGAGATCTAAGTGGCACATGAGTTCAGTCAATGGCAACCTGCACCTGTGGAAAACCTGCAATCAGCGCAAATCCCAGCCCTCTTGCTTCCTGGCTTTCCTGATCCCGGGCGAAATGTACAAAGTTCTGTGCCTTCGCAAAGGTGGTGTCCATGACCTCCTGGATACACTTATTTGTGGAGGCTTGCGAGATCCCACACAGCTCACCTGTGGAGCCCTGGAAGGAGCCACTGGTGTAAAAATTGAGCGCCGCAGTCACTTTCGCAGCCACTGGCAGTGGATGCCCTCCATGTCCCCTTGGTGCCAAATCCTGCAGCAGGTGGCATGTGTTACCAAACAGTTCCCTAGACACACGCAGTCTTCAGCAACATTGGTTCTTGGTCATCTGCAGGAATGACAAGCACTATCTATAGACCTTGGGTCTAGCAAGGCATCTACAATCGATGGCTCACTGTGGATCTTCAGCTGCGTGTGTAGCAGGCCCTGCCGCCCCTTCATCTTGAGGAAGGTGCTCCTCCCTTTGCCAAGCCAGGCGCCTCTGCCATTCTCTTCTTCTCTTTCTCTGGTCTCTGTAAGCCATGAGGCAGACCTCTAAATCACCAGGCACCATGATCCTGATGTTCTCCTCCTGCAGGATCAAGGAGAAAGACGTGTGGGTTAGCATATGTGTCCTAAGAACCTCTCTTGGTTAAGTCTGAAGGCCCCTTCACACACGCTTGGATGGCCAATGTGTAGTGTGCACCAAGGCTGTCCGAAACCCCACCCACCTCTGCCCCACTCCACCTGACCGATTGGCGGCAGCTTAGCCTATTGCACTGCATGCTGTGCTCTCAGCTCAGGCACAGGCATTCTCCCAACCCACACTGCAAGGCTGCACTGTTAACCAGAACCATGAGGGATACTGGTTCAAACCTTAATAAAGACATTGCAAGGGGCTGTGAGCACCTCCACCAGTGCCTGCACCATGGCCACCTTTCGCAAGAGGATTCTACAATTTCTCTAGTTGTCCAATTATTCTGCAGCCCCCTAAAGCACACACTAACTTGCAATATGCACCCAAGGGGTGAAAGGTTCTGAAGAATTTGGTAGCACATTCATGCTTTTGTGTTGCTTCAGTGGGTAGAAAAGCTTCAGAAGCCCAACTCCAAGCCATGTCCATGGAACTACAGCTGAACAGTCTCAACTGCAGAAGAATACTCACTTTTGACAAGCTTTTCTAAGTATGTGGCCACTTTCCTCACCACCCCCCTCCCCCATCCACCCCAGTGCATGCTGCCTTGCCCCACCCCCACCCCCAGCCTAACCCACACTGGAGCCCTTGCCCCAGCACCACACTGAAACCCAGCTGGAAAAAGTGACTTGCCTGTGCCCTACCCCCCACCCCGAATGTACAGCGCCTCTTCCTTGATGTTCTACAGGCATTGCCGCACAAAGTTTGTGCACTCACCTGAGTTCCCCTCGATGTTCAGCTCACCAGGTGCACACCTTTCAAAGGCAGTTGTGAAGCACACCATTCTGAAGTCACGCCAATGTGGGAGGTAAATTTGACATGAGGGATGATCCTGGTGAGCGGGCATAATGATGAGATGCAAATGCTTTAAAATTAAGTTCCTGACGTTGGACAGTGGGAACTCAGCCCGCCAATGACAAAGTGGATGATCACAAACTGGTTTCACAACAGTGTAAAACCAATTTTTGGCCTTCTCACCATATTTCCCGCTCACAGCCACCATGACACCTGCTGCCAACAGGACCGGACAATTCGGCCTAATGTTTCCACTTGTGGGGTAATCCCAAAATATGGGTCATATATACAAGATGTATTCACTAATAAATCCATTAATCAAATTCAGGACAATTAACCTCTTTACCCAGAGAGTAGTTACAATATGTGTTATGGACTTGATCTTCCAGAAAGGTTTCGCATTGGAAACATTGAACTTTATTTACAGGCTGACAGCAGCATTTACATGCTTCCATCAAGCTCTACAACTAGAAAAAAAACTTCCACTCTAAGGTTCCCCATGCTTAGAACTGATTCGTTCAGAGTCATGTGATACTATACAAAACAGTAAGTCTTAAAGCTACAGTCGCTATATTCCTTAAAGCTAGAGTTACTACATTCCTCCCCCTTTAAATTTTTTTGTACAATTTGTATTTACAAGGACATCTACCATCATGACATCACAAATATATCCACATTATCTGGAACCACAGCAACATCACGTACCTCTTTAGGCACAGGTAATTCAGTGTTATCTATTCTGACAGAAGCATCTGGTACATCTGTCCTTGGTTGAACAACTTTAACAGGGACCACAGGTTCTACAATGGTTTCAGGTGGAACGTCATTTTGTTGGGGTATTTCCCTTTTTCTCAAATAATCCATATGTTTGTGGGTGATCCGGCCCTCCACTTCCACACAGCATGACAGGGGTCTGGCCCCAGAAACTATTACACCAGGTAACCAACTCGAACCACCACCAAAGTGTCATAGGTATAGTATTTCATCAACAGTAAATTCTCACTCACGACTATGCAAATTAGGAGTCGCTTTTTGATTCCCTTGACTTTTCTCCACATCCCCCTCCAAATTGGGAAGTATCAGGCTTAATCTCGTTCGAAGGCATCACTTCATAAGTAACTCTGAAGGTGTTGAACCTGTAGTGTGGGGGGTTGTTTATTGTCTTTTCTGAGCTGTCTTCCTCCTTGTCTTCTTCTGTCTACCACAGAGTTTAGTCTTGTCCTTCCTTTTGACTCCCAGTCAGCCAGAAATCTCAACTTGGTTCCATTCAGGGGTTGA
This sequence comes from Carcharodon carcharias, assembly GCF_017639515.1. Classification (NCBI taxonomy): domain Eukaryota; kingdom Metazoa; phylum Chordata; class Chondrichthyes; order Lamniformes; family Lamnidae; genus Carcharodon; species Carcharodon carcharias. Next base: position 170,084,506 of record NC_054471.1, read on the forward strand.
GCTACCCATGGCTTCATCACCCACTTGCATTTTGGAAAGTTCCATGACTTTTCCTTTTAATTCTTCTTTTGTTTCACTCGGTTGATTCTTCAGCTCTTCCATCTCCTTCTTGTATCTGTTGGCTTCCTCCTGGAACCTTGAACGTTGCTGCATTTTCTCTGTCATCTGGTTCTTCAGTTTGTTCAGAGAGATGTTAAATTCTTCCATTTTCTCTTCGTAATTTTCCAGAGGTACAAACTTTGACCTGAGGGATCCTTGTAGTGTGCGAAGATCTTTCAACAGGTCTTTCTTTGCAAGGCTCACCTGCTTCACCTTGAATTCTGCAATTTAGCAGAGTCTCCTTTAGTCTCATCTGCTCTTCTTCCATGCTGCTGTTTAAGGCAGTCTTCATTTCCTCAGATTGCTGAATGGCTGCACACGCCTTTTGCATCCTGTTGCAGTCCTTGGATTCTCCAGGCTCTTTCTGAAGTATCTTGCTATGTTCCTTTCCTAAATCAGGAACTCTTCATGCTCCCTTTTGAAATCTCACTGGCCAATCAAGGTTCATTTCCCTCGACCAATTGTGAGCTAGAAGGTTTTGTCCTTCGCCTTCTATGACTATCACTGGAAGTTGTGCTGTTTGGTGCTTATAATAAATAATACTGGTAATACTCTTCACCTGGATAGCTTCGCCAGTATAAGTTTTCAGTTTGGCTGAAGTCTGCTCCAAATTCAATTGTTGAGTACCCTTGTTAAATATTTGGAAGTGTGCTCTCCCAAAACAGTGGTTGAAGCATCCATCATTAAAGGTTTTCCATTTACTTGCAGAGTAACAGTGGTTGGCTCTGTCTTCCCTAGTTTTACATTAAATAAGGAGTAAATATCAGAATTGGAGAGAGTGCAGAAGAGGTTTACAAGAATGATTCCAGGGATGAGAAACTTCAGCTATGAGGATAGATTGAAGAGGTTGGATCCGTTCTCTTTAGAGAGAAGAAGGCTAAGAGGAGATTTGATGGAGATGTTCAAAATCATGAGGGGGCTGGACAGAGTAGACAGAGAGAAACTGTTCCCGCTCATAAAAGGATCAAGAACGAGAGAGCACAGGTTTAAAGTGATTTGTAAAAGAAGCAAATATGGCATGAGAAAAAGCTTTTTCACACAATGAATGGTTCGAGTCTGGAATGCACTGCCTGGAAGTGTGGTAGAGGCAGGTTCAATCGAGGCATTCAAGAGGGCATTGGGTTATTATTTGAACAGAAACAATGTGCAGGGCATGGGGAAAAGGAAGGGCAATGGCACTAGGTCATAATGATCATTTGGTGAGCCATTGTAGACATAATGGGCCAAATGGCATAGGGGGAGGTGATGGTGTAGTGGTATTGTCGCTGCACTAGTAATCCAGAGAGCCAGGGTAAAGTTCTGGGGACCTGGGTTTGATTCCTGTTACAGCAGATGGTGGAATTTGAATTCAATAAAAATCTTGAATTTCAATGTCTAATGATGACCATGAAATCATTGTCAATAGTTGTAAAAACTCATCTGATTTACTAATGCCCTTTAGGGAAGGAAATCTACTGTCCTTATCTGGTCTGGCCTACATGTGACTCCAGACCCACAGCAATGTGATTGACTCTTAAATTTTCTCTGAGGGATTAGGGATGGGAGCAGGAACAGCTTCTCCCTATCTACTCTGTCCAGCCCCCTCATGATTTTGAACATCTCTATCAAATCTCCTCTAAGCTTTCTCCTCTCTAAGAACAGTCCCAACCTCTCCAATCTATCCTCATAGCTGAAGTTTCTCATCCCTGGAACTATTCTTGTAAACCTCTTCTGCACTCTCTCCAATTCTGATCAGGGGTGGGCAATAAATGCTGGCCTAGCCAGCGACACCCACATCCCACGAATGAATTTTTAAAAATTGGCCCCTTCTGTGCCTTGAAATTCTGTGGTTCTGTGAATTGGTGGTTTCTGGTTCTTCCACATTATGTACTTCGATTCATTTAGTTTGCTGCCTGAGGTCTGTCTCAATCTTGCTTTACAATGCTTCAGTATGTGTCCTCTTTTATGACAAAAAAATAGCACTCCACCTCTTTAAAATGGAAAGTTTCAGGACTATGATTGCTTCCACATTGGTAACGATCCATTTTCAGATTTGTTACTGAGCTGTTTCCTGTGTTTATTTTAAATTTTCAGGTGTCTCCCAGTTCGCGGTGGAGCTTTTTGCTCCACACCCAGTTGTCGGTTCCCGCCCCAACTGGAAAACAGCATCATTTTGTGCAGCTTATATAGCTGCAAGTCCCGTTCGGTGCTTTCCATCACAAGCGCTATTTCCAATGCTTTTTTTAAAAATCGAAGTTTACTTCAGATAATAATCATCGTTGAATGGCATCATCTTGCACACCACAGACCAAATAATCCCTGAGCATATTGCTTAGTGTCTCTCTGAAATCACAGTCAGTTGTTCAATTTCACTGCGTATGTAGCAATGGTCTCCACTGGGGATCTAACCCTTGAAATAAACCTGAACCTCTGCACAGTGAATGAGGGTTTGGGTTGAAAGTGTCCCTTAACGATGCCTACCAATTCACCAAAGGTCTTCAATTTGGGGTGTTCAGGGCCATCAAACTTTGAATTAAATTATTGGTTTTAATCCCGCAAATGCTTAGGAGAATTGCTCTCCTCTTTTCCTCCCCGTTATTTCATTTGCCTGAAAATAGAACCCGAGGCATTCTACAGGAATTCACCAAGGCTTCTTCGATAGCACCTTCCAAACCCACGACCACTACCAACTAGGAGGACAAGAGCAGCAGATAAATGGGAACACCACCACCTGGAAGTTCCCCTACAAGCCACTCACCATCCTGACTTGGAGATATATCGCCGTTCCTTCACTGTCGCTGGGTTAAAATCCTGGAAATCCCTCCCTAATAACACTTGGGTGTACCTACACCGCATGTACTGCAACAGTTCAAGAAGGCAGCTCACCACCACCTTCTCAAGGGCAACTAGGGATCGGCAAAGAATGCTGGCCCAGCCAGCGAAGCCCACATCCCACGAATAAATAAAAAGAAAACATATTGACAACAATCCTCTGTGGATGGTTCAAAGAAGCAAACCTGCAAAAATGTGGCATGTGTGGTGAGTATATATTCCTTACCTTCTGTTTAAACAAGATACTCACAGTCGCTGGGCGAGGGACAACACTGAACCCAATTTATCCTTGTCGCCAGTTTGCTATGGACTTGATTTTTGAGACAGGTTTCTCATTACAAACATTGAACTTTATTTACAGGCTTGCAACAGCAGTTACATGCTTCCATCAAGCTCCACAACTGGAAAAAGAACTCCAACTCTAAGGTTCACCACTCTTCGAGCTGATTTATTCGCACTTTCATATGATACTATATAACACAATGGGCAGAATTTTGCTGTCGGCGAGCAAGGGGCAGAGCCCGCTCGCCAACACATAAAATGACGCGGGATGACATCGGGCAGAACCCCCGACATCATCCTGCTCCATTTAAATTTTCAGGAGGGCGGGGGCGCAGCAAAATCAGCTGTGCATCCGCCAACCTGTCAATGGCCAATTGAGGCCATTGACAGGATCATTTAAACGATTAAAGGACCTGCCCGTCCAACCTTAATGTTGGTGGGCAATAGAAAAAACATGAAACCTCATCCACTGGCAGGATGAGGTTTCGTGCAAGGTTTTAAAAAGTTTAATAAAGTTTTACTGTTATTTATGAACATGTCCCATCTTATGTGACATTGTCACATGAGGGGGACATGTTAAGGATTTTTTGTTTTCTATTTTTAATCTTTTTAAAAGTGTAAGCGGCAGCACTTAGCCTCAGGGAGATGTGCGTTCTTTCATGCGCATGCGCGAAAGAGCACTGTATCGCTTTTGGGGAATCCCCCCTGCCTGCACAGGAAGCGCACAGCGCTTCCCACCAGACATCACGCTGGGCGGGCCTTAATTGTCCCGCCCACATAAAATGGCAGCGGGACCCGCTTCTCCGGCGTGGACCGTTTCCCCGCCCACCAGAGATTGGGTCGGGCCCGCCCACCCAGCAGGCAGAAAATTTTGCCCAATAAATTTTAAAGCTACAGTCACTACATCCCTTAAAGCTGCAATTACTACAAGTGGAACTCGCATGGAACAAGGAGAAGTTGAGGAAAATAGCCTAGATGCATTAAAGGGGAATTAGGCAAGTACGTAAGGAAGAAAGGAATAGAAAGAAATGTTGATAGTGTTTGATGAAGTAGGGTGGGAGGAGGCCTGTATGGTGCATTTACACTGACCATGGACCTGTTGGGCATAAAGGCCTGTTTCTGTGCTGGAAATGCTATGTAATTTCATATATTTTCATAGATTAGGTTTGGTGAGCCTTATCACAAGGTACTGTTATTCAGTTTATGGGAATGATGGCCACCCTCACTCCTCACAGAATCTCCCAGTGCAAGGTAGGCAGTACCAGTCAGCCACAACAATCTGCTTCATTTCAGGGCTTGCAATGTGCAGCCTAAGGATATCTAGAACCACCATCTAGAACAGCCTATCAGTGAAACACTGCCAACAGCTAACACACATACTCTTTGAGAGTCTTACTGATTGGGATGGTCAGTGGCACTGCAGTTCAGATAGTACACCTTGTGGAGAGCCACCCCCAAAGGGAATGGACACAGAAAATTTCTACTATTAAAACTTGGCTTTCTTATAAACATCTACATAGTAATCACTAGGTGGCTGTATCTGGTACAGGAGGCCTACTATCTCTTGCATTATAAGGTAGCCCTTTCCCGCTCTTACTGGTCCTCCCATGCCAAATACAATGTTATCGTGGCACAGAATACAGCCTACATAGTGTTCAAAAACCTAGAAAGTTTGCAGCAACTCTCCTTTAAATGAAGATTCCAGCTTCCTCACTGAAGCTTCTCCAGCATTGCTTGATCTATTAGAGTGAAATGAATACGTCGGACCAGAGATGTGTTGGTGCTGCAATATGGGGGTGTTTCATTACAAAGTGCCGACTCCACCAGGTTAATTGACCTGTCACCTAAATTGAGTACTTCTGTGAACGTCTCACAAATTCTATGGCCAGAAAATGGGTGCCCAAACAATCCTAATGTTACTAACCACTAGAACATGTTTGCTAGCCAGAAATAAGCTGGATTGTCACAGCACCATCTGAGCTATTGAGTTGAACCACATAATACAACTCCTGGATTCATTCTGAAGCTGCTAAACCCATGAGCGATATGCCTGTGCAGCCGATCAAAGTGTGGCAATAAGATAGTGAGAGAGATAGGCAAACATAATTAAACATCATTACATAAGGTCAGACGGAGGAAGCCGAAATTCTATTGTCATCGTTACTGATCGATTTTTATGGAGCATTTTAATTTACATCAACCTTCAACTCTACCCATCAGTGCAGCCTCCCTATTCAAATTTCAATGACTCAAGACAAATAAACATAAATATCCAACTAAATATATCTAGACCTGAGTATAACTGGGGCATTTATTCCAACTGACTTGCTAAGGTGCCCTATATGCAAAGGTTTTCTCATATCAGCAAAGCCATCAGAAACAGTGTAAAAACTGCAGCATTAAACATTATCCTCAAAAAGTCTTGGCAATCTGGGAAAGAATTTTCCCATCGACGATCGGGGGTGGGGCATTAAAGGTCACACGGTGACATCGGGCGTGTGTCCCGACGTCACCGCGTCTCATTCAGATCCTCAGTTCGGCGGGCGCGTAGCTGAGTTGGCTGAGCACCCACCGAACTGTCAAAGGCCCATTAAGGCCATTTAAAAGCTAATTAATTCATTTCAATGAGCTGCCCGTCCAACATTAAGGTTGGCGGGCAGGCGAAGAGCCCAGACGGCCTTCCCGTTTTTCATGAAACGTCATCCACGGACGGGATGAGGTTTCATGAAGTGTTTTAAAATGTAATAAAAATTTATATGTTTATTCTTTGACATGTCCCAGCTCATGTGATGGTGTCACATGAGGGGACATGTTTTAGAAGTGTTGCAAACCTTTATTTGAAACTTTAGCACTGAAACAAATCTCCCTGAGGCACCTCATTGCCTCGGGACGATCTCTGCACTCTTTCAGGCGCATGCGCAAAAGAGCACAGGGAACGTCTCAGGGAATCCCCTCCCCGCCCGCACAGGGAGCGCACAGCCCTTCTGGGGGCTGGATTCCCCCCGTCTGGGGGGTTGTGCGGGGGCGGGCAGGAACGAGCGTGAACCCGATTGGCGCCCCCAATCGGCTGCGCGCTGCCATTTTATGTGGCCAGGCCAATTAAGGCCTGCCCAGCGTGACTCTCACCCGACCATGGATGAGGTTTCATGAAAAACGCGAAGGCCGCCTGGGCTCTTGGTCTGCCCACTACCCTTAAGGTTGGGCGGGCAGCTCATTGAATTGAATTAATTAGCTTTCAAATGGCCTTAATAGGCCTTTGACAGTTCGGCGAACGCGCAGCTGAGTCAGCTGCGCGCCCGCCGAACTGAGGATCTGAATGACACGCGGTTGCGCCAGGACACCCACCCGACAACACCGCATGTCATTGTACACGTCGGTGAGTGGGCCCCGCCCCCGCTCACCGACTGGGAAACTCTTCCCCTAATTGGCCCACCCACATAAAATGGCGGCGCGCACCCGATCGGGGGCACCAATCTGGTTGGTGCTCACTACTGCCCGCTCCCACACAATCCCCCCACAACAGGGGGGAAAATTCAGCCCCTGGATTTGAAATCACAAACAAATTAACATTTAGTGAAGATTAACTTAAGTCTTTGCTAGAAATGCATTTAGATTTTAGATTTTAAACTTTCATTTCATATTTATGAATAAGCTGCCTTTCTTTTCTCCACAGAAGAGAGGGCTGAGGGCTGAGGGCCAGGGCGGCCTAATAGAGGTCTCTAAAATCATGAAGGTGTCTGATAGGATCAGCATATAGAGAAAATGTTTCCACTTGGAGGAGTGCAAAACTGGGGTCCATAAATATAAGACAATCACTAAAAGCCAATAAGGAATTCAGGAGAAACTTCTTTACTGGTTCACACGTGGAACTTGCTCCGACATAGGCCTAAATAATACGCTCCAAAAATGGGAGCGACACGCTTAGGTGCCAATGTATGACTGGGCACCAAGAAGTTAGGTCACATTCCTGATGTCATCATGCCAGTTTGGGATAATTCAGCGAGTGTCAATCAGGAGCCTGCCTGCACTTTGCAAATTGAAGGTAATAGGCTAGTTGTGCTCATCAAAAAGGCAACTGACGGCCATGATATATGCAAAATGGAATAGAACAGCTGTATTTCCCGTTTTTTCACCAGGCAGGCTGTAATGGTGTGTTGTCTGAGGGTAGATTTAAACCTTGGCTGTTCAGTGTTCTTTGACTCCTGGGAGTGCTGGAAGTGTTGCGTGGAAGAAGTCAGTGTATACTCACATAAATTCATGATTTAAGAACCTGAGATATCACACAGGGAGATCCATTTAGCACTGCTAAAGAAGCCAGAGTGACCCTTTAAATTACGGGCCGTGACTTTGATCCGGGTCAGGGCCAGCGAGCTCCAATGCCCGATATCCCACCCGGCTGCTCTGATTGGGCGGGACACCCTCAGTCTGCGGCCTGGAATCCGCCCAGCACTCTTAGCTGGCCCAACTGACGCTTTATTTGGCATCTTTAGGCGGCGGACTCAGGATGCCAGCTGCTTACATGTGCACAGCCTGCGTACCGTGGTGGTGGGTTTTATGCAGCTGGTAGAGTGGCTGAGGCAAATGGCATGCATGCTTTTAAAGGGAAGCTAGGTAAGTACATGAGGGGGAATGGAATGAAAGGATTAAATGAAGTAAGGCAGGAGAAGGCTCATGTGGAACTGGACAACTTGCCAGCAATATCTGGGGCAGGATTTTCCTCCTGGGGAGGGAGGAGAATCAGAGGAGGCTGTTTCTGGGTCCCAAACCTTCCCCCAGGTGAAAGGGTCACCAGCCCCAATTTTTATAGATTTTAATTGATCTTGAGACAATTTGCCATCCAATTAGAGATAACAGGCAAGTGCTCGAAGTTGGAGGGCCAATCAAAGGCCTTCCAGCTTGAAAGAAAGAGCAGGTTGCATGGAATTGGGTAAATAAGAGAAAGAGAGTTCCTCAAGACAGAAGCACCCTCTCTTGAACATTTTCAAATTTAAATTTAAAAATGATTCCTATCGCCATGCAGGCCACATGGTTGAGGAAGAGCCTCTCTTCCTGGTTGCTGCAGCCTCCAGCCACCCAATCTGGGGGCCAACTCAAAAATCCCAGTCAGGCTCTTTTAATTGGCCTTGAGTGCTTCTTAATGAGTGTGTCAGCTACCCTTTATGTGTTGGTGGGTAGCCCTGCCACTTCCCCCCTGTAGCCCACTGTGATAAAGAGGAGTGCTATGTACCTTTAAGAGAATATAGTTAGTTGACCATGTGACTGTATTGATTAATTGCTACACAGCGCAGGCTTCTTGGGTAACTCTAAGTCTGGAGCTGGAGATGATTGAAGAAGCACACATGGTGTTAGCACTCTATTCTTAGCTCCAATAAACCACCAGTGTTTGTTCAGTTACTTGGTCTCTCTGCCTGTATTTTTTCAAGCACCGACTAATGTGTTAATATCAAAGGCGCAGCTAGCGTTCACCAGATAAAGCAAACCTGATAACCAAAATCATAAAACCCACTGTTTCCGATTAGACATCATACCTGGAGCAAGTTATGGACAATGGGAGGGCCAACCAGGGCGACTAAAGTGAAGGATGGTCAGGAGCCCCATTGTGAATTCTATCTACTACTCAGATGAACGGAGGTAGAGAGGGGGGGCACAAACTGGAAGCACAATACTGAGCATCCAATTCCTCTCACCCAGCATTATCTGGTAGATCCGTCTGCAGGACAAATGCATCCAAATAAAAACATTTGGCTGCGGATGTCCTGAAGATCACTGACTTGCTCCTTTAAAGATAACTTGTATATGCATCTCACCGCGACCCAACCTCCTGCTGAGTCCCCGTTTTCTGTGAGGTTTGAGCTGAAGACACAGTGGGGGTGGTTTGAGCTTCTCTGGCAAACTGCCATTGACTTAGAAAAATCCACATAAATTGCCGCAATAAGGACCTTAATTGTCTTCCTCGTACCCCCCCCCCCCACCCCCCGCCCCCACTTCCCCCCCACCCCCCCAAACTGCCGGGTGGGTTGCGATCTGCGCATGGACACGGCATTTGGGAAAACTGGCCAGTGAAAAGAACACGTCAGGAAGCAAGCCCAACACATTTTTCTACAATTTTCTCAACCTTAACCCCCCCCCACACCCCCGCCACCGACACTGCCCCCCCCCAACCCAGCCACCCCTCCGCCCCATCCCATCCCTCCCCGTCACCCCCTCCAAGGGTCTGGGAAAAGTGCCCCTAAGTGAACCACAACATTGAAATATACTATGTGATTATGCTTAACTTGACTGAGCAGAGATTAAGTGATATTTATAGTGACAAGGGAAATAAAATATTATAGATTTATTTGTTATTTCAGAACAAACTTCTGAAGAGCCATGGTTACGATGACTGAGTTAACTGGGCGGCTCTTTTCTTCAATGCCCGTATCCTTAGATTTTCTGAAGAGTAAAGCTTAATTTTTCTTAAAGGGATCTTGCCATGTCCAAAATGGCTGACACCTTTGGCTAACAGCAGCCATATTGCATTTCTAAATAACTTATTGTATGTAAAATACTTTGAGATGTTTGTGGTGTTAAGCTGTATAAAACATTTTTATAATATTTTACAAGAGTGCATCTCCTGTTCATGAAACATCAGGAAAAATCTAATTTTCAAATGCAGTCAGTATACCTTAAGCCATAATAAGTCCATGGCTGGATTTAATGCAGCCAGTCACAGTGGGAACCATGGCCCCGCATCAGTCTCCTAATGGTGGCAAAACCTCCCTTGATTAAGTCGGAGGGTACAATAGGCTGACACAGGATTCCTGGCTACTGGCAGCAGGATGTCAATTAGGATCATTACTGAGACCATTGACTCCAATTATCCCTGAGCCCACCACAATTTAGTGGTGGCTCGACGGTTAACTTGACCTACATGGCTTCCCCCTGGCCTCAGAAGGCAATCCCCATCCCGCCTTCACTCGCCTTTGGCGCTGGTGGCATGGGGAGCTGCCAGCCTCTGATTGACAGGCGACTCTCAGCAGGTGGGACTTCTGCCGGTGGGGACGTCAATCACAGGGAAGGCCCGAAGGTAGCCACTTAAGTGCCTGAAGGGCACTCGGCTTCACCAGGCTTTGCCCACGAAATTGACAGGGGTTCCCTGCCAGTTCTCCGACCAGTGGACGCAATACCCATCAGCCTGCCAGGATCCCAGCCCTTGGTGCCACTGGCATATATTCTGCTTATTTCTAATGCATTTTAAGCCACAAAATATTCCTCTAGTTTTCTCAAGACAAGTTTTTACTTTGATTTTTATGTAAGCAGAAACACAGATTACTTCACTGCAATGGAATACCACTAGAAATTAGAAATCATAAATAAAAATTAACATATGTTCCTTGCATTAAACATTTAAAAGAAACAAGAACACTTCTCATATTATATCTTATGATTGTGCTTTTTTTTTGCAAAGATGTGATTTTGTTTTAAACATATAAGTACTTTTCCTTGTGAGGAATGGGGCAGCTGTCCACAGCCAGCTTTTAAACATAATCAGTCTCTGGTGTCCTCCTTGGACATGAAGACGTTTTCTTTGATGAATAGATTTCTTGCCAAACCGACACATGGATGTGACTTCTCTTGCAGGCACGATGGCAGCTGGAGAAGATATAGCCTATGGGTTTTTTTCTCCCTCTGCTGTCCCAAAGCTCAGGGTATCATCAAAAGGAACATATAAAGACCACACTTGCATGGCCAGCTGGACGATTTCAGGCCAGTGAGGAAGAGATCCATTGTAGCGAAGCCACTAACTAAGGCAAGTTTCAATAATTCTTCCTTGTGGTCTACACTTGGCTACAAACCCATTTGAACATCTTCTGAACCTCACCTCCCCCAAAGCACTGCTGCAGAAATACTGTCAGATTTTGCTCCCCCACATTGTAAAGCCTCCTAAAGTAGATAATGAGCAAAATCCCACAGGGAGTACGAGGACGGAATGCTGAAAGCAGGGTATTAGACTTGCATTTGATACAGCGACAGACGTTCTCATAAGAAATAAATGCCTACTCTTTGGCACTAAAACTCAAGTCCCGAATTCTGTAGAGGGTATTTTCAGCCAATAAATGAATCGTGCCTAGCATCATATCATCTGCCCTTCTGCATCTGTCGATTAGCGCCACTTGCTGCATCCTATTAGCATTTACTTTCTTTTCCATGATGTTTCTCTTTCCCCATGGCACAGGTATCAATCTTATAGGCTCGGAGCACTCAGTAAATTATTTGAACCTGGTTATCCTTGTGTCTGACTTGGAAATATGTCGCTGTTCCTTCACTGTCGCTGGAATCTTGGAACTCCCTCCCTAACAGCACTGTGGGTGTACCCACACCACACAGATTGCAGCGGTTCAAGAAAGCAGCTCACCACCACCTTCTCAAGGGTAATTAGGGATGGGCAATAAATGCTGGCCGTGCCAGCAACACCCACATCTGATGAATGAGTCAAAAAATGTGTTCCAATTTCTAGTTTGGTAGATAGTAAACTATGCCTGGCATTATAAAGCATTGACTCTTGTGCTGTGGCTAAACTATTTGTAAGATTAACCCCAACCTCAAATAACTGCTACCTATATCTTCCCTTCTAGAGCTGGAAATGATGGTGGTAAGTACTGGGTTTGTTTTCAGTTGGTTATGGAAAAGCACAGTTCTGTTGTAACCTTTGGCAGCCAGTGAAGACATCAAGGCCACACTTGACCGATTGTGGTATCAAGGAGCCCTAGCAAAACTGAAGTCAATGGGAATTGGGAGAAAACTCTCTGCTGATTGGAGTCATACCAAGCACAAAGGAAGATGTTTGCGGCTATTGGAGGTCAATCATCTCAGCCCAGGGACATCACTCCAGGAGTTCCTCAGGATAGTGTCCAATGCCCGACCATCTTCAGCTGCTTCATCAATAACCTTCCCTCCAACATAAGGTCAGAAGGGGATGTTTACTGACAACTGTGCAATGTTCAGCACCATTCATGACACCTCAGATACTAAAGCAGTCCAAATGCAACAAAATTTGGACAAGATTCAGGCTTGGGCTGGTAAGTGACACGTAACATTATTCGCGCCACACAATTGCAAACAATGGCCATCTCCAAAAAGAGGGAATCTAACCATTTCCCTTTGGCTTTCAATGGCATTACCATTGCTGAATCCCTTTCTTTCAACATCATGGGTGTTGCCATTGACCAGAAACTGAACTGGACTAGCCATATAAATACTGTAGCTATAAGAGCAAGTCAAAGGCTGAGAATTTTGTGGCGAGAACTCACCTCCTGACTCCCCAAAGCCTGTCCACCACCTACAAGGCACAAGTCAGGAGTGTGATGAAATACTCTCCATTTGCCCGGATGAGTGCAGCTCCGACAACACTCAAGAAGTTGGACACCATCCAGGTCAAAGCAGCCCGCTTGATTGGCACCCCATCCCCCACTTTAAATATTCACTCCCTCCACCACCGACACACAGTGGCAGCAATGTGTACCATCTACAAGATGAACTGCAGCAACTCACCAAGGATCCTTCGACAGCACCTTCTAAACCCATGACCTCTACCACCAAGAAGGACAAACGCTGAAGATACACGGGAACACCACCACCTGGAAGATCCCCTCCAAACCACACACCACCCTGACTTCGAACTATATCACCATTCCTTCACTGTTGCTGGGTCAAAATCCTGGAGCTCCCTCCTAGCAGTACCTATACCAGATGGACTATAGCAGTTCAAGAAGGCAGCTCATCACCACCTTCTCAAGGGCAACTAGAGATGGGCAATAAATGCTGGACTAGCCAGTGATATCCACACCCCATGAAAGAATAAAAATAAATGGGGATGTGCTGACATATATTACAATTGGAAGAGGGTAATAAAGCCACCAAACATGGTCAGCAGCTTCAAATTATGCTGTGGATTTTGGGAATTTGATGGATGTTGATCATCCAACTGACCAGTATCAATCCTCATTTTGCCAACAAACTGAATAATGCTGCTTCCTGTTATGTAAGGAATTTCACACTCTGTTCATGATTTATGTTTGCAGTAACATAATGCAGTTTCAACTCCAGTGTAAAATGAAGAGATGCTAAATACCCCATAAGTGAATTCATACTTCAGTTACATTGGGCTGAATATATTGATTGCCCACACTGAATATTATAGCAATCAGAGCATTCCTTTCATATTCCCAGGCCCATTTGAGCAGATGCAAAGTGTCTCTGAGGATACTAAGCATCAGTCTCTGCAGCTAGTTTAACCCCAGCCATTAAGTAATACATCTGCCTACTAGTCCAATATCTGTAAAACCGAGAACTCGGAATTATGATAATGGGTAAGTGCAAATGACTACATTAAGGCATTACAATTTCATATTGTGACATGAACTGGGTTAGGGGGTTTTTGTCATCTCCTCATGTTACACTCGAGTTGACACAGCATTGTAATTATAAACACAATGAAATTCCTTGTCTAACAGGAGTGTAAGTCAAGTATGTTAAAGGACTATCATTCTTCTACTGGACTAAGACTCATTTTGATGACACAAACTCCATTTCTGATTTCAATAACAACATTTAACCTCACAGCAAAAAATAATCAACTCAGAGCTTAGACACTCAAGGAAATATGTCACTCACACATGTACAAATGCTGACTGTGAAGAATGTGAGAATTTCATGTATCTTCAAGAACATCTTGAACCTAAAAGCAGGTAAGCATGCCAAAATGTTACCTAATAGTGAATCACTTGGGAATCAACTCAGGTTGGAGGGATTCCAGGCAAAGACATGCTGTGTATGTCTATGTACCAACTGTAATGTATGCATGCACAACTGTTGGTTGAGAACTAATTGCTATATTAATATTTGTTCTATTTATGAAACTGATTGTACATTTTTGAGCGTGGGGACATATATGAAGCTTTTGAAAGGCCCTTTATACTTAATGTTAAAATGTTTACTAAGTTTTGTAAAGGAAAAAGTGTCACTATTTATTAAAACTACTTACTTGCAAATTATCATAGGCCATAACTTCCGAGTTCTAGGCTGTCATATTGGAGAGATACCCCAGATGTGTGCCGGGGGATCCCCTTCGGAAGTTCACAGGTAACGTTTGCACGGCAATTGCCCAAAAGTGCAATCTTCCCCTGGGCAATTGCCCTGCACTGGGAACCATCCAAAAATGCAATTTAAATTGCAAACTTCAGATCGTTCCAACTGGGTTACACCAAAAGTAACCCAGAAAATTTTAGAAGAATTAAAACCTCTTCTAACTTCTGGATAACTATTGCACAGACCCAAGGGACTCCCCTACAGGATCTCCCCAATCCCCGAGGGGTCTCCCCCACATCCCTCCCCCGCAGGGTAACCCCACTCCATCCCAACACCCAAGGGGTCTCCCTCCACCACCCTGACTATCCCCGCTACAAGACTGCCCCCACCCCAAGGGACCACAACCCCCAACAGAAACTCCAAATCCTCAGGGACTCTTCCCCACCCCGGCCAGGCCTGACTGTCACCCCCACCCCACCCCACCCCTCGAGGTCCAACCTGACACAAACCCCAAGACCCCCAAGGCCCAACACACCTCACCCCCCTCCAAGGCCTGAGGCCCAACATCCAACCCCCCACCGAGGCCTGACCCAACACCCTCCCCAAGGCCTGACCACCCTCACCCAGCCAAGGCTACCCCCCCAATCACACCAACCACCCAAGGCCTGAAACTCCCAACCTCCCTGAGGCCTGATCCCCACTCAGTCCCACCCTGAGACCTGATCCCCCCAACCCCCCAAGGCCCAACACCGATCCCCAAAGGCCCAGCCTCCCTGAGGCCCAACACCCACCGAAGCCTCACAGCCCTATCACCCACCTGAGGCCCAACATCCAAACCACCAAATCCTATCCACTTACTTTATTCACTTACCTTCTCCCTGGCCTGCCAAGGACTTTTAAACTTCACTGGACCTTTAACTCACCTGCTTTACAGCAGCTAATGCAATAAAAAAGTGGGCATGGCTTCCCTCCATACAATAGGGCTGCACTCAATGCTGAGCCCCAGCATGTGCTGCACTGCCTGGATCTTGGCCAGCCTGAGCCAAATGGCCCCTTGAAAACTGAGTGGCTTGCCAGGCCATTTCAGAGTCTGGAGTCACATGTAAGCTAGACCAGATAAAGATGGCAGATTTCCTTCCCTAAAGGAATTATTGAACCAGGTGGGCTTTACAACAATTGACAATGGTTGCACGGTCATTTTAATTCTAGATTTTTTTTACTTAGTTCAAATTTCACCATCTGCCATGGTGGGATTCAAACCCGGGTCCCCAGAGAATTGCCCTGGGTTTCTGGATTACCAGGGCAGTGACAATACCATTACACTATCACCTCTCCGAAATGCAGCATCCCAGATGGTGCATTATATGACTATAACACACTGTAGGATACCAATTCTCAATTGTTTTATCAGATTTTTATTTCCAATGCTACATTTCAGATGGTTGTTTCTTCACTAAGAGCTGTCTAATTTTGGCTGTTTCAAAGTATTATGCAGTGATCTATGCAGATATCTGAGATGTACTATTGCATCTAGTTTAATTGAAAAATATCCTGTGACTCAATATTGCAAATCACAGTGAGCTTGGGTTGGTTCCAGGGTGTTTAATAAACACCAGACTAATGACTAACACAAACAAATGCAAAAGATTGCATCTTCATTAGTAATGAGCAACGAAATTCAAGCCTACATTCTTTTTAACCCATGATTTCCACCATGAGACATAAATGAAATGTATTTATACTGACCTAATTTTTTTTACTACTACTCCAAAATTATATAAATAAGGAGCAAAAATGTAGCAATCCCAGGTTAAGTTGAAAAGTGAAATGCCATCTTCTTCTCCTTTCCCACATTACAACACTTCAAAAGTAGTTACTTCCCTGTAAAGCACTTTGGGATGTCCAGAGGCCATGAAAGCCACTATATAAATGTTGGTCTTTCTTAAAAGGGAGAATGATATTATTTCCCAGGTGGTTTCCCTTTCGAAAAAGAATTTCACATAAAAGCATTAAGACTTTCTTAATATTGCACAGCACGGTTTTCAAACTTTGCTGGATTGTCGAAGGGTTGAAAATGAGAAATAAAGATAATTCTAAATTATGGGGATTACTGGTAAGATTGGACATGTCCTCGATGGGAAAAAGAAAATATAAACTGCAGAAAACAATGGAATTGGAATCTAAGCAGTAGTGAAATGGGAGGACTTGAAAATTGGCAAAATTTTAAACTAGCCTGGAGATTAAAAATAAGCATTTCCCTAGAGAACAGTAATTATTTGAATAGAGACCCCTCAAATGTTGTATCAATTGACCTCTTTATAAAGGACCTCCTAAGAATTTGTGAAATATTATTTGAATGACATTCTTTTGGGATCGGAGAGAAATTTAAAAATGATAATCATGGTTATTTAACTCCCTCAGGAGATTTTGGCTTTGATCAGCAGCTGGAAGGTCATGCTGTTGCAGGCCACCTTCAGTGCCAGGTGATCTCCTCCCCTACTTCCGTACATAAGATCCTACCAGGAGGTGGACTGTACTGACAATGTCCAGGCTATTTAAGTTAACCCAGAAATACAGGCAGGTTCAGATCATTTTCAACTGAACCCACATTGGTTGTGCTCCGCCTGAAAATTGCCCGAGCAGTGCAGAAAAATTGACTCTCCCAACAACAACGTTCATTTATATAGTGCCTTTAATTGTGTACAATGCCCCTCAAACAAAACTTATGAGTGGGCTGCATAAGGAGATATTAAGACAGGTGACCAAAAGCTCGGTCAAAGTGATAGGTTTTAAGGAATGTCTCAAAGGAGGAGAGCAATGCTGAAGTTCATGAGGGGAATCAAGGAGTTTGGGGCATACGCAGCTGATAGCACAGCAGCCAACGGTAAAGCAATTAAAATAGGGAAGGGGTCAGAATTAGAGAAGCACAGGGATCTTGTGTTGTACAGATGGAGGAGGTTTAGGAGATATGGAGGGGTGAGGTCCTGGAGGGATTTGAAGAAGAGAAAGAGAGTTTTGAGTTTAATGTTGCCAGACCAGGAGCTATTGTAGATCAGCAAGCACAGGAATGATGGGTGAATGGAACTTGGTGTGAGTTAGGATACAGGCAACTGAGTTTTGGATGAGCCCAAGTTTGCCAATAAATAAAGGAATACATTTGTTCATCTCACACTAATAAAGGAACTTGTGCACGCAGTATGGAAGAGGATGGAAGCTCAGAGAATAAAAAGGCAATTTGGGGAGAAAGAGGATGGCTTGTGGCCAAGTGGCTGCATAATCATTTGTCTAGTAAGATAGTGGAAAAATTAGCAAGTGGTCAATTGCTGATCAAGATTAGCAAGAATTAAGAGACCAGGACATCAATTAAAATGAAATATTTATGAAGTGGTTACTCATCCAAGTCCACTTGTACTCTTTTGAACACATTTCTGCAACATTTTACTTTGCCTAGAATATTTAGCCCCTTCCTGCAACTGTCAACCCCACTCCTACAAACTAGGATTTCATATCTATTCATGTGTATGATCAAAGAGCAATTAGTAATTCTTCATAAAACATTAATGAGTTTCTGTAACACTGCAATGAAATTTCTTCAAAAATGTACATCTTGACATTGAGACTGAAGCTGGGAAGGACTCTATCTTTCCCAGCCCAGCCTCCATTCTGTTCATGTCTAGTTGGGTCTCAAACTACATTCCTCTCTCCTGCTATATGCCCCCGGTCCAGAGACCCAGGGTAATGCTCTGGGGACCCGTGTTCGAATCCTGCCACGGCAGATGGTGGAATTTGAATTCAATAAAAAATCTGGAATTATAAATCCAATGATGACCATGAAAACAATGTTGATTGTTATAAAAACCCATCTGGTTCACTAATGTCCTTTAGGGAAGGAAATCTGTCGTCCTTACCTGGTCTGGCCTACTTGTGACTCCAATGTGATTGACTCTTAAATGCCCTCTGACATGGTCGAGCAAGTCATTAAGTTGTAACAAACTGCTACAAAAAAGTTATGAAACCGGACAGACCACCCGGAATCGACCTAGGCACCGGAAACAACAACGACAATCGCAGCCTTTTCGACCCTGCAAAGTCCTCCTTACTAACATCTGGGGGTTATTGCCAAAATTGGGAGAGCTGTCTCACAGACTAGTCGAGCAACAGACTGACATAGTCATGCTCACAGTATCATACCTTACAGATAATGTCCCAGACGCCACCATCACCATCCCTGGATATGTCCTGTCCCACCGGCAGGACAGCGCCAGCAGAGGTGTTGGCACAGTAGTATACAGTTGAGAGGGAGTTGTCCTGGGAGTCCTCAACATCAACTCCAGACCTCATGAAGTCTCATGGCATCAGGTCAAACATGGGAAAGGAAATCTCCTGCTGATTACCACGTACCATCCTCTCTCAGCTGATGAATCAGTGCTCCTCCATGTTGAACATCACTTGGAGGAAGCACTGAGGGTGGCAAGGGCACAGAAGATACTCTGGGTGGGGAACTTCAATGTCTATCACCAAGAGTGGCTCGGTAGCACCACTACTGACCAAGCTGGCCGAGTCCTAAAGGACATAGCTGATAGACCGAATCTGTGGCAGGTGGCGAGGGAACCAACAAGAGGGAAAAACATACCTGACCTCATCCTCACCAACCTGCCTGCTGCAGATGCTTCGGTTCATGACAGGATCAGTAGGAGTGACCACCCCACAGTCATTGTGGAGACAAAGTCCCACCTTCACACTGAGGATATCCTCCATCATGTTGTGTGGCACTACCACCATGCTAAATGAGATAGATTTGAACAGATCTAAGCAACTTAAGACTGGGCATCCATGAGGCGCTGTGGGCCATCAGCAGCAGCAGAATCATACTTGAACACAATCTGTAACCTCATGGCCTGGCATATTCCTCACTCTACCATTACCATCAAGCCAGGGGATCAACCCTGGTTCAATGAAGAGTGCAGGATAGCATGCCAGGACCAGCACCAGGCATATCTAAAGATGAGGTATCAACCTGGTGAAGCTACAAAACTGGACTACTTACGTGCCAAACAGCATAAGCAGCAAGTGGTAGATAGAGCTAAGCGATCCCACAACCAACGGATCAGATCTAAGTTCTGCAGTCCTGCCACATCCAGTCGTGAATGGTGGTGGACAATTAAACAGCTCACTGGAAGACAAGGCACCACAAGTATCCCCATCCTCAATGATGGAGGAGCCCAGCACAGCAGTGCAAAAGATAAGGCTGAAGCATTTGCAACAATCTACAGCCAGAAGTACCGAATGGATGATCCATCTCAGCCTCCACCGGAGGTCCCCAGCATCACAGATGCCAGTCTTCAGCCAATTCGATTCACTCCACGTGATATCAAGAAATGGTGAAGGCACTGGATACTGCAAAGGCCCTGACAATATTCTGGCAATAGTGCTGAAGGCTTGTGCTCCAGAACTTGCTGCGCCCCTAGCCAAGCTGTTCCAGTGCAGCTACAACACTGACATCTACAGCTATGTGTAAAATTGCCCAGATATGTTCTGTACACAAAAAGCAGGTCAAATCCAACCCAGCCATTTACCGCCCATCAGTATACTCTCGATCATCAGTAAAGTCATGGAAGGGGTCGTCAACAGTGCTATCATGTGGCATTTTCTTAGCAATAACCTGCTCAGTGATGCCCAGTTTGGGTTCCGCCAGGACCACTCAGTTCCTGATCTCATTACAGTCTTGGTTCAAACATTGGCAAAAGAGGTCAACTCCCGAGATGAGGTGAGAGTGACTGCCCTTGATATCAAGGCAGCATTTGACCGAGTGTGGCACAAGGAGCCCAAGCAAAACTGAAGTCAATGGGAATTGGGGAAAACTGTCCACTAGTTGGAGTCAAACCTAGCACAAAGGAAGATGGTTGTGGTTGTATCTCAGCTCAAGGAGTTCCTCAGGGTAGTGTCCTAGGCCCAACCATCTTCAGCTGCTTCATCAATGACCTTCCTTCCATCATTAGATCAGAAGTGGGGATGTTCGCTGATGATTGCATAATGTTCAGCACCATTCACGACTCAACAGATACTGAAGCAATCCATGTCAACAAATGCAGCAAAACCTGGACACTATCCTGACAAGTGGCAAGTAACATTCACGCCACACGTGTCAGGCAATGACCAGCTCCAACAAGACAGAATCCAATCATCACCCCTTGATGTTCAATGTCATTACCATCACTGAATCCCCCACTATCAACGTCCTGGGGGGTTACCATTGACCAGAAACTGAACTGGACTAGCCATATAAATACTGTGGCTATAAGAGTGGGTCAAAGGCTAGGAATTGTGTGATGAGTAACTCACCTCCTGTCTCCTCAAAGCCTGCCCACCATCTACTAGGTACAAGTCAGGAATGTGATGGAATACTCCCCATTTGCCTGGATGAGTGCAGCTCCTACAACACTGAAGAAGCTGGAGACCATCTAGGACAAAGCAACCTGCTTGATTGGCACCACATCCACAATATTCACTCCATCCACCATCAATGCACAGTAGCAGCAGTGTATACCATCTACATCTTGCACTGCAGGAATTGACCAAGGCTCCTTAGACAGCACCTTCCAAACCCACGACCACTACCAACTAGAAGGACAAGGGCAGCAGATAAATGGGAACACCAGCACCTGGAAGTCCCCCTCCAAGTCACTCACCATCCTGACTTTGAAATATATCGCCATAGCTTCACTGTCGCTGGGTCAAAATCCTGGAATTCCCTTCCTAACAGCACTGTGGGTGTACCTACACCACAGGAAGTGCAGCGGTTCAAGAAGGTAGCTCACCACCACCTTCTCAAGGGGAACCAGGGATGGGCAATAAACGCTGGCCCAGCCAGTGAAGTTCACATCCTGTGAATGAATTTTTTTACAAGTCACTCATTGCCTCAGCCCTTCCCTCCTGACCACATACCTCTTCCCTACTGCTAATTACCCAGAGCCCTGTTGCCCGGTCTCTTGGTATAGCCTCTATGCCTCGTCTCTTTCCTGCTAATGATTACACAGTAGCCTTGCTGCCAACTTTCTCATTCCTGCTGCATTCTATAACCCACTTTGGGTTCACCCTAATTCTCCACAACTTGTGCCAAACTGGGGAGGCATTAATGAGTTCTTGGTGCTTCGAATCTCCTGCCCCAGTTCAGAGGCAAGGTGAGTAAATATGGGAGCTCAGTTACAGAAGTTCAGACAGACGGAAAGAGGAATTCAGAGACTGTGAATCATTCAAGAACACGAGCCTAGATTGTGTCGTTATACTGTGACAAATTTACCTAGGCAGTTTCCATTATAAAATTGGTAGTAAAAATTTTAATGGAAACATAAAATGGGAATGAAATCACCTCTGTACCCCTATTATCCCCCCATCCTCTAACTCTGCTTCACCTAGAGGGCACTCTTGACTTTGCTTCCCCATGAGCAATGCCACCGGAGATTGATGAAAACATGAAAACATCTAGAGTGGATTTCCACCAAGGGTTCCCCTGCTTGTCTCTCATAAATTCGGCAGAGAAGTTGTGGAAACAGTGGAAATTAAAGCTGAGAAAGATCTGTAACAGACAATGTTGAGAGCTACAAATGATGGATCTGGGTCAACAGATTGACCTCATAATTTCATCTTTGACCTCCAGGTTAAAGGAAAAATAATTCAAGTGTTCAGGGAGAGAGCAGGTGACGGCCACTAATAAAGCCAGCACAGATATGATAGGCCAAATAGCCCCCCTCCTGTGCTGTCTAATTCAGCTTGCCCAGCATCAAGTTGCTAATCACTCAGCTGGGCAGAACATGTAATTCGTAAGCCTAACATCAGATTCCCAAAGCAACTCAGTTACAGCAGCAGACTCCGAGGAGGACAGCAGGAATGCTTAAGGGATATCCTCAAAGCAGTTCTGAAGGGGTTAAATATCCCCGCCAACTCATGGATGTTAATGTTTGGTTGATTACATTGTTTAAGATACACAGGTAATAGGCTTTGTTTGTTTAAGGACTGAGAACACATGAAAAGAGAATCAGCTGGAACACTAGGTTAGTAGTTAGGAGGCAGAGACCTGCAATGCTGCATCCTGTGAATAAATCTACTAACAAGGAAAAGATCTGTGTCCTGTTTTGTACTTCAGCATCTGGCTTGCATCCATTCAACATGGTAGCAGAGGACGGTTGCCTAAATACAAAGTTTGTTACCTAAGAAGAATTGGAGTTGCTTTTGATAAGAATGGCTGAAATCAAATGTAAAGTGCCAGGGTACAATTTCCTATTGATTTTTGCTGAATCTGAATCTTATGGCCAACTGAAAAACGAAATATATATGGACACAGGTTACATCCCTACCGAAGTAAAACCAAGGTATGGCCTTGGCACTATCACTTCCCAACAAAAGCAGGATCCGGTGCAAAGTATTTTCAGAGCTAGAGGCTCATCAGTCGGACACCGAGGAAGGTTTGGATAATCTGTCAAGCTTTATGTATAATATTTATAAGAAAAGTGCATAAGAGGCATGATCAGCCTTTGATAAATTTAGAAAGATAGAAGAGTATATTATGGAATTTAACGGACTATACACCAGATTGCAGAAACTCTATCTAGAAATTGCTGGTTCAGTTCTTCCTTTCAAATTGTTGGATTGTGCTAAAGTACCGCACGTGGATAGGATCCTGATCTTAACTGGAGTAAAATTCTCAGAAAGAGAAACGCTTTTGAATCAGATGTCTGAGGCTTTAAAAAAATTCCTGGGAAACCAGTTATTTCCAGTGGCCTTCCTGGCACAAATGAGGCATTCAGCAGTGTCACAAAAGATGTAGGATTCATTGCAGCATTTTGAGACCATTCAGATATGGAGCAAAGGCGTCAATACAACAGAGGAATCAGACAAAAAAAAATGAGGACTTTTTTTGGCAGATCTGGTAGACGACAGGAATGGAATAATAATAACAGAAGAATAAACCCCAGGAATACCCAGGGAATTATTAACAGGTGTTTCAGATCTGATTCAAAATATTATTATATAGAGAATTGTCCAAAATGGAACAAAAGGGTTTTTGAGGCAACAGATGACACAGAAGGTTCAGGAGGGTAAGATGACAATGTTAATCAGTCTGAGGGAATTGTACTGGTTACGAGAGGCTTCAATCCAGTTATCAGTGTACCAGTCATGGATTGATTTAATCGCACTGCGTTGGACAGTGTTTTCACATCCACAGTATGTGGAGCAGATTGGTTGAAATGTTATTTGGATTTGCTCAGCAGTAAGGATTGAAGTAAAGTCAAAGAATATGAAATGCCTACTTGCTTCAGGTTTGGAGACGATAACAAATTAAAGTTAATGAGAAGAGTAATAATTCCATGCAGGATAGCTGGAATAAGCCACTCTATTAGTCCAGATGTAGTATCTAGTGAGATACCCTTGCTGCTGAACAGGCCATCCATGAAAAAAGGACAGGTGAAATTAGACAATGAACATGATAAAGCAATTGTCCTTGGAAATTCAGTAAAGGAAAGTCCCTAACTGGGACATTATTGAATCCGTTTAACAAAATCTAGTATCTCTAATCAGCATGTTCAAAATATGTTAATGGCATCAGGTGAAGGGGATTTGCAAGAAAAGAAGCAAATTGTCTTTAAGTTATGTCAGCAATTTGCTCATCCCTCATAATTAAAAATCCTACTAAAGGATTCAGGGGTAGTTAATGATGAGTACACAAAGCTCAATGAAGAGATTAGTGAGAAATGTGATAAGCGCAAGAAGTATTGGAAGATACCGTCACAGCCTATCATAAGTCTGATTTTAATGAATTGGTACCTATGGATTTAAAGGTGTGAAACAAGGATAAAAACATTGGCCTCAATTTAACCCTTGGTGGACGGGTGCTATCAGTGTGCCCGTGACTGGGCAAGTTACGGGCCCATGCCTGCAATTGGCCCGCAATCACAAATTCACGCTAATTGGCCAATTAAGGCCCGCCCAGTGTGAAACACATCTTCCCAATTGTTGGGAAGGGCCAGGTGGTGGCGGGGGCTTGTTAAGCACCAGGTCCAATGGTGACCTGGCGGGCAGTTTAAAAACGGCACAAGCAGCTCCTTGAAGGCTGCTAGGAAAGCACCTATCTTGCGTGTGCTGAAGACCGAAGCTATGACCTCAAAAGCAGCTGGAGATACCAGGCAGGAGGACAGGTCAGGTGGGCACTCGGCCCCCCCTGGTTTTTGGACGAGTGCCTTGTGGTCCTCCTGGAGGAGGTGGCAGCCAGAGTGGACATCCTCGTCCCCAGAGATGGAAGGAGGAGGCCACTCCACCTGACAAAAAGAGCTTGGGAGGAGGTGGCAGCCCAGGTCAGCAGCCATGACATTGTGCAGCACACAGGGGTATAGTGCCACAAAAGGTTTAATGACATTCAGCACTCGGCAAGGGTAAGTACCAAGTTGGCTTGGAGCAGTGTAGTGAAGTGTTAAGATCTGGCTGTCACCCCCGTGGAGCTCAGGGCTGTTAAAGTCTGAGTGCCAACTGTCAATGATGCTGGAGCTGGCCAAGAGGGTGAGCCCTGGCTGCTTGGACTGAGTGCCTTGCGGCTCGAGGACCACGACTCGGGTGTGCCCTGCAAGATACTCCTCAACTGGGGTTGGCCAGGCTGCAATGGCGCTGCAGGTAGAGAGTGGACTAATCAATCCTCTGTCCATTCAGGAGAAGACGACCCATAACCATTGAGGGTTCGGGGACAGGCACCCCAAACGTCCTAATCCTTACAAGATTTGAGCAGGACACCTTGGAGCTGGAGGGCCGCCAAGCACCTCAGTCACCTGGTCGCGGATAGGCTGGGGTGTCAGACGAAGGTAAGAGTGCAGTGCACAGAGGTGAGAGTTTCGGATGGTGCAAACATTCTTGTGTAGTCTCTTCACTGGTGGGAGCCTCAAACCTGGAGTACCCAATGATATTTAAAAGACGATGGCACCATGATGTAGGTCTCCATTGTCTCAGCAGGGTGCCTGGCATGCACAGTGACAGTGTGATGACTTAAACTAATGACATGTCATTGTTTTCCCTTAGACTGGTCAGCAGGCACTCTTTCACAGGATCCCGAAGAGCCACCTCTGACACCAGAGGACCACCGGGCTTCAGCTGCACCTGCATCACACCCGCTGTCTGAACCAGGCACCAGTGCAGATACCAGCATCTCGGTGGGCATTAGATCTTCGACTACAATGTCGGAGAACAGCAGTGAGGGCACTTCACACTCGCTTGAGGAGCAGGCATAGGCAGAGAGTGCCCAGGGCGCCGGCAGTCGGAGGACTGTTGGAGACCAGGACGATGCTCAGTTGAAGGCAGGTGATGAGCCTCTGGAGTCGTTCCATTAGGCAGCAGATGCTGGATGTCCAGCAGGGTGTACGGGAGCATCTGGCGGAGATACATGAGGGTATACATGCCACAGTCTATGTTGTGGAGAGTCCATGTGGAGCATAAGCACTGCGTTGACCCTCGTGGCTGTACGTACTGCCTTCTCCATTGAGAGAGTGGCGACTTTCATGGAGAGGCAGCTCCAGAGACAGAATCAGTGGTTCCTGGGGCTGCGCTCAGACCTGCAAGCCCTCACACAGGCACTGACCTCAGGTGGTTAGATCCATATGGGAGATGGATCCATCAATGGTGAGCAGGGAGGTCCAGAGCAACCTCACATTGGCACATGAGCTGCTTGTTGTCTCTGCAGCCTCCTCTCAGGGCGCCCTGGATCATGACAGTAGCTCCTTCGTCCCTCTGCCAGTAACCGTGGCATCTGATGAGGCTGCGATACTTGGGGAGATGCACAGGCTCCACTGGCCAGAGAATGACCGCCAAGGTCAGCAAGGTCACCAAGACAACAGTGTCAGCAGGCTGGCTCCAATGCTGGTGCCAGCGAGTGGAGGGGGGTCGGGGGGGGGTGGTGTGGCACCAAGATGTAGCGCTCTTAAGTGTAAGTTTAAGGCACCATGAGCAGAAGAGGGACTGCTCACGAGTGATATTCTGTTCTGTAATATTTTGTTTATGTTTACTGGTCTGGGAATGAAGACCAGCGAAGGTTATGTTCATTTGTTTGGATTGTGTAAATGACATAAATTTTGTTTTTGTCGCAATGAACTAAGTATGTTTCACATTTTTATTTTTTTTGTGCAGGGTACGCCAGTATGTAATGCTGGATGTGGGTGGCTCTAAACTTTATTGCACAGGCACTGAGTGGACTTTGGATTCAAATGAAAGGGTCATTTCAGACATCTGGGATGGAGGCAGCAGCCCTGGCATGAGGTGGTAGCAGATCTTTGGCAGCCTAGCTGAAGGAGTGTTGGATCAAGTTGTCCCTGTCTCCCTAAAGAGCTCTGCCTCCACGCCCTGAGTGTTTTCCTCACTGTGCTCCTCTTCTCACTCACCACTGGGTTCATCCTCTGTGGCCTGTGGAGCTGCCTCAAGATTTTCTTCCTTGAGTAAGTCCCTACTTGCCAGTGCCAGATTGTGGAGAGCGCAGCATACAACCACTATCAGTGACACCCGCTCTGGGAGTTATTGTAGTG
Source organism: Carcharodon carcharias (assembly GCF_017639515.1). Lineage (NCBI taxonomy): Eukaryota > Metazoa > Chordata > Chondrichthyes > Lamniformes > Lamnidae > Carcharodon > Carcharodon carcharias. The sequence continues at coordinate 170,111,319 of NC_054471.1, forward strand.
CTCCCTCTGAATGGTCCAGGCATTGGATGCGCAGCTTCAGAAGACCTATGGTCCTCTCTATCACCGCCCTTGAGGAGCCATGACTAGTATTGTAACACTGCTCTGCCTCTGTTCTTGGGTGGCGGAGAAGCGTCATATGCCATCTTTTCAACAGATAGTCCTTGTCACCCAGCAGTCATCCATCCAATCAGACTGGAGCACTGAATAGCTGCGGCACCTGGGTGGTGTCTCAAGATATAAGCATCATGGGAGCTGCCAGGGTACCTTGCACAGACTTGCAGAATCTGCGTCCTGTGGTCATACACTATCTGGACGCTCATCGAATGGAATCTCTTCCTATTTACAAAGGCACTGTCTGACCCATTGGTGCCTTGATGGCCAAATGTTTGCAGTCGATTGCACCCTGGATACGGGGGAACACAGCAATCGCTGCAAAGCCTCTGGCTCACTCAGCCTGGCTGGCCTTGTCTGTACGGAAATGAATAAATGTCATTATCCACCTGAACAGAGCTTCTGTCACTGGTTTGGCCAAACTGTGGACAGCTGATTGGGAAACTCCACACAGATCGCCGACTGACCCCTGGAAAGAGCCGAAGGCATAGAAGTTGAGGCCACTGTGACTTTCAGAGCCACTGGCATGGGGTTTCCACCAACACAGTTGGAGGTGATCTCAGGGCCAATCATCTGACAAATGGATGTCACAGTCTCCCTGGAGAGGCGGAGCCTCCTTCGGCATTGCACCTCGGACATATTGAGGTAGCCACTAAACCCTGGCAGCAGGATAGCGGCATCTTCTGCGACCCCTTCTGCCTTGGACAACCTGCTGGCCCTGCACACGTTTTGTGCCTGCGTCTCCCCTCTCACAGGTCACTCCTCTGGGAGCTGTACAGGGACACCTGGCCTCCTCTCCCTTCTGCTCCTCTCTTCCTCTCAGAGGAGGTGACACCAGCAGAGGCCACAATCCCCATTACCAGGGTCACAGAAGGCTGTCTGATACCTGGAAGGGTCCACATGGCCAAAATCTCCCGGAGGCCTTGGAAACGCCAATGAGTCCTGAAATGAAGCCTGAAATGCTAAGACTGAAGCTCAGAACAGAGATGAAGCTGTCAAATTCAAATAAGGATAAGAATAGCTGACCTGGAAGTGCCTCTGGCCCCAGGAAAAGATCATACACTGACAACAGAATCCCTAATCGTGGGCGGGAGAAGTCATGTAGCAATAGTCTAGAAAAAGATAGGTGGGCAAATAAAGGCCATAGTTTGACTAGAGCAAGGACTATAGAACAATCGATGAATGTCTCTAGATGTAGAAATCCTTATGATTAGGAAGTTTTTGTGGCTACTCATAAATTAGAAGATAAGTCAATAAGAGAGGCGAAACAAAGACTTGGAGAGTTGAAAGGAATTTGATGCTTACTCTGCAGTGCCAGATAGGGGACAGCCAGCCTTACCTCACAGTGGATATGTGCAGAAAAAATACTTTCTGATGGGACATATAAACTAAAGCGAGACTAATGGCTTGGGGTTTCGAAGAGAGACTTGGAGATCAAGATGTTAGAGTGGACTCCCACACAGCAGGAAAAGCGATCTGGAAAGTTTTCTTAGCTCTGTTAACCACATATTTGTGGGAATGTAAGTCGATTGATATAAAAGCTGCATTTTTGCAGGGTGAAAAGTTTCAAAGAGAAGTGTTTTTGAAACTACCTAAAGAAATTAGTGATGTAGAAGGGAAGCTGTGGAAATTAAACAAGTGCATTGATAGATTGAATGATGTGTCGAGAGTATGGTATTTCTTAGTTGGGTCTGACTTGCTGAAAGTAGGTGGTATTCAGCTGAAAGCAGATCCAGCAATGTTCTACTGGTATCACAAAGAGAAACTCGCACCACTTGCCCTGCATGTGGCAGAGCCTGTAGGTTGTACATTGGACTTATCAGTCATCTCAGAACCCATCAAACTGGACTGGAAGTAAGTCAGCCTTGAGCCTGAGGGACTGCCTAAGAGAAGAAGGATAATTCAAATATCCAATATTGCCCATTTTACACTAATCCAAAATTACCCTTGTGGTTTTGCTCACTGTGTGATGCCACAGGAAATTGATGGATGCTCCAATAGTTTCTGTGTAGGTTCTCCTGACAGAATTTTAATGGAAGAATGAGCAGAGTAATGGCCATTCATGGTATTACAGTGGGAGATCGGGGAACCCATGTGGAAATTCAACCCAAAATCTTCAGGTGAAGCAAGGTTAGTGGCTGGGGAGTTAAGTTGGTTTATTGTTCCCAATGATTCCTCGCACTCCTCCAGTCAAAAATATAGAAGTGAAAAGTTTGATCAGAAGAATGAGGAGAGGCAATATAATGTCAATGACAGAATTTTAACAGGGTGCTGGACCAGAGAGACCTGGGGATGTACATGCATGAATCCTTGAACGACGGCTGGACAGCTGGCTGCTTTTTTTTAAATGGCACATTAGATCCTTGGCTTTATAAACTGAGGTTCAGAGTACAAAAGGAAGGAAATTATTGTTTCAACAGTCCCTCCCAAGTCCATAACCCCTAGCACCTAGAAGGATAAGGGCAGTAGAAGCATGGGAATACCACCATGCCAAGTGACACACTATCCTAAGTTGGAACTATATTACCATTCCTTCATCGTCACTGGGTCAACATCCTGGAAATCCCTGCCTAACAGAACTTGGGCTATACCTCCACTACGGGAACTGCAACAGTTGAAGAAGGCAGCTCCCCACCACCTTCTCAAGAGCAAACATGGATGGGCAGTAAATGCCAGTCTTGCCAGTGGCCGTCACATCCCATGAATGAATATTTAAGAAAAAAATCCCCAACATTGCTGCCCATCACAATTTCCTTCCTGGACCTCATCCTAGGTGACATTATAAATGGTTAATTCTCCCCAGCTACCAGAACCCGCTCTTTTAAAACCTGCGATCATCATTTCCTTCTGCAAAAGTTCTACCCTGAATTTCTCTGTCCTTCAAAACTACCATCATATTTCAAACTTCTTTTCCTCTCCAAAGTCATTGTACATGTTGTCAGTGAACAAATCCATGCCCAACTTGTGTGCAATTTCCTTTTTTTTTAATCAAAAGTGAAATATGGCAGATGCTGGAAATCTGAAATAAAAATTTTAAAAAGCTGGAAATGCTCAACTTGGAAAAGTTAGAAATGTAAGGTTTTAAGGACGTGAAAAGGAGAGAGTCGACAAAGAACAAAAGGGAAGATCTGTGATAAGGTGGAAAACGGAAGGGGTTAGATGACAAAAGAGTTGGTCGTGCAAGGTTAGAGGGAATGGTAATGGGACAAGTAAAGAAACAAAAGGTGGGTCTAGAGGAGGTGTGAATGGTAGAATGATGAGCAGCTGCTGTATGAGAGCAAAATCAAGAGAAAATTGAGAGTAAAACCAAAACCTGTGAAGATAAAGTAAACAAAACAGGGGCAGAGGTTAGGGTCTGAAATTGTTGAGTCTGGAAAGCTGTAAAGTGTATAATTGAAAGATGAGGTGCTGTTCCACAAGCTTACTTCAAGCTTCATTGGAACACTGAAGGAGGGCAAGGGTAGAGAGGTCAATGAGAGAGCAAAGTGGGGAATTAAAATGACAAGCGACAGACTTCTCCACCTTGCTCTCACACTGACTTCCCTAGCCTCAGCCTCCTGTAGTGCTCTAATGAAACTCAAAGTAAGTGCAAGGAACAGTAATGCATCTATCATTTAGACACTTTATAGCCTTGCAGCCTCAACACTAGACTCAAAAATTCCAGACCCTAATCTGTGCCCCATTTTGTTTCCTTTTTCTTTTCAGGTATCAGTTTTACACTAATTTTTCTTGTATTTTGCTTTCGGCGGCAACTTTTCATTATTCTGCCATTTACACCTACCTCATCTAGATTCATCTATTGTTTCTTTACTTGCCCCATTAGCATCCACTAGACTTTCACCACCAGCCTTATTGTTCTATTTAGTCTTTTCTGTCTTTCATCCTATCACTGACATTTCCTTTTGTTCTTTTTCCACTCTTCCCCCTTTCCCTTCCTTAAAAACCTATTACATTTCAGATTTTTCCCAGATCTGTAGACAGGTTATCGACTTGAAGTGTTAAGTCTGGCCGGAATTTTCCAGTCCTGTCTGCCGCAGGACCGTAAATTCCTGCCTGAAGTCAATTTGCCTTTGGCTGGTCCATCAAATTTTCTGTCCCTCCCGCGATGATTCTTGTCACAGGAAGGACAAGAAAGTTCTGGCCTCTGTTTCTCACTCCGCAGGTGCTGTCTGATCTGCTGAGTATTTCCACCATTTTTTTGTTTTTATTCATTTTTTTTAAATCTCTCCATTCAGGTTTACATCAAAAACAAAAACAGCCCTAACCAACGTCACAGATGGCATTCTCTGTGAGTGTAACCGATGGTGGTCCTCTTTCCCTCTTGATCACCCTGCAGCCTTTTACTTTGTCACCTGCACCATCCTATTCCAATGCCTCTCCTCCATTATCCAGCTCAGTGGAACGATCCTTGCTTGGTTTCACTCTTACCTATCCAATACTGCCTGGAGTATCTCCTCAATTTGCTTCTCTTCCCCTCTGCAATCCTCCAAGGATCTATCTTTAGCTCCTTTCTCTTTCTCATCTACACATTGGCCCTTGGCAACATTATCCACACACACGGGATCTGGCTTCACTTGTATGCAAATAACACCCAGTTCTATCTCTCTACCACTAATCTCAATCTTTCTGCTGCCTCTGCGTAGGCAGGCTGCTTGTCTGACTCCACTCTTGGATGAGCTGCAATTTCATCTAGCTAGTTATTGGTAAGACCGAAGCCATTGTTTTGAGCCCTTAGCCTAAGCTCTGTGCCATACCATTGATTCAATCCCCCTCCCTTGCCACAGTTTTATGTTGAACCAGACTTCACAACTTTGGTGTCCTATTTGAACATCAGCGGAGTTTCCAACCATATAATCCTCTCTATCACAAAGCCTTCCAACTAGAACCATAGGATGATACATCATAGAAGGAGACCATTTGGCATTTTATGCCAATGTTACTTTTCGAAAGTGCTATTTAATTTGTCCTACTTCCTTGCTATTTGCCCATAAATACAAACTGCCCAATGTTGAGCTCGAATTTATGATCCTCTACCAACTGAACTTGCCAGGCATGTAACATCACTCATCTCCACTCTTGTCTTCATCCATCTGCTACTGAAACCCTTATACATGCCTTTGTTACCACCAGACTCAACAATTCCAAGGGTGTCCTACAGGCCTCCCATCCTCCAAACAATTTCAGCTCATCCAAAACTCTGCTGCCTGTACCCTATCCTAAAGTAAGTCCACCTTACCCATCACTCCTTTCTTTACTGATCTACATTGACTCCTAGCTCCTCAGTCCCATCAATTTAAAATTTACACCCTTGCATTTAAGTCCCTTCATGGCATTGCCCCATTCTACTTCTGTAACCTCCTGGAGCACAAAAATCCCCTCAGAGATTTACCCTTGTTTTTCTTGTGCATTGCCCCTCCATTTAGCCACAATTGACAGTAGTGTCTTCAGCCTCCACACTCCAGAATTTCCTTCCTAAATCCCTCAACCTTTTCATCTTCCTCTTCTTCAAAAGAGGTCTTGAAACCCAATTCTTTGATCAAGGTATCTCTATATGTATTTCCCTTTTTGGCTCAGCATCCAATTTTCTTTAGTCCTGCAAATTTAGCTTGTAAACTAATCTTCACATCGTCTATCTGTAAAGTCAATGGAACATTGATTTGATAAGTCCAAAATGATTTATCTCAGCCCACACTTTTGTAAGTTTTATAAGAATATCAGCACAATCCTCCTGATTTTGAAGATTACAACAGACCAAGGTGGAACTGTGTTGGTTACACCCATATAATGCTTGCAGACCATAAAATCCATTTAGTGCTTTGAGCTATTTTGACATTTATTTGGCTTTTATCTGACCGTGAATAAAGGCATAAGCTTCATTACTAATGGGAAAGTGAAAGGCTTCAAAACTGTTGGTAGCAATTTGTTAAGTTATTAAAATATGCATATACTGTGAGCTTTAGTCTTGACTTTATATTTTGGTGAGATGTAAACTGTGGAACACATGATAAGATCAAAGCTGAGAATGAAAAGTGGGTATAATATCTAACCTGGTGAGTAGGAGGTGAGAACAAGACAGAGTTAGGCCGGTGGGAATGTACTAAATAATAACTCTCATATCCACCCACGCATTACCGCAAAGTAGAGAGGGGTGTGTAGATAAAATATTGTTTAACTGTACTTTTCCTTCCATTGCGAAATATGAAGCTGTATTAGCTGAAAAACAACAGTGGTAAATGACTTTACATTACTGACATGAACTAGTAAAATAATAGAGTACATTTGTTTTTTGTGAACTCATTATTGAGTACTGAATGAATCAACTTGGGCCTCGTTAATTCGCATGGCTGTGTGGCGAAACCTGTTGACATTTACACATCATGGCCACATGTTCTCACAAGGTACATTTGACCACAAATGGATTAAAATAATAAACAAATACTATCTGTTTTTATTTTACTTTTCTTATTGTTAGAGAGTTAGGTACTATCTTCCACTTTGATACCAACTAGTTACCATTTTCTGTTTCTTCATTTCCTGTCTTTCTGTCTTGAAGCTGCTCTAGCTTAAGGTTCCATGAACACCGATTTTCTCATTCCTAATCCAGGGTTATTGAAGTCAAATTGTCAAGCCCCAGCTGCCAATGTTAACTGATCAGCAGAGGACAGCAATCAAATTGTGGACATTTTCTTGTCTGGAATGGCAATTCAGACTAAACGACCAAAGCAGGTTGTACTAAATTATTTGATTAAAGGATATGTGGCCTTCCTCCATTGTCACTCTGATGCATGCTTGGCCTAAATAGCCAAGTGGTTATGGTACTGGGCTTGTAACCCCAAGATCAAGAGTTCAAATCTCACAATGGCAAACTATGAAACAATGTCACTCTGATGCATGAACACTACAATTGCAGTGACTAACATTTGATCATGCATGATGTATGTGTACAGTAACAAAGGACTATTACATGCAAAATGCACTTGTTACATTCAATTACTTGGAAGCAGCTCTCTTACGGCTTCAAAACACAGTGTGCAGCTTGCAAGCCTCTATCTTTGTTCAGTTATCAGTCTTAAATTTGCTTTGTCCTATATTCAGAGCTACGCTGACATCTATTGTCTGAATAAAGGTAAGATCAAACAAACCTCATAGCAGAAGAATAAAAATACCGAATGGTAAATAATCATAGAAAGAAATGTGAAATGCTCAACTTATTCAAAGAATTATTTCTTCATAAGAAAAATTAATTGCAATTGCAATTTCTATTCTGTTAAGAGAAATAACCTTTTTTTCTTTCTTTTTATTCATTTATGGGATGTGGGCATCGCTGGCTAGGCCAGCATTTATTGCCCATCCCTAATTGCCATTGAGAAGGTGGTGGTGAGCTGCCTTCTTGATCTGCTGCAGTCCATGTGGGGTAGGTACACCCAAAGTGCTGTTAGGGAGGAATTTCCAGGATTATGACCCAGCGACAGTGAAGGAATGGCGATATATTTCCAAGGCAGTATGGTGAGTGACTTGGAGGGAAACTTCCAGGTGGCAGCGTTCCCATGTATCGACTGCCCACGTCCTTCTAAATGGTAGCGGTCATGGGTTTTGATGGTGCTGCCTAAGGAGCCTTGGTGAGTTTCTGCAGTGCATCTCATAGATGGCACACACTGCTGCAACTGTTGGTGGTGGAGGGAGTGAATGTTTGTGGAAGGGGTCCAATCAAGTGGGCTGCTTTGTCTTGGATGGTGTCAAGCTTCTAGAGCATTGTGGGAGCTGCACTCATTGAGGCAAGTGGAGCGTATTCCATCACACTCCTGATTTGTGTCTCGTAGATAGTGGACAGGCTTTGGGGAGTCAAGAGGTGAGTTACTCGCTGCAGGATTCCTAGCATCTGACCTGCTCTTGTCACTGCAGTATGGTTAGTTTAGTTCAGCTTCTGGTCAATGGTAACCCCCAGGATGTTGGGGGATTCAGCAATAGTAATGACATTGAATGTCAAGGGGCAATGGTTAGATTCTCTCTTGTTGGAGATGGTGATTGCCTGACACTTGTGTGGTGTGAATGTTACTTGCCACTTGTCAGCCCAAGCCTGGATATTGTCCAGGTCTTGCTGCCTTTGGATATGGCCTGCTTCAGTATCTGAGGAGTCGCAAATGGTGCAATCATCAGTGAACATCCCCACTTCTGACCTTATGATGGAAGGAATGTCATTGATGAAGCAGCTGAAGATGGTTGGGCCGAGGACACTACCCTGAGGAACTCCTGCAGTGATATCTTGGAACTGAGATGATTGAACTCCAACAACCGCAACCATCTTCCTTTGTGCTAGGTATGACTCCAACCAGTAGAGAATTTAACTGCTGATATCCATTAACTCCAGTTTTGCTAGGGCTCCTTGATGCCACACTTGGTCAAGTGCTGCCTTGATGTCAAAGGCAGTCAACCTCACCTCACCTTCATAATTACTATACAAGTACAGGAACGTCATGGTGTTCACTGCATTTAGATGATGCGCCAGATAGCGAGATGTTGTTACCAGGCTATTAACGCCACAGTGACGCATCTCGGACAATAATGTCAGGATTTTTACATTTAACTATGCATCTGCCCTCATTATTTTGATAGTAAATTCTCGCCTAACGCAAAGTAGCCCATGTACAAAACTAATCTAAACTCTTGGATAGATATTAGTATGCATTGTGCCCATTATCAGGAATAAACCAGGCATAAATCAGACCAATTTAGCAGCAGACAACCTGTGCTTAACTTACACGGGTTGTGGTCCCACTTCTAAGTTAGTGAGGGCGTGTCTTTTTAGCTGTCCCAAGTGTATACCTAAAACAATCTTGGGCCCCTTGAATATGTTAATTAGGGACCCAACATCTGCAGAAAGACCCATCTGCAAAATGAGTCACAGGTGAGCAAGCGTTGGGCCTGCCCCACTCAGGATTCTTTCCAACCCTCACAGTCATCAATTAAACTGGAGTTTATTTGAAATTTTTTCTGTTAAAAATCTTTCTCTAGAGCTCGGAAGTGCAGGGGTGCGCTACAGCCTCCAGAGTCCTTACAATTGCAAAGCCCTCTGTTCACTTGTTGTCTACTCCAACCTCCCTACCAGAACTTGCCTGACAACCACTGCTAGCAAGGTAGATGGCCAGAAACTGGCCTTCCTCATGGGTCGAGCTGCTTGTGGAGAACAGGCAAGTGGTAGTAGCTTGGTTCCAAAATGTAAATGAGGCCCATGGTCCAATTTCTAGTAATCAGTGGGCTTCCTATTTCGAGCACACGCTGTTCCCGCTGTGCCAAGTTGGGGCCAAAAATAGGACCTCAGATAAGCTCAGCAAAAACAGGGAGTTTATCAAAAATTCAGTCACACCTATCAAGAGGGTTGAGAAAAAAATATTCTGATAATGACATAGCACAGACTTAAACCAGGGTCCAGTGTTTACACAGGTGAAATCCAGACTGAGCACTCAAAAAAAGCTGTTCAATATGTGCAAAATATTTCGCTCATGAAAGTACAAAAACAATTGGGATCATTTTGTACACATGTGACAGCCTCATAATTGTTCCTACACACAACCTTTTGTTTTACAACTCAAGACTAAAAAAACCAGAGTGTATTCTGTCTCACTCTCAAATATTATTATTAAGCATTTGCACAGAATGTACACAAAGAGATCTTTCCATGTTATTTATTCCCCTGGGAGAGCATGGGTAGAATCTTCTTGTTGGCATGTGGGGGTGGGCCCCGCATACCCACGCGTAAAATGGTGCACAGTGATGTCAGGTATCCGAACTGACTTGACCGGGCGTCATTCCGATCTTCAGTTCGGCAGGCTCACACCGGAGTCGGCTGCGTGCCCATGGAACTGTCAAAGGCCTATTAAGGCCATTAACCACCTAACTGAAGTCGTTCTCAGGGCTGCCCGTCTAATCTTAAGATTGGCGGGCAGGCGAAGAGCCCAGGCGGCCTTCGCATTTTTTTATGGAACTTCATCCACGGGCGGCATGAGGCTTCACGAAGGGTTTATAACTTCAATAAAAATTTTAATTAAAATTCATTGACATATCCCAGCTCATGTGACTCTGTTACATGAGGGGACATATCTGAATAACTTTTAAGTTCTTTTTTTCAAGTTTTCATAATCAAATTAATCTCCCTGAGGCAGCTCCGTGCCTTAGGGAGATTTCTGCACTCTTTTGCGCGCACGCCTGTCCATGTAAAATGGCGGCGCGCAGCCGATCCCTCCTGCCCAGCCCACTCTAAGGGGAGAAAATTCTCCCCCTTAAGTAACAACAGGTAAGTAGTCCCAGGAGAAGAAATCTGAAATTACTCTTAAACCCTGAAGGTAATTGGGTAAAACTCCCAGATATCAATCCAACATTCCAGTTTCATTTTGAAGATGAAACTCCCAAAGGCCCAGGATTGAAGCCATAATGCTGAATATTCAATCATCCATGCCCATGCTTATCCCTGTAATCTTCAATCTCCTCTTATATAAACGGATTTTCATCCAGCTGATTATATTAATCTGACCATAGCTGGACAGCTTTGCCATTCTGAGGTGAACTGAATGGCTCCATTATGTTTGTCATAGGTTCTAAGGGATGTGAAAAACAGTGAGTTAAACTGAAATGATTTTATGGACTAGATATTTCAGTGGTCATCGCACTGACCATTCACCCCTGGAAACTGGATTTGTTTATAATCGATGAGTGAATGATAAGGCCAAAAGATTCTTCAGTCTGCAGTTTGTGATGGTTCTAAGCAGAATTTTTAGGCCCTGATGAGGCAAGCACAGAGGGAAACAGGCATGTTGCCATGAAGTCACAGCCATTTTATTTTTTGAAAAATTATTTTTTAAAAACCTTCAACTGCAGCTTTATAATTTGAAATGAGACAGCAGAAACTGCTTTAAATATGTGAGACCGCCTTCCAAGGTGAAAGTAAGAAAAGCAAACAAGACCTACCCCGCCCCTCCCCCAACCCCCACAAGCAAGTGTGAAGAGAGAGACATACATCGAAACCCAACCCGAAGGAAGATATTAAAAATGCAAACTGCTGAACTTTAATCAACTGAAATCCTATTAAGACAATGAGGAACTGCTAGCCAGACAGGATGTAGAACCAGCAGACACTCAAACCCCCTTTGGAGGATGAAAGAACGCCATCTCCTGTTGGTTTCTACTATCTTGAAAAGTTGTAATTGAATTCCTTTGGAACATACAGCGAGCAGAACTTTGAGAATTGGGTTTGTCAAGCAGAAGCAGAGGAATTGGAAGAAGCTGCGAATGGAGCAGTAAGGAATCTCTCTCTCTTTCTCTTCAGTTAAGGAAAGCCCTGCCTCTACAGTCTAAAAATCCAGCACAAGAGATAAAGAATGGCCATCAGAAAGAACATCAGGAGAAACTCATTGGCCAGAGGTTCCTGGCCCTGTTGGCATCAGGTGTCATGGCGGGCAGGGGGGCGGGTGTGGGGGGGCACTTTGGAGAGAAGGCCAGAAATTGGTTTCAGGCCGGCGTGAAAGCACAGCGGGATCATCCGATGGTGTACATCATGGCAGAAGGCCTGACCGGAATCGTCCCTCCACACCAGGGGACAGGATTTTTCGCTCAGTGCGTGGGTGCACGCCCGACATGCCCAAGCGTGAAAGAAGCCGCGTTGATGTCAGCTGAGCGTGCCGACGTCAACGCTCACTCTCGCGATAGTTCAGTTGGGGGACATGTGCCAGAGCCGGCAGCGTACCTGCCGACAATTAAAAGGCCTATTAAGGCCATTAAGTTAACAATTGTGCTGAATTTTCCACTGCTCGTTCTACCTAACGGTTGGCAGGCAGGCGAAAAGGCCAAGCAGCCTTTACATTTTTTTAGGAAACCTCATCCACAAGCAAAGAAACATGGGCCAGGATTTCCTGGTCGGCAAGTGGGGGGGGGCAGGACACAATGTTGGGCAGAACTCCCGACTTCACCGTGCCTCATTTCAATTATGAGGTTGGCGGAGGCTCAGCCGAATCAGCTGTGTGCCCGCCGACCTGTCAATGGCCAATTGAGGCCATTGGCAAAGTAATTAATGCGATTAACGGACCTGCCTGTCCACCCTTAATGTTGGCAGGCTGGCCGGGAAACCTGGCGGAGATTGGAAAAAGCAGGAAACCTCATCCACGGGCGGGATGAGGTTTCGTGTAGGTTTTTAAAATTTAACAATAGTGTATTTAAAAGTGATGGACATGTCCCAACTCATGTCACAGTGTCACTTCAGGGCACATGTCAGGGAAATTTTTTTTTTTCTGTTTTTAAGATTTTTTATTGTGTAGCCAATCTCCCTGAGGCAGCGCTTAGCCTCAGGGAGATGAGTGCGATCTGCGTGCATTCCTGCACTCTCGGCTCAGGGAATTCTTCCCCCCACCTATCCCCCCCACACCTGCACAGCGAGCGCATGGCACTTCCTGGCGGACGTCATGCTGGACGGGCCTTAATTGGCCCTCCCATGTAAAATGGTTGCGCGCCCTCGATTGGGGGGCCGATCGGATGCACGATTCCACGCGCCCGCTCCTGGACTTCCCCCTCAGATGGGGCGAAATTTCTGCCCATAAAATAAAAATCTTACACTTGAATTAAAAACATGTCCCACGCGTGTGACAGAACTGAGGGTGGGCGTGGTAGGAGGGAATGGTGAGTATGAGAGGGGGCAGAGTGAGCCGGTAGGGTGGGAGGCTGAGGGTGTGACAGTATTGGTAAAAGGGATGGCGAGGGTGGTGGGCGGGGACTCGGAGGCAGACATGAACCCTGGGGGTGGGAAGGAGGAGATCAAGGAGGTCAATGTGGATGGGGGTGGGATTCTCAGGAAGGTAGAGAATGTGCACGTTCACCTGGACATCCTGGAAAGACAAGGGTTCGGGCTGGTAGGTGACAGTGGGGAAGTGCTGCATGGGAGTGTGATCAGTGGATGGGCTGAGATGCAGGTCAGCTCAGATGGACAACTGAAAGTGAACCCCAGCAGGCAGCATTCAAAATGCTCAGGACATTGAGATGAGTGTGGTGGAGGAAGGATTCACATGCATGGGAGAGTGCTTGCACGAGGCTCTGAAAGGCCCTGCCATGCACACGCTTCCCCCTCCAGAATCACTGGTGGTCCGGCTGTGTGCAGCTGAACTGCTAGTAGGGGGTGGATGCAATGGGAGGACTCGCGAAGGCTGTGAATGAAGCTGAAAGATACCATTACACATTATTCAGTGAAAGTCAACATATTTTCAGATCAGGTGACAAAATGTGTTCACCCGTGTAACCACTTGTGTTCAGAATTTCTTAACTTTTCTCAGCCTACCACTTCTTCTAGGTGCTGCCCTGACATCCGCAGCAGGGGTGGAGACAGCCTGTGCAATGGTTGACCCTGTTGCCTCTGATGACTTCGGCGTGCATCCTCTGGAGAACCGAGGCCTTCAAGGCCCCGTTTGCTTTGACTGTCCTCCTATGGGCCAGCTGCTCCCTCTGTGGTGACAGAGGACGAGGTTGAGGGGTTCACAGGAAAAGGGGACTCAGGTGGAGCGGACAGCCTCTAAGATTCCTGAGTGGATGACCCAGGGGTGTCTAGCAGCTGCTCCTCCTCCCTTTGGGTGCCCAAGGGCCCCAGCCTGACTCCTTGAAGGGAAGGGGCACCTGGAGGGACTTTGAGGTGCCCCATTTCCCTCTCGGCGTTGTCATTGCAGGAACTCACCCATGGCTACCATGATGGAGTGAAGGTCTGCTCACATCGCGGTTTTCTGCTGGACCAGGGTCTCCATGACATCTGCCATTCTTCCCATGGAGACCTCCATACACATACATGTGGGCAGCACTTCATCAAAGAGCAGGCAGGTGCACTCCTCCATCTTGCATGGCCTTCTGTTGAGGGCTTCCAACAACTATGCATGATGGCCCCCCTGTGAGTCAGACCTCACAGATGCCTCTCTGAGTGCCAGAGAGCTCGGTTGAACCTGCCTCCTTGCATTGCAGACACTTGTCCGTGCGGTGACCACCAGATTGTGAACCGGAGCCTGCTCTAGATCTAGGTCCCACCGAGGTGTGTGTCTCTGCGCTGGCGGAGGGTGTGGGTAAGCGCTGTTATTGGTCTTCCAGGCTGCTTATTTCCAGCTCCTCAATGGAGGAGATGTCCTCTTGGCTGAAGGTGATGTGAATGGAGCCAAGGGACTGGCTGGCTGAGGGTGTCAGTCACTTGGCAGAGTTCCCTGTGAACCAAAGTAGAGATAATTAGTGCATGGCAGCAGAATCAAAAGCAGGAGAGAGAGAGCACTCACAGTTGCGTTGAGAGAGGGATGAGGTGGTGCAGGATCCTCACATGGGTGTTCACCGCAAACCTCACCATTGCTGCAGGCACGGTCCATGTCCTCACCAGTCAGCATGATAGCATGCACCTCAAAGTGAGTGAGAGGCCTAATCTGGGCCACTCCACCCCAGGTCTGGAACCTCTCCCTCCTATTGTGAGCCAGCTTCTCCTGCATGAGAACAGATGTAGAGAGTGTGAGCAGGACGTATGACACTGAGTGGAATGTTTGTGTGGTGAGCGGAGACATGGATGGGGTGAGGACGCGAGATCCAGAGGATATCAGCCTGATGGAGGTGTGAGTGTGTGTGTGAGTTAGTGGTATTGTCCCTTGAGGTGTGAGATCCCTGTGGATGCGTGATGGGTTTGGGAGTTTGTATTAAGCATGATGAGGTGGTTGTCTTACCTGGCTGAATGGATGAGAGCATTCACCCTCTTCCTGCACTGGATGGCTGACCTACTCTGTGCTCTGGTGACAATGAGCCTCACTGCCACTGCCTCCCAGGCCAGATTGGTGACTCTGGTGGAACTCTTGCAGCCAGAGCGCAGGTAGAGGACATCACAGTGACCTTCCACTGCATCCAGCAGGTGCCTCAGAGCCACTAAATTTGGGGGTTGTCATCTTCTTTGCTTTTGGGGCCATCTGTCGTCTGGAGCAGCCCTGGTCTGTAGACATGAAGTAGGCTGCACTCTGGTATGTTTTAAATATGGCACCCGGAGCAAGGAAGTGTTGAGGTCACAATGTGGCAAGCAAATCCAATTCTGCCTGCCGGCAATCCCCGGCGTGTTTCCCGTGAATGCATTAATAATGAGATGGGACACACCGGGAATGGGACAATACGGTGTGAAAACCCACCATTGTGGCCGGCAGGTAAAACGGCTTTTCTCCCACCCGCTACCGCACTTTGTGCAAATCTGGGATGATTCCACCCATTGATTTCTGGAAGACAGATTATGGATTTAAAGAAAGGAAATTGTCTCCAGCAAATGCAGTTTCAACTCCAGGACTTTAAAAGGAACCAGTTAATTTAAAACAGCTGCAACGTTCAACAATCTACTCCTCCCGGACAAGCAAAGGACACTAACTTTCCTTACACAGTCAGGAATGCTCTGCCTGGGAGGGTGGTGGAGGTGGGTTGCCTCACATCCTTTAAAAAGTACCTGGATGAGCACTTGGCACGTCATAACGTTCAAGGCTATGGGCCAAGTACTGGTAAATGGGATTAGGTAGGTAGTTCAGGTGTTTCTGACATGTCAGTGCAGACTCGATGGGCCGAAGGGCCTATTCTGCACTGTGTGATTCTGTGATACTTCTCGTGTGTGTGTGTGCGTGTGTGGCGGGTGGGGGGTGTGTTTGTGTGTGTGTGTGTTGTGGGGGGGTGGCATCATCTTTTAATAATATTTCCCTCAGGGTTAGTAGCTAATAAACTTGCTCTTTCTTTGACTCCAGAAAACTTCATGATTGGCTACTTATTGCTCACTGCATAGAAAGTTTAAAAATTTGGATTTGGAAGAGGCAACCACAGGGAAAAGAAATTTAAAAACCTTTGTTGTGACCAACCAAGGAGGCTGAATAGAGGGGAAGACAGTTCACTCCCCTTCACCTGGTCATAACAATGTAAATTCACCCTGCTGGCCAGTGTGAAAGTTTGCCATCTCCGTTCTGCCCCAGGGCCATTTTCTGTAGCCAACTGACCTCATTAAAGGCCAATTAAAGTCTATTGTCAGACACCAACTGGAATTTTCTAGTCAGCTTGCAGTCCCCGGAGGCATTGGGTTAACAGTGTAACCACCAGGAGACCAGCGCAGCCAGTTTAGAGGCCCTCCTGTTCTGCCTGGCTACAGATACAGCCACAGGCCAACCCTGTGAAAGGCTGATGAGGCCTTTTTTAATTCAAAATCCCATCTCGGGGCATCCTTCCTGTCATTTACCTAGAATTATCAACTTCTGCTCCTCCCAATCTGGAGGGCCTCCTATTGGTTCTCCAGCTTCGAGAGCACACCCAGCACCCAGAATTGGACAGCGAGTCCACCCTCTGGCTACTGGTTGTCCAGTTTGGTGAAAATCACAGCTGGGCAGCTGTTCTCCACATGTGCAATCTTCTGACCCCAATTTGCCATGAACGTGTGGCCCTGAAGCTGGCAAGGAAAATCCTGCCTATGGGTTGGGAAATTTCACCCCTATGTGGAATGTTTCATTGCTCAGATTTAATAACACTCATCCTGGTTAAAGAAGTTTTAGTACTCACACTGTGTACTTAATGCTGCACAAATTTCAACACAGTTCAATTATACCCTCGAATGAAAGAACTCATGCTTCTAAATGCACAGATTAATAGTTTTCTGTCTTTACGGCAGCATGAAATCTGTTCTCAACAACGTCTGTTATATTTGTAACCAGTAAGTTGTCAGCCTTGTCTCAAGGTCTTGCTTGTGCATTAGGGTAAGTGTTCAAATGCCACTCTAAAGACTTGATCACATAATTCAGGTTAACATTCCAGTGCAGCACCGAGGGAGTGCTATGTTTCAGATTAGACATTAAAAGATAGCCCTTTCTCAGGTGTACCTTAAAGATCCCTAAGGACTATTTCAAGAAGAGCAAGGAGGGTTCCCTCAACTGGCCAACATTTATGTCTCAATCAACGCCTCTGGTGGCCATGCCTTCATTTGCCTAGGCCCTAAGTTCTGGAATTCACTCGCTACACTTTGCTACTCTCTACCTAACTTTCCATATTTAAAGGGTGCCCCTGCCCAGAGCTGGCACTCTCTAAGGGACTGAGAGCTGCTGCAAAGTTATGGCTGCCAAAGTGGGGAAACACGCTGGTCTCAAATTTAGCGACGCCTCCCTCAGGTGCCTACTGCTGTGCAGTCCTCTATCCCTGCTTTGGGTGAAGACCAACAAGCAAGGTCACCAATCCAGCATGGGAGGTGGTGGCAGCAGTGGTCAACACCCTTTGGAAGAGGACAGCCGCCTAGTGCTGAAAGAGGATGAATGATCTCCTCCGTTCCACCAGGGATTCTTCCCATCACTCTCGACTCACACACGCACAAACCCATCACACATCCACAGGGATCTCACTCACTGCCAGTTCAAGGAATATCACTATTCACTCTGTCACACACACCTTCATCTAACCTGTGCATTGTGTCTTCATCTCAACCATGGCACCACTCACCACCCATACGGGCCAGGAATCCTTATTATCTGGCCTGGCAGATGTCCTGTTTACACTCTCTCCATCTCTATTCATGCAGGACAAGCTGGCACACAACAAAAGGAAGAGGTCATAGACTGGTGGAGGAATGCCCAACATCAAGGTCCTCACAGACTTTGAGAATAGTCATCCAGCTGGCCCACAACAACCTGGACCATTCCTGTGCTGATGGTGAGGTTGGCAGTGCTCAATCAAGTGATGATCCAACAGTGCAACATCCATCAGACAGCGATACTGTGAGTTAGTTTCCCTGTTCCGCAGTCCCCTGCCATGCACCAATTATCTCCCCTTGCATTCACAGGCATATCTGGGAAGCAGCCGAGGTTGTCCATGACCCAGGTCCTCGACTCACACCCCGATGACACCTCAGAAGAAGAATCTGATGACAACCTAATGGAAGTCCCATCACAGCGCTCACCCACACCCTCCACCAACACAGAAACACACACCTTGGTGGGACCTGGTTCGAGAATGGCCTCGGGATCACAATCTGGTGAGCACATCGCACAGTCTGATCCACAGTAGGCGGAGGCAGGGACTTCCCAGGTTTCTGGCACTTGGAGGACTGCTGGAGGCCAAAAGTCTGCAGTGTCAAAATCAGATGAGGAGCCTCTGGACTCGGTCATACCTCAGTTGCTGGAGCTGCAAAGCAAGCTCAGGAACATCAAGAAGAGATGTCCGCTGCACTCCTCAGATTGCAAGGCACAATGGAGGAGTCCGTCCGCCATCAGGCTGAGGCGATAGCGCCGGCATGCCAATGCATCAAGGTCAACACTGGTAGGATGGCAGCCGCCATGGAGTCCTTGGTCCAGGATATTGGTCCTGCACTGATGCACAGGCTGAACTCTATCACTGATGTCATAGTTGGCCTGCAACAGCGTCAAAACGAGAGGGGTGTGGAGCAGATTGATCTCAGCCACTGTGTAAAAATTGAGCGCTGCAGTCACTTTCACAGCCACTGGCAGTGGATGCCCTCCATCTCCCCATGGTGCCAAATCCTGCAGCAGGTGGTATGTGTTGATTGACCAGTTTCCTAGACACATGCAGTCTTCAGCAACACTGGTTCTCGGTCATCTGTAGGAATGACAAACACCATCTATAGACCCTGGGCCTAGCAAGGCGCCTACAAGTGACAGCTCACTGTGGATCTTCAGCTGCGTGTGCAGCAGGCCCAGCCACCCCTTCATCTTGAGGGAAGTGCTCCTCCCTTTGCTGAGCCAGGTTCCTCTGCCACTCTCTTTTTCATCTTTTCTGCTCTTCGTAAGCCATGAGGCAGACCGCTAAATCACCAGGCACCATGATCCTGATGTTCTCCTCCTGCAAGATCAAAGAGAGAGATGTGTGGATTAGCATATGTGTCCTAAGAACCTCTCTTGGTGAAGTCTGAAGGCTCCTTCCTGTATTCTGGAGTGTGCTGGACACCACTTGGATGGCCAGTGTGTAGTGCGCTTCATGACTGTCTGAAACCCCACCCACCTCCACCCCACTCCACTTGACTGATTGGCAGCAGATTTCTCACTGGACTGCATGCTGTGCTCTCAGCTCAGGCACAGGCATTCTCCTAACCCACACTGCAAGGCTGCACTGTTAGCTTGAACCATGAGGGATACTGGTCCAAACCTTAATAAAGACATTGCAAGGGGCTGTGAGCACCTCCACCAGTGCCTGCGCCATGGCCAGCTTTCACAAGGGGATTCTACAACTTGCCCAGTCGGCCAATTGTTCTACTGCCTCTAAAACACACATTAATTTGCAGCCTTCACCCAAAGGGTGAACAGTTCTGGAGCATTTGGTGGCACGTTCACATTTTTGCATCACTTGAATGGGCAGAAAAGCTTCAGAGGCCCGATTCCAAGCATATCAATGGAGTTGCTGCTGAACGGCCTCAGCTGCGGACGAATCTTCCCTTTTGACAAGCTTTTCCAAGTCCATGGCCTCTTCCCTCATCCCCCTTTCCTCCACTACCCACCCCCCTAACCCCGCCCCCCCAAACAACGCCGGTGTGTGCTTGAGTACTTCCTTTAGTCTGTGCTGCCTTGCCCCCAACCACCCACCCCGTCTCTGGCCTGACCCACACTGGAGCCCTTACCCCGGCACCGCACTGAAAGCCAGCCGGGAAAAAGCGACTTGCTTCTGAACCCCATGAATGCACAGCGCTTCTTCCTTGATGTCCTATGAGTGATACTCGCAAGCACAGCACAAGGTTGTGTGCAGTCGCCTCTGAGTTCCCCTTGAAGTTCAGGTTGCCAGGTGCATGTCGTTTAATAGCAGTCGTGAAGCACGGTGATCTGAAGTCACACCGACACGAGCAGTAAATTTGACGTGGTGGGATGATTCCGGCAAGCAGGGCTTATAGTTTGATGCAAATGTATTAACGTGGCAGCGGGAAACGTGGCCCACCATTGATGGGTGCAGCAGACGGTCGCAAACTGGTTTCATGATGGCGTAAAACCGATTTTTGGCCTTCTTACCATGTTGTGTCCACTCCCACCCACCAGGACGCCCAATGCCAACTGGGCCAAAAATTCCAGCCATTTTCTGAGTTTCCATTGTGACCACATCTTAGCAGTCATGAATGGTGCTGAACATTGTATAATCATCAGCAAGTATCCCCACTTCTGACCTTATGATGGAAGGAAGGCCGTTGATGAAGCGGCTGAAGATAGTTGGGCCTAGGACACTACCCTGAGGAACTCTGGGTCGCGTCCTAGGCCCAATCATCTTCAGCTGCTTCATCATTGACCTTCCTTCCATCATCAGGTCAGAAGTGGGCATGTTTGCGGATGATTGCACAATGTTCAACACCTTTTGTGACTCCTCAGATACTGAAGCAGTCTAAATCCAAATGCAGCAAGACCTGGACAATATCCAGGCTTAAGCTGACAAGTGGCAAGTAACATTCATGCCACACAAGTGCCAGGCAATGACCATCTCCAACAAGAGAGAATCTCACCATCACCCCTTTACATTCAATGGCATTACCATCACTGAATCCCCCACTATCAACATCCTAGGAGTTACCATTGACCAGAAACTGAACTGGACTAGCCACATAAATACTGTGGCTACAAGAGCAGGTCAGGGGGTAGGGATCCTGCAGTGAGTAACTCACCTCCTGACTCCCCAAAGCCTGTCCACCATCTACAAGGCACAAGTCACTTGCCTGGATGAGTGCAGCTCCAACAACACTCATGAAACTTGGCATCATCCAGGACAAAGCATCCCACTTGATTGACACCCCATCCACAAACATTCATTCACTGCACCACTGACGCACAGTGACAACAGTGTGTACCATCGACAAGATGCACTGCAGGAATTCACCAAGTCTCATTAGGCAGCACCGTCCAAACCCCAGACCACTACCATCTAGAAGGACATGAGCAGCAAATGCATGGTAACACCGCCACCTGAAAGTTCCCCTCCAAGCCACTCACCATCCTGACTTGGAAATATATTGCTGTTCCTTCACTGTCACTGGATCAAAATCCTGGAACTCCCTTCCTAACAGCACTGTGGGCATACCTACACCAGATGGCCTGCAACAGTTCAAGAAGGCAGCTCACCACCACCTTCTCAAGACAGTCAACAAATGCTGGCCTAGCCAATGATGCCCACATCACGTGAATAAATTAAACAAAAACATTCACATTTTTTAAAATACTGCCAGTGCATATAAACAAACCAATAAAAGCCCACCCTGGTTTGATCCTGCAGAGGTCACTAAAACTAGATTCAATGGGAATCAGCATAACCCCTCTCCCACATGATGTCCTGGCCTAGACTCCCGATCGGTCAAGGAGCCTCCCTTTACACCGCTAATTGGCTATCTTCCTGTCAGGCGGCCACTAATAGACCATCCAATGCTTGATTCACTATGCTGAGACAGCGAGGCAGAACTGAGGACACCACACACTTTCCATTCTGACTCCCTCACATGCCTGAAAACCATAAAAACCAGCCCATAGTCTTTCCAGCCTTGAAAGGAGGTGACTAATGGTCTCCACGGAGGAATGCAAGATGGTAAAAGGTATATAAAAGATAAATGTGGAACCTAAGAGATGATTCACCATTATGCACACCCAGAGGGAAGTGGCACCCATAGGTAGTCCACCTTATGAATTCATGGGCTTGCAGCTCGTGACATTAATTTTTAAGGTTGGGAAATCACAGGCTGTGCGCCAGTAAGTTCCTGAGATACACTCGCAGGGAGCTGTACTCCTCGCAGGGAGCTGTACTCCCTGCTGGGAGCACTGGTTAATGGGATTAGCCCTATTATTTCTAATTAACCTATAACGATGCTGGATCAAACCAGTGAAATATATATTTCAAACTAATTTTCACACATTGTTGAACACACAGAATTGGCATCAAGGTTACGTACAACATAAAAATCATTGGAATCATGTAGAAGCAATTGGAGGCTGTGATGTGGGAACTATGGATGATTTAGGAATGTCGAAAGACCTTCATCATCAGTAATTATTCTTTGGTCTTGTGACATAGTAGCTCACCATTAAATAGAGAATAATTGATAAATGCAAGATGACAATCTAACTTCAGGGTTCCAGTGGGATGGGGTATCTTACAATAATACACCTGCAGTACAGAGCTCTATCTGCCAGAATCATGTGCCAGGGTGTACAGCCCCATGAATTTCCATTTATTTTCCTCCAGAAAATGATCCAAAGCAGGAATATGATTCATAACTTTAAATTAAATTTAAACTTAACTTAACTTAATTTAACTGAAATTTAAGCAGGTTCCTCTACAGGTCTCCACAATCTCCTGCCAAACATTCCAATATTCATTTTCCAGACAATCCCTTGTACAAACCGGGGGAATTGTCCCCTGCAAGCTGTAGTTCTCAGTGCAGAGGCAGGCAGCCAAAGTGTTCCTCATTGTCTTGCTGTGAAAATGATCACAATAAACTTTTGTTACATAACCAGTGGGAGATAATTTGTCATTCATTAACAGGCAAAGGTACAGCTGATATATGCTGTATTCCAGCAACATATTTAATTCGTCAACCTTGAATTAAAATTCTTATCAACGCGTACATTACAAATGGGCGGTGACCTGTGGGTTAATTGGCAACCTGCTGAGCTATAGGATTGCTTGTTTTCTTTTAACCCATTATACATTAGTTGGCATTGATATAAGAATGGGTAATACACTGGGTCTGTTGCTGATGACTCTCTGACATTGGGAAGTGGTTGGTAAAGAACGTATTCGTGTGGATTATAAGTCACCCTCTACCACTTTGCAGTTTAAATCAGTATCCTTAAATACTGTAAATCAGCATATAGATCCTGAAAATCAGCATATAGAATGATTTTTCTCATCTTCATGATAGTTAATTAATGCTAATGATCTGTAAAGTGACAGGTTGTGAAGAATTAAACTACTGGAGCTTCTCTTCTTAGGCAGTCCCTCAAGACTGAGGATCACTTGCTTCCGCTCTGGTTCGATGGACTCTGAAATGACTGGCAAGTCCAATGCACGATCTGCAGAGTTGAAGAGTTGGGTAGCTGGGTTGCTTGGAAATTTGTGCACTCCCTCAGGTGACTCGACTTCGCCTCTGCATGTTCCAGGCAAAATGTCACAATATACTTGTTGCACTCCCAAACCAACCTTCTCCACTTCAATCAGTCAGAAGCCAGGGTCTTCCATGAGTCAGTGGGTATGTTTGACCTCTTAAGGGATGCTTTGAAGATACCCCTAAAATGGTTCTGCTCTCCGCCTGGGAGTCTCCTGCCATGGCCAAATTCCAAGTAGAACAGTTGCTTCAGGAGCCTGATGTCAGGTATACGAATGCCATGTTCTGCCCAGCAGAGCTGGTTTGAGTGATTAGTGCCCTAATGTGGGCAAGTTGACCAGGGAGAGGACACTGTTGTTGGACCACCTTTCTTACCACTGGAACTGGAGGGTCTCGCGAAGGCACCATTGGTGGTACTTCTCTAGTGTTTTGAGGTGCCTGCTGAGGTTGTACAAGCCTTTGAAGCATATAGGAGTGCAAGGATCACTGCTGCCCAGTCTTAGTCTTGGGTTTGAGATCCTGATCCTCAAATACTCTTTTCCTCCGTCGGCTGAAAGCTGAGCTGGAACATTGGAGGCAAAGATGAATTTTGTCATCTATGTACTGGAACGACCCAGTTATTGGCTTGAGAACAGCGTAGGATTCATCCACAAGGAAATGCATGTTTTTTTTATTAGACTGGTTTAGTAGTCAACAACAAAAACAATGTGCACCTATGTAACATCTTAACATAGCAAAACAAGGTGTTTCACAGAAGTGTGATCAAAAAAATTCACATCAAACAACATAAGGAGATATTGAGACAGATAACCAGCAGCTTGATTGAGGAGGGAGGTTTTAAGAAAGAAAGGAAAGAGAGGTTTAAAAGAAAGACAGAGGTAGAGAGGTAGAGAGGAATAGAGAGGGAATTCTAGAGCTTAGGGCCTGGGCAGCTGAAGGCACAGCTGCTGATGTGAAGTGATGAATATTGGGGATGCCATGAGTCCAAAATTAGAGGAGCACAGCTATTTCAAAGGGCTCTAGGGCTGGGGGAAGATACAAAGATAAGGAAGAGCCAAGTCATGGAGGGATTTGAAAACAAGTTTGAGAACTTTAAAATTGGGGCATTGCTCAGCTGGCAGTCAATGTAAGTCTGTGAGCACATTTGGTCATGTGTAACAGGACTTCATGCGAGCTAAGATACAGACGGGGCTTTAGATGGACTTCATATACACAGGGTGGAAGATGGGAGGCCACCCAGAAGAACAATGAAGTAGTTAAATCCAGAGATAACAAAGGTATAGATGAAGGCTTCAGCAGCATATAAGCTGAGGCAGGAACAAAAGCAGGCGACATTACAGAGGTGGAGTTTACCATGGTCACGGTCACATAGGATGTCATTTGTGACTTTGTAAGCAGCCATTCCAGTACTGTGGCAGGGGATGAAACCTAAATGGAGGGGCTCAGATATGGATCTGCTTTTTAGGCATATAATAATAAGGTAGAAATTGAAGTCAAAGACCCTTGCCCCTCTCCCCCTCGTCTTAAAGATGTTTCATGCATCAAAGTAATTTTCCAGAATCAGATGAACAAGC
Organism: Carcharodon carcharias; assembly: GCF_017639515.1. Taxonomy (NCBI): domain Eukaryota; kingdom Metazoa; phylum Chordata; class Chondrichthyes; order Lamniformes; family Lamnidae; genus Carcharodon; species Carcharodon carcharias. The sequence continues at coordinate 170,136,069 of NC_054471.1, forward strand.
AAATCATCAGGAGGTGTAGGTTTAAGCGCAGCAGCAGACTTCTGTTATGACCTTAAGGAAAATTTTGAATCCACCAGTGCCAAAGTCAAGACCTGCCAGCTGCTTCTGCTAGTTGTGGGCAGATGGTGCAACTCCAATCTCTACACTGATCCAGCAAGTGTGCCACACATTCACTTGTGCTGCACTTCATCATCTGACCCTAACTTGAAATTTATGATAGTCCTCTTTATTTAGGGTGTTAAAACTGACTTTTGATAAGATTTACTGCCAAAATGTAAAGCCAGCTCATTAGCATGGGCCATGAGGGACATGCTTTAAGGACTGATCCTTGTCAGCGACAGTCTCTCAAATTAGCCTGGAAACAAATCTAGAAACAAAAATATATGGAATGTTTGTGTTTTAGTATGATACCATTGTCCTCTCTCTTGCATTTTGCAACCAGCTAAGGCAATTTACACCAGTTACATATAATGATTTTCACAATACAATCATTGAGATTTCCTCCTCTGGATACCACAGCATTAAAACAAGCTGACCCAATTATGGCAGCAACAAAAATCCCAACACCTGATTTAACCATTTTTAATGTGTTTTATTTCTAAATGATTGCTGGTGGTGCAGCACTTTGTCACTAAGGAAGGAAAGAGAGAGACAGCTCCCTGGATTGAAAGGGCCATTCCTTTCCTTTGGTTTCATTACAGGCATACAGACTGCAGTGAAGAATATTTTCATGGAGCTCAGAAAACTTTCAGAAATTTGGGGACATTTTTCACCAACTTCACAGAATATTAATGACAAGAGATTTATGTGGGATTAGAAAGGTAAAGCAATAAGGCAGTTTACTTTGCAGTTAACTGTCATGTTGACAAGTACACCTATCTCAATAGCAGTGTTCCATCAAATGTAAAACAGCATTTCATACATCTGCTAGCTCTTTGTAAATCATTGTTTTTAAAGTGAGCCCTTCCTGTGTTGAATCCTTTGTTGTTTCTCCCAAACAGGCCTGTTTCCTGGGGCTCTGCAATTGTCAACATAAGTGTGGTTGAGTTGAACTTCAGTCGGCCAGAAGAAAAAGGGGATGATCCCATTAGAAATTCCTGGGTTAGCTAATTTCAATAATCCTGATGAGGCAAATGGAGTTTTTGTAAATAATTACAATGAATTGCTGGAATATTGATTGTCAATAGAGAGCATGTGATGTGGTGATATAAAGTGAAACCATGAGTCTGAAGACTATCTGTCAGGAGCAAGGATTTTATACAGGGCATTGAAAGTCTGGCGAGAGGTTGAAAATATTTGGTCGGCTGAACTTTTCAAATAATAGTTTTTGTCTCATCTGTGAATGTGTGCTGAATGAGTCTGTCTTTCAGGTGTCTGGCGGCTGCTGCCTCTGCGCCTGCTTCCGATTGGTCGGCTCTGCAGCATCAGCGCTCTCATCAGGCTCTCTTGCTGCCCAGGCATTGCAGCAGGCACCACATTTTCCTGCTTGTTAGAGCTGGTGGACACCTGAGATGTGACATATGGCACATACATGCGAAAGAGGAAACATCTCCCTGATTCCAGAGAGCTCGCTGGGGTCACCTGAGAGGTGCAACCTTGATGAAAATTTAGATTCACAGATTTCCAAGACTGCAATATTTGGCAATGTAGCTTTATCCAAGGTGGGATTGAACATCCATGTTATTGTGATTTTGAGTCCCCCTAGTCTTTGGCTAACAGATGACTGTTTTCTGAAGACTGACAGAATGATGCATTTAAGGGACAGCTAGATAAAGGAATATATTGATAGACTGAGATGAAGAGAGGTGGGAAAAGGTGCTTGTGGAGTATAAACACTAACATAGGCCATGTTGGGTCAAAAGATCTTTTCTGTTCTGTGAACTTCTGTGAACTTCAATGCAATCCAATGCTAAGAGAAACTACTCTTAAGTTTAGTGAAAGTGAAAATTAAACACTAACAAAAGTTCAGCCCAGCAGATTCCATTAAATTATAACATTTAATTTGGTTCACAAATTTAACAAAAATTGTGATGCCTCACTAGCTCAACTAACGACACTGAACCTGGAACAATTTCTGCCCCAAACTTCTATGTAAAGTTGTGTCCACCCCATGGAACTATCACACTTCATCTCTGCACAGGTTGCAGTGCAGTAGAATATGAAGAACTGCTGAACTGGCCAATAGACACTGAACATGTTTTGCTGCTTGAGCATGGAGCTGTCAATATGCACCATCAAAATGCCTAGCTGACATGCCTACCAAAACAAACCCATCGCTCCTGGAGGGTCAGAAATCAATACTTTATCTTCTCACTATATCTGTCAACGACTGTGGTTTTCTAGCCCTGCTGCGTGTAAATTGACACTGTCTGATGACACTTGCACATTATAATGTTTAACCTTTAACAGCTATTTCTTTGTAAGATTGGAGCCGGCCTTGACTGCAACTGAATCCATCTTTAAACTCCAGCCAGACATGTAATTTTGAATTCTTTCCTAGAACAAAGAAGCCAAGTGTTGTAGTGTGGCCGAGTCGCCTGTTTGCAATAGTGTTGATCTGCAGACAACTTTCCAAGTGGAAACATTAGGTTTATTTATAATATGGCCAGCAGCAACCACACATGTGCTTTCAACTCCATCTCTATCTCTACACTGACTGGGGAGATAGCCTGCATTGCTAACACATTGGTTTACACAGCTCATGTGATCTTACATCACAGGACTATTCTTAAAGGTACAGTCCAACATTTAACAAAACCATAAATTTACATTCCTCCCCCTTTAACTTTGCTGTACATATTGTATTTACAAGTATATTTATCTCATGACATTATAATATTTACACAGGTGAAATTTACAAGTTCAGTCTTTCAGGTAGTTTCCTGATTCATGTGGAATGTCGCATCTCCATAACTTCAGATTCTTTTTCAGGAACCACATTCTCTGGAACTGCGTGAACTTCAGGTACCTTGGTGGGCACTTGCAGTTCAGTGTCTTCTGCACCAATAGAGATATCAGACATGTCATTCCTTGGTTGAGCATCTTTCATAGGAAACACTGGTTCAGTCATGCTTACAGGTGGAACCATATCTTTTTGTGGTATCTCTCATTCTCTTAAATGGCCTACATGCTTACGGGTGATCCGGCCTTCCACTTCCATGTGGTATGATCGTGGTCCAGTCACTGAACTTACTTTACCCAGTAACCACTTCGGTCCTCCACTGAAATTCTTTACATATTCTGCTTCTCCAACAGTAAATTGTCTCTCACGGCTATGCAAGTCATGCCTAACATTTTCCTTGACACTCCTCCACTTTCCCCTCCAAATTTGGAAATATTATGCTCAGTCTTGTCCTAAGACGGTGTCTCATCAACAATTCTGCAGGTGTTGCTCCTGTTCTTGTGGGGGACTGTTCTCTAGTGAGAAAGAAAGCGTGCAAGCTTGGTCTCCAACAAATCACCTGTTAGCTTCTTAATGTTTGTCTACAGCATCTAGAATTCTTTCCAGATAAGGCCTTGGAAGAACTTTTACCTCCTTGATTTTATCTTCAGCATCATCATCCAGCAAACCATTGTGAGGGACTGGAATAATATCAAAGTGGGCACAGTTCAATAATTTGTTTATTGCTTCCTTCGAGTGTTTATAGGTGCCACCAGCCACCATTTTATTGTCTTTTTGGAAACTTATTCCTTTTTGTCTTCTTCTTTCTACCACAGAGTTTAGTCTCATCCTTCATTTTGACTTCACTGTCGACCAGACTTCTCTCAGGTCAAACCTCAACTCATCTTAGTTCAGTAGCTCAGTCTCCCAAAAATCCATTATCTGCTCACCTCTTGGAAAGCTCTCTAACTTTTGCTTTCAAAGGCTCTTTAGCTTCATTTAGCTGATTCTTCAGCTCTTCTGTCTCTTTTTGTATTTCTTGGCTGCCTCCTGGAAATTTGAACATTGATGCATTTTCTCTGCCAACTGGTTCTTCAGTTTGTTCAGGGAGGTGCTGAATTATTTCTCTTTTTCTTTGTACTGTTCCAGAGGCACAAACTTTGACCTGAGGGAATCTTGTAGCGTGTGAAGGTCTTTCAGCAGGTTTTCCTTTTTCTTGCAAAGGTTACTCACTTCATTTTGAACTCTGTCATTCAGCAGGGTCTCCTTGAGTTTCTTCTGCTGTTCTTACATGTTTTTATTTGAGATAGACTGCATTTCTTCAGGTTGTTGGGTCCTTACCCACTCCTTTTTCATTCTGTTACGGGATCCTTGGACTCTCCAGACTTTCTTTTGAAATCTCATTGGCCAATCAAGGTTGATTTCCCTTAACCAGTTTTGCCCTAGAAGCTTGGTCCTTTGCCTCTCAATACCATCACTGGTAGCTGTGCCAATTGGTGTCTATAATGGACAGTTACTCTGAAGAAACCTTTTACTTGGATTTCTTCGCCTATGTATGTTTTCAACTTCGCAGTTGCTTGTTCCAAATTCAATTGATGTTCACCATAATTTAAATATCTATAAGTTTGTCCTCCAATTACAGTAGTGGAAGCATCCGTGTCTACTTCCATTTTTACTGGTTTACCATTCACTTGTACAGTAACAAATATTGGCTCTGTCTTCTCAACTTTCATGTTAAACAATGAATAAATGTCAGAACATTTCAGTCTCTTCTACAGTGTAGATTTCATTGGGCTTCTTCTGTTGTTTGCAAGCCTGCTTAAATCTCTCTTTGCACTGTCTCATTATATGTCCACATCTGTGACAAAAGTAACATTCTACTTTTTTAAACTGCCAATTGTCAAAGGACCGATTGTTTCCATATCGATTAAAGTTGTTCTTCCATTTAGCTGCTAAATCATTTCTTCGTATATTTCGGTTAGCGGGGCCTGTTCCCTGCTTTGCAGCAAAATCTTGCTTTATCGCACTACTTTTGGCTGACTGTTCCCACCCGATTTGCAGTAGAGCACCATTTTGCGCCCCTTATATTGCTTTTGAATGTCCTACAATGCTTTCCATGGCCAGCGCTATTTCTAACGCTTTCTTAAAATCCAGATTCACTTCAGTCAGCAATCTTCTCTGAATAGTGTCTTATTTCACACCACACACTAAACAATCTCTAAGCATGTCATTCAGAGTCTCACCGAACTCACCATCTTCCATAAGTTGCTTCAGATTCACCACATAGCTAGCAATTGTCTCACCCTGGGCTCTATTTTGCGAATTGAGCCAGAACCTCTGCATCATGACTGAGGGCTTGGGTTGAAAATGTCCCTTCATGTGGTCCACCAATTCTCCAAAATCCTTTGAATCTGGGGCACTTGGTGCCATCAAACTTCAAGTCAAACTGTAGGTTTTGCTCCCACAAGTTCTCAAGAAGATCACTCGCCTCTTCTTTTCTCCCGTGATTTCATTCGCTTGAAAGGAGAACGCAAGGCATTCTATATATTGAGACCAATCGTCTGTGGCAGGCTCAAAAGGATTGATTCTGCCAAATTGTGGCATTTCGGGTGAGTATATCCTCTGTTATTTTAAACGGACGTTCATACTCACAAGTGCTGAGCGAGGTACAGTACCAATTCCAATTTATCTCGATTTATCCTGATTTACCCTCATTGCCAGTTTGTTGTAGTGTGGCCTTGTCGCCTATTTGCAGTGGAGTTGATCTGCAGACAACTTTCTAAGTGGAAACATTAGGTTTATTTACAATATAGCCAGCAACAATTACACGTGTGTATTCAACTCCATCTCTATCTCTAGACTGACTGTGGAGGGGAAGTAATGGTGTAGTGGTATTGTTGCTGGACTAATAATCCTGAGGCCTAGGATAATGCTCTGGGGACCCAGGTTTGAATCCTGCCACAGCAGGTAGTGGAATTTGAGTTTGTTAAAAATCTGGAATTAAAAGTCTAATGATAACCATGAAATGATTGTTGTAAAAACCCATCTGGTTCACTAATGTCCTTTAGGGAAGAAAATCGGCTGGCCTACATGTGGCTGCCCTCTGAACAAGGGGAATTAGGGATGGGCAATAAATGCTTGCCTAGCCAGTGATGCCCACATCCCATGACAAATTTTAAAAATGCAGCCTGCTCTGCTAACATGGGTTTATACAAATTATATGATCTTGCATCACAGGACTATTCTTAAAGGTACAGTCCAACATTTAACAAAACCATAATTATTACACCAAGTCTGAAATAATCAATTTCAAATGGTTCTCACATGCCCTCATGATATTTACATGAGATAAACCAGGACAGCTTCAGATTGACTGTTCTTGTCCTGTTTGTATTTCTCTGCTTTGAACTGCATCAGTCATCTATTAGCCCACTGTACTAGCATGTCTTGTTCAACTTGTACTCACCTGCACTCTTCTTCAGTTTTCCATCAGCAATCTTCAATAATATTCTTCTTATATCCCTTGATGTCCAAATCATCTATATAAATGGATAAGAAATGCAGTCCTAACACACATCTCTAGGGCCCATCACTGTTCACATGATATTGGGTGTGTTTTCTGCCTTTGACACAGTACCTATGTTGAATATTGTGAACCTTACACATCGTATTGTTTAGGCCTGGGTTGGGGAGTTTCTGATTACCAGGACTGTCATTGATGGCAGAATGATCGGCATTCCCCAAGCAGTTGGCCTGGTTATCCTGCAGCAGGTATCCTAGACCTCCACCCAAACTCTCCCTGAAATGACTGTCCAAAAATATTTTTATTTCCTTGATGCCAGGCAATCAGTTGCAGTCAGGGATCGGCCATTAGGGTAAGCGTCTCACCCATGCACTGAATGTCTGCTAATCTCCCACCAGGTAAGAAAATCTGGCCTAAAAGACCATCCACCCACTGAAGTAGGAATAACTGGCCTCTAATTTCAAGGTTCGTTCCTTTCCTCTTTCTTGACTAGGACTGCAACATGTGACATCCTACAATATTTGGCACCTTTAGAAAAAGCATTAGGTTGCTATAGTGTTTCAAGTAGATTTCAATATCATGTGATTACATTTTTATCAAGGTGCACTCAGTGCAAGCATTTGGTTAAAGAGTAAGGCAGTTGCTGTTGAAGCTATTATCCTATCACTTTTGACTCGCGTTCCAACAGACATGGAAGAAAGTATTTAAGCATGCAGGGAGGAAGTGCTTATTGTAGTTGTATTTATGCAAATACCTGTAGCAAGGTTTACTTTGTACGCAGCTGAATAGTGAGTTGTTATGATAGCATTAGGACAAGTGTGGAGGTGGAACTATCTCTTGCTACATAAATAACTCCTAATGTGCAAAGTAACTCTCAACAGCCTAATACATTAAAAATCTTAAAATGCAACATTTTTTTTAAAGTGCTGGAAAAGAACGCGAACAGGTGCTGAATAGATCAAAGTCCCTCGCTAATGGGCTTTCTGAGACAGATGGAAAAATAGGCAAAGGACCAGAGAGTGGATTAGAAGCAGAGGAGAGCCTTTGCCAGCTATACAGAAGAAATCTGGAATGAGCAATATCATGGCAAATTTCTTATGGAATGGTACTGTTTCTAGAAGTTTCCAATAAGCAGCTGACAAGCTTGGAGCAAACTAAGTAAATTTGCACAATTTTGTTACAACAATGGCACTGCAGGGATTCTTATGGATAACTATCCAAGTGGGAAGCTGTAAAAAGCTCATATGCAAATAAAGCTTACTCTACAGGATTATCAAATAATACCCCAATCATAAAATGAAGGTGAAGAAAGGGAACAAAATAGCATTGGAGCTCAAAGTTTAGGCTAGCTTGCAGGTACAGGTGTGCAGAGTAAGTTGTCAGTCCCAGAAATCAGGGAAACGTGGGTAGCTGACACCCAGCTCTCCTCGATCAGCAGTAATGGAAGGAAAATCGGTGGATAATTAAGATTGAGTTTCTTTGCATAGCCTGTTAGCCAATTAAAGAAATGGTCTTGATTGAAAGCGGGTGACCTGACTAAAGTACATGAGCTGTAGAGAGCCTGAAAGGAAGGGGAATGAAACACAAAAACGCTATGCAAACAGAAAGTTGGAAATTAAAAATGGATGTCTTGGGCCACAAAGCTCCTTGCGCTGCCAATATTTATACCTAGAGAGGCCAGAAAGTTTGGTCAGTAAAACTCAGTTATGTCAGGATTCTTTAAGCCTGTTGGGCGGGATCTGCAAGTGGATCATCATCCACTGGCCCCTGCTCCAGCTAACAATTCACAACACCAGGAGGGTGTGTCTGGTGAAGTGTTCTTAGAAAATTCTGCTCAATCTGCTTCTTTACAGACTCAGCAGAACCTACATCTGTTAGGAGCAGGTGTAGGTTCCATTAAGGGATGATGGTGGCATAGTGGTACTGTCAGTAGACTAGTAATCCAGGGGCTAAGGCCCCTGTGTCTGTGGATATAAGTTCAAATACCACCATGGCAGCTGGTGGAATTTTAATTCAGTTAAGAAAATGTGGAATATAAAGCTAGTTTCAGTAATGGTGACATGACAACTATCATCGATTGTTGTAAAAACCCATCTGGCTCACTAATGGCCATCCTTACCCAGCTGTGACTCCAGACCAAGAGGAATGTGGTTGATTCTTAACTGCCCTCTGAAATGGGCTTGCAAACCACTCGGTTCAAGGGCAATTAGAGATAGGCAACAATTGCTGGCCTTGACAGTGACGCCTACATTGCATGATAGAATAAAGGAAAGGAAAAGCCCTAGTAAAGGCTGTAAACCTTCACTAGAATGAGGTTATCAAAACGTGGAAAGGATCCTCTCTCTGCCATCAGAATAGCACACGGTAGCACCTCGGTCTGCAAGTAAACCCACCCTCAGGATTTGTGATAAGGTCTCCAACTCTCCTCGTGGACAAATAGGGATCAGACATGCTGCAGCAACCCCCTAGTCCACCATGTGTGCAACCCCCTCACCATCCAGAAATTTGAGGCCAAAAATTTTTAATGCAAATTTTACCATGCTAAATTCAAACTTTTATGGCACTGTTCCTTACAAGTTATATGAAAGAGTATCCAACTAAAAAGATCTAATCCACCTGTATCTGAGCCCAACTTTCTCCAGGTCAGCATCAACCAGCCAGTTCAATAGCAATATGAAGATAGTCCATCTTCAAGTGTTCATTTTGCTTTTATACAATTTTGAAAAAGTACATTTATCCATTTTCTGAGACATAAAAATGCACACAAATACGGATATATACGTACATAAACTCACAGAGATGGATACAAATATATGTATACACACACTCACCAACACAAATATACATATACACCTACAAACAAATATACATACCCGTGCACACTCAAGAAGACAGAATCACACATACAGAGATACGGAGCTGGGTTTTCATCCTCAAGGCAGGTAGCGGGAATTGGGAAAATTCCTGGCTCGGCCCGCCCAACCCGGGAGATAGTGCCTGCAAAGGCAGAATCTTCATTGCCAGGGGTGGGGGCGGGGGTGAGGGTGGGCTGGAGTCGGGCCAGCCAATCCATGATAAAGTTCGGAGGCAGTCACAGGGGCTTCCAGACACAAAGGTGCACTGTTCATACGGCCCACCTCGGTGCTGTGGTACTTCATCCCAGTTAAAATAAAAACACAAGAGCCTTCCAACACTCACCCTGCACACCCCCTCACCTCCCAAACACTCCCCATGCCATTCATGCCCCCCATCCATTCCCTTTGGCCCCTCATGTCCCCATGCCAAGGGATGCCTCCAAGCAACACCTATGGCATCTCATTGCCCCCATGCCAAGCTTTGCCTCCCAAACAACCTCAAGGGGGGGCCCTCATGCCCTCCCCATGTCAAGCTTTTCTCCCAAGATGACCCCAATGGCTCTTCATGACCCCAATACCAAGCTATGACATTTCCATGTGCATTCACTATACAGAACGAATGAATCCTGCAGTGACAAATAGATGTGTAAAAAGATTTTGAAAAAGTCAGTTTTGAAAAAGATAGCTTTCCAATTTCTCTAAAAAAAAAACCCTTTTTACGACAGCCCAATAAAAGTATAAACATCCAGACCCTTTAGAGCATCAATAGCTGAAACTGCAAGTACTTGAAACCTCTTTGTTGTTTGTAAATAAACATTATGAAATTGACAACATAGATCAGGGAACCAGAGTTGTCAATCAAGCAAAGTTTTCACTGGGACTCAGGTGTTTCAACAGGCTCATGGATTTCTGAGCTCTCAGTCAAGCCTTATTATGTATTCTTAGCTGAAATCCATACCATCCATTAAAGTACTAAAACACCTCATCAGGCAGTCAATGGTTCATGACACCTCTGAGGTGCTGTGAACTATGACTCTTTGAAAAGCTGGCTTGACTCCATGAAAATTGCAGAGCACTAGGACATGCCCATCCCTGAAACGGAATCAGCCAAGTTGAGCATGCAGGATGCAGGTTCGCGTCCCGAACCAGCCCACACCCTTAAAAGGCACTCCGGGGAACAGTGTCGGGAATCTTGGAATCAGATCCTGGCCACCATTTTTAAAGTGCTCCCCAGTCATTCCAACTCAGCAAAAATCCAGACCATAAGCACACAAGGACATATGTATGCATGTTCGCATGCAGACATGGAAGTACACATACATAGATATATACATACAAATATACAACATACACAAAACAATGCACACATGCATTGATAATAAGATATGCACATATTGTGTTTGTGGTTCCTAGCAGTTCAAAATGTCACTTTTAGACTCAAATGTTGGAGCTAACATCAAATTTATTTCTTGTAGCTCTCCATGTGCTACAGACTTTTACATTGCTGCTCAGTACATGGACCGTAGTGTAGTAGGTCATAATGGGGTATTCTGGATTCATGGGAAAAATTTTCCCCCTGCCTGGGGGGGAAGTGCAGGAGCAGGCATGGGCAGGCGCGCCTCCAATCGACACCCCTAATTGGGGGTGCGCCGCCATTTTACCTGGGTGAGCCAATTAAGGCACCCCCTAAGGTTGGACAGGCAAGTCCATTAATTATGTTAAGTACTTTTTAAACAGCCTCAATTGGCCGTTGACAGGTCAGTGGGCATACAGCTGATTTGGCTGCGCCCCCGCCGACCTGAAAATTAAAATGACGTGGGGTGATGTCAGGAGTTCCGCCCGACGTCATCCTGCGTCATTTTACATGTCGGCGAGCGGGCCCCGCCGCTGCTCGCTGACCCCAAAATTCTGCCCAATACTTACACATGCACATTGTAGCAGTCGACATAACAATACAATTCCTAACTCTTTTTGAATAATATAACAATATAACAACATGCACACAGGCAAACTCCTATTTATACATGAATGGAGATCTAAACACACTCAGACACACACACTAATGGCCACCAACATGAGCATGGACATTCAAACACAGCAGAATTGAAAGCAAAGCTAAAACATGCAGAATTTAATACAAAAACAGAATTACCTGGAAAAACTCAGCAGGTCTGACAGCATCGGCAGAGAAGAAAAGAGTTGACGTTTTGAGTCCTCATGACCCTTCAACAGAACTCGAAGTTCTGTTGAAGGGTCATGAGGACTCGAAACGTCAACTCTTTTCTTCTCCGCCGATGCTGCCAGACCTGCTGAGTTTTTCCAGGTAATTCTGTTTTTGTTTTGGATTTCCAGCATCCGCAATTTTTTTGTTTTTATCTCTGCAGAATTTAATGCCCTCCCCAGGTTCAGAGTTTGTTGGGAGGAGGGTATGGCCATGTGATTGGGCAGGAAGGCACAGGGTGAGGATCCTGCCATCTTCCTGCCACCCTCCAATTAAGTCTGGGCTGGGAAGGCTCAAGGAATGCCTTCCTGCTCAGAGAACAGTTAAGGCCCTTAAGCGCCACATCCCATTCAACCAGTGACAGGCTGGGTCGTGTGGGCCTGCTGCCAGGGATAGTTTGGTGGGTAGACCTGAGGCCTGAAGGAGAGGGGTGGCTCTTCCCACTCTGTGCCCAACAGAGGCACCCACCAGCAGGAACAGAGGGACCCAGAGTAGAACCCCTCTGACTTTCAAATCAACACCCCTCTCCTCCCTTCACTGGGGCCTCTCTGTGTGGCCCTAGCAAACAAGCCCCAACGCTTTTTGTCTTGGGCTCCATCATCAATCCCTGGTGTAGGCCACACTTCAATACCAGCAGTGGCCATGCTCTCAGTGGCACTGCCTTACTGGACAATTGCCAGCCTCTGATTGACTGGCAGCTATTGGAGGCAGGACATCTGCCTCATACCAGGATTTCTGGGGGGGGTGCAATTCTCCTCACAGGAGTCAGGAAGCCTGACAACGAGCATGTATGTGCCCGATTGGGACTTAATCCTATTGGGCCTCCTGAAAATGGCTGCAGGATGCCCCATCCAGTTTTCCAGCTGGCGAACGGGCCCCCCGATCACAACCGTTTAATTCCACCCAAAATGGCGGATGTTGAAACCCAGTCAGTCCTCAGAGTTACACTAAGAAGTTAACTTTTTTTTGTTCTATTAGCATTGGTGAAAGAGAACTCTTGTTGAATATTTTACTTCAACTTCTAGTATAATAAAGGAAATAAATAGCTTTAGTTGTTCTGACTCTCTCTTCACAAGTTAAGAAGCATTTGTATGTATTTGTGGGAGTTCAGTTAATAAGCAGAAGGAGCAAACTAATACATGAGTTGAGTAACAACCTCACATATCTTTTTGGATCGGGTAAATAAGGAGAAAGCATGGAAAGTGTACTAATGATATGTGGAATTGGTTGATTCCAGTAGGGACCTGATTGGCAGGACTTGAATCTTTATGTATATTCCTTTGTTTACACATTAAAGAGCAATAACCTGTAGCAAACCTAAAGGATATGACCAGACAAGGGTGATTTGGTGAGTGCATCATGTGGCGATTTTGGATATCACAGTACCTTCCTCACATAAAATATTCATTCTGTACTTTCTCAATACTCAACACAATCATTGCATTTCTCTGTCCTACCTCCTGCAGAGGTGAATGGAGCTGATGGACTGTAGCCATTTGGCACACTCCTCTCCCTGTCACATCAGTCACCCTGGAACATGCACCTAAACTTCAGTGATGTGGAATGCTGACTGATCAGTTTGGTGCCTTTGTGTCAAGGAAGAGCTGCTCACCTATCTCCCTGTGTGCGACAGTGTGGGCTCCGTTCTTAAATAATAATTACCGTTCCAGCTCAATCTGGTCCATTTATTTATTCAGTACTCACCTGCACAGCTGTAACAGAAGGTGTTATAAATCAGAACAGAGCAATCAGCCAATGTGACCATTCTGTTCAGCAGCCCAAATCACCCTTACACTCCATGAGGAGCTGCTTGATATATATTACTGGAATCAACAATGACTTCATACATGTTAAGAACATTCTGGAATCGCAAGCAAGTCCATATGCCTTTCAGATCTAAATATTGTTTACAAAAGTATTGATACCAGTAATGCCCAATGAGCAACTATTTTTATAGCATGTGACATTTCACCCCTCCTTCCTCCCACCACTACCCACGTCCCCGTCCCTTACACTGGCACTTGAGTCCATGGATGCTAAAGCTGTATGGTTCCTCTTCGGGGCAAGCTATTTGACAGTGGGAACATCACAGTGAAGCCTAAACCATCCATGCCTGATGTCTGCTGAGGCCATTGTTTACTGAAAGGAAGCAGGAACATAGCTTGTTATTTTCTCCTCCTAAGCCAGGGGTATTGAGACTAACTATATACACTTAAAGCTACCCAACTGGGATTGTCAAACTAAACACACGCTTAAAATCAAAGATTTATGCTCTTTCAAATAGTTTCACAGCCATATTACTATGTCCATTAAATCTGTTTGCTCTAAACAATAAAAAGAAATGAGATTACTGCTAAATAAAGTAAATGGAAAATCCTTGTCTTTGAACTTTGTATTTTACAAAGGATTGTTGTTTACAATGAGAAGTTTTCTGTGAGCATTAGAAATACATATGTTGCTCATGGTCTTATATAATCTGCTTTCTGCAGGTTCAAGGTTGATTGTAGACCATCCAATTAAATCGAATGGTGAATTAAGAAAGCTGTGCACATTAAAGCAAAACATAGGTCCAATGACACATGCAATAAAATTAACATAAAGTACTAACACTTTAAACTAAACTCTGGTACATGCAGGTAAAAGTCTTCTTTTATAAAAACAATCACAAAAATAGGCTAAGGAGTTGGCAGCCCTAAACCAAATAAAAAATGGTCTTTAGAAATGAGGTTGACTTATTAAATAAATGAGCATTTTATCTGTTTGTGCTCAGTCCATTTTGCTCTGTTATCATGTTAAAAATTATTGCTGTTTCATGCTCTGCTTTCTCTCCTGTCACTTTCACTGTCACTTTCTGGAATGGGCCAGTGTGTTTAGCATTTTATTTTTAAAAGCTCGCCACCAGATCTTCTGTAGCATTGCTTATGGGTATATTCTTGGATATAAGCCATGGAGTGACGCAGCTAGTTCAGGTAATAGAGCACAGGTAGGGAAGTTGAGCGGTCAGGTGGCAACATGGGACTAGGACTCAGGGCAGTAGGCAAAGTTGAGAGTTAAAGTGGGGATTAAGTGGGAGGTAAGACCCCAATTCAAGCATGAGTGAAACTAGTTCAGCTTCTTGTAGTCTGGCAATTGAGTGCATCAATTTCTGAGGCTTAAAGTATGCAGAGTTACTCCTGGAGCTGAAACTGGGGCTACAAGCATTCTTAAGGTTTTCCTTGTTTTGTTTCTGTTTTTTTTCCTTTTTTTACTGTGTGACTACTTGAACGCTTTTTCATCTTTATTTCCCTTTCATTACTTTCATTCATAGTTGTCAGCCGTGAGTTCTTTAGTAACACATGCTGATTCAGAGGACATTGGGCGCAACTCCCACTCCAGAGACGCAAACCCATAATCTTGTGCAGTACTTATGGGAGTGCTGCACTACCGGAGGTGCTGATATTAACGTGAGGCCCTATCTGCCTTCCCGGTCAGACACAACAAATCCACGATATAATTTGAAGCCCTTGACATCCATTCTGCCTGGATAAAGAGATTCCCACCAAAGGGTTGGGGGTGCGGCATTCTTGCCACCTGCAATTTAAAATTGGAGAGCAACACAAACAAGGTAAGTTAAGTTCCTCACCAGCTTTCTGTCAAATCCATGCCCATCATTCTTGCAAACATCTCACAGCTCACATTTGAATATTTCAAATCAGCTTTCCTGTCTTAGAAAACAGCTCATTTGTTATTTTACCAGTGGCAGATAATTGGAATTGGGTGTTGGGGGGGTAGGACGGAGCTCTTCAATAGTTGGAGTCAGGCCAAGCACAAAGGAGGGTGGTTGTGAATATCAGAGGCCAATCATCTCAGCCCCAGGAGTTCCTCAGGGTAGTGTCCTAGACCCAAATATCTTCAGCTGCTTCATCAGTGATCTTCCCTCCATCATAAGGTCAGAAATGGGGATGTTCGCTGATGATTGCACAACGTTCAGCATCATTCATGACTCCTCAGACACTGAAGTAGTCCATGTCCACATGCAGCAAGAGATGGATAACATTCAGACTTGGCTGGTTAGTGGCAAGTAACATTTGTGCCACACAAGTGCCAGGCAATGACCACCTTCAACAAGAGAGAATCTAACCATCTGTGGAATACCATCACTGAAACTCCCACCATCAACATTCTGGTGGGTCATCAGAAACTTAACTGGACCAGCCATATAAATACTGTGGCTTCAGTTGCAGTGAGTAACTCACTTGCTGATTTGCCAAAGCCTGTTCAACATCTACAAAACACAAGTCAGGAGTGTGGTGGAATACTCTCCACTTGGCTGGGTAAGTGCAGCTCCAACAACTCTCAAGATGCTAAACACCATCCAGGACAAAACAGCCACTATTTCAGCACTCCAAACACCACTGTTAGGGGGAAGAAAGTAAATGAAAATTTATGGTTAGGGAGAATTCATTATAAGGGAATGAATTACTCAAATTAGAATCTATAGGCGGGCCAGCGCAAACCAGTAAATCAACAATTAAACAGTTAAACCAGATGAACCTTATACACTCTCAAACTTTATATACCCTCATGGTTTGCAATCACTAGCAAGGTCCTGGGAGTTAGACTGGAGACTTAGGTTGGAAAACAACCGAGATTATGTGTGCTCTTCAACAGATAGGGGAAGGACAGGTGGTCCCAGCTTAGATGGGAGGGAAAGTCTCTGCCTGGGTGAAAAATAGGGACATACGATGCGTGTACCTGTTACCAGAGATGTCTGTTTAATGTAAACCTATATGTTGACGAGATCGGAATCTGGAAACTGTTCTTGTACGTGATCAATAATGTATAAATATATTGAACACTTGTAATTTAACAGAGTGCTATCTCAAGCTGTATGGTTCTCCCCTTGCAATTGCTCGAATAAACAATCATGACCTGTACCTGAAACTCCTGTGGTCCGTTTGTCAAAGTGACCATATCAGTTTGGCATAGTCGGCAGGATACTAGGATTGGACCCTCGGGACGGCTCTGCAAAGTTGGTGAGCCTATTTCATTTACCACCTGTAGTTAGTGCAGTAAGCCTACCCGAGCATAGTCCAGCCAAGCATCAAAGAGTCAGGAGGAGGACTCAGGACAGGACAGAGATAGGAGGCGCCGGAGTAGAAGGGGGATCCGCGCAGGCGGGCTAGCGGTGCCGAAGCCACGCAGGGAAGCCAGACCACTACCCGAAATAGGAGGCAGAGCTGTGCTGGCGGGTTATGGTTTGAAATATAACCGTAACCAAAGCCGCGCAGGAAGGCCAGACCCCAGTTAAGAGGAGGCGGAACCGTGCTGGCGGGTTACGGTTTGAAATATAACCATAACCGAAGCAGCGTAGGAAGGCCAGACCCCAGTGAAACCGTACATACAGCAAGTAACTAAGTTGTTAGGGCCGTGCGAACCTACCACGCAGAGATAGACGGTAATAAGAACAGAGTGCTGTCAAGGAATCAGAGAAGTGCTATGGAACTCGACTGGGGAACAGTGGACTCCATTACGAGGTTCATAGCAGAATAACAGTCAAGACTAATCACAAAAATGCAGAAGGAGGGGTGGAATCCACAGTGAACCCCCAGAGAACAAAAACAGTGGTGGGTAGAACTAAAAGGATAAGGAAAAGAAAGGGGTGATGTTGTATAATTGAACTAAGTTACAAGAGCTGCTTGTGCTGAAGACAAAGAGAGAGAGAGAGAAAGAGAGAAAAGGGGGTTACCCCTATGGAGTTAATAAGCACCGACAGGCAAGAGCTGGGAAAATGTGAGCTTTCATCAGTTTGATGGTCCCTATAGGTGGAGCCTTCAAGATCCCTTTATTTCCCCCACTGCTATTTGAAGTTTCGTTTAGAATCCGAGAGTTTTAAGTCAAGTTAAGGATACAGGAATATAAATACATATCTCTAAATATATGTTTGTTTGTGTGCAAGGAAGCATTTGTATATGAGCTTTAATGTGTTTTCTTCCGTAAATTGTCATTTGTGTGTGTAGTTCAGCACTTCAGGGTTGAAAGCCCCATGTTAGATTAAAGGAAAAGTATACTAAAACATTCCAAAGTTTTGAGTTTAAGGTTTGAGTTGAGATTTCTGGCAAAACAAAAGCGCAATTTGAAGGTATCATAAAGCTAAAACAGGGTTAGATGAACCAACCTTTGTACCACCCCCTTGCAGACTAGTATCACCAGCTTCCAAGCTGATTGGGATTGATACATCTGGGTTACATTAATTCATATGAGTTAGTATTCTAAAATTCTGAGGGAAAAAAATACCTGAAGGGTATCAAGGGATTCCAGGAAAACCAAAAGGCATAAACACACAGTCTAGGTGGTTCCAATGGATAAAAAGGGGTTTCTTTTGAAGAGATGAATGAAATATGAAAGGAAATCTGCATCCCAACAGCACTGTTATTTGAAGTTGGGACAAGGCTTGAGGTATAAAGTGCAGTGTAGTTTAGAAGATTACTTTTGAATCACTAGGATGCTATCTAAGATCAAGAATGTGTCGATAAACATATGGGAATTATAACTTGGAGACAAATCAATACACAGAAGAAAGATGTAGTTTTAATTTTGAAAGTATAAATTACATTTCTTACAAAGTTTAAAATTTTGAGGTTTGGTTCGTGATAAAGTTCTCAAAAGGGAATTTTCATTTTAAAAGGTCTGACAACAATTGACATTAATTCAAATGCTGCAAGCTTTTGCATTTGTAAGTCTGTTCCCAAAATATGAAGCTAAGCTCAAGACCTTGACAACGTTTAGCAGAAATACAATTTTTGGCAGAGTTAATGAATCTGGGATAATCCTAAAAGAAACGAGTCAGACACAATTTAGTGGGTTACTTTTGAGACAATAAAATGTTGTTTGAGAAGAAGATAAGGAAGCAAAACATGTCAATGCCTGATTTCTGTTTTTAAAACTGTTATGAGAATATTTTATTTTAAATACTTTATTTTAAAGTCTCTCCAGGCAACCTGAACCAGATAAGATGGTAGCTGTTGCATGTGTAAAATGTTATGAGGCAAATAGGAGGAAGAGTTAGGGAAAGAGGACACAATATACAAACTTTTTTAAGGGAAGTGAATTTGATAATCTGGCCATCAACTGAGACATTGGAAATGCACAGGGGGAGACAAGCAAGGATCTAGAGACAGAGATCCTCATTGACATGGAATAGTTAATACGGCCTAAAGAGCAAAGAAACATTATAAACAATCAAGACAATAAAGAAACTGACGTCAAGAGAATCTTAGGATGATCATGGTCAGGGGAAAAAAAACTTAGAGGTAAAACTATGTGGAATCTGTAGTTCAGGAATTGAAATGTAAGGAGAAATAATACTTAACAACAATTTACCACAAGATGGATACAGGTAAAAGGAAAGCTGGAAAAAGGTTAAATAGATGTATTACTGATTGTATTAATGTGCCTGCGAGCTACAAAAAGTAAGACCACAGGATTAACACTATGATGATAGACAGAGTTAAGCGGCTCCCAGAGAGAATCTTCACTGGAAGTGAAGATACTGAGCCATTGAAAGATAGGATAAGAAGGTGCATTGTAGAGTTGTGTTGGCAGTTTAAGGAATTGAGGTCCGACGTGGGACAGCAGCAGGAGACAGTAGACTGGAAGGAATGGAGGGTGCCTATCCAGACGGATTCAGATCAGTGAACTCATTTCACAGGAAGAGTCATTAAAAAATGTATAAATTTAAATTTAAACAGAAATTCCATATTCCCTACCAGCCTCAGAGCTCAGGGATGGTGGAAAGGATGAACTGAAGTTCAGAAAAAAAACATTAATCACAAAAGCAATTCAAGAAACAGGGAACAGCCCAATATTCTAATGTACCTTAGGGCTACCCCAAGCAGAACCACCAGGTTCACACCGTTTGAACTAATGACAGGGAGAGCAATGCAGTTACCCAGGGAATCATAGTAGGAGTGAGAGATGTAGGACCACTAAAAGGAAGGATGCGAGACTATGTGAGGGAAATAAGTAAGCAATTGCATGAGTTAAGGAAGGAAGTCAGAGACTGACAGGTGATTAAGGATATGGAAACAGGCAAATCCAAAGAGCAACAATGGACCAAGTGGGGAATAAGGTGATGGCCAAGGTGAGCCTAGAGTCAACAGGCATGGACAATACAAGGTAATTATGACAAGTGATACATACACACTATAGATATCAGAACGGGAAGTAAATGGAGGCATTACGCACAGTTAAAGATACATGACAATTGACCAAGCGGTAACCCGGAGAACAGGAGCCGATGTTAATGCCTCCACAGATCTATGATCCTGGTCATGGGCGTATCAGTACTGGCAACAAGTTCGGGGATCATCACTGCTTGTCCCGCACCACAGGAGGAACTTTGGTACAGCACAGACAGTGCCGAATGCAACACGCAGCAGGGAATAATAAATGTAACAGTAGGAGAACAAGTGCTTTTGAATTGTAGTAACGATTTGCTTCAGATCGGGTGTGGGAGGTCCGCCCAAAAGAGAAGATTAGTACCACTACCCAGCCACCTCCCTCATCTACTTCCATAGTCTGAGTAGAGATAATTGAAGCCCCTCAAACCACACCGACTGACCCACCTTGTCCAACTATGCATCCAGGACCGACAAATGGTTTGGTACTGGTTAATCAGAAGTTTTGTATGATAAATTACACCACAAGCTGGTACCCGTAGTCTTGAACATATCCGGAATTGCCCCGCCCCAGTGATGCTCAACACATATTCGAGCACTATATATGGCTCTAACAGGCCAGCTGATGACTGAAGCATCTCAGTTCAACGGCGGGATGCAATCAGGTCTAGAAGGAAACCGAAATAAGCGCAGCCTGATGAATGATGTTGCCACGATATTCAAATCAGTGACATCAATAGTTAATTCCATCAACCTAGCAACTGTTGATCAGAAGGTCCGTACCCTGAGCTTTAAGCTTAAGGAGATTTTAGAGCGGGGACAGGGAATTCATAACACCCAATTAAATACAGACCAGGACATGACACGGTTAATCCAAAGCCTGGCTACCATGCTCGAAAACCATGCAGGGACTATCAATAAACTGATTAACATAGGGGAAAATATTTCAGACGAAGCAAGCAGAAATTATGTTTGCAACACATATGGATCCTGGGCACTGAAACAAGTCCGAGAGAATTTAAGACAGACTAATGAAGGGGTAGTTTCTTTATGGATAACTAATGAGCACTTATTTAATTTTTCATGACACAAGGATCATGACTTGACCGGTTGCCAGCTCAGAGGTTTAACACGCGTATATAGAATGAATGTTGAACGTATAGTGAATAATAATATGCTAATAGGCATTAGTTATACCTGTCATACCTATGTCAACACCCGGCAGGACATTATATAGAGTAGAAGATATTGGGGTTATACGGGAGGATTATTATATTAAGTACTACGATATTCCGCCATATGCAGTAGACATAGAAGGAAATATAGTTAGCACCACATTAGAAGAGTGTAGGATAGAGGCCATCACAGTAGTATGCACACCCAAAACATGAGACAGATGAAGCTAAGTACCGATTTAAAACAGCAACAAATTGTACAATGGAAACTATATGGGCTGCAAAAGAACCGAGCCATGTTGCATATACAGGGAATGGGAAATATTGTATCACCACGTGGCAGGAAAGAAGCCAGTACGATAGCAACCGAATGTGCCCCATCCACAATCATTCGATGTGCCCACGCCCACAGGTGCCGGCAAGGGTGGGAAAGGTGGAACTGGTTGAAATATTCTAGAGAGGAACGACTACTATTCAGGTCAAGGAAAGCCTTAAGGATAACTTGACACAGTATTTGAACTGATTGTCCTATGAAATTCCCTTATTACCCGAGCACCTAACCACGATTTGGAGACAGGCTCAGCAGATATACAGAACTTACTATACACTGCAGCAACAGGTTAGAGCCTTAAAGGAGGATATCAAACAAATAGACTCTTCCACATGGTGGGAAGACCTGTGGAACTGGGGCACAAACGTACAGGTACACCCCTGGATTCGGATTATCTTCCATTCCCTAGTTATACTTCAACTGATATTGATTATGTATCTAACATACATTTCATCGTATTCAAAGGTCACAAAAAAGAGGTGGTGCTAGGGGAGTTTTAGAAGCCAGAGGCCTGAACTGAAGGGCCAGATGATACAGGCGGTCTGACGGTACCCCTTACAGACCAAAGCTGGATGACTGGCCAGCATCAATGGGCAGCGGTGCGTAAAGGGACGGACAGTACCACTGTAATTGGCTACCTTGGGCTAGGCCAAGGGCCAAAAGGGGGGACTGTTAGGGGGAAGAAAGTAAATGAAAATTTATGGTAAGGGAGAATTCATTATAAGGGAATGAATTACTTAAATTGGAATCTATAGGCAGGCCAGCGTAAACCAGTAAATCAACAATTAAACAATTAAACCAGACGAACCTTATACACTCTCAAACTTTGTGCACCCTCAGGGTTTGCAATCACTAGCAAGGTCCTGGGAGTTAGACTAGAGACTTAGGTTAGAAAACAACAAAGATTAAGTGTGCTCTTCAACAGATAGGGGAAGGACAGATGGTCCCAGCTTAGATGGGAGGGAAGGTCTCTGCTGGGTGAAAAATAGGGACATACGATGCATGTACCTGTTACCAGAGATATCTGTTTAATGTAAACCTATATGTTGATGAGATCAGAACCTGGAAACTGTTCTTGTACGTGAACAATAATGTATAAATATGTTGAACACTTGTAATTTAGCAGAGTGCAATCTCAAGCTGCATTGGGATGGTTCTCCTCTTGCAATTGCTCAAATAAACGATCGTGACCTGTACCTGAGACTCCTGTGGTCCGTTTGTCAAAGTGACCACAACACTACCTTAAACATTCACTCCCTCCATCACCAACACACAGCAGCAACAGTGTGTACCATATACAAGATGCACTGCAGCAAATTGTCAAGCCTCTTTCAACAGGACCTTCCAAATGCCTAACCTCTATCATCTAGAAGGACGTGGGCAGCAGACGGATGGGAACACCACCACCTGAAAGTTCCTCTTCAAGTCACACGCCATCCTGACTTGGAACTATGTTGCCGTTCTTTCACTGTCGCTGGGTCAAAAACCTGGAAAGTCCTTCCTGGCGGCACTGTGAGCATACTTGTTGCAAATGGACTGAGGTAGTTCAAGAAGGTAGCTCACCATAACCTTCTCAAGGGTAATTAGGGATGGACAATAAATTCTTGCCTTCCCAGTAACACTCAGGTCCCACGAAAGAGTAAAATAAATACTATTCTTCGCTGCTGGTTTGACCGCCCTTCAGTAAGTTAGCACTACCTATGTCCCCTTTTTCACTCTTTCACTGAATGTGAGCATCACTGGCTTGGCCAGCACTTACTGCCTATCCCTATTTGCCCTTGAGAAGGTCTTGGTGAGCCACCTTCTTGAACCACTGCAATACATGGAGGGCTGGCTCCACACTTCCAAATTGCCAAGAATATTGTGACTAGAAAAATTTATGTCAAAGGAATGGGACACCAAAGGTTGCACCCTGTGGAATTATAATGCCCAATATCATCCGACCAGAGAGGAGTCCCCAGAAACTTGGGTACACATTGCATGTGATTTCCAAACTGTTTGGTCTTATAAATACATTGACTTTTGACATGAACTACAAGGCTCCTGTTTTGACTTGTGAATTCCAGAGCAGAATTTTCTGCCTGTTGGGCGGGCCGTGTGGGAGCGGACGCAGATCTGATTGCCGCACGTGATTGGGTTCACTCCACCATTTTACATGGGTGGGCCAATTAAGGCCCGCCCAATGTGAAACGCTGCTCTCGAGGACAGTGGGAGTGGGCGGGTGACAGTGCGACTGCTATGGTCGCCGGGTCCAATGGCGACCTGGCAGCCTGTTTAAAAGAGCTCCTGTAGCCTTGCAAAGGCTGTCAAACATGGCAAGCAGAAGGGCTCCCCAGAGCCCTGCCGGTGAGCAGGCCAGGCAGAGAGGGTCGGGCGGGGGGGGCACTGTGCCCTTTGTTTCTCAGACAATTGCCTTGCTCCCCTCCTCGAGGAAGTGGCAGCACGGCGGGAGGTCCTCAGGGACAGAGGAGGAGGCCCCCCCACATGACCAAACGTGCCTGGGGGGAGGTGGCGGAGATAGTGAGGTCCAGCGACATGGTATGGTGCACCTGGATCCAGTGTCGCAAGCATTTTAATGACCTCTTACCTCTTACGCTGGGGAAGGGTGAGCACCATGTTGGCAATGGACACTTAACCCAGCAGGTAGGCTTTGCCCCCTTGGCAGCCGCCCTCCCCCCACCCCCTTCCCAACTCTGAGTGTAGCGACTACATTGAATCATTGACGGAATGTGTCCTTTGCTGGGTGGGCCAGCAGATATTGCCCATGATGAGGCCACCCTGAGAGGGTGGTGAAGAGATGGGTTCTGCCCCTGCAGTGTACCCTGTGGTACACTGAGACCCACATTACTGTTTTGGGGGCAACCTGGAGGAGCTGCACCTAGGCGCAGTGCTGGAACTCCAGGACATGTCCAAGTCAGGGTGCTGACATACTGCGAGGGGAGCTTCAAGGTGGCGGGGCACCGATCCATCTGCTGCCTTTTGCATTCTGCATGCTTGTGCATCCTTGCATTGCAAAGTTAGACCATGTGGTGCCAAATGTGATGTAGGCAGCATTTGGCCAAGGGCAGGGGTGTGTACAGGCCTGGCATCTTTGTGTGAGTGTGCAACAGCTGCGGGGTGAGGAGGCACTGGAGCCCTGCAACGTCCCACGTACAAGTTGCACTAATCAATGCTCTTCTCTCCTTTTCAGGAGAAGGATGCTCATAATGTTGCCGAGTGGTTGAGGACGGGCGGAGAGCCAACCCATTTGGCCATCGTTACCAGGTTACCAGGCCATCGAGCAGGAGGCCCTCGATCTGAAGAGGCACCACGCGCCCAGGTCCACCGATGTCGGTGAGGCTGGGGTGCCATGAGCAGGTATGTTAGCCCAGCACTGAGGCCACCATTCGTGATTGAAGTTTGCAACATGGCTTGACCATTGCTTATGAAAGGATGAGCGCATAATGATCCAGGACACAGGGATGCACGTTGACATTGTCTCCACGTTAACTGATCCAATGTCCTTGTTCTTCCTTTCAGCATCAGCGGATCAGGGCTCGGAGGAGGAGGCACATAGGGCCCCTCTCACACCTGAGGATCCTGAAGTCTCTGACCCAGTAGTGTCACACCATCTCTGCCAGGCAGGCACCAGCGCAGAAACTAGCAACTCAGTGGGAATTAGATCATCAGCTACTGGCCCAGGGCACAGCGGTGAGGGCACTTCACAGTCGCTGGAGGAGCTGGTGGAGACAGAGAGTGCCCATGACGCCAGCAGTCGGGGGGCTGCAGGGGACCAGGCACATGCTCAGTCAGTGGCCCATGATGGGCATCTGGAGTCGTCCATGAGGCAGCAAAAGCTGGATGTCCAGCAGGGTATGTGGGTGGATCTGGCAGA
Source organism: Carcharodon carcharias (assembly GCF_017639515.1). NCBI lineage: Eukaryota > Metazoa > Chordata > Chondrichthyes > Lamniformes > Lamnidae > Carcharodon > Carcharodon carcharias. The sequence goes on from NC_054471.1 coordinate 170,161,088, forward strand.
GATACATGAGGCTATGCTTGGCTTGGTCTCCATGGTGGAGGAGTCCACGCAGACCAACGCAAATGCAATAAGCCTCTTGGCCGAGCGCCATGCTTCCTCCATGGAGAGAGTGGCGACTCTCGTGGAGAGGCTCCTCCAGGAGACCGATCAGGTCTTCCTGGGGATGTGCTCAGACCTGCAAGCCCTCACATCGGCATTGGCCTCAGCTGCTCACTGCCAGTGAGGGAGATGGTCTGGGCACCAAGTTTCCGAGCTCGGAACCTATCCATCTACGGTGAGCAGGGATGTCCGAAATGATCTCACTTCAGCATAGCTGCTGCCTGTCATCTCTGTGGGTTCCTCTCAGGGCGCTCTGGATAAGGGCAGCAGCTCCTCCGCCCCTCTGCCAGTGACTGTTGCATCTGGTGAGGCTGCGACAACTGGGGAGGTGCCAGCTGTGGAACTGGCCACTCCTTCCCAGGCAGGATCAGCACTGGCTCCGCGGGCCAGAGGACGACCGCCAAGGTCATCAAAGCCAACAGGACAGCACAGTGAGCAGGCTGTCTCAGATGCCAGTGCAGCGAGGGGATAGCACCTAAACGTAGTACCCAAAAGCGTAAATTTAAGGCACCTTAGGCACACCATGGGTTTCTCACTGGTGCTTTTATGTTGCCCCGCAATGAGGTCATGGTTAGTTGGTGTGGTGTTTAACACCTTTGTCATTTTCTTTCCTTAAGTTCATTTTGTTACATCATTAAATTTAGACCATGGCTGAGGGTACCTCTTTTCCTCTGCAGGTGGATGGTTATCCATGAACATATGAGTGAGTTGTGTCACATTGAGCTTTATTGACAAGGCCCTTAGTTAATGTTCCTATCCAGGCAGGTTTAGCACTCAGGTATCGAGTATGGAGCCTGCAGTACAGGCTTTTGTTGGATGTCTATCTGTGGTGTGCTAGCTGAAGGTTCGTTGGATTAAAGCCTCCTGGGTGTCCCTGCCTCCCTGTAGTATGCCCGGCTCAGCGTCTACCCCTTCAGCATTTCCTTGTGCGTGCTCGTCCTCGGAGTCACTGCTGGACTCATCGTGTGCAGCCGCAGCAACTGCATCTACATCTTCTTCGTCCACAGTGTCGCCCCTTTCCAGCGCAAGATTGTGGAGAGCGCAGCATGCAACCACTATCAGCAACGCATGATCTGGGGGTACTGGAGTGCATCAGGTCTATAAAGCATTTATATAACATTTATTTATAACATATTTATATACGTTTTGCCTCAGGACACTTTATAGTCAATGAAGTACTTTTTAAGCATAGTCAATGATGTTATGTAGGAATTATGGCAGCGAATTTGTTCATGGAATTTTGACAATGACCACATTATCTGTTCTACTGATGTTGGTTGAGGGATGAATTTTAGATAAGCCACTGGGAAAAACTCAACTACTCTCCTTCAAAATATTGGTGTGGGATCTTTTGTGTCCACCTGAGAATTAGACAAAGATTTAGTTTCATATTTCATACAAAAGACAGCATCTCCAACAGTGCAGCACTCCCTCAGTAGTCCACTAGAGCATCAGACCAGATTTGGTGCTAGATTGGTTACATCTAATTTAGACTGATTAGTCTGATGTAGCTGATTGGAAAATTCACTGTCACATTTCAAGACTTTTGATTTTACTTTAGCTTGGAAACAATTTTGGGATTGGGTTATGTTTCAGTGTTATGCTTTAGTATTGCTGAAAAAACAAACATGCTGAAGCTTTTTGTCTTGCACTCGACAGGACAGTTCGCAAGAATACCAATATAAGGGGAAAACAACAACTTATACTGTATGTGAAGAAATTGCTGACTGGTTGGAATGTAGACTCTGATTGGTCAAGGTGTTGCCATGGAGAATGCACCAGTGATGATGACTAACAGTTAACTGCCAAGCAGTATTTGAAATTTAAACCAGGCAACTTGACCCTGATTGGTCAATCCTGAGGATTATTTAGCAAATGTTGTCCAGTCACAGAATCACATCTATGTTGGGCACTGTGATTTGAATTTTGCAACCACAGGCTGCTTGGGTACGGTCTGTACCTTGCCCGTTGCAAACAGTGGCTGGGTGTTCCAAGCACAAGCTTGTTGAATCGAGTGCCCTTTGGTTTCTAGAGGCTAAAGTATCCAGGTTGCATGCTTTACTCAGGGTGACCGAATCGGCACAGAAACAAAGAACATCAGGAGATCATAGAATAAACAAATGCTGTTTATTTACAAATTAAATTCAACAGCTACATTTGTGTGCTCCCAACTCAAAATTCTGTCTTCACTCTTCAGTGTCTAACTCAAGACTCCCCCACAGTGGTAGCCTGTGCTACTCTGCTATTAGGTATCAAGATCATGTGATCTTACATTACAACATTTGTCTTAAAGATGTAACACATAGAAGATTACTACAGAACTTTAGGCATTAAACACATGTTTTGAAGCCAGACAGGTGGATTTGTTGTACTGACAACTGATCCAATCGGATCAATAGTCTCATTCCAAGTCCATTAGCCAGCATGTCCTCGCACCAAGCACTGACCCCGCCCCCCACCCCCGCTCCATTCATCTTGAGAACAGCCAACTCTCTTTTTAAGCCCATCAGCAGGGAGGGAGTCAGCTTCACAGCTTATGAAAGGGACAGACAGACACATGAGCAGCCAGGTTCTAAAACAGGAGGCTAAATGGTATAGACCTGAAGCCCAGAATTGGAAGTGAAAAATAAAGGAGGTCAGTTTTTGGAGGCGGAAGTAGTCTGGAAGAGATGTTATGCTGAAGGAAAGTAAGGCAGCTCACAAAAGAGATGGGGGGCTGGATTTTCAGGAGGGGGGGGTCACATAAAATACAAGGGGTGGCAAGCAGCTGCTTTCACGCCCACCCCTAACCTAGTCTCCATAATACGGTGAGTGGATGGGTGCCGAAATCAGCAGCCTGCCTGCCATCTTTAAATAAATAATTAACAGGCAATTGAGCTTGTTACCAAGGCAATTGATCCATGTTTCATGTTGCTCATGTCATAAAAATGTTGGCATGCAGACGAGTGGGAATGTAGAGCCCACTTTTCAAAAAGAAATATCGTAAAGGCGGGAAGGAGGGCCACAGCATTCGATGGGGTGCTCTTTACACTTCAGGGGCATTCTGTCCCCCCCCCACCTCTCCGCACCCCCCCCCCCCCACCCACCTCTCCGCCCCCCCCTCCACCCCCCCCCCCCCACCAAGATGCTAACCTCCTTGGTGCTGCCACCTGGCCTTCAAAACTCATCTTCCAAACCCCCTCTATCCACCACCCTAGGCTTCCTGACCACTACCTGTCCAAAACGCCCCAACTTGCCTGGCTCTGGCATCCATCTTCTCTTCTTCATGGAGATGCTTGCAGGCCCAGCAGCACCCTACACTACTCAGTTCTGACTCTGCTGGGACTGCTAGATCATACTGGTCGGCAGTTCTGAAGAGCGAGACTTCTTTCCACTGAGGGACAGAAGTCCCACTCTCAGCCTGTTTAGCACACTGGGAGTACATTATCACTATGGGGCAGCCTTTTTTTGGGTCCTTTTTTTGGCATCATATTCTTGCATCCTTTAGTTACGTTAACATACGAATGGAGAAATGGGACATTGTGGACAGACCCCTAAACATAACACACTCAGACCGCTTACTGGAGTGAGGAGAACTGCAACATCACATTAATCAAAGAACCATTCAAAAGTTGAAACTACCTTTTCTCTTTCAGGTGCTGACTGGCTTACTGTGTATCTGCAGCATTTTATGCTTTTATTCTAGATTTCCAGTTCCTTTCATCCCTACCATTGATTTATTGCCACTCACTGCCATGTGTCCTTGGACCTTGCCTACAGTGCAATAGGCCCCAGCAGTAGCAGGAGACCTTATATGATGTGGTGCTATTTCATGCCCCTACCAACACTTTACTGCGGCAAAGTAACCCTAACCCTAACCAACATCAACAGAGCAAATCTGTCAAAATGTAGTTACAAATGGAAGTGTTTATGTGCCTTGCTTGTTCTGTAGCTTTAGTGCTGTCTCCAACCCTTCCTGTGATAGCATATCAAGACAGTGATGGTACCTGGCAACTTGCAAACTGATGAGCCTTTAAATCACTCACTTCTGAGAAAGTTTTTCATAGCTGACAAGTGTGAATGCAAAACCTATGGCACAAGAAGGGTCTGGCGTTCACCCAATATTTGCACCTGCACAAGTGGAGCCAACCTCTCCTGCATTTTTCTTGGCAATGTACTTTTGAAGCACTTGAGGCATAATTTTTAAAATGTTTGGGGGAATAATTGGTTCTAATTTATTCAAACCTCTTGAGAGGAAACAGTAAAACCAATCTATTTGGATGGAGAGTGGGAAAGTTCCAGGGAGGAGCTGAAGCCACCTGGACTGCCTGAAGGGCAATGTATGATTGTACAATAAGTACCGATGAAACAGCTGCTTTCAGCTTTGGCCACTGACAGTTCCCACTGTACCTGTAAAACCAATGCTATCAATCTTTGCAAATGAGAAATTCATAAGCCAATGTCACCTATTGCTCTATTCTGGCTCCCATCTATCACACTTTAGTGCCATGCAGGTTACTGCTTTTGTACATGTAAATTATTTATAGCTTAGCATGTTGACTGCTTAGAATACCAGAGATCTTTCTTACCAAAAGAGGAAAGTGTTGGAAATACACAGCAGGTTAGTCAAGGTTTGAAGGAGAATGATAAGTTACTTATTGAAATAAACAGAATGAATAAAAAATATGGCATAAAATGAGCACCCAATTCGATAGTGCCCATTTAGCACTCCCGCTAAAGACAAGTTTCTACCCCAAAGATCGTGAAGGTTTAATTTTCACCCAAAATCATAACTAATCATTGGCTTTCGAAAGCTCATTAATATGTTCTGCATTTCTGGCAATTTGTTCTTCTGATTTCAGATTTCAGCCAACAAGATTCCCACCTCAAACATGAACCTATGTTTCTCTTTCAGATACTAACTGGTTTCCTGAGCCTTTCCTCATTTTCTATCTTTATTTTACATTCACATCAATTTCAGGCAGTGTAAAGTTATGCAATGTTGCTGTGTGACGCTGCTTCAAAGAATTAGCGTGGGGGTTCATGTGGCAGTTTTGTTTACAGTACTGGTTACATTTTATGCATGGTTTAATTGAACTAAGTGCTGCTGTTTAGTCAAAGTCTATTATTTTTATTATTCATTCATGGGATGTGAGCATCGTAGACACAGATTGCTCATCCCTATTTGCCCTTGAGAATGTGGTGGTGAGCCACCTTAAACCACTGCAGTTCATGTGGTGTAGGTACACCCACAGTGCTGTTAGGGAGGGAGATCCAGAATATTGACCCAGTGGCAATGAAGGAGGGAGATCTTCAGGTAATGGTGTTCCCATGTGTCTGCTGCCCTTGTCCTGCTACGTGGTGGAGGTCATGGGTTTTGGAAGGTGCGGTTGAAAGAACCTTGCAAGATATATGTTTGCAGTATATCTTGTAGATGGTACACATTGTAGCCACTGTGTGTCAGTGGTGGAGGGAGTGAATGTTTAAGGTGGTGTTTGAGGTGCTGATCAAGCAGCTGCTTTGTCCTGGATGGTACTGAGCTTCTCAAGTGATGTTGGAGCTGCACTCATCCAGGTAAGTGGAGAGTATTCCATCACACTCCTTAATGGTGGCCAGGCTTTGGGGAGTTAGGAAGTGAGTTACTCACCACAAAATACCCAGCCTCTGACCTGCTCTTATAAATTATTTATGGATTGTCCAGTTAAATTTCTGATCAATGGTAACCCTCAGAATGTTGATGGTAGGGGAAATTCAGCGATGGTAATGCCATTGATCTTCAAAGAGAGATGGTTAGATTCTCTCTTGTGGAGATGGCTATTGCCTGGCACTTGTGTGACACAAATTTTACTTGTCGCTTATCAACCAAAGCTTGATTGTTGTCCAGGCATTGTGAATGGTACAGAGCATTGTGCAACCATCAGCAAACATGCTCACTTCTGACCTTATGATGGAAGGGAGGTCATTGATGAAGCAGCTGAAGATGGTTGGGCCCAGGAAATTTACCATGAGAAGCTCCTGCAACAATATTCTGGGGCTGAGCTGACTGACCTTCAACAACCACAATCATCTTTCTTTGTGCTAGGTATGATTTCAACCAGTGGAGAATTTTCCTTTAGATTGCCATTGACTTCAGTTTTGCTACGGCTCCTTGATGTCATACTTAGTCAAATGCTGCATTAATATCAAAGGCAGTCATTTATCTCATCTCTGGAATTCAGTTCTTTTGTCCATGTTTGGACCAAGGCTGTAATGAGGTCTGGAGCCAAGTGACACTGAGGAACCAACTAAGCATTGGTGAGTAAGCTGATGCTTAATAACACTCTCAATGGCACCTTCCATCACTTTGATAATTGAGAATAGACCAATGGGGTGGTAATTAGCTGGATTGAATTTGTCCTGCTTTTTGTGGACAGGCATACCTCTGCAATTTTCCACACTTCCAGGTAGATGTCAGTGTTATAGTTGCATTGGAACAGCTTGGCTAGGTGCACAACTCACTCTGGAGCACAAGTCTTCAGTAGCTGCGATGTTGTCAGAGCCCATAGCCTTTGCTGTATCTAGTGCATTCAGCCATTTCTTGATATCACTTGGAGTAAATTGAATTGGCTGAAGGCTGGTACCTGTGATTGGGGACCTCAGAGGAGACCGAGCTAGATCATTAACTTGGCACTTCTGGCTGAAGATGGTTGCAAGTGCCCCAGCTGTGTCATTTACATTGACATGCTGATCTACCCCATCATTGTGGGTGGTGATGTTTGCAAAGCCTCTTCCTCCAGTTGAGATCAAAACAAATTACCCACATAACTTCCGTCATCTTTATATCATTTAAAATTGCTGGGTCTCTGAGTCAGTCATTAGAGTGAAGTTGTGGTAGAAATTGAATTCTTCAAATGATGTGGGTAGACAATGTGAGAACATGAAAATATCAAATCTGACCTTGGAGAAAAAGTCAACACCAATGTATTCAATGAACAATTAAATAGATCCTCCAGATATTTGAATGGAATAGAAAGCTGCTGCATGATAACAGTGCTCAGCTTCTTATGAACTCATACACATTTTGATCGTGCTCAATAATTATGGCGTACAAGAACATAAGAACTAGAAGCAGGAGTAGGCAATTCATCCCATTGAGCCTGCCCCGCCATTCATTACAATCATGGCAGATCTCATTTCAGCCTCAACTCCAATTTCCCGCCCTCTCCCTCTGTGGCAGAACACCACATTTTCTAGGTCCTAGAAACTAAACGGCTACAATAGAGGAATGAAGGACTGAGCAATACAATTTGATGCATTGCTTCAGAATGAATACCCTTCAATGTTGGCATAACATGGTGAGTACTAAACTAGGTCAGAGTCTCCACTCTGTGTTAATTTAGCCAACCTCATCTGGGTGGGAATGAAGCCATTACAATGGGCCCTGGATTAAAGAGAGGACGCATTCGCCAGGTTTCCTATACCTGAATGCCATCAGTGATCCCGGTTAGAAAATATATGTCTGTGAACAGTGGTGACAATATGATTAGCCTCAGACAGGAAATGCCTCTGTGATTTAATAGCCTGTTCATTAGGTTCCCACATGAAGAATGCCCATACGGCTGAAGTAGTTGGGGCTGTGGCAATCTGTGACAATAACAAAGAAAAATGAACAACTTTCAGGAAAGGGGGGAAACATAAATAATTATCATTTTACATTGTTGTTCCCAATTAAGTACTTCACACAAGAAAGGACACTTAGAATGAACATACTGTGAAATGATTTATCTGAGTCAATGCATTTAAGAGAGCATTCCAAAATAATATTCTTCAGAACACATTCCCTAGAGGATGGTACACTAGAATATTGGTGCCCATTAGCAAGAGGACCCTTCACAGTGGGTGTCCACCGGAATGATCACCCTTCACAGTGGGTGTCCACCGGAATGATCACCCTACACAGTGGGTGTCCACCGGAATGATCACCCTTCACAGTGGGTGTCCACCGGAATGATCACCCTTCACAGTGAGTGTCCACCGGAATGATCACCCTTCACGGTGAGTGTCCACCGGAATGATCACCCTTCACGGTGGGTGTCCACCAGAATGATCACCCTTCACAGTGAGTGTCCACCGGAATGATCACCCTTCACAGTGGGTGCCCACCAGAATGATCACCCTTCACAGTGGGTGTCCACCGTAATGATCACCCTTCACAGTGGGTGTCCACCAGAATGATCACCCTTCACTGTGGGTGTCCACCAGAATGATCACCCTTCACAGCGAGTGGCCACCGGAATGATCACCCTTGACAGTGAGTCTCCACCGGAATGATCACCCTTCACAGTGAGTGTCCACTGGAATGATCACCCTTCACAGTGAGTGTCCACCGGAATGATCACCCTTCACAGTGAATGTCCACCAGAATGATCACCCTTCACAGTGAATGTCCACCAGCATGATCACCCTTCACAGTGAGTGTCCACCAGAATAATCACCCTTCACAGTGAGTGTCCACCAGAAGGATCACCCTTCACAGTGGGTGTCCACCAGAATGATCACCCTTCACAGTGAGTGTCCACCAGATTGATCACCTTTCACAGTGGGTGTCCACCAGCATGATCACCCTTCACAGAGAGTGGCCACCGGAATGATCACCCTTGACAGTGAGTGGCCACCGGAATGATCACCCTTGACAGTGAGTGTCCACCAGAATGATCACCCTTCACAGTGGGTGTCCACCGGAATGATCACCCTTCACAGTGAGTGTCCACCGGAATGATCACCCTTCACGGTGAGTGTCCACCGGAATGATCACCCTTCACGGTGGGTGTCCACCAGAATGAGCACCCTTCACAGTGAGTGTCCACCGGAATGATCACCCTTCACAGTGGGTGTCCACCAGAATGATCACCCTTCACTGTGGGTGTCCACCAGAATGATCACCCTTCACAGCGAGTGGCCACCGGAATGATCACCCTTGACAGTGAGTCTCCACCGGAATGATCACCCTTCACAGTGAGTGTCCACCGGAATGATCACCCTTCACAGTGAGTGTCCACCAGAATGATCACCCTTCACAGTGAATGTCCACCAGCATGATCACCCTTCACAGTGAGTGTCCACCAGAATAATCACCCTTCACAGTGAGTGTCCACCAGAAGGATCACCCTTCACAGTGGGTGTCCACCAGAAGGATCACCCTTCACAGTGAGTGTCCACCAGATTGATCACCTTTCACAGTGGGTGTCCACCAGCATGATCACCCTTCACAGAAAGTGGCCACCAGAATGATCACCATTGACAGTGAGTGGCCACCGGAATGATCACCCTTGACAGTGAGTGTCCACCAGAATGATCACCCTTCACAGTGGGTGTCCACCAGAATGATCATCCTTCACAGTGAGTGTCCACCAGAATGATCACCATTCACAGTTGGTGTCCACCAGAATGATCACCCTTCACAGTGAGTGTCCACCAGAATAATCACCCTTCACAGTGAGTGTCCACCAGAATAATCACCCTTCACAGTGGGTGTCCACCAGCATGATCACCCTTCACAGCGAGTGGCCACCGGAATGATCACCCTTGACAGTGAGTGTCCACCAGAATGATCACCCTTCCTGGTGGGTGTCCACCAGAGTGATCACCCTTCACAGTGGGTGTCCACCGGAATGATCACCCTTCACGGTGAGTTTTCTTTTGCATAAATATACTTTATGCATAAAATATCTTCAATCACATTCCAAACCATTTCAAAATCACCATTACAAAAGTGCAATCAGATTCAACTTTTACAACATGTATCACAAGGTGCATCAGTACAAACAATGAATATTACAATCATTTGCAGACATTCAATTTGAGCTGTACAGCCCGAGGGGCTCTACACAGTTCCCAGCTCCTCGGTGCACTGTGGCAGATAGGTCTTAGATAGCGACCCTTCCCCATTGCGCCTTTGCGGCGGCTGCCCCAAGCTTTAGTGTGTCTCTCAGCACGTAGTTCTGGACTTTGGAATGTGCCAGTCTGCAACACTCTGTTGGGGACAACTTTTGCACTGGAAGACCACAAAGTTTCGGGCAGACCAAAGAGAGTCTTTCACCGAGTTGATGATCCTCCAGCTGCAGTTGATGTTTGTCTCGGTGTGTGTCCCTGGGAACAGCCCGTATAGCACAGAGTCCTGTGTCACAGAACTGCTAGGGATGAACTTTGACAGAAACCACTGCATCTCTCTCCAGACCTTCTTTGCAAAGGAACAGTCTACAAGGAGATGAACAACGGTCTCTTCCTCACCACAGCCACCTCGAGGGAGTGATCACCCTTCATGGTGAGTGTCCACCGGAATGATCACCCTTCACAGTGAGTGTCCACCGGAATGATCACCCTTTACAGTGGGTGTCCACCGGAATAATCACCCTTCACAGTGGGTGTCCACCAGAATGATCACCCTTCACAGTGAGTGTCTACTGGAATGATCACCCTTCACAGTGGGTGTCCACCAGAATGATCACCCTTCACAGTGGGTGTCCACTGGAATGATCACCCTTCACAGTGGGTGTCCAGTGGAATGATCACTCTTCACAGTCAGTGTACACTGGAACAACCATCCTTCACAGGGAGTGTCCACTGGAATGATCACCCTTCACAGGGAGTGTCCACTGGAATGATCACCCTTCACAGTGAGTGTCCACTGGAATGATCACTCTTCACAGTGGGTGTCCAGTGGAATGATCACCCTTCACAGTCAGTGTACACTGGAACAACCATCCTTCACAGGGAGTGTCCACTGGAATGAGCATCCTTCACATTGAGTGTGCACTGGAAAGAATACCCTTCACAGCGAGTGTCCACTGGAATGATCACCCTTCACAGTGGGTGTCCAGTGGAATGATCACCCTTCACAGTCAGTGTACACTGGAACAACCATCCTTCACAGGGAGTGTCCACTGGAATAAGCATCCTTCACATTGAGGGTGCACTGGAAAGAATACCCTTCCCAGTGAGTGTCCACTGGAATGAGCACCCTTCACAGTGACCTGGTTTCTTTCAAGCATAAAAGACTCTTGATTACACTCTTGTGCTATCTGCATTTTGTTGCCACAACACTGTTCCAGACTATTGTGAGGAAAAATCCTTAAGGAGTCGTATGGTTCAATTTGTAAGATGATCTGAACAGAACATTTTTGAAATTGCCAGCTGAGCAATCCACTGTTAGTATTATTTTTTAATGGTGCACATTTATGGGACAAATATCATAACAAATAAATATCACTCTTATATAAAATTCAAAGGATTACCAGAAAAAAAATTGAATATGATTCTACATCTGACCTCATGCCTAACTTTTGATGCAGATATTCCAATAATTTTATTAATATACGATGATTATTTTTAAGATCATTTGTTCTGTAAATGGCTATTCTAAATCTAATTTATTTCGACATAAATTTTGTTCAAACCAGAAGAACCCTCCTGTAAATTAGCCTAAAGGCTACGTCAGTTATTTTTCTCATCAGCCTGCAACATTTAAATGTAACCTCATTAAGATTGGCACTTGGACTATGGCTCTGTTAAAGAAATAGTTGATAATCTCAACCATTCTTAGAAAACGATTTTCAAATTTACAAATTTTCAACAATATTTTTTCATAGTTCAAGCACAATAAAATTAATGGATCCTACAGTATGAAGCTTTTGTTTTCTGTCGTACGCATTTCAAATTAGACTGACCATTATTTTGTTTGCCACGGGCTTATTCCTTTTGAAAATACTGTATGTATCAACAGAGAACAAGCTAAGGGCACAGAGGCAGGGAGAGAAAGAACGACCATGAAACTACTCTGGGATATGAGTGTAAGAACAGTTAATATATTCATGTAAAATTGCCCTTTCCACTGCTTTAACAGAGATGATAATCCATTTAAAATAAATGGATTGACGCCTTAAAGAGCACAGAGAGAGACATTTCAGGGGCGAATGCATTAAGCCTTCATAGTCTAGTATTCCATTGCATAGTTTCAGCTAACAGAAAGACAATGAGGAAGAGACAACAAGCAATCACAGCACTATTCCACAACTGATAGATGGCATTGAACATCACAGGTGCAGGAGGGGTTTTGTGAGTTTTCAAACAAGAAAATGAAAGGAAAGCCCTTAAAAATATATTTTCTGTATAAAGTACTTCTCCATCCCTCAACAAATGTTGATATTTCCAGCCTTTTACGAAAGAGCTTCACTTTTTGCAACATACTTTTGGCTTCATAAAGACCTGTTATTTCGTAATTTGTGTGGCCTGGTTTGGCTCCATTAGTTTCAATAGAGGATATGTTTTGAACTGGGCTAGATGCTGATACACAATCACAAGACCTAAGAAAGCAATTATCGAGGTATCCTGAATTTGTCACTGTGCACTTGGGGGAGGAGAGATGTCACCTGTTGGTTTGTGTATTGATCTGTCACTGATTCAGGGTGAGGACTACACTGGACCTCAGTGTCCACAGGCTTTAGGGAAAGACCAGAGTTCCTTTTGATTCCTGTTCAGTATTATCTGCTGGAAAGGGTGGATGTTGGTAAAGCTCAGGACTGAAATAGCTGGAATGGCTTATAAAGTCGAATCCCTTACTAACATTCACTGGCTAAGCAGCAAATGCAGAGAGGATTTATGAGAAAGGTAGCAGGAGGCTGCAATCACCTGGGGAACACTACCCAGCAAAGGTCAGTGCCTTGAAAAGAAGGGATTAAAGGGATAGGGAGGATGGGCTGGAATCCATAATATGCACATTCCTTGTCTTTGATTATTGGTATTGCTTCATCATTTTGTCTATTTATGTGAGAAAATTCAAAGCAAGACTTATCGGAAAAAGCATACAAAGGAAACAACTGGAATGCTTTAAGTTCTTGCTCCAGGAGTAGTTACAAGCTGTGATAACCAGTCTCAGAATTGTTATTCTTTCATTTTTGATTCATTCGTAATATTGCTACTGTTAATAAAATTCCGAGATGAGATTTGAAAATGTCCTGACTCAGTCAAAAAGACTTCCAGCTAATTGGCCCAATAAGGAGAACGGGTCTTATTTGGTTAACTTAACACATACATACCCAGATTCAAATAATTCCTATGGGGTGGGCTATGGGGTGGTGCTGCTGGAGTGGATTACTTTTGATATTTAATATGGCAGATATGATATATCTACCTCACCACCACCTCTCTTGACTCCTCCACTGTTGTTAAATTATCAGACTGTGTATATAGCACCCAGTATACTGCTGGATGAGCAGAAATTTCCTCCAATTAAATATTGGAAAGACTGAAGCCATTGTTTTTGCACCCCGCTCCAAACGCCGTTCCCTAGCTACCAACTCCATCCCTCTCCTTGGCAACAGTCTGAGATTAAGTCGGTCTGTTCACAACCTTGATGTCACATTTGATCCTGAGATAAGCTTCCAGCCTCATATTCATGCTATCGCTAAGACTGCCTGTTTCCACCTCCAAAAAAATCACCTGACTTTGCCACTGTCTCAGCTCATCCGCTGCTGAAACCTTCATTCATGACTTCATCACCTCTAGGTTCAACTATTCCAATTCGTTCCTAGCTGGTCTCCCACATTCTACCCTCTGTAAACTTGAGGTAATCCGGAACACAGCTACCCATGTCTTAACTCGCAGCAAGTCCTGTTTCCCTGTCATCCTGTGTTTGCTGACCTACATTGGCTCCTGGTCAAGCAACATCTTGACTTTAAAATTCTTAACCTTGTTTTCAAATCCCTCCATGGCCTTGCCCCTCTCTATCTCTGTAATCTGCTCCGGTCCCAGAACTACTGGCAGCCATGTCTTCGGTTGCGTAGGCCCCAAGCACTAGAATTTCCCCTCAATACCTCTTCACCCCTCTACCTCTACTTTAAGACACTGTTTAACCTACCTCTTCGACCAATCTTTTGATCATGTGACTTAGTATCTCTTTATGAGGCTCAGTGGCACACTTTGTTTTATAATGCGCCTCTAAAGTGCCTTGGGATGTTTCATTGATTTAAAGGCACCATATAAATCTAAGTTATTGTTGTTGTTGAAGGAAGTGATATTACAGCAGTTATATAAATACAACTGTGGCATTCTAATTGCATGGAAAACATATCTGTATATAGAGCAAAGAATCCAGACTAATTTTTTTTGGCAGGTTTTCAGTAGGATTGTTGAATGGAACACATCATATGCAACATAAACATTATAAACTCCATCCTTCATTGAGTATAAAGCCCTCATTATTTGCAGTACTTAAGCTGTGCTGATATTAAAGCCAAATATTAGTCAGGCAAAAGATCATTCTGCTTCTGACCCTCAGAATTACACTGATCTGTTTACCACAGAACTTGTACTGTATTTTTTTCCTTATTTTGATGTCATCCTCATGTTAACATTTGTGCCCTTTTGAAAACACTGACATCCGGAGTTTAATTATTGCGACAGGTTTGAATTGATCAGTTACGGTACAGCGGATGTATTGCCCCCAGAGCTTAGCAACCATTCACCGTGCATTTTCTCTTCACACGGATGTATGAGATTTATCAGAACCACTCACATGGGTCAGTATGAATAGGTGCTGCATTTGATTGTTTCCCAAAGTAATGGATTACTATGAGGTTTTTTTTGAAGATAAAAACAGTTAAACTGCAGTGGACCATAAGTCATTAGGATGTCATTTTCTCATTATGGTTTAGGTTAAGTGGCACACCTTAAGCACTTACAGGTAACACTAACGTGGTCGTTCAGATTCTAGGGAACAATAGATGCTATTCCACATTACCAGGTGTTATGACCAAAGCTGACTGCATGGGAAGCCCTGACAGTTTGACTAAGGTCATAAAACGTGGTTCAATAAACTGGCACACCCTTAAAATGGTGCTCTTTCATGATTGTTTGCAAAATGTGTTCACTTTTCACACAGTGGTACAGGCACACAGCTGTGTTCTGGACTGACTGGAGTTGCCACCATGAAAGCCAGAACTGAGAGCCGAAACAGATCAATCTGCAGATTTATAGGCCAATATCTGGCACCCTGTGCTGTTCAATGATGTGTTCTTGCCTTTTGAAGTATTTGTTTTTTTTTTGTTTGTTAACATTGGTCAATTTCTTTCAAGCTAAAAAGTAAAATAGAGATAATTATACTTCCCATCCCTCATCTTTCAAAAAGACTGAATCTCAGATAATTTAGGACAAGGTTCACTTTAAATGACAGAGTCCTGACCATAACAACTGGATTCTGGCCTCAGTATACCAGTTGCTGACAGACATACAGAGCACGCTCCTAGAAGAACCTTGGTTGGGAAAAAGATTTCAACTTGGGTTTCCAAACTGAGACAGATTTGATCTATAATCTCATGCTAAAACTGCCACATAACCTGGGATTTGAAAAAATAATCTGATGGGAGATTGGAATTTGAATTGATTGCCTGGTTGGAAATTGAGACTTGAATAGATTTCCTAGTTAAAAGCTGGACAATACGGGACTTTTGATTCATACTGAGAATATACCTTTAATGCAAAGCATGTCACATTATTTATTGGTGTTAAACTTAATGAGTTCCCCTTTACTCAGTAGGGAAAGGATTAATTGAACAGAATGTCCAACATCAAAATGCCGCAATGTCACTTGTGATTGTTTAATCATTCTTGTAAGGATGCATTAGAAATTTGCACAACTGCCATTAAGGGCAGTCTAAGATTGGACAGAACTTGGGTCAAAACAAGTTTCAGTGAGAACCTCATCTTCAAACCCTTTTTGTTTGAATTTGACTCAAAATGAAGTAATTTGACAGCCTGAGATACAATACCTAAACAATCAGCTGCCTCATAAATTATAAGGCCATGGTAATAAAATCTGATGTGTATACTACCAAGAGTGTAAATTGTGCTTGGCTTGTAAATATAATTAAACAGCAGGTGCATAATCAGGTTATATGGGTTTGATGTGTCCCGTGTGAACATGATGGTTTGATTGGTTCATATATGCCATGTACAGAAGCAGATATACAGTGATATTTTAGCACCACACTGTATGTGTGCACAACCATACCCTTTACTTCTACCTCGGAATGAGTGGGTGTGATTCCAGGAGCAAAAGCACAGTTTGATGTCACTATTACCCTTAGCGCTAAAATGGTTCAACGGAGTTAAATGGCTTAGACATGGATGATTTTGAGAGTTGGGCAATTTGTTGCTGTAAGCTATCGTGGAAATTCAGTGAGGAATAATTTATTCTGTGATAGAAGAGAGTAATCCATCCCTTGTATTTCTTCTTGACATGTTATTATTTCTGTGATAAATGATGCCACTTTCTTAATTATCATTTTGAAATGAGGAAATTAAACTTGCACTTTTTTGCAGATGTGCATTAATAACACTTTCTGCACAACTTCATCATTATACTGTATGTGAGTCACATGGTTTAGACGCGATGTGACTTTTATAAATTCAGTCATTGAATATAAAGGACCTTTACAATCCATTTTAGTGTTTGTGGAGTAAAAAGGTTAACTGTGCTGAGAAGATACGCTTTTCTTTCCCCTTGCTTTTTACATTTTACTTCCAATGTCTTTGTCTACATCGGCACATGAATAAACTTCTTCCTAAAATGATGTGCTAGACATTAGCAATCCACTTAAAGTGTAACTTAGCAATAACCTTGACTCCACTATGCTTCAAAAACAGCTTTTGTCTCTACATCGAAGTGCACCATCTGCTGCAGCACGAATTTAGCACAGGGCGCACAGCTAAGGCCAAACCTAATCTTTAATGCAATGAATGCTAAGTTGAAAGGTCACTACTGCAGCCTACAAAGCTTGACTAGATGTACATTGCTTAGAGGTTGCACAAATCACACATAATTTCTGTCATTTTTTTCCCTCTATTTTCTTTCTTTCCCCAAAGCTAGCTTGCCATTTTCCTTCTTATGTACTGAGACTGTCCCAAACTAAGCCACAAACAACATTGGCTGTCCCTTTGATCATAGGGAAGGGGGTGGTATAGTAGGCTTACCACAGGACTAGTATTCCAGAGAACCAGGAGAATACTCTGGAGAACCAGGTTCAAATCCCGTCATGGCAGATGGTAAAATTTGAATTCAATAAAAATCTGGAACTAAAAGTGTGATGATGACCATAAGAACATTACCAATTGTTGTAAAAACCCATCTGGTTCACTAGTCCCCTTTAGGGAAGAAAATCTGTCATCCTTACCTGGTCTGGCCTACAAGTGACTCCAGAGCACTGTGGTTGACTCTTAAATGTCCTCTGAGCAAGGGATTGGCAACAAATGCTAGCCTAGCCAGTGACACCCACAGCCCATGAACCCCAAATAAAAAAAAATGGTGCATTATCCCATTTCTTCCTCCTGGACCTCCCTGCTGCCTTCAACACAGTGATCCCATGATAGCAAGACATAACCCATTGCCTTTTACCATTGTGCAGCTTGGTGGCACTACCCTCACTTGGTTCCACTCTTACCTATCCAATTGTAGCTAGAGCTTCTCTCCCCTTTTCCCTCCCAACACTGTCACCTCTGAAGTCTTTGAACCCCCTTCCCCAACTACATGCTGCCTACTTGGTGACGTATCCACAAATTTGTGGTCATCTTCCACACGTACGTCAATGACAGCCAGCTCTAATTTTCCATTAGCTTTCTTGATCACTCATTGACTCTCTGTTGTCAGACAGTTTCTTCAGCCTCTAGTCTTGGATGAGCCCCAGCTTAACTTTGGGAAGGGTGAAGTTGATGGGCGTGAAGTTGGGCTCAGTAATGCACATTATTTGGGTATTATGAGTACTGTTAGGGGACCAAAATGACACTCAGTGTGCCACACACTTCTGTCACAAATCACACCAGACCTCATCTTGATGAGGGTGTTAGTGCACACAGCTAAAATCCCCCAGAAGTATGCAGAGAAGTGGATCATGATGTCCATCAGTGTACAATGCTGATTTGATGCCAGCAGTGCTATTTTGGAGTTCACTACACCAGCCAATGCCCTCTCGTAATCTCAAACAGCTGAATCCTCATTAAACAGCAGGAAGGACACCCTGTCTCTGCCCTCCCCACACCCCATCCTCCTTCCACCAGTGATATTTAAAGGAACATCAGCTATGTGCAGGTTAATTGCTGGTTTTCCTTTCTGGCTGTTGCTATAATTGTACAAGTGTTTGGTTCTTTCAAGTTGCAAAAGTCTACATGGAGCGGTGTGGCAGGTGTTGAAGTACAACTGATAAAGATTGAAGGTGTCATCCTGCCACCACTGGGATTTAACCAGTGGTGGGAGAAGCCCACATCAAACATTCAGCCCAGCAGCTTTCATTGCATGGGCCAGTGCCAGACAAGGGGGGGTGGTGCCTTCTTAACATACCCCCGGATCATTAGGAGGGCTCACCACCCCCCATCGCAGTCCGCCTTGTGCTTGGCCTATGTACCCTAGCCTCCAACCTCACCTCACTAGGGCCTGCTGGCCAGGGTCCGACAAGACCCCCAGGTTTTCCTCCAGTCCCAGCTCCAGCACAGCATGTCTTCCCACAAGCCTAGCTGCAGTACCAGCAGTGGCCACTGCTCCCAGTGGCACTGCTGGTATGGGAAAGCTGCCAGCATTTGATTGGCTGGCAGTCCCCTATGGCAGGACTTCCAGTTGCTGAGGGGGTGGAAGACCTGCCTCAAGCCAATTAACAGCCAGTTGGTTATTAAATGGCTGCGGGGCGAGCCCACCAACCAGAGGCGGGCTCACCTCCATATTTTACGCATGACTGACTTATTGTAAAATCCAGCCCCTGTATTTAAATGGACATTTCACAGAACCTGGAAAATCGCCCTCCAAACTTTTGAGATTACTGTACAGAGAATGTATTAAATGAGTTTAGGCTTTTCTTACATTTTTACAACACCGGCAAACTACCTAAATTTAATCCGTGTATTTTCTGAGTTCTAAAAGTACTCATTGTTAAAAATGCACATTTGAACAACAAATCAGAATGCAGCAACAGTAATGCTGTGGAACCACTTATTGAACTGTGTACTTAAAAGGTGGAATCGTCCCAGATTTGCACAAAGCGCGGTAGCAGACGGGAAGAAAGTCATTTTACCCACCGGCCACAATGAGTTTTCACGCTGTATTGTCCCACCTCATTAATAATGCATTTGTGGGAAAAACTCCGGATCGCTGGCGGGTGGGCTAAGATTTGCCCACCATGCCATGCCCTCAGCGGTTCCTTCCTCCGGGCACCATATTTAAAGTGCACCAGAGCACAGGCCTACTTCATGTCTGCAGACCAGGGCTGCTCCAGGCGAAAGATGGCCCGAAAGCAAAGAAGACGACAGCTCCCCGCAGAACCATCATCCATCACACTCATCCCTCAGTCCTGAGCATTTTCAATGCTGCCTGCTGGGGTTCTCTTTCAGTTGTCCATCTGAGCTGACCTGCACCTCCGCCCACCCACTGATCACACTGCCATGCAGCACCTGTGTCCGTCCAACACGAGGCTACACTCACTTTCGATTGTGACAACGATGGTCGAGGTGAAGTTTCTGATCAGCTCCCTCATCCCTTCCCCTCCCCCAGCTACACATGTCCTTTCCCCCATCAGTGTCGACCCCCTTCCACTTAAAGGATTACACCCTTTAAGTACACAGTTCAATAAGTGGTTCCACAGCATCTGATTTGATGTTCAAATGTCTATTTTTAACAATGAGTACTTTTAGAACTCTCAGAAAATACACGGATTAAATTTAGGTAGTTTGCCGGTGTTGTAAAAAATGTAAGAAAAGCCTAAACCAGCCTGAACCCTTGGCTTTCCAGGGTGTCCAGGTGAACGTGTATGTTCCCTACCTTCCTGAGAATCCCACCCCATCCACATTGACCTCCCTGACCTCCTCCTCCCCATCCCCAGTATCTTTGTCTGTCATCAAGTCCCCACAAACCACCCTCTCCTTCCCTTCTAGCGCTACCATCGCACCCTCACCCTCCCACACTTCCGGTTCGCTCTGCCCCCCTCACACTCACCATTCCCTTCTACCATGCCCACCCTCAGTTAGCCCACCAGGAGGCAGTCATTCACTCCACAGACCTCTCCCTTGCATATTCACCTGGACATCCCCCATCCCTTACTCCCTCCTCTACCCATATTCCCTCCTCCACCGTACACCTTCCCCTCTCCAAACTCCCTCCTCCCCAAGACATCTTCCCCCCAAACTCCCTCGTCGCCCTGGACATCTTACCCCCAAACTCCCTCCTCGCTCGGACATCTTCCCTCCAAACTCCCTCCTCGCCCCGGACATCTTCCCCCCAAACTCCCTCCTTGCCCCGGACATTTTTCCCCCAAACTCCCTCCTCACCCGGACATCTTCCCCCCAAACTCCCTCCTCGCCCTGGACATCTTACCCCCAAACTCCCTCCTCGCCCGGACATCTTCCCCCCAAACTCCCTCCTTGCCCCGGACATTTTTCCCCCAAACTCCCTCCTCGCCCAGACATCTTCCCCGCAAACTCCCTCCTCTCCCTGGACATCTTCCCCCCAAACTCCGTCCTCGCCCCGGACATCTTCCCCCAAAACTCCCTCCTCGACCCAGACAACTTTCCCTCCGAATTCCCTCCTCCCCCTGGACACCTCCCTCACCCCGGACACCTTACCCCTTCTGAACTCCTCACCCCCTCTGCACTCCCTCTCTTACACCTGCCTCCCTCCCCCTTATGTCTGCCCCCCAACTTGCCGCATTTCCTCTGTTACACTCTCTTCCACTCGGTACTCCTTCCTCTCCCCCCAATCTCATCACCCCCTGCAACTTCGCTCCCCACCCCCCACAACCTCAACACCCCCAACACCTTTGTCTACCCCCTCCCAACCTCACTCCACTCCCACCCTGATACATCTTCCTCTCCCAGTGATACTTCGACTTTCCTCTCCCACCACCCCACCACCTGCCCCACCCGAGGTACACGCTTTTTTCCACTCACAGCTGATCTTCCTCTCCCCTCACTTCGCAGCCCATGGCCAAGACCGTGATGTTCTGAAGCAAACCCTAGAGATCAGCGGAGACCTCCCACCTTCTGTGAGCTGCATTAATGGGATGCAAATCAGGCTCACACCGGCCTTCAGCAGGATTGGCATTCTGCCATGGCGGACACCATCAGATGATCCCGCTGCGCCTTCACACCAGCATGAAACCAATTTTTGGCCTTCTCCCCATGTTGTTTCCCCCCCCGCCCATCATGACTCCTGACGCCAACAGGGCTGGAAAATTCCAGCCAATGAGCCCAAACTTTCAAAATTTGGCCTTTTCTCCTCAGTACCTTTTGTGCTTCCAGTGAGTTTTGTTCTGGATGGCACATGTCAAAGTGTGAAAAGTATCATGTAACCAGAAAGGTTATGCCCATAATGGCAAACATTATGCTCTTGTGTCATTTAAAAACATAGTAGGCTGGGATAAGAATAAAAGTTTGCAAAAATGCTCTTTACGCTTCCTTGCATAAGACATATTAACCGCTACGAGTAACATTTTCAACTCATGGGGCAGACTTATAATTATTCAAAATGATATTTACGCTCATTTAACATGTCTCAACTGGAGTCACATGTTAAAATATCTTCACATTCACAAAAAAGAACAATTAAATATTACATGGCTTATTGGCCCTTAACTTCCATGCTCCCCAGTGTCAGATTTCGGAGGTACCCCAAAGATGCGCTGGGGAATCCCTCTGGGAAGTTCCCAGGTAAGGGTTTGCACGGCAATTGCTCAGAAGTGCCCACTTCCTCTGGACAATTGCGCTGCGCTGGGAACCATCCGAAAATGCGATTCAAATCACAAACTTCGGATGGTTCCGCCAGGGTTATACCAATACTTACTCAGGAAAAGTTAGAAGAACTTTTAAAAAGTTAAAGGTTAAAACCTCATCTAACTTCTGAGTAACTAATGTAAAGACGCAGACCGAACCCAGGGCACTCCCCTGACACACCCCCCCCCCCACCCCCCCCCCCCCCCCCCGCCACTCAACTGACCACTCCCAATCCCCCAATCCCCACACCCCCAACCCCCTGAACGCCTCACCCCCCAACCTTTGACAACCCCTACCCCTGAGCCCCAATACCACCCAACCCTAGACCTCCCACACCCCCCCACCCCCGAGACCTCCCACACGCCCCAGACCTCCAACAAGCTCTACTGCCCCACTCCCGACCTTCCACGCCCCCAACCTCCCACACCACCGCCCCCCCACCGACCGTCATATCCCACTCCCCACCCTGCAACCTCCTACACTCCCCACTCCCCCCATCCCCCCGACCTCCGACACCCCCTCCGAACTCCGACATGCCCCACACCACCCGGAGTCCAACATCCCCCACCTAAACACCCAGAGCCCCCCCTACCCAACCCCCAGACCTCCCCCGGACATCCCCACCCCCCAAATCCTATCCACTTACCTTAGAGACTTACCTTTTCCCTGACCTGTCAAGTTCCCTGGCCCTTTAAACTTACCTGCTTTACTACAGCTCGTGCTGCAGTAAAAAAAGGGGGTGTGGCCTTGAATCCACTGGAGCTACGCTTCACTGGGACCTGCAAGGAGTCTTTCTCTGCAGGCTCTGAGCAGCTCCAGCGAATGGAAGTGTCAATGTAATTTTCAAGACCAGACACGTAGGTATTTATTTCTTCTAATTCCTTCAAACCAGGACATTCTGATGCCAGTCAGAGGTTATGGCCTATTATAAATTCAGGTACATAATGATAACATTTCTGAGCTTTTAGTTACACAATTTAGTATCATTTGGGTTTCTTACCAAATTGATTCCTCGATGAGACACAGCTCCATGGACATCTGCTACTCTCCTCCACCTCCTTATTCATGTGTACGCCTTCACAATGAAGGTTGCGTTTTCACCCACAACATATGATCCTCAACATCCTATCTATCTTTGCAACTGCCCAATGTTCTGATATGGCAGGTGGTAATTGCCGGGCTGACCAAATCCCAAAGGGAAACTTGGTCAAGCTATCACAATGATTTTGCAATTTGTATTTCTTATGAGAAGGTATGAGTACTGAAGTCAGAAGTAAAGATTCCACTACCACTTTTGGAGATTTTAAATATTAAATTAAAATATTTATTAACAAAGGAAAAGAAAATCTAAACATACAAGGTTACAGTTCCACAGCTAGGTTTAGTCTTACGTGTCCCAAAAGATTTCTACTTAGCTAGATTCACAAATAAACACCCTTTTCCAGGCAACATATAGAAGGAATCCTATAGATTCTTAATCAATAAAGAACCCGGTAATACTACGGCAAGGCACCCACTGTTGCTATAAAGGAGCAATTCACAGGGGCTTCTCTCACTCTCTCACTTGACAATGGAAACCCAAAGCTTGTAACAAAACCTTGTTTTCTGGAACAACAAACACTCCTCTGGGGTGGCTAGAGGCTGTTTACTTCACCAGTCTGTCCTCTTCAAGATCTCACATGGCCACACCTCATATGGCTTTCAATCTTTCCTTAAATTTGTTTTTTCTCTTTCACCTTTAAACCCACTGTTCTTAACTTTCTTTGGAAGTTACCATTCCCACAATATAAAAATTTTCATGTTTTCTTTATGGTCACTACTTTCAAGAAAAATAAACTTAATAACTTTGCTTTATTCATTTTTGATCTTTGCCAGTTGTAAAACTGCCTTTTATTGCTCTTTGAAATTCAACAGCTAAAAATTCAACTCCTCATTTATCTCCTAATGAAAATTCCTATTCATGCTGTATCTGATAATATCCCATCTTAGCTAATTCACCTCTACTTCAAAATGACTGCCTTTACACCTAATCCTTTGATGATTTAAACCTTGCAGTCTGACTGTCTTCAGCGTAATTAAATTAGTCACACACACACACAAACATACACACAGCCCCCACAAGCCTGCTTCACAGTATCCCACAGTAATACTGGAAAAAATGATATTTTTCTTTACACCAATGTTCAACTATTGTTTCTGTGAGTTGATGGAAGCAGACACCATGGGCCAATTGAGCACCACATTCTGGGCAGGTGAATGTAAATAATAGTATAGACTTCATATGCATATGAGAAATAGGAGCAGGAATAGGGCATACAGCTCCACGGGTCTGCTCCGACATACAGTAAGATCATAGCTGATCTTCTCTTCAACCTTGCTGCCCTATCCTGATGTCTCTTAGAGTGTTCAAAAATCTGTCACTTTCATCTTGAATATACTGAACAACTGAGCTTCCACAGCTCTCTGTGTAGAGAGTTCAAAAGATTTTCATCTCAGCTCTAAATTGCTGGCCCCTTCTTGAGTCTATGACCCCTAGCTCTAGACTCTCCAACCAAGAGAAATAGCCTCTCAGCAATTAATCTATCAAGCGCTCTAAGAACATTATACATTTCAATGAGAACACCCCTCATTTTTCCCAGTTCCACTCAATGTCATGCACTTCACTTTCCATCAATTCTGTTCATTCATACTAATACTGGCATAAAACTGTTGAGTGACACTGGAACTGCCAGCATGAGGTTTCCTTACCTCTGGTTCCTTAAACTCAACTGTGTTTGCTTTTCAAGGGGCATAAGGCAAATCAGAAATACCCAGACTCAGCTTCCACAGTTTTACAAATGGGTCTTTCTAGTCTTCTGTCATAGTTATGTCAGAAAACTAATGGAACCCCCAAGGAATTCCGGCTTAGTCAGGAATGAGCAATTTCCAAAATGTTTTTGTCATTTGATCTCACATATTAAGCTTACCCAGGTAGATCTGGAATAATTGTTAAGTCAGCTGATAGATGTGCAAACACAACTCAAATTGATTCCTATTTCCCTCCTTAGTCCGGACACCATGGGCCAATTGCAGCACCACATTTTCTGTTTGGCTTAGAAAAACTAGCAATGGACAGGCCAGGGAACAAACCTGGAATTTCCTCCTTCTGCATGATTCAATACAATGTCAAGCAATGCACTGAACTATGACGGACACCATCATTGCTTGCTGAAAACATTTATTTGTTTCTTTTCTTTAAGTCAATCATTTCCCTTAACTACATTTGAGCTTTTGATTTTTCCCCTGTTCTGCTCTCTCAAATTTGAACTTAAACATTTATATTCAGGAACGTGAATAAATTGGAATAATTCCAAAAAAAATTTGATTAAGAAACAAATATCAGCTTTGACCTCAGGCAATATAGCAATTTAACACAGGTGAAAATGTTGTATTAAGGAAGAAGGAAAAAAACACCTCGCAA
The DNA here is from genome assembly GCF_017639515.1 of Carcharodon carcharias. NCBI lineage: Eukaryota > Metazoa > Chordata > Chondrichthyes > Lamniformes > Lamnidae > Carcharodon > Carcharodon carcharias. The sequence goes on from NC_054471.1 coordinate 170,186,406, forward strand.
ACTGCAGGTGAACAGCTTCTGGACGTTGGGAACACCTCGGGGCAAATTGAGAAATTACACATTTGGTAATTGCCAGTCAGCAGTGACCAGTGGAGTGTATGAGTGATCTACAGAAACTTGCAAAGTGCAGCTGCAGGAATTAGGCAGCTGTTCTGATGTTTGAACAAAAAAAATTCTGTCGCAATAACTAGAAACCAACCCTAAGAAACCTGAGGGGGTTTTTTTTCCATCAGATTCACCTTCTACTTTTCGCTGAACTTATCTTTCTACTGGTGAATAATGAGGTTTTCAATTATCTTAGCATTTCACTTTTACAATCAAGTAGGTTGAATTGGAAAAGTTTCAAAGATAAAGGTGAATGCATTTTCAGCCACTTCGTCCAGTGCCTCAAAAGAAAATTCAGCTTGAGAAATTGATATAAATCCTGCATACAATATCTATTTCAATCGTCCAAATAAATTGAATTTTAAGATATTGAGGACAAATTGTCTCTTAAATTTTTTCCACATGTCTTATCATAAAGTGAGGTTTATTTTATTCTTCTTTTGTATGTGTATTTGTGAGTTGAACGTAATGACGTGTGTACTGTCAAATATGAACAGTCACATCAGCACCCGTTTAATTTGCATTACATCAGGGACGAGCAAGTTCTAAATTACACAGGGTTAATGTTATGTTATGATGCTTGTGAAGGACACATATACTCATCCAGTGCAGTTATCCGCAATAAAAAGTTGGATTACCTAAAAAATGATTCTTAAAAATTATGTTTCAAATTGGCTAAAGACTCTCAAAAGGTTACAGAAATCTAGGATCTTTGTAAGTGTGTCCTGGATTACCTCTGTAATGAATAAGGTTAATAAAGTTTAATGGAATGCAGTGATGTGCTGTATATCTGCAATGAACCTTATTGGAATATCTATAGTCGAAGGCTATTAACTCTGTGCACTCTTAATCAGAAAATTGCTGTCTGCAGCAAATTGCTTCCCATGGTTAGACAGGGGCAGCTTGTTTGATTTTGTATGTACAAGCTGAAGCTCCTATTAATAAAGTAGAGGAGAATGTTACTCATGACATGTCAAGATGAATAACAATTTGGATCTTCGTATAGCATACGAGTTCCATTTTCCACAATAAGTCAGGAAACATAATGCAGTGAAGGTGTAAACCCTATAAGTAATGGGTAAGGAGGCGGTGATGATGTACTATAGTGGGTTATGCCTAGTGGGCACGCAGTAATCAGCTGCGATGGGCTGAAATTCCTTGTTGTGTTTACATTATTTGAAGCACTTTATTGTCCTCAGAAAATCATTATTATGCCCACTCTGGAATTATGGCAAATTATACAACATTTCAATCCTCCACTTAAGTGTTCATGAATCAACAGTTATGTGCTGGAGGGAGAGATGCCATGTTATCACAATTTATATTTTATCAGTGCAGTTGATCCCTAAATCACATGCAGCAAAGCAATAAGCAAACTGAAGAACAAACCATTACATTTTATATATACCACAGGCCCATGCTGTTTGTTTTCTTTCTTGGAAGGAGATACTGAATTAGACAAGAGGTTAAATAATAGAAAAGTGGTTGACACACTTTTCAATGGGCTGTATTTTAATCGACTGTACTGTGCACTAATGTTTGATACAGATAATATTGTCTAATTGTGTGCATTGATGCCTGTTTTAGAATGTGAATATTTTACATGTAGATAGACAAAATATTTCAGTCTTTGACAAAATACAAAAGAAGAATCCCCTAAAAATGTCGATGACTGTGTCACTTTTTTCTCCACTTTATAATGCTGTAATTGGTAGTGCAAAGTTATAATCGTCTGTGACTTAAATATTGGTTATTTATAGTAAGGACCTACGCTTGACAAAAGAGGCCCTGCAAAAGTTGGTTTCACTTACTAGCTAAGTGGAGATCTTGTGGTGCAGTGGTAGCATCCCTACCTCTGGGCCAGAATCTCTGGGTTCAAGTCCTACTTCAGGATTTGATGGCCATGGAAGGCGAGTCATAACGTGGCCAAACAGGTTGAATGTTAATCTTCCAATATGCCTATGACAGCCGCTAAGAGTGGGAGGGTTTCCTCCAGAAATCAACAGCAAACCACTGCAGAATCTTGCCAAGCATAACCATGGACGAATCACTGAAGTCCATGGTTGCCAATGCCCTTTCAGGGCATGATACCTGAAGGCAGAGACAAAAGCTAAGGGCTTTTTACAAGCTCAGCATTACGTTGTTTTAGGCTTTGATATTGGCTTCAGTTTTGTCAGTAATCTCTCAGTTGCAGCAGTGTTGTTACTCTCATAAGCAGTCTGAGCATCCTACACTTAGCGTTACATCCATAATGCACAACATCTAACTGTATGTTAATGTAACTCAGGGGTGTAAGTTTAGTACTCCTTTGCGATCTGAGTTGAATATTCCATGTCTTTTGCACAGGTCCTTAAATGCACCACCATCCCAATCTCTTCAAAGGCAAACTGAGAAAACAATTGGTACGATAAGGGCAGATGTGAATTACTAAGCTGCTTCATTTCACAACAAGTTAGCATACAGAACAATGGGTATATACTCGTTCTGTCGAAGGGTCATGAGGACTCAAAAAGTCAACTCTTTTCTTCTCCGCCGATGCTGCCAGACCTGCTGAGTTTTTCCAGGTAATTCTGTTTTTGTTATGGGTATATACTCATTTAGCTAAAATACCACAACTTGTCTTTGTTTAAACAAAGCAAAATAATGAACATATGCTACACTTCCCCATATCAGTGAGCCATCTTGATTGGCTTAAACAAACAAACTTTTGACTGTCCTCTTGCATTCTAAACTTCTAAGCCTAGCAAAAACTTGCCTTTGTATCTTTCTGTTTAAAAACCTGATTATCAGTGAATCATTCACGCTCTACTTTTATCTCTCTCTCTTCATAACCAGAGGGGAAGACCCTATGCCAGACAACCCTTGGCAAGCACTTGGGACCAGGAACCTCACAAGACAATGTCCATGAGGACATCTTTTTCTTGGACTCGAACTCAAGTTCTGTCGAAGGATCATGAGGACTCGAAACATCGACTCTTTTCTTCTCCGCCGATGCTGCCAGACCTGCTGAGTTTTTCCAGGTAATTCTGTTTTTGTTTTTGTTTTGGATTTCCAGCATCCGCAGTTTTTTTGTTTTTATTTTTATATTAATGTCCATGAGGTGTTTATTTATTACTGAGACAGATTAATGAATTGCTTTTTGTTTAACCTCTTTGGGGAAAAAAAAACAACTTAACTGCCTAGATTACAAGTGTTTAATAACATTTCAACTCAATCCATTGTTCAATATCTGTGAATACATTTGGTCTAAAGAGCCATAATTTAAATGTAACCACTATTCACAATCTTTCTGTGGAAAAAATGAGCAAACTTGAAACATTGCATCTGCTTATTACTGTATTCTACGTCTCTAGATAGAGCAAAGTATTCAACTACCTTTTTATGACCTTGACACCTAGTACTGACACTTTTAATGACCTGTGTATCTGGACACCAATGGTCTCTGCTCTTCCTCTTCATTTAAAATCTTGCCATTTAAACAACAATAACTTGCATTTGTATAGCACCTTTAACATAGTAAAGTGTCCCAAATCACTTCACAGGAGCATTATCAAATTAAATTTGACATCGAACCACATATTGGGACAGATGAACAAAAGTTTGGTCAAAGAGAGAGTTTTTAAGGGGTATCTTAAAGGAGAAGAGAGAGGAAAAGAAGCGGAGATGCTTAGGGAGGGTATTACAGAGCTTAGGCCCATAGCTGAAGGTATGGCTGCCAGTGGTGGACTGATGAAAATCAGAAAGCACAAAGACCAGAATTGGAGAAGCACCAAGATCTCTGAGGGTAGTAGGTCAGAAAGTGGTTATAGAAATAGGAAGGGGTGAGGCCATGGAGGGATTGATAAGAATTTTAAAATCAAGCCTTCCCCAGGCCAGGAGCCAATGTAGAGCAGCAAGCACAGACTGCATCTGCTATCAATCATATCATGTCACATCACCCTTTCACTAACGTTGAAATAGTGCCCTGCAATATAAGTAGTGAACATACTGTTAAGAAGTTCTTTCTTAGCCTGTTTATTTTAAATTGTGAACATACTCATTAACATGACAGACAGACTAATCTCATATCAAGGTACTAACATACAAACATTCATATGTTCGTAAAGTACTGCATGATTTCAATCACAAATTTCTCAGACAGGTTAGTATCATTTGAAATAGAATTATATAGAATTTACACCACAGAACAGGCCACTCAGCCCAACTGGTTCATGCTGATGTTTACACTCTAAAAGAACTGCCACCCTACGTCATCTAACTTTGTCAATATATTTTTCTTTGCAGAATATTTCCAACATTTTCTGTTTTTCATTATAACATATCCTCCTATGCCTTTCTCTCCCATGTGCTTACCTGTCTTCCACTTAAAAGCAGCTGTTCTATTGACCTCAGCTATTCCATGCGATAGCAAAATCTATTCTAACCACTCTCTGGGTTAAGAGGTTTCTCCTGAATTCCTTAGTTGGACTTAGTAGACTATTATATTTATGAGCCCTAGTTTTGGACACCCAATAGGAATGAATTCTGCTTAATATGACAAAATGAAGTAACATTGCTGTCAGTTTGTCAAAGGGGAACAATGACAGAAAACAAAGCTAATGGCTGCTGGCATCCAAAATTCCAGGCCTGGCACTCATAGTACATAACTAGTAATGTACCCAAAGTGCCAGAAAATTATCCAAACGAGGAGAATAAGGGGTGGATTGTTGGCCCCACAAAGTATCTTATGATTGAACACAAGACTGACTCCAATCTGCCATTTTGCAGGTGCCAATGTGATGTTGCTGAATTAACTGGGAATTTGGATCGATTCTCTTGTACTCTAATCTAATGGGCTTACCTCCCCCAGATGGAACTGTGCACACTGACACCATAGCAAGACTTCAAAATTTGAAGGTTGGGACTTTCCAGTGAATAAACTACTTTGACATGGTCCTTCAGCGAGCCCGGAGTATGTTTTGGGAGAAGATACACCTCGCAGGGCTAGCTTGTTTTCATACATGGAGATTCAAAACAAACTGCATTTGTCTACATGTGCAAAGGAAATTTCATGGAGGCAGATTTGTGTCTGAGAGTGCCTGACATGGCACAATTTATTTTTTCAAAACAAAACACAGATTGACTCCCTTACCACCTAGGTTGATGAGGACACGGTTATGGATGGTGGGGTGGTGGTGGGTGGGAGGGGGGCAGTGATGGGAGGAGAAAGAACCCACGTACAACAGTAGCAAGTGCCAGAGTTTCCTATCACCCAGGACAGGTGGCAGGGATGCCTGAAAAGGTCACGCTGGAGGCCGTCAGCTGATACCATCTTAACATTATTGCTGGCATCTTGTTTCAAGGAACTTTGGTACCAAGGCAGGATATTTTCCCAGGCTGGTGGAGGCAGGTTTGGAGGCTGACAAAATTTGCGCTGTGCCAGTATCCTGACATGTTCCGGCCTCCTTCCGAGTTTGCCAGGGACGGGTCAGGAAAGAAGTTGTGGTTCCCCGTAACTGAGGTGGGAAGCCAATTAAAGTAATTAACCAACCACTTAAGAGACATTTAGCACAAGCAAGGGCTTTTTAACAATGACACATGGGTCACACACTGTGTCCACAACTCATCAGCTTAGTGGAGGCAAGTGAACAAAAGTTGTTCATTGAGGAATGAATCTGACAGAAACTCTGCAGTATGAAGGGCCATAGCAGCAATTCTAATGTCAGCCAAACGAAGAGGTTTGCGATGACAGGGGCAGATTGGTTAGGCTGATATTTCTTATTTTGGATAGTGTAAGCAACCTGGTGTTCTCTCCTTCAAGAGACTTGCACACCTCAATGGAGCAAATGACCTTTGTACCTGTAAGCTAACATAGAGACGTTGGGTCCACCTATTTTAACTCTCAATCGCCTCTGTGGTAGCATTCTGAACTGGGGTTCACCGATTTCAAGATAGGATGGAGCACTGAGAAGTAGCAACAGCATCATGAACCTCAGCAGTCACAAAGGAACAGTCATCAATTCCAAGAGGAGCAGTGGCTGCACTACACAAGCTGCCACTGAGGAAATGTTGCCTTATTAGATGTGCTGTCAATTGGCTGAGGCGTTAACTGAGGCCCCATCTGCTCACTTAGGTGGGCATAAATAGCCCATAGCACTAATTCAAAGAAGAACAGGGAGTGCTCCCTGGTGTCCTGCCCAATATTTGTCCCTCAATCAATCACTAAAGCAGGTTGTTGCTTGTTGCTTTTTGTGGGAGCTTGCAAATTGGATGCTTCCCACATTATAACAGTGCACTTCAAGAAGTACTTCATTGGCTGTAAAGTGCAGTGGGATGCTCTGAGGTTTTGAAAGATGCTGTATAAATGCATACGAACATACGAACAAGGAGCAGGAGTAGGCCATTTGGCCCATCGAGCCTGATCCACCATTTAATAAGATCCTGGCTGATCTGATAGTAACCTCAAATCTGCATCCTGCCTACTCGCAAGATCCTATCACCCCCTTGCTTACCAAGAATCTACCCCTCTCTGCCTTATAAATATTCGAAGACACTGCTTCCACCGCCTTTTCAGGAAGAGAGTTCCAAAGTCTCACGACACTTTGAGAGAAAAAATTTCAACTCATCACCATTTTAAATGGGCGACCCCTTATTTTTAAACAGTGACCCCTAACTCTAGATTCTCCAACATCCACATCCACCCAGTCAAGACCCTTCAGGATCTTATATGTTTCAATCAAGTCGCCTCTTACTCTTCTAAACTCCAGCGGGTACAAGCCTGGTCTGTCCAACATTTCCTCATAAGACAACCCACCCATTCCAGATATTAGTCTGGTAAACCTTCCCTGAACTGCTTCCGACACACTTACACCCTTCCTTAAATAAGGTAACCAATACTGTACACAGTACTTCAGATGTGGTCTCACTAGTGCTCTATATAAATGAAGCATAACCTCCCTATTTTCGTATTTATCAGAATAAATGATAACATTCTATTATCTTTCTTAATTACTTGCTGTGCCTGCATTCGAGCCTTTTGCAACTCATTTACAGATCCCTCTGCATCTCAGAGTTCTGCAATCTCTCACCATTTAGATAATATGTTTCTCTTTTATTCTTCCTGCCAAAATGGACAATTTCACATTTTCCCCCATTATACACCATTTGCCAGATCTTTGCCCATTCACTTAACCTGTCTATATCTTTTTGTAGCCTCCTTATGTCCTCTTCACAACTTACTTTCCTACCTATCTTAATGTCATCGGCAAATTTGGTAACCATTCCATCCACTCCTTCATCCAAGTCATTTATATAAATTATAAACAGTTGAGATCCAAGCACTGATCCCTGTGGCACATCACTCATTACATCCTGCCAAACTGAAAAAGACCCATTTATGCGTACTCTCTGTTTCGTGTTATCCAGCCAATTTTCCATCCATGCCAATATGTTACCCCCTATACTATGAGATTTTATTTTCTACAATAATCTTTGATGTGGCACTTTATCAAATGCCTTCTGGAATTCTAAGTACAGTACATCCACATGTTACTTCCTCAAAGAACTCCAATAAGTTGGTTAAACATGATTTCCCTTTCACAAAACCACGCCTGATAATCTTGAACTTATCCAAGTGCCCTGCTATAGCTTCTTTAATAATAGCTTCTAACATTTTCCCAATGACGGATGTTAAACTAACTGGCCTGTAGTTTCCTGCTTTCTGTCTCCCTCCCTTTTTGAATAATGGAGTTACATTTGCTATCTTCCAATCTAATGGGACCTTCCCTAGATCTAGGGAGTTTCGGAAAATTGAAACCAATGCGTCAACTATCTCACTAGCCACTTCTTTTAAGATGCTCTGTTGAAGAGTCATACACACTCAAAACGTTAACTGTGCTCCTCTCCGCAGATGCTGTCAGACCTGCTGAGTTTTTCCAGGTATTTTTAATTTGTTTTTGTTTTGGATTTCCAGCATCCGCAGTTTTTTGCTTTTATCTTTTAAGATTATGTTTTATTTTACCATTTTTATATTACAGAACTGTTCAAAGTTTCTCCAGCAACCCAAGCAAAATGTTCGACATACAAGATTTTAGGTGCACAATGCATGGAATTGCATGGAAGTTGCAGTTGCAAATCAAATTTAGATGGAAAATACTTTCTTGGTTTGAAATTGCACCATATGATATTAGTAATGAATGCATTAGTATGAAATATTTCTCTCTACTATTTAATATAGGGAAGGGAAGAATTTCATACAACATTCGTATTTTTGTTACTAATATCACTTTGTCCTTATTTTCAATCCAGAAAGGAAGAAAAATGACTGTGAATCTTTGTTGAACCAAATCCCTTGATTTTTACCAGAAGCTTATAATTCTTTCACAATGTGTCTCTGAGTTTAATGTGAGGAAGCAGGCAGTATGAATTTGATGCCAATCAGTGTAGTGCACTCTCTATCATTTGAGTTTGTTAGTTGTGTGGCGTTCTAAGTACTGAATATATAATATTTTAGGGAGAATAAGAAGTACCTCACTTAAGCAAAATATTTATTTTATACTTGTTTTGGTGTTTTCACCAAAAACAAGTTCTGATTATTCTGAATTTCCAGTTCTACATTGGCAAACCCCCTGTTCCATTCAGCTCTTTGAGCCTGTTCCACCAAACAATTAGATCATGGCCCTATCTTAACTCCATCTACCTGGGCTTTAGCTCTATATCCCTTGATTCCCTTGTCTAAAATGGGTTTCATTTTTTCTGGTTACATTTATGTGTCCTTTTTTTTACAAAAAAGTTATGTTGAGTGTAATAATTACCATTAATTTCTCAAATCCATTTTCTTTCCTAACAGAAAGCTTTTGTTCCTACTTTCTGGCAAAATACCCTTTAATATATTTGAATCCTCAAATACAGAGACTTGGCACTTGTCCTTGGTTTCATTTGCTAGCCCACATGCTTCCAGTAATAACGTGAAAATGATTTTAACTGTTGTGTTGCATGGGCTGAATCCAGCCAAAAAAGGCTTGCATGAAATGATCACTGAGGACGACCACTAATTTATTTATGGCCAAATTTTCAATCATGGGCTTTGATTGACACATAAAAGAGCATTACTAATAGAGCACAGCTGTATTAAGTTGGCAACGTGTTTGTGTGTAATTTGCTAAAGGTGGTACTAGAATGGGATGTCAGCAGAAGGTCCTTGGCCCACCTCATTTCCAGATGTATACCATTATATGCTTATGCAGATGAGAAGTGAAGAACTCCTTTTACTGGTTCATTGATTGCATGTGGGCGCACACCTCAGCCGAATGTGACTTGATTTGCATTTGTTCAGGTAGCACCCAATAGGAAATGATACATAAATAATAATGTTAATTATGGAAAAGCTGGTTTAATTAAAAGCAAAGTCCAAGCTGCTTGCCACCATCAAGAACAGTTGCATTCTGCAAAGCCTTTATTCATCCATTGATATTGTAGGATAGCCTTGTTTGGCAGGCTACTGAGAAAATACTCCTGGATTCAGTACGGTCCAAATCCAAAGAGATCAGTGCACTAGATGAGGATGCTCTACTTTGTGCCAGTTCATTGGGGCCAAGATCAAAGACCTGTGGCCAGGTTGTCAGTCCTCTACAGGATTACAACTCGAACAGCACCACAGAAGTGGTTTGTTCTTAAGGAACACGTCAGGAACACAAGGGCCACTACATTTTAATCAATTCAAAAGATTTGCCAATACCAACTGTAGAGTTTATATCCGCCTCTCCTGCCTTTCATTTTTTCCTAGTAATCTTGTCTCCCATTGAACCCTGTTGATATGTATATGTGTGCCTGCTTCTAATTCATTCTCAGGGTGTGGGTGTTCCTGGCATTTATTTTTGCATTCTAGTTGCCCTGAAAAGTTGATATCAGGACTCCTTCCTGAATGATTGGTAGTGATTTGATATGGTTAAGTTGCTTGCTAAACCATTTCAGAGGGCAGTTAAGAGTCAATCACATTGGTGTAGAATTGGAGTCATATATAGGTCAAACCAAGTAAAGGACATTTATTGAAGCAGTTAGGTTTATACAATAATCCATGACCATGTTTACTGATATCACTTTTTTGTTTACAGATTTTAAAAACTGAATTCAAATTCTCAAATGTTCACTGGATTACTAGTCCAGTAACATAACCAGTACTCTACCGTAACCTCTGTATATATAAGGTAACAATAAGTTCAGTGTATGAGATGTTACCTTTATGCCAGTTCTCAGGAATGACTGCTTCACTCAAGAGTTCTTTAGAATTTGGTGCTTAGACTCCTGATAATCCAGGAAAATTACTGATGTGAGGTGATACATTTTGGTAGGAAGAACATGGAGAGACAGTATAAAATAAACAGTACTACTCTAAAGGGGAGGAAAGGGACCTGGGTATATATGTGCATAAGTTACTAAAGGTAGCAGGGCAGGTTGAGAGAGCAGTCAATAAAGAATACAATATCCTAGGCTATATTGGTAGGAGCACAGAGTACAAAAGCAAGGAGGTTATGTTGAAATTATACAAGATACTAGTTAGACCTCGGCTGGAATATTGTTTACAGTTCTGGGCGCCGCATTTTAGGAAGGATGTGAAGGCATTGGAGATGAGGAAGAGGTTTACAAGATTGGTTCCAGGGATGAGAAACTTCAGTTGTGAAGATAGATGAGAGAAGTTGGGACTCTTTTCCTTGGAGAAAATAAGGCTGAGAGGAATTTGATCAAAATCATGAGGAGCCTGGACAGAGTAGATAGGGAGAAATTGTTCCCATTGGCAGAAGGATCGAGAATGGGAGGGCACAGATTTATGGCAGTGGTAAAAGAAGCAAAAGTGATATGCGAAAAAACTTTTTCACATAGCGAGTGGTTAGCATCTGGAATGCAGAGCCTGAGAGTGTGGTAGACACAAATTAAATCAAGGCATTCAAGAGGTAATTGGATGATTATTTGAAAAGAAGCAATATGCAGGGTTGCAGGGAGAAGGCAGGACAATGGCACCAGATGAAATGCTCATTTGCAGAGTTAGTGCAGACAGGATGAGCCAAATGGCCTCCTTCTGCACCATAACAATTGTGTGATATGCTGTGTCACTGAAATAAATACTAACCTTATAGTAATAAAAACTGTTCTGAAAGCAGGAATTGGTTTTATAAAACTGAATTTTTCCCTTAAATTTTTCACTGTTAAGACTATTCTCGTTTTAATAGCAACCAGGAATGTAGTTGCCACAAACAAGCATGGCTCCCAATAGGTTAGTGAGGCTGAAGCGCACTTGTTACCCTTTTTATGAATACTGAAGTCATTTCACCACCAGCAGCCAGTAAAGACCTTCCCTACTGATTAAAGTTACGTGAGCAAAAAAAAAGTTGATTTTAAAAAGACCTGCATATTTGAACATGCTGTTTCATGGGGCTAGAGCAGCTTGAGGGTCTGCTGCTTTAGTATCTGAATGGATCATTAAAATCAAACCACAGGGACGAGTCCCACCTTCATACTCAGCAGCAGTGACATCATCTACATGAACACAGAAAGCAAAGAACACATGGCAGTACCACACTGAGTGGCTGAGGCCATACTACTTCCCTCTTTAATATCTGATGCTTGTACAGAGGTTCGCCAGTGAAGGCAAAGTTATTGGAGCAAAAGGCATTTCTCGCTTCTTTGAGCATCTTCACTACCGTGTGCTCAGAAGAAGCTTGACAAGAACTTGCGTTATAAGAATCTTTGCAACATTATGTCATTTTTGCAGCAAAGGAACAGGCCATACAGCCCAGGACCATGTTAGAGTTCAAGTTCCACATAAGCTTCCTCCCATTTTCTTCATATAACCTCTTCTTCAATATATCTTTCTATACCTTTCCTCCTCATATGTTTACCGAGTTTCCCCTTGAATTAGTAAACCCTTTCTGCATTTATATCATAGCAGTTCACTTCCAGAGTCAGCCATGACTCTAGTAGCAGTGCTGCATATAAATAAATTAGGGCTTGCACCACCAACATATGGACACCTACTCAACAGGTGATTTTTTCCACTGCTGTTGCCTAACATAAATGGCCTGTGCTGATCATCATGGGTCACCATGTTGTTTGAGGTTTACATAAAATAAGCAAAATATTTCTTGCTCTCTCGATTGTCTACAAAAAAGAAAGGAAAGAACTTGTGTTTAAATGGAGCTTTTCATAGCCTCAGAATGCCAAAATGTTTTACGCCAGTGAAATATTTTTGAAATGCAGGCACCATTGCAATGCATCAGCCAATTTTCCCACAGCAAACTCCCACAACAATAATGTGATAATGGCCAGATAATCTTTTATTAGTGATGTTGGTTCAGGGATAAATATTGGAGAACTCTCCGACTCTTCTTCAACCAGTGCCATGGGATCTTTTGCACGCACTTCAGAGGGCAGACAAAGGCTCGATTTAGCATCTCATCCAAAAGACTGGAGCATTAGCCTAGATTTTGTGCTGACGTCTCTGGCGTTAGACTTGAACTTTTCTGATCCAGAGGCAGGAGTTCTTCCACTGATCCTATTACTGACCAATATGAACCTTTATTCAGCCACATGGGAGTTTCACAACCAGAAGTTTACAGGCAAATTGTGATTTTTAAGCAATGGTCCATGAACAAAATCATTCATATTCAGATGTGCAAATGCTGTTGCTACCATTATGATTTCGATTCTACAACGCAAATGGGACTTAATTCATCAGGAGATGAAGCACAAAGCTCAAAAAACAGGTACAACTCAGACACTCATGGCATGATACATCGTTGGTTTTCACTTATGATTAATTAGTCCACCCAGATGAAAGAAAAAAGAAAACCTACATCTATATAACACCTCAGAAACAGGACAAAGCATTTCACGTATGCAATTACTTAAAATACAATGACAGTTGTATAAATGCAGCAGCAAACAGTAATGATATAAATGCCAGCCTGGCTTATTTTGTCCCCTTTTGCCTCCCCACTAATTTCTGTCTCAATACTAAAGAATTACTGTGCCATTGGAAATAGTGTTTTTCAAATGAAACATTAAACTAAGGTCCAGTCTGCCCGTTCAGGTGGATGTAAAAGGTCCAATGGCACTATATGAAGAGGAACAGGCAGTTTTCCACAGCAGTGGCCAACATTGTACCCTCAAAACCAACATCACCATAAACAGATTGGCTGGTTATTCACTCGTTTACTGCTCTTGGGGCCTTGCCAAGTGCATATGGCCAGCTGTGTTTGTGTTTACCTCCATAACAACGGTGAGTTGTTCATGACTTCTTCAGTACATTGGGGTGTCCTGTGCAGATGATAAGCTATGTGATAAATGCTCATTTTTTTTCTTGAATCTTTTTCTGCTAGTTCAGGTTGAGGGAGGAGTTTTGATCAGGATAAGGTAACCTTTGTCCTAAAAAAAATTCAGGTCCCAGAGCACAGACATTGGTCCACTGCTCTTCTCTTTTTATATATTCCTGCCGGGTTCTTGGCTTAGTACTTCAGGCTGTTCTTCAGCTGATCTTTAGAGGATAATAGCTGTTACCACAGGATCTACAACCTCAGACCATCTTTCAAATTACTGCTCCCAAATGATAGAGCATTATTTAGGACAAATATATTACACGTAAATTTTAGACTTTACCTGGCTCTTAGGGAATATGACGCCATTGATTTCTACAGACTGATTGACAGAATACGAGGTGTTCACACTGAATCATAAATGGTTACAGCACAGAAGGAGGCCATTCAGCCCATCATATCCATGCTAGCTCTCTGCAAGGGCAACTAACCTAGTCCCACTGGTCCACCTTTTCCCTTGCATAGTGCTGCAAATTTTTTCTCTCCACCTAATCACCCAATTCTCTTTTAAAGCCCTGAGTTGAATCTGCCACCATCACAATCCCAGGCAATGCATTTCAGATCTTGACCACTCGCTGCTTAAAAAAGGTTTTTCTCAGGACCCCATTGCTTCTTTTGTGAATCACCTTAAATTGGTGTCCTCTTGTCTGTTCCTTCTGCCAGCAGGAACAGTTTCTCCCCATATACTCTGTCCAGATCCTTCATAACTTTGAATGCCACTGTCACATCCCCTCATAATCTTCCCGAAAGAGAACAGCCCCAGCTTCTCAAATCTATCCATGTAACTGAAGTTCCTCATCCCTGGAAACAATCTTGTGAATCTTTTTTGCACCTTCTCCAATATCTTCACATCCTTCCTAAAGTGCAGTGCCCAGAATTGGACAAAGTTCTCCAGTTGAGGCTGAACCAGTGTTTATTTTATAGATTTATCTTAACTTCCTCTTTTTTATATCCTATGCCCCTATTTATAAAGCCCAGGGTGACATATACTTTCTTAACTGCTTCCTCAACCTGCCCAGCCACCTTCAATGATTCGTTCACATTTACCCCCATGTCTCCCTGCTCCTTTTGTGAGAATTTAGAATTCCCCTTTAAAATTGTATCCTTTATTTTAAAATGAATCACTTCACACTTCTCTGCATTAAATTTTATCTTCCATTTGTCCACCCATTCTATCAGCTTGTCTATATTCAAACTTTCTGTCATCTGCAAATTTTGAAATTATGCCCTGTGCACCCAAGTCCAGGTCACTTATATATCAAGAATAGCAAGGGTGCTAACTCTGATTCCTGAGGAACTCCACTATGTACCTTCTTCCAGTCCAAAAAACAACCATTCAGCACTATTCTCTAGCCAATTTTGTATCCATGCTGCTTTGTCCTTTTGATTCCATGGGCTCTAACCTTGCTGGCAAAACTGTTAAGTGAGAATTTACCAAATGCCTTTTGAAATTCCATGTACATTACATCAACCGCATTACTGTCATCTATCCTCTCCGTTACCTCATCAAAGCTCAAGCAGGTTATTTAAATACGATTTGCCCTTAACTAATCCATGCTGGCTTTCCTTGATAAATCCACATTTATCCTAGTGACCTTTAATTTTGTCCTGCATTATTGTTTCTAAAAGCTCTCCCACTACTGAGATTAAACTGACTGACCTGTAGTTGCTGGGCTTATCCTTACAGCCCTTTTTGAACAAGAGTATAACATTTGCAATTCAGTCCTCTATCACCATTCCTGCACCTAAGGAGGTTTGGAAGATTAAGGCCTGTGTCTCTGCAATTTTCAACCTTGTTTTCTTCCGTATCCTTGGATGAATCTCAATTGGTTCTCAGGACTTATCAACTTTGAGTGCAGCCAAGCTATCTGATACTTCCTCTTTGTCAATTCTTAGCCCTATCCAGTGTCTCAACTACCCCAACTTTCACTATGACTTTGGTAGCATCTTCTTCCTTGATAAAGACAGATGCAAAGTACTCATTTAGTATCTCAGCCATATCCTCTGCCTCCATGTATCAACATCCTTTCTGGTTTCTAATCGTTCCCATTCCTCCTTTTTACTATTTATATGCCTATAGAAGACTTTGGATCCCCTTTTGTTTTAGCTGCCAGTCTCTTCTCATGCTTGCACTTTGCTTCTCTTATTTTGTTTTTCATTTCCTCCTAAACTTTCTATGGTCAACCTGGATTTCAATTGAATTATCTACCTCACCTTTGTCATATGAACCTTTTTCAGCTTTATCTTACTTTGTATCATTTATGTCATCCAGGGAGCTCTAGATTTGTTTGTCCTACCTTCCCCCTATTTCAAATTTAGAACAAATATATTACACATAAATTTTAGACTTTACCTGGCTGTTAGGGAAAATGACGCCATTGATTTCTACAGACTGATTGACAGAATACGAGGTGTTCACACTGAATCATAAATGGTTACAGCACAGAAGGAGGCCATTCAGCCCATCATATCCATGCTAGCTCTCTGCAAGGGCAACTAACCTAGTCCCACTGGTCCACCTTTTCCCTTGCATAGTGCTGCAAATTTTTTGTCTCCACCTAATCACCCAATTCTCTTTTGAAGCAATGTACCTTAGCTGTACTTGAACTTTCTCCTCTTTGAAGGCTGTCCATTGTTCCATTACTATTTTGCCTTTTAATCTTGGACTCCAATTTAGCTGGCCCAGATCTGATCTCACCCCATTCAAGTCAGCCCTCCCCCAATTAATTATTTTTACTTGGATTGCTCCTTGCCCTTTTTCTTGGCTAACCTAAATGTTATGATACTGTGATCATTTCCCCTAAATGTTCCCCTACTGATGCTTGACCCACTTGTCCCACCTCACTTCACAGGATCACATTGAGCAATGCCTCCTTCCTCCCCAGGCTGGAAACATACAGATGTAGAAAATTCTCCTGAACACACTTCATAAACTCTTCCCCATCTCTGCCCTTTACACTATTGCTATCCCAGTCTATATTAGAAAAATTAAGTCCCCCATTATAATTATTGTGCCATTTTTGCATGTCCCTGTAATTTCCCTGCAAGCTTCCTTTTCTATATTTTTCCCACTAGACAGTGGTCGAAAGAATACACCTAGTGGTGTAATGGAACTTCTATTTTTTCTTAGCTTTAACCAAATAGATTCTGTTCTTGACTCCTCTAGGACATCATCTCTCTCCAGCACTGTAATGTTCTCCTTAATCAGTACTACTACCCCACCTCTTTTCTTTCCTTCCCCCTCTTTCCTGAACACCTCGAGGGGAGCTTTATGGAGACAACAAAGGTCTCGGCCACCAGCTGGAGAGTCAGCAGCCGAAACCTGCGCTGACCCCTCTGGGCAGGCCCACTGGTAATACGTGCCATTAAGGAGTTGAGAGGTCACCGGCAGTCCTTCCTTGGAATCAGGACCCCAGAAGCTGCTGACCAATCAGAAGCCGGCAGGTTTTTGGCCCAGGAGGCAAAGGCTACTGCTGGTACTACACCCACCCAAGGCCGAGGATCACGGAGAGACCCAGGCCAGAGTGATGGTAGGAAGGGTTTCACAGAAATTGTGGGGGAGGGGTCAGCAGCAAGGGCAGGGGTGGTGGCTCTCTGCGCTACCCTACCTTCCGATGCCAGGTCCTTCAAGAGTGTTTATGAATGAGAGATCCACCCTGGCACACCCCCACCACCCACCCCCGAGAGACCCACTCTGGCATCCCCTCCACCACCCCCCCGCCAACCCCAGAGACCACAAGCAACCCACATAGGTTTGCATGTCACACTCCTGCAGGCCTGACCACCACCAGGTTAATACCAGTGGAGAGGGAAAAGGCCCTAAATTGAGCCTTACTTGCCCAGTTAAGGGCCTCAATTGGCAGTGGAGTGGGAAGGCCATCCACAGGCCTTCCCACCACAGATTGAATCGAGATGGAGGCAGGAAAGTGGCAGAGTCCCCACTCACCACCATTCTGCCCAATTAAATGCCCTTCCCACCACCAAACGCACCAGAGAGAATAGCATAAAAAAACCACCTCTTGTATCCAGAAATATTTAGCACTCAGTGCTGCCCTTTTTTTGAACCAGTTATTGCCACAACATGGTCTTCCCATTTGTCTATCTGCAGTTAGAGCTCACTAATCTTATTGACCACCCTCCCCACTTTCACATACATGAACAGTAAACGTAATTTAGACCTTATTACATCCCCTGTTACACTGATCCTAGCTAATACCATACCATTTCCTACTCTAGTGCTAGCTGTCTTTCCCAAATCTCCATGCACCTTAATATTACCTCCTGGTTGCCACACCCCAGCCAAGTTAGTTTAAACCCTCCTCAATTCACAAGCAAATCTCCCCGCAAGGAGATTGGTAACAGCTCTGTTTAGTTGCAGCCCACCTGTACAGGTACCATCTCTCCCAGAACCAGGCTCAAAGCACAAGGTACATATTGTAATGAGTTTGGCCAATCAGCTGAAATTTAATTTACCAGGATGTATGCATGATGTATAGACAACACACATTTTTTAACACATTAAACATAGGTCAGACTTGTGTCAACAGAGACTTACTGGGTAAACAGAGCAAAGCCCAGTGAGGTGAGAGTGACTGTCCTTGACATTGAGGCAGCATTTAAGCTAGTGTGGCATCAAGGATCCCAAGCAAAACATGGGGTCAATGGGGATCAGGGGGAAAACTCTCCACTGGTTGGAGTTATACCTAGCACAAAAGAAGATGGTTGTGGTTGTTGGAGGTCAATCATCTCAGTTCCAGGACATCACCACAGGAGTTCTTCAGGGTGTGTCCTAGGCTCAATCATCTTCAGCTGCTTCATCAATCACTTTCCTTCCATCATAAGGTCAGAAGTGGGAATGTTCACTAATGATTGCACAATGTTCAGCACCATTCACTACTCCTCAGATACTGAGGCAGCCTATGTCTAAATGCAGCAAGACCTGGACAATATCCAGGCTTGGGCTGACAAGTGGCAAGTAACATTCGTGCCACACAAGTGCCAGACAATGACCATCTCCAACAAGAGAGAATCTAACATCACCCCTTGACATTCAATGGCATTACTATCGCTAATTCACCCACAATCAACATCTTGGGGGTTACCATTGACCAGAAACTGAACTGGACTAGCCATATAAACACTCTAGCTACAAGACCAGGTCAGAGGCTAGGAATCCTGCAACATAACTGACCTCCTGACTCCTCAAAGCCTGTTCACTATCTACAAGGCACAAGTCAGGAGTGTGAGGGAATACTCCCCACTTGCCTGGATGAATACAGCTCCAACAACACTCAAGAAGCTTGACCGTCCAGGACAAAGCAGCCTGCTTGATTGGCACCACATCCAAAAACATTCACTCCCTCCATCACCAACAAATAGTGGCAGCAGTATGTATCATCTACAGATGCACTGCAGGAACTCACCAAGGGTCCTTCAACAGCACCTTCCAAACCCACGAATGCTACCATCTAGAAGGACAAGAGCAGCAGATAGATGAGGACAACACCACCTGGAAGTTCCCCTCCAAGCCAATCACCATCCTGACTTGGAAATCGCCATTCCTTCATTGTAGTTGGGTAAAAATCTTGGAACACCCTCCCTAACAGTATTGTGGGTATACCTATACCTCAGGGACTGCAGTGATTCAAGAAGACAGTTCACCACCACCTTCTCAAGGGCAATTAGGTGTGGACAATAAATGCCAGTGATGTCCACAACCCATAAATGAATAAAAAATAATCCAGATGAGAGTTACTTTAAGGAATCAGCATTGCAGGCATACACATCCAGTTCCCTGCATTTACTTTGCAGCACCAGGTGTCTTTAACTGCCAGTAAATCCAAGATCCATTTTGTGTGGGACTGTGCTGCTTGCACTTCCCTGAAAGTTTGGCTGTTTTTAACAACCAAGGTCAGGACTGCAGGCCTGGTACCTGTTTTGTCCTAACGTTGAAGTCATACCTCTATACAAATGGGTGGAAATGAGGTCAGAGAGGAAATGCAAAAAGTGCCAACACTTCCAATCCTTGATGGAACTGAAACCACAACTGATCACATTTGCATAACAGATGATTCTAACATCGTTAAATGTTTCATTATGTGTGTAATGGGCTGCTGAAAATCTTTGAATGAGTAACTATTTGATGTAACAGTTCAAAGATGGTTTTTTGAGAAAATTTCTTTTTACTCCTACCTGATTTGTGTTATGAAGCCACCATCCCCTAATTACTGTTTTAAAATCTTGAACAGGAAGTAAGAATTGCAATCCCCTCTCACCTTTAGCCTCCAAACTCATGTCATGGGAATAACTTGCTTCTTTCATCAATACTACTATTGTCAGTACTCCAGCTGCAAATATGCCATCTCGCACATTCCTTCATCCCTACATCCTCACTGTAGTGAATCAAAGCAAAGGGAAATTGTTATTTCTCAATTACATTTCTCCAGTGATAGGCTCCACTGTAACATTGCCTGTGGAATAAATGTAACACATGCAGAGACATCCCCCACAAAACTCAATGCATAATCTACTACTCTAAGGTAACAACAGCTTTGGCTTATTTGGCTTCTGAATCAGAAGATTGTAGCTTTTTATACCTTTCTCCAGGGACTGATGCACAAAATCGACACTTCAGTGCCTGTTGGAGGTGCTGTCTTTCAACTGAGATGTTAACCAAGGCTCTGTCTGCCCTCAGGTGGATGCAAAAGATCCTACAGGTCCTGTTTGAAGAAGAGCAGGCCAATATTTATCCCTCAAACATCTAAAAAGGCAGATGATCAAATCTTCGATTTCATTGCTGTTTGTGGGAACTTTTTTTTATTCTCATTCATGGGATGTGGGTGTCACTGGCCAGGCTAGCATTTATTATCTATCCCTAGTTCAGAAGGCATTTAAGAGTCAATCACTGCTGTGGGTCTGGAGTCACATGTAGGCCAGGTCAGGTAAGGACAATAGCTTTCCTTCCCTAAAGGACATTAGTGAACCAGATAGGTTTTTACAACAATCATTTAATGGTCATCATTAGACTTTTAATTCCAGATTTTCATTGAATTTAAATTCCACCATCTGCCATGGCAAGATTTGAACCCAGGTCCCCAGAGTATTGGACTGGGTCTCTTGATTACTAGCCCAGTGGCAATACCACTATGTCTCCTGCTACGCCTGCTGTGTGAAAATTGGCTAAGTTACAGAGGCAACACTTGAAAGTACTTCATTGGCTGTAAATCATTTTAGGGTGTCCTGTGGTAGTGAAAGGCACCAAATAAACTCAAGTTCTTTCCTTCTTTTCATTCTAATCCAACCAATTTGGGAATGGAGTGAGCATGAGCTTAAAATGGAGACCGGGTTCTGGCTCTCTGCCATTTTAGCTCCCGGGCTTTCAGGCCACATAGTAGATAGGGAGCCTCATAAATAACGAAATGCCAAGGCGTAGTGCCATTCAGACCCCAGTGTAATTTTAACTCAGGGATGTGTAAATCACAGACAGTCTCCAAGACAGCAGCATAAACTTCTGGCAAGCAGCAATGGGTCAGAAATGACGCAGCTAAGTGTTTATTATTTTAATTTTGGAAAAAGTCTTTCTTGTCTAGAAGGGCCATGAGCAAAATACAGAATGTTTTATTACAGATTATGTTGCTAAAGTTTTAGTACTTATAAGTAGAATGAGTGGTAAGGAATTCTTCAGGAAATATATCGGGCCATAAGTTCATCAGCATCAGACATGCAGCCAAACCCATGCCCAAAACAAGGAAGATATGATGAAATAAAATCCGCAAACATTGAAATGTAAAACATACTATTCCACAAGACCAGTTCAAATTATGTGATTAAATCCCAGAAATTTGGCAAGTGTCCCTAACCATTGTAATACCTGACTGAAGAAAGAATAAAATCAATGAAAATAGTTCAAACTGCACCTGTCATGTAATCTGTACATATTAAATGAGAGAGGATGGAATGTTTGTCCAGGATGATACACATCACCATATTCAGATGGTGCCAAAAACTATTCAAGTTTTGGTGAAGCAAAAAAGAAATTACAGAAAAGATTTATAAAGATGTTGTCAGAATAGAGAGGCGGCAACTCTCAGGAAAGCAGGCTGAGGCCCTTTACTCTGAAAAGAAAAGACAAAGAGGAGATTTGTTTGTGGTTTTTCAAATTAAGAAGGTGTTTGAAAGGATAAATGTGGAGAAATTGTTGCCATTTATGGATGAGTTCAGAACAAGGGGAATAAATATAAGATAGCCAGCCAATAGTTCAAGTAAAGAATTTAGGAAGATTTTTTTTCACACGGAGAGTGGTGTGAATGTGGAACTTGCTGTCACAGAATTAGTTGCAGCAGGTAGCTTTGATACGATTAAGTGGAGGCTTGATGCATACATGAAAAAGGAAATTAAAGGGTTACATGCTGGGAAGAGATAATTAGATTGGGAGGAGGTTCTTGTAGAATATAAATATCAACATGGAACAGTTGGGTTAAATGGTTTGTTTCTATGCTGTAGATTCTATGCAATGCTCTATAATTTCTGATTTGTGGCATTCCTGGAATCACATGTGCTTTGTAATGTACCACAGCCAATTTACTATATCTTCTTTAGGCTGGAATGTAAAATAATCAGCTATATATTCTACAATATAGCCAACAGAAACTCCACTGGCACATTTCAGAATATTCTGTATTGATTTTGGATATAGAACATCAATTGAGTTTTGTGTTAGAACAGCCCCATCTTCTGGATGTACTTATGAGGAAAGGTTAGGCAGGCTGGACTTGTTTCCACTGGAGTTTAAAAAAGTGAGGGGTGACTTGATTGAAGTATATAAGATTTTAAACGGTATTGGCAAGATGGATGTGGAAATGATGTGTTCTCTTTTGGTGAGTCCAGAACTAGGGGGCAATGTTTTACAATTAGGGGTTGCCCTTTTAGAACAGAAATGAGGAGAAATTTTTTCGCTCAGATGGTTGTGCGACTTTGGAATTCTCTGCCTCAGAAGGCGATGGAGGCAGGGTCAGTGAATATTTTTAAGGCAGAGGAAAATAGATTCCTGTTAGGCAGAAGAATCAAAGATTATCGGGGGGTAGATGGGAATGTGGAATTTGAAACACAAACGGATCAGCCATGATCTTATTGAATGGCATAGCAGGCTCGAGGGGCCGAGTGGTCTCCTCCTGTTCCTATTTTATATGTCTGTTCATAGGTTCGTATGTATAGTTTTACCACTAATTCTGAATAGTTCCATGAAGAAATGAGGGTGCGATCAAGAAGTAACACATTACACAGCACATATTGCATCAGAAAAGAAGGAAAACTAAATGAGCCCAAGACACTCTGTAAATATGTTGTGCATGTTTCTGTTAATGGTTTCAAAACAAAGGAAAAGTATACAATATCTTAGATGAGTGGCGATGCCAGCATTTTGTTTAAAAGGCAATGGAGGTAATTGGCAGCATCACATAATCACAGTAATTATACCCTGCCTGATTTTCTTTTTCATTCAAAAATGGGCTGTCAATTCATTGCATATCCATTGCACACTACTGGAGGAGACCCATTCCACCCTCTATATTGCAGGGGCAAGTATTTGTCAGTTTAACATTGTTACTCCAGTTGTACCACATTCTGTTAGAGGTCCTATGGAGGACTAGCACTGCTTTTCTGGGGTGCCATACACCTCCAGTTGCTTCCTGCGAGCATATCAAAGAAAGGCCGCATAAGGGGACATCCACTATGTGTGCCAGAGGCCCTGAATCAATACTAGCCTGACGTCACACAGCCCAACCTGCTAATATGATACCAGGACACCAAATTTGGAGCATACTGGTCCAGGAGCATCTTCATAGATCACTCTGCAAACAACAAGCATTAAGCTTCAAAATGGGCTCTGCACTAGATCTGTCAACCCAGCCCACACCTTGGTCACCTCAGGAAATGTTTCTGATGGGACACCGGATCATCATTCTTATTGCTTGAAGGTACCTGTTGTGTGTGGCCTGTTTGGATCAGTGCATGGGTCTTTGTAGCTGCATCAGCCTTTGCTCTAGTGCACTGCCTGTAATGACCCTTTCTGCCACATGCTTTGCCAAATTGATGGAAAGCTGGGCATTTCGTTGATGCATGCAGAAGGCCACATCTTCCACGTGTCCTGCTATGTTTGGGTGTTTTAGTGAGTGTGGCAACAATTGGAGTTGTGCTTAGGATCTGTAAGATTCATCGACCTGTGATGATCGCTTCGTACTTACGTCCATCCTTGAGTAGCTCTTCGATGCCGTACATTTTGGGCCTGTCTAGCAGATCTTTCTGGAATTCTTCCATGGCAGCAGTTGCGATTACCAACTCAACAATTCTGTCTGCTAGTTCTGTATTTGGGGGAGGAGGTGGCTTAGTGGTATTGTCACTAACTAGTAATCCAGAGACCCAGGGTAATGCTCTGGGGACCTGGGTTCAAATCCCATTATGGCACTTGGTGAAATTTGAATTGAATAAAAATTGGAAAGTCTGATGATGACTAATGAAACTGTTGTGATTGTCATAAAAACCCATTTGGTTCACTAATGCCCTTTATGCTGTCCTCACCTGGTCTGGCCTACATGTGACTTCAGACCCACAGCAATGCGGTTGACTCTTACATGCCTTCAAAATAAGGGCAATTAGGGATGGGCAATAAATGCTGGCCTAGCCAGTGATGCCCACATCCCATGAATGAATTAAAAAAAGTCAAAGGATATATCCTTTTCTCTGCATCTGCTGATGAAGATGTCTATGGATTCTGTAGGCTGTTGTCAAAATTACATGACAATGATAACGGAAGTTTAACCTGATTCTGAACCCACTTCCCTGCTATCATGTTGCTATCACTTAAAGGCATATTACATCAGCAACTTGGAGCTGGATTCCTCCATGCTCCTTGACAATGACAGGTGACTGTCTGGCAGGTCAACCAATTCATCCAGCATCTCAGTGTGCATACCCATCAGTGTCCTCCTGTATGCTGCCACATCAAAGTCCTCATCTGAATCCTTTGCTGCAGTACTCAACTGTCAGCTCACCCTCCAGGGAGCTGGCAAACAAACCATCCTTTCACCATGACTTGGCCGCAGTCCTCTTGTGTCCAGATGACTTGTCACATGCTGATCCCAATTCTACACCATCGTTCAAGGTACATGCTGTGCCAGTATGTGAGCTGGTGGCTGCAAGGGCCAGTGAGAAGACCTCTTCATCAGTACTATGCTGTTGCTCTGTTTCCTCCTCCATGGGCTGTAATGGCTGGACTGGTAGCAGTTCTTGGACGTCTGAAAGCACGAACTCAGAAGGGAAAGATTGGGGTTGGGATGGGGGTTGGCGTTGGAAGCAAAAGGTCCACTCTCACACCATCAGCAGCCTGCTCATCATGCTCAATAGCAGGATGAGAGTGTGCTGGGAGTTCAGAAGTGGCACAAGGCAGGAAGCTGCCATCATCTTCAATGTTCTCAGTGACACCAGATGCCCAGGGCCTGCCACAGACAGCACCATAATGCTTTCAGCCACCTCATCTTTAGGGCTTGGGAGATGCAGGCATCCTTGTCCTCCATCAATTCTATCTGCTCCCTTCTATTGTGTGGCACCTTGTCCTGAAAGAGAGAGGGAAGAGTGCCAGTGATTGTGTTACATTGTGTTTGGGTGATGTGCCTACCTTAGGTGGATGTATGTTGAGGCAGTCTGAGGTGGGTGTGAAGTGGCAGCATTGATAGGGAAATGAGGGTGAGGTGGAGTATCGGGATATTAGATATGAGTCTTGAATGCCAGGGAGTGCTGCTGGCTGTGTGATGGGGTGTGCATATTGAGCAGAGTGGGAGGCTGGTGTTGTGATAGGTAGGAGATGTCACATGAAAATTCATTCATTGACCTCAACCATCTGCATGAGGTCATCAGACCTTTTGTGGCACTGCTAACAAATTCTCGGGTTCAGACTACAGGAATTGACCTCAGTAGTCACCTGCTCCCACTCCCTGCGAGTCCTTGAGCCCTGCACCAACCCCCTGGCATGCCCACCCCCCTGACTCAAGGCATCTCTCCTCCTGGCCACCTCCACCACTAATGTCCCCAATACCCTGGCACCCTCTCTGTACCCTGCTGTTCATTTTTCCATCATTTAATTTGCAGTAATATTATTTAGCACAGCTTCCCTTTAAGAGGGACTGCCTGCCTTTAAGAATCACTGAATTTTTACGGTGCAAAAAGTGGCCATTCAGCCCATCATGTCTGTACCAGCTCTCTGAATGAGCAATTCACTTGGTGTCATTCCCCTGCCTTCTCCCCGTAATCCTGCAAATTCTTCCTTTTCAGATAATAATCTAATTCTCTTTAGAATGCCTCAATTGAATCTGCTTCCACCACACACTCTGGTCGTGCATTACAGATCCTGAACACTCACTGCATGAAAAAAATTTTTCTCATGTGCAATTGCTTCTTTTGGCAAATATCTTAAATCTGTGCCCTTTCATTCATGATCATTTCATGGATAGAAACAGACTTTCCCTATCTACTCTGTCCAGGCCCCTCATGATTTTGGATACCTCAATCAAATCGCCTCTCAGCCTTCTCTTCTCCAAGGAAAACAATCCCAACTTTTCCAATCTATCTGCATAACTGGAGTTCCTCATTCCTGAAACCATTCTCATGAATCTTTTCTGCACTCTCTCCTTAAGAAGAGCAGACTAGCTACACCAAGTGGTTTTTGCATAACGCTGATCAGCCAGTGCTGAGCTCAGAGGCAACCAGCAGTGAGAAGGATGCAAACAACATTGGAGCCATTCAGCCACATGCTACAATCATGCAAATGGCATGGCTGTACCGAATTTCTATGCTGCCCACCTCCTTCAGAACAAGCATGGGCAGGTTTGGAATCACAACTCTTTGCCCAAAAATAGGGAAAAAGAACTTTCTAGTCCACAATTCTTTTCAACAGATCTAGAACATGAGCCTTCTCTCTGGGCCTCCTCCCCATGTAACTTGCTGCAGCTCACTTTTGCTCATTGGACCATCCAATGCAGACCAGTCCATCTCCCTGTGTATAGCATGTGGCATGCTGATTGCTGATGCTTTTAAGGACAAGGGCATTTGAAGTTGAATGTTTAGATCGGTTTACCATCTCAGCATGTGATGCATAAGGCCCACGATGTCTGATGGACGAACTGAAGGGAACAAGAGTTAGCATGTAGTGACTGGGAGAAGCAGATGTGTAGCAGCACAAGGCAGGTTGCCTTGCTGAGCGTGTGAATGAAAGAGTTACACATAAAGAGAGAAAGGAAGATGGGAGTATTGGGCAAAATTTCAAAATTTGCAGACAACATTAAAATTTGGAATTGTTGCAAACAGTGAGAATGATAGTAATAGACTTCAGGGAGACATAGACAGACCGTGGAATAGGCAGACACATGCCAGATGAAATTCAATGCAGAGAAGTATGAAGTGATACATTTTGTTAGGGAGAAAGAAGAGAGACCATGAGGAGAATGAGAAGAGACAATACTTTCCAAATGATACAATTTTAAAGAAGGTGCAAGAACAGGAAGACCCGAGGGTGCTTGTGAACAAATCTTTGAAGGTGACAGGTCAGCTTAACAATGCAGTTAATAAATTAAGTGGGATCTTGGCTTTATAACTTAAGGATAGAATAATAATGCTAAACCACATGAAACTAGTTAGGTCCTAACTGGAGTATTGTTTCCAATTCTGGGCAACCAGACTTCAGGAAAGATGAGAAGGCTTGGGAGAGAGTATAAAAGAGATTTTACCAGAATGGTTCCTGAGATGAGGGATTACAGTTATGTGGATATGCTGGAGAATCTGAGGTTATTCTCCTTAGAGTAGAGAATATTAAGGGGAGGTTTGATAGAGGT
This sequence comes from Carcharodon carcharias, assembly GCF_017639515.1. Classification (NCBI taxonomy): domain Eukaryota; kingdom Metazoa; phylum Chordata; class Chondrichthyes; order Lamniformes; family Lamnidae; genus Carcharodon; species Carcharodon carcharias. The sequence goes on from NC_054471.1 coordinate 170,213,737, forward strand.
GTTCAAAATCATGAAGGGTTTTGATAGAATAATTAAAGAGAAACTGTTTACAATGAGAGCTAATAACGAGTGGGCACAAATTTAAGGTGATTGGCAAAAGAACCAAAGGCATGAGGATAAACTTAAGTACAAAATGGATGGTTAAGATTTGGAAGGCTCTGCCTGATAGGGCAGTGGAAACAGATTCAGTGGTAGCCTTCAGAAGAGAATTGAATGAAAACCTGAAGGAGAAAAAAGTGCAGAGATATATGGAAAGTGCAAGGGAATGGGACTAACCCAATTGCTTTTCAAAAGAGCTGGCACAGGCTTGTAGGGCTGAATGGGCTCTTTCTCTGCAGTATTCTTCTATGGCCGGAATTTTATGACCAGTATCGAAGGTTGGGATGGCAGGCATAGGGGGGGGCTGTAAAATTGGGTGCCATGGCAGTGGCGTAGTGCCTGCCACCTACCCAACCTCCCCTACTATTTCACCAGCAGCAGGGGAGACGTCAGGCGGCCCACTCACCATGGGTCAATTGAGGTCCTTAAGTGTCCATTCAATGGCCACTTAAGAGCCTCCTTCAGCCAACCGTGAGATTTTACTCGTGGCAGGAAGGCTGAATGAAACAGGGTGGACTGCTGGCCAGGAAAGGAAGGTGATGGCCCCTAAAAAGGTTTCACCCACGCACCCCCCCCTACTCACATTTTCCCTCCACCCTGCCACATCCATTCCAGCCCCTCAACCCCCTCACCTAGGCTTGCCATCCTGGCCCCTGTGAGACTCACTTTTTCATCCCAGCTCCATTGCAGCATGCCTTCCTTGGGGACTGTTGCAGTCCCAGCAGTTGCCACTGCTCCTGGTAGCACTGCTGGGACAAGAGAGCTGCTGGCCATTTGATTGGCCAGCGGCTCTCAGAGACGGGACTCCCTCCTGATGGGGGCAGATGGCCTGCCTCAAACCAGTTAAAGGCCCGATGACAGACTCAGAGGAAAGACCATATTTTCGCCGGGGTTGTCCGGCAGGCCCCAATGAGAAGGATAGGGGGGCTGGGTTTGAGAGGCCGGGGAGGGATGGCTAAAGAGCTTCTTCCTCTAGTTCGACACTAGCCCACACATCTAAAGCTGCCAAGCTTCTCACATGATGTTGGCCTCCCGCTGTCATGGTAAAATACCTGTGACAACAGGATGAGGCCTTGAATGGTCATTAATTGGCCACCTAAGGGCCTCAGCTGGCCCAACAGTAGACGGGCCATCCAATGCCTTTCCTGCCCAGCAAGGGGGGACAGGGTCAGGCAGGCAGACAACAAGCAGGCCATCCCCTGGATTTTTTTACATACTGCCCCAATTTCAAACCTATCGGTTGGGGAGCATTAAATCCAGCTCAGACTATTTGTACACACTGTTTAAAACACTGAACTTTTTGGACAAACTACAAAAATGAACAACTGTAAAACTAACAAGAACTAACAAACTTTGTGACATCAAGCCCATTCCTATGCTCCATGGGGGACATGATCTCACATGTGAGTTGAGAATCCAATTATCTTGCAATATTTCAAACATAATATCCATCAGTGTCTTTAAGGAAAGAAGAGTTATACCTGGAGCATTGACCTGCCTTTCCAAAGCAGGGTTAACATTATTAAGTGTTGAAGAGGAAGGATCACATTTATCTCACTCACTTGCTTTTTCTCTTTCGAAATGCTGACTGACCAGTTGTATCTCTCCACTATTTTCTACCCTCATTTCAGATTTCCTGCAATTTGTCCTGCTTTTCTTTTTATCTTTGTTTTTGAGCCTGAGTCGTTTTGGGATCTCGCACTGTTTGATGAACTGGTTCATTTATTTGAAGAACAGTTTTCAATGGAGTCCAGGTTTGGGGTTTGTGACATCTAACCTGCAAGATTTTATTTTCCCACATGATACTCAACAGTCAAGTTACATGGAAAGGCACCACTGGATTCAGATTCCGTGTCAGCTTTTTTAAAATGGGCATATAAGGTTTTATAATGTATAAAAACACTATCTGATAAGATTGTACACACCGTGCCATTGTAAATGCCACTCGTGCAATCTGTTGTTGTGTAAGAGGTAACAAATGAGCGGCAGTTCCTCAGTGGCTGGCTTTATCAATCTGGAGCTGCAACATCGAAACATCCACCCAGAAGTCAGTGCATTTTCACTATTGCAGTATGATATACGAGAGCTTTAACTCCTGTAAGGTTTTGTCATATTTATCTTCTTACTGGAATTTACTCGGGCTGCGAAGAGAACAAAGTTGATGGGGAGATGATTTCCCGACAAGGAGCCCAGAGGTACCAGTTTCCTGGGCGTCCTGCTGAAATTAACCGCAGACATCTTTAAAATATTTTCAGCAGGTTTCCCACCTGACAGTGATCCACATTGACAGGCTACCTGCCTGTCATGTGGGAAAGCAGTTGAGGAGCAAATGCCAAGTAGTAGGGGATCACAAGGCATGGGAAGGTGTAGAAAGTCACAGGCCTGGTGGGGGTGTCAGCGATCAGGTAGAGAGTCGGAGATGGTGCGGAATGTCAAAAATGACATGGTGGGGGTTGAAGGGGTCTGTCGATTGTGGGGCATGTAAAAAAGGTAGTTTGTTGGCCTAGAGGAAACATTCCTGTCCCTCCTGGCCTGCATGCAGGGCTGTAAATGCATTACCTCATGGATCCAGCAATTCCCTCCTCTTTTTATTTGCAGGGTTCCCTGAGCTGGGGGAATCCTGGCCTCCATGGATTAAAAAGAAAGATCACATTAAAATGGAGGCAGACAGCCTCTTTAAAAGCTTTCTCTGACCTACCCACCTGCCGAGAGTGGATTGGTCACCCAACCTGCCTGCATTAAAAAACAAGTGAGCAGGTTTAATTACTGCCCACCCAACCAGAACCCACCCATCCTAGGGGTTGAAATTTCCCCCCTTCATATCTTTAACTATTAGTGCTTACAGCAATGCAGTTACTGGATGCCTATTGCAAGCTTAAGGATAAAGCAAGTACCGCATGTAACCATATCGAGGAGACTTCTCACTCCAATGGATTTTACAATGAAGGTATCTTCAGGGTAGCTACCACATTTTTGGGAATTGATGATGCTTTATTCTCCTAGCATCAAACAAGTAAAACAATTTTTCTTATTGAAATCACAGTTTTTACAAGAATACATGAGAAGCTCGTATAGGTTGAATTAGAAACTACCTCAATGAATATCAATATTGCAGCGCAGACAATATAGAAATTGTGCATTAAGAATGATGAAGACACTTTGTTTTAGTTGTTATTCTGATATTTAATTAGTTAATTGAAAGAGTTTATAGTTAATGTTAATACTATGATTGATCTTGGCAGGACCTATCTGTTGAAAAGGACAGAAAGGATAGTCATTTTGATCATGTAGTTGTAATGTTAAATCATACAGAGATATCGTGACTGTGATACATACTGTTTCTGGTAAATTTGTTCAGCTCATTAAGGAACAAACAATAGGGCAATTATTCTCTTTGGTCTTGAGTCAGCAATATTGAATTTTATGTAGATAAAAATGTATGTGATAGATAGAATTTCTGGTGTATTTCTTTAGCTCAATAAAAGTTGAACAAGTGACTTATTCTCCTCGCTCTTGTGACTGATAATGTGAAGAAAAATCCTTGAAAGAAAACAGATTCATTGTTCAAATGATGTAATATTCATTTTTTGGCATCCTCAATCTTTCTAGCTGAACCATCTCTTCTAAGCCGATTGACGACAATAGATTTACTCACTGTGATTGCCCAATTGTCTGATGTCATGTTAAAATTGGAGCAGCTGAAAGAACTTAAGGTTGAACATCTTGCAGAAAATGTTCAACAAAGAAAATCTAAGATTTGAAAATGATGTTGAGAAAACAAAGTTTAAGAAGATTAAAGGATCATAAGTAGTGACTTAACAAAACCTGCTTCAGTGGCCCCAATATTGACAATGGGGGGATGGGGAGTAGGGTTGTTTACTTTGGGAGTTGTGAACAGAGCTTTAAGTCCACAGACTGCAACGTTTTTCCTTGACAGGATCCTTGCCCAGAAGTTAGTCCGATTGACTTTCAGGGTTGACTAAAGGGCTTAGTTTCCAATCAAGCAGGAAGGACTCTGGAACAAATTGCGGCCACCGGTAGGGAGCCTGCAGCTGTTACTGGAGTTGTTGGGGGGGGCAGGGGTGGTCCGATCCCCAACCCCGGGTGGAGCGGAGTCTGATCCTAGAGAGGGAATTTGATCCACAACCCCAGGGCTGTCTAATCACAGGGTATCTGATCCTGAATCATGGGCATCTTTGTAAGGGGGGGCAAGGGTTGCTTGATGGGGGGACCTAGGAAAAACGCTCCTGTTGCTCCTGACCCACAAGTAGTGCTATAAACCTTCTTTATGAAGCTGTTCTCACCTCCCTTTAGCTGCCAGCTTTTCTGAGGTCTGACTAGCCTATAGGACCATACCCCAGCCTGTACACCAGTCCTCAGATATCAGTGAAGAGGAAGGACTTTGCAGAGCTGAGACTCTCTAAAGCTCTGAAATTCTCCAATGCAACTCTGGAGTTTCTACTTCGGGGAGTGAGGGCACACAAGGACATTCTGTTGCCCTTCTGTACAAAGGCCTGTGTTCCCAGGTCAACCATGCAGCAGTCATAGAAGGGCATTGCAGAGCAGGTCAATGGTGTCAGCCTGACCTTGAGCACATGGCTTAAATGTTTAATGAAACTGAATGACCTAATATTTCAGGACAAGGTGGGAATTATTTCTTGTCATGACTCCTTTCTGCATTATATCCTGCTACATCACATACATCTCACATGACTCCAACCACTCCCTCACCTTTCTTGCTCTGCTTCCACTCAAATGAGCAACAGGAATGAAGCTTTCTCTTCTCCTACTTGCAGCTGAACCATTAGCAGTTGTTGTTGCCCTAACAACAAGCAAATGGTACATGCAACCCATTACTGTCACGTGGCAGCACCTGGAAACCTGTGCACTCTTTTTAAGCCCTTCCTCCCACATACCACCTTCCTGTTGCTTTCCTACTCTGTAGTACCTTTGCATTCTGCTCACTGTTTTGTTCAGTGTCACACATCAGCATATCTCACAACAAACCTCAAGCCTCACATGGACTCATTCATCAATAAGTTCCCCTTCTCTCTGAAGGGCAAGTTGACACCTGAGGCCAAGCATCAGGCAGAAATAGATAGGGCGCATGTTCGCATCTAACTCCTGACCTCGATGGACCAGGAAGCCCTGGATATTCAGGGCACTGACCTCACTGAGCACTGGAGTTAGAGAGCTGTGAGGAATAAGTCTGCAGGGTCCGTGTTTGGACTTCCATCTCTAAGACCACCTATTTCCACCTTCGTAACATTACCCAACTTCCCTCCTGCCTCAGCTCATCTGCTGCTGAAACCCTCATTCCTTCCTTCTTCTCCTTTAGACTTGACTATTCCAATGCATTGCTGGCTGGTCTCCCACATTCTACCCTCTGTAAACTTGAGGTTATCCAAAATTCTGCTGTCCATGTCTTAATTCATACCAAGTCTCGTTCCCCTATCACCCCTGTGCTTGCTGACCTACATTGGCTCCTGGTCAAGCAATGTCTTGATTTTAAAATTCTCATCCTTGTTTGCAAATGCCTCTATGTCTTTGCCCCTCTCTGTGTCTGCAATCTCCTCCAGCCCCACAATCCTCTGAAACATCTTCACTCCACTAATTCTGGCCTCTTGAGGGAATGGTAACATAGCAGTAATGTTACTGGACCAATATTGTAGAGGCTTGCATTAATGCTCTGGAGACATAAGCTCAAATCCCACCACAGCAGCTGAGGGAATATAAATTCAATTAATAAAGCTAGAATAAATTGCTGGTCTCAATAATAAGGGTCACAAAATTACTGGATTGTCATGAAATCCCATTTGGTTCACTAATGTCCTTTAAGAAAGGAGATCTATAATCCTCATCCAGACTGGCCTACGTGTTACAGCAATGTGATTAACTCTTAAGAGCCTTCTGAAATGGCCCCTAATGGGTCACCCAGTTGTAGGTAGCTCACCACCACCTGCTCAAGGCACCGGCCAGTGATTCTCATATCCCAAGATGAGTTAAAATGATAACCCTTGATTTTAAATGCTCCACCATCATTGGCCATGTCTTCAGTTGCCTAGTTCCAAGCTCTTGAATACCCTCTCTACACCTTTGTCTCTACCTCCTTTAAGACACTACTTGAAACCTACCTCTTTCATCAAGCTTTTGGTCACCTGACCTAGCTAGTCCTTATGTGACTCAATGTCACATTTTATAAAGCTCCTGTGGGACATTTCATTATATTGAAAGTGCTATATAAATATAAGTTCTTGTTATTGTTGATTCTTTAGAACTCCAAGAAGTTTTTAGTCTCTGAAATCTCTCCTGTGTGTTGATGTCCTTTTCAAGTTGGAGCTCCAAAAAACGTCCAAAATATTCTAAATGAAATGATGATTTGGAAGTCAATATCTTCTTTGTTCAGGAAATAGAGCACTCGGGAATAAAGCAATTATAGCAACATTCAGATGATAATTACATTAGGTATAATTTCTTCCATCACATCAAAAGTAGATCTAGCAATAAAATGCTAGCTAATGTGAGAAATCCATTAACGGTGGATTCTTTTAAAGGGAGCTGGGCAGCTTTAACCATTTTGGAAGCAAGGAGTTGGAGTTTGAAGGAAGCTAAAATTAAAATGGTCAATGTGTTGTCCGCGGCTTGGTGTTAGCACTCTTCCCTCTGAGTCGGGAGGCTGGGGATTCTAGAGAGGCCTGGGCACAAAACCTAAGCCAACACTCCACTGCAGTACTGAAGCTGTGTTTGTGCTGCTGCAGGTGATGTGTTTCGGATTTCATGTTAAATTGAGGCCATGTCTGCCTTCTCAAGTGATTGCAAACCATCCCATGGCAGTATTTCAAAGAAGAATGTGTCCGAGTCAATATTTTATCCCTCAACAAACATCACTTAAACAGATTATCTGGTCGTTGTCGCATTGCTGTTTGGGAGACCTTACTGTGTTCAAAATGTGTTCCTAAATGAAAACAGTGACTATGGCCAGGATTTTCCAGTCCCGCTGGACCTTTGGCTGGTCCATCAAATTTTCCATCCCGCCCACGACAATTCCCACCACAGATGAGACCAGAAAATCCTGGCCTATGTACTTCATTGGCTGTTAGTGCGAGGAGGTGGTGGCATTGTGGTATTGTCATTGAACTAGTATTCCAGAGACCCGGATAATGCTCCGGGGACCTGGTTTGAATCCCAACATAGCAGATGATGAAATTTGAATTCAATAAAAATCTAGAATTGAAAGTCTGATGATGACCAGGAAACCACTGCCGATTGTTGTAAAAACCCATCTGGTTCACTAATGTTGTTAGGGAAGGAAATCTGCTGTCCTTATCTACTGGCCTACATGTATCTCCAGATCCACAGCAACGTGGTTGATACTTAAAATTGCCTTTTGAATAAGGGCAATTAGGGATGGGCAATAAATGCTGGCCTAGCCAGTGATGCCCACATCCCATGAATGAATAAAAAAGCAACCTGAGATCACAAAACACGATATATAAATGAAAGTTGTTTTACTTCAGAAAATAGAAAGAAGGATAAAAATGTTTTGTTTGGGGCAATGAGTATCTTATGGTGTCAATCACAGAGGAAGGAGCTGAACGTTTGGAGGAACTGTTCTCTTTCTGATCCGAGATGAGCATTTGTATAACTTCAGACTCTGCAAGCTTCATTTTTTGAAACAAAGGAAACCTCCTACTCAAAATGTTAATCAATCATCCAATCACACTGTTGTTTATGCATTCAGTGATAAATCATTTCTGGTGTTCAGCAGCTACAGAGTTAACCCTGACTAAACTTGAATGGAGCAAAGCAGCTGTGGTGCAGCTGCATATAGTGTAACTGATCATTTCTATCCATTTAATGGTAAATTTGTCATAACCTACATTTTAAGCTGTTAAGAATTCCAAGTATGTTTTACTCACATTTAACTTTCTCTCTTGTTAATACCATAGGGTTTACTTTTACCCGCCTCTGTTTCTGGCAGGAAATCTCACTCTATGGCAGCGCAAGTTTGAGATTCAAGCATTTACTGGCCATGGCTTTCCAAACCCAAGCACCGGGCGAGACTTCCCACCAGCACCCTGGACATGTAAAGTTATCCCTCCCCCCACACAGCATTGTAGGAGTCTTGTTCTGTACATGCTGTTCTAAGACCAATGTATTGAAGGTGATATGGGGCAGAGAGACCTCAGATAAACTGCCTGACCCTGAACCTGCTCTTGGGATAGGAAAACCAGTGCTCCTCAAGTGCACACATGTGTGTATGCTGAAGGCCTTTCTTACCAACAGCTGAATGCTGGTTAAGCTTTAATATTCTCAGAGAGCTAAGGAACTAACTGTTTCTTTGCTGCGCAGAAAAATGTTTTGAAAAAGGTTTTCAAAATGCTGCAAAAAGGTCCGTGTGGGATCTTGTAAAGCTTGGTTTAGTTGCTGCCGCTTTGAAGCTGAAGTAGTGTAAGACTATCTGTTTACTTATGGTTGATTCTGCAACTAAGTTAGGCTGCGCAGCTGGTTTTGATACCAAAAAATGATGAGCTGGATTAACTTGGAGGTGTCGAAAGAGCAAGGAAGCAGCTATGAGACGGGGGAACACAAAAGAACAGGTGCCCCAGAAGTCCGAATATAGTTGCAGGACCTGATTAGCATTTATTATTGTGTTTTCCGGCCGCAGTCAGCCAGATTCAGAGGCTGACCAGCTGCTGGGCAGGTAGGCCTCACCAGGCTGTAGCCAGGGAGCGGTGAGGTGAAATTAGGGTAGGGGATCAGGAAAATCCCAATAGAAATTCACAATCCCACAGTAATGTCTGTCACAAGGATTTTGTTTCTTAGGTTACATCTCTTGTTTTCTCCTGTCCAATTGGTTATACTCTACATTCATTATTTACCAATCACATTACATCAACCCAAAATTGTCTGACCAATAACACTGCAGCAAGAAACATTTTCCAAGATGCATCATGACACGCCCACTGTGACATTCAATGTCGCTGAGAACAGTGAGGATGATGGCCTGATTCTGCCTTATCACCCTTCTCAATCCCCACCCCCCCCCTCAATCTGCTATCTGGCACAAGGAGCAAGCTTCTGATGGTGTGGCCATGGATGCCCTTGCTTCCCATCCCACCCCACTTCCCTGAGAACATTGCTTTTCTGATTTCTTGCTCTCAGACATTCAAGAACTGCCACCTGCCCAGCCACAGTAGCCAAAGGAAAAAGTGGGAGAGCAAGAGCACAGCACCAATGAAGAGGCCCCACCACTCAATCAGACACTCACAGCCACCAGCTCAGACATATACCTTGGAGGCAAATATAGAGTTCAGATCAGCATGTGGTGAGCCATCCATGCACAAATGGGCTGCAGTCAGGCCAGGGGGAAAGGAAGGTTCATTTGCCAGCTCCTTGGGGAAAGAATTTGCAGACAAGTTCTATTCCAGAGGACTCAGATAAAGGTCTAGATGGGAGGATATATAAGACAGTACTACTGGGCATGCACACCAAGATGCTGGGTGCATTGGTTGGCGTACCAGATTGCCTCCTGTGACTGTAAGGAGTACAAAGGAGTTTGGCTCCAACTTGGCAGAGGACATTACACAGTGTTTACCCTCTCCGCAGCCTCTGCTCTGTCTTCCTGTGGCTGAATCAGATAAGGAGACAGCACAACAATCAATGGGACAGGCCACCCACTTCTCTGCCATCCCTCTGATAATGCAATAATATTATCTGGCAAATCCAGGAACTCACCACAACACCTCCAGAAATTTTCCAGATAACTTCAGATAATTGCAGGAGTTCTTCAAAATTACAACCAATGTCGTCAGTTCTCTGCTAGTTACCTGATAACTATCCTGCTTCGAAGGAAGTTAAGTGGGGTCTTCTGGGGATGAAAACCACTCCAGGAGAATACACCTAGTGATGTAAAGTTAAAACCAGCTTTGCAGCATCCCAGGACTCTGTAGATCGGACAGACTGGCTCACCAACAGAATCTGGATCAGCAGTATAGGTCACTTGGAGAATGGAAATCTTCCCACTTGGCTCCTGGTATCGCTGTAAACCAATGTCTAATGAGTAGGGTGCTCTTTGCTGGCCAAGCAGTAGGAAATTTGCTGAATGTCTTGTGCTGATATTTTTGTTTACATAATGCCTTTAACTTAAAAATATTCCAAGGTGATTCACAAGAAGGATAAAAAGATATAGCTAAGTAAAGGGAACAGATGCTGAGCTGCATGGCAGAGGTTGGAAGGGGTGACTAAAAGCAAGTATAGAGTGGGCTTTGAGAAGATCTTCAAAGAAAGAGAGAGAAGTGGAGAGATAGAAACATTTAGTGAGGGCATTTCAGAGAGTAAGATTGAAACAGCTGAAGGCTCTGCCACCAATGATGCGACAAAAAGAGGGTAGGAGGCTCAAAATGTCAGAGAACAAAGGCCAGGGGAGGCAGGAGAGGCTGTTGGAGGTTTCAGAAGTAAGGCAAACTGAGGCTGCAGAGGAAATTGGAAATGAGGATAAGGATTTTAATGTATTCAGGGACTCAGATCCATGAGATTGGAGGGAATGAACAAGGTGGACTTATTGCAGGACAATTTACTTTGGCTTCGCCATTCTGCACCTAAGCTCTCTGGACTTGGATATGCGGATGTGTCCCAACAGAAGGACAGTACTTGCTGCATACTGAGTGAACAGTTATTCTAAGGACAAAACAAAAACAGAATTACCTGGAAAAACTCAGCAGGTCTGGCAGCATCGGCGGAGAGGCCCGAACAATCCCCATCCACCACTACTCTCCTCCGTCTGGCTGAACTTGTTCTCACACTGAACAATTTCTCCTTCAACTCCTCTCACTTCCTCCAAATAAAAGGTGTGGCTATGGGTACCCGCATGGGCCCCAGCTATGCCTGTCTCTTTATGGGGTATGTGGAACATTCCTTGTTGCAGTCCTACTCCGGCCCCCTTCCACAACTCTTTCTCCGGTACATCGATGATTACTTCGGTGCCGCTTCATGCTCTCGTCAGGACTTGGAAAAATTTATTAATTTTGCTTCCAATCTCCACCCCTCCATCATTTTCACGTGGTCCATCTCTGACACTTCCCTTCCTTTCCTTGACCTCTCTGTCTCAATCTCTGGTGATAGACTGTCCACCAATATCCATTACAAACCCACCGACTCCCACAGCTATCTCGACTACAGCTCCTCACACCCTGCTTCCTGTAAGGACTCCATCCCATTCTCTCAGTTCCTTCGCCTCCGTCGCATCTGTTCCGATGATGCTACATTCAAAAACAGTTCCTCTGACATGTCCTCCTTCTTCCTTAACCGAGGTTTTCCACCCACGGTCGTTGACAGGGCCCTCAACCGTGTCCGGCCCATCTCCCGCGCATCCGCCCTCACGCCTTCTCCTCCCTCCCAGAAACATGATAGGGTCCCCCTTGTCCTCACTTATCACCCCACCAGCCTCCGCATTCAAAGGATCATCCTCCGCCATTTCCGCCAACTCCAGCATGATGCCACCACCAAACACATCTTCCCTTCACCCACCTTATCGGCATTCCATAGGGATCGCTCCCTCCGGGACACCCTGGTCCACTCCTCCATCACCCCCTACTCCTCAACCCCCTCCTATGGCACCACCCCATGCCCACGCAAAAAATGCAATACCTGCCCCTTCACTTCTTCTCTCCTCACCGTCCAAGGACCCAAACACTCCTTTCAAGTAAAGCAGCATTTCACTTGCATTTCCCCCAACTTAGTCTACTGCATCCGTTGCTCCCAATGTGGTCTCCTCTACATTGGAGAGACCAAACGTAAACTGGGCGACCGCTTTGCAGAACACCTGCGGTCTGTCCGCAAGAATGACCCAAACCTCCCTGTCGCTTGCCATTTCAACACTCCACCCTGCTCTCTTGCCCACATGTCTGTCCTTGGCTTGCTGCATTGTTCCAGTGAAGCCCAACGCAAACTGGAGGAACAACACCTCATCTTCCGACTAGGGACTTTACAGCCTTCTGGACTGAATATTGAATTCAACAACTTTAGGTCGTAAGCTCCCTCCCCCATCCCCACCCCCTTTCTGTTTCCCCCTTCCCTTTTTTTTCCAATAAATTATAAAGATTTTCCTTTTCCCACCTATTTCCATTATATATAAAAAAAACCCACTAGAGCTATACCTTGAGTGCCCTACCATCCATTCTTAATTAGCACATTCGTTTAGATAATATCACCAACTTTAATTTTAACACCTATGTGTTCTATTGTACTATTGTCGTTGACATCTTTTGATGATCTGCTTCTATCACTGCTTGTTTGTCCCTACAACCACCCACCCCCCCACCACCCCCCCCCTCCACCTCTTTGTCTCTCTATCTCTCCGCCCCCCACACACACACCTTAAACCAGCTTATATTTCAACTCTTTCTTGGACTCGAACGCAAGTTCTGTCGAAGGGCCATGAGGACTCGAAACGTCAACTCTTTTCTTCTCCGCCGATGCTGCCAGACCTGCTGAGTTTTTCCAGGTAATTCTGTTTTTGTTTTGGATTTCCAGCATCCGCAGTTTTTTTGTTTTTATCTCTGAGTTATTCTAAGGAGCTTGTTGACAATGATGTACAGTAAACTATACAATACCTCCTATTGCACTAACGCATCCTTATGTGTTCTCTGAATGAGGCTGACAATTTATGTCAAATTTGTGGTATTCAAACACATTTCTCTTCGCAAGGAAGGCAATGAAGGAAGGTAACTTACAATCAGTTTAGGCTTGATTACTGCAGAAGTTCTCAAGAGGAAAGGACAAGAGACTAAACCATTGTGTCACTCTGTGGTACAATTCTTTATAATGTTAAAAGTGTGTGGAGTTATATCGTTAGTGAATAATAACTGTAGTTTCTAACTTTAGAACAAACTGATTATTATACTAATTCCCTTAATATCTACCATGAGATTATCATTTGTTTGCTAATCTTGTGCCAACAGAAGCAAAAGATTGTGTGTTTCCCTATTAAGTATCTTGCATGCACTGCAATGCTGGATGTCAGTTTTATTAATTCATTTGCTGCTGTTATTGAAGAAAACTGCAATTTTTGGACAGGTTTTTTCTATCACAAATAAATTTTGATATATGCAGTACCACACAATCTTTTCTTAAAGTAATAATTGTCCACAAAAAGAACAGAAGGAAATTGACAAGAAAATGAGAATGTTAAAGTGGGGGGGGGGTGCGGGGCGGGGGCAGAAGGAAGAATGAAAGGCAACGTGATATTGGCCACAAAATTTAGCTTTGTACCTGGTTTCGGTGCTACTGGTGCTGGTTTAGCACCAAAATGACATCTGTTATGTTTTATGCTTACTTCTGGTGCGGCATGAACCAAACACTATCTTGGCATTAGCGTGGTCATTACAAGCATGGCCGGAAGTATGTAAAGTAGGCAGATTGTGACGTTGATCAGTGTCTAACATTGACTTGACACCAGCATTGCAATTCTGGATGACATCGCTGTGGTTAATGCCCTCTCTTCAACACACACACAACTGAACACCTCTCCCAGGTGCTATTTAAAGGGATCATCATCAACTTACGGATTAGTTGTCAATTACATTTCACTGGGCTGGCTCTGTTTGAGTTTGTGGAAGTGCTGGGTGTTTTGAGGAATTGATGAAGACCGCAGAAAGTGGTGCTGCACATTGGGAAGGCTTTAGTTGTAACTTCAAGGGATCTAGGGAAATGACATGATTCCATTCATGGGTGCCATGGTAGTGGTCCACCTAGGGCTGCAACATGAGAGGGAAGTGGTCCAGAGGCAGCAAATTAGAACACAAGCTGCTTCTGTTGAGAAGAGGAAGAGGAGAAGAAGAAGGGCTCTCAGCAAGAGAGCTTATCTACATTCCGGGAGCACCTTTCATACTTACACCTCAGCCAGGAGCAGTGTGCTCATTATCTGCGATTCACAGAGGAGTTGTTCACAGAGCTCTCTCAACTCTTGGAATCAGACCTGCAACTGCAGAACGGGGTGAGTACAGCTCTAATAGGGCCAGTGAAGGTGAATGTTGCCCCAAAATTCTATGTGTTGAGATCCTCCCTAGCAGGAACAGTGACATATCTAACATCTCCCAGTTTGCCGGCTGTTCATTGCTGCATCAGAGAGATGGCACAAGAACTGTATGCCAGGAGAGGGTACTTCATTATACTCTCTCTAAACAGAGATACACAGGAGAAGAAGACACATTGTTTTGTCAGGGTAGCAGGATTCCCTATGGTACAGGCTGCCATCGATTGTACACACGGTTTTGCGCGTGCTGCATCTCAATGCTGAGAAATACCACAACCACAAAGGTTACCATTTGCTCAAAGTGCAGTTGGTTTGTGACCATGCTCAGTACTTTATGCTGCTGGATTCCTGTTATCCTGGCAGCAATCAAGATGCATTCACCCTACATCAGTGCACTTTTGCAGCGATCTTTCAGCCACCAAGCCAAACCAGAGAGTGGATTCAGTAACTACCTCAGAAGGAGGAGGAAGAGGAGGAGGAGCTAAGGAAGGTTGCAGCTGGGACATTCACGTTCTTGGCGTGCTGTCCATGAGTGCCTAATTCAACTCCACTGCCTGTGAGTACAATCTCAGATCCACATTGTCCAGCGGCCCCACATTGCCATCCTCAGCTATTTACCTTCACAGTGTCCTCTTGGCCACATTCCTAAAATAAAAGCCATCACGAAACAACCATTCCATATTAACTTTACAAAATATCCAATAATCCATTCAAATCTCAACTAATCACCCTTGTGTGTTCCTTTAGTGCCTGCCTTGCCGGCGCCTTTGCCTGATCTAGTGCTCCTAAGCAAGTGGTTGCAGCATGACTGGTGGATGACTTACGCTAGGAAAGATTGAGTTGGCTTCGATCCTGAGCAGATCTGGTCCTAGAAGGTACAACATTGGCATGGGGAGCAGCAGTCTGGTTTGGCTGGCTGACAGGCGACAGCAAGGTGGAGTGGTAGTGATGAGAAGATGATTGCTGTCAAAAAATCAATAATACTAACACATAATACTGAAGTTCCATTTTAAGCTATACAAGATCAGTTCTGATAAGTTTTACTGGTACCCTTCATTTCCAAGTTTTACTGTTTTTTCCTTCTGAGGGCAAGTTAATTGTCCACAGGGCACTATCACCCCCCAGGGCAGTGCCTCAAAATCCTAGTAACCTGCTGGAGGACAGATAGCTGGACTGCTGTGAGGCAAGCAAGCCCTCTGAGCACTGTGATCTAAAGCCATGATGGCAGCAGTCTGAACCTACATGGCAACAAGCTGAAATTTGATGACCTCAGTCTGAGCCTCCATTGCAGCACTCAAACTTTGGATGCTTCTGCTTGTGTTGCAGTGGAAGCTGAGACATCCAGCCAGGAGACACTGTACCATGGTCGGGTCCGCAAGTGCTGTCATGGGGTTGGCCACCATTTCCATGCTGGAAAGGAAGGGCTCCAAACTCTGCACAAGGGCCTGTGCCAAGTTGGAGCTGCCTTGACAGTGATGACGGACTCTCTGGCAGACCTGCCAATGCAAGCATTTCTATGTGTGTGCCCATCAGCCTTCTCTGTTCCCCATTCCAGCAAGGTACTCATCTACGCCTTCTGCAGCAATGCTCATGTGCGACCTCACCCTCTGGAGAACAGACACCCATGTTATCCTTTCCGCCTGGCCTGGTTGCAGATCCAGTCTCTGAGTTTGTGGCCGCAAATGTCAAGTCAAGTGGCAATGTTCCTTCTCCATCGGTCAAGTCAGCCTTTCGCACCACTGTGGGAGTTTGTGGCAATCTGAAAGCATAAAGGCAGATGGGGAGGATTGGAATAAGGGAAAGCAAGACATGCATAGTTACACCATCTGCAGGGCATAAATCATAACAGATTATAGAATGAGGGTGAAGTGGGATGGGAGAAGGTGGATTAGGCAGGAACACACTGTCATCCTTGATGGTTTCAGCCCCACCATTGACCACTGTATCAGTGATGAATGGTCCAAAGATTGCTAGTTCTAACTCCTCCATGCAAGTGAGCAAATGAAATCCTGCCTGCACCAAGCCTGTTAGCTGCTGCTGCCACTTATTATAGGCCACCTTGGCCTATAATAGAGATTGTCAGTCAGTGTGATGCAATGTGTTTGTGACATGTACCTGCCATATTTGAAGAGCAAGCAAGTTCAAGTTGTGAGATGTGCGGTTTGAAGTAGCGCTAAGCGTTTAGGGGTAAGTGAGACTATGAATATGAGGGGTGGAATTTAATAAGGGCCATGCGGGTCCCTATGGCAGAACCGGAAGTGGACCCCACTTCCTCTTGCATATTGGGATCTGATGCACATGCAATTCGAATTTAAGGGTTGACTTTGGGCACAGGAGATACATGCAATTATGCGGCGGGGGCAGGTTTTCATTGGTGGATCCCGCTGTCAGGTGACAATGCAGCAGGTACAAACAGGCTATAAAAGAGCCTCCTGGAGAGACAGGGGGACTGCATCATGGCCATAACTTTCCTGTCCATCTTCATTCTATCAGTACTTGGTTCTGTTTCTTGGTGCAACCCTTTATTACCCTAACTCGCCTGCAGCTGCCATCAAACTACTCAACCCATCATTCCATCACTCCCCCCACAACCACCTTCCCCCCACCGGCCCCCCACAGACATCTATTTCTCTTTTGTGTCCTGCGCCCTCCTCCGTCAAATCCAAGCCCCTTCAACTGTACACATGTCTGAGCCTAAACAGAGACTGGTTCCAGGGTTTGGTGACGCCTCCCTGCAGATTCTCCTTCTGCCTGTCAGGGAACAATGGGAAATGTTCTTTCAAGGCCCTGCCGCATAGTCAAGGTGGCCTGGGTTGAGATTGGAGAGGAAGTGAGCAACCACGAGGTCCTCCAAATATCCTGGGTCCAGTGTAGAAAAAGAGTCAAATGACCTGCTCTTGTCTGCCAAGGTAAATGGCATGGTTGCATATTACCAAGGAGTCTCTTGTGGGGTCATCAGGTAAAGTATCTTTGAGACTGGGCAGCGATGCCGGTTGGGTGAGTGTGTGATCAAGTTTGGCAACTTGGCTTTTGTGAGCACTTGGATCCATCTTAACACTGACGGGCCAGTATGTGTGATGGAGATGTATGCAGACAAGGAGGTTAGGAGTTGTTTAGCGTGTCACTTAATCTGCAGCATGTCATGCGGGAGAAGTAACCCCACAATTCAAGGGGGAGAGCAAGGACTGGAGATGGAGTGCCTGACCTGAAGCTGCTCACCTCTGCCGAAGAAGAGGCACTGTAGATTGAAGGAGAGGAGGATGGCCAAGCAATAGAGTCATTGAGGCCTACAGCACAGAAAAAGGCCCTTCAGTCTATCAAGTCTGCGCTAGTCAAACAAGTACCTAACTATTCTAATCCCATTTTCCAGCACATGGCCCATAGCCTTGTATGCCATAGCATCGCAAGTGCACATCCAAATACTTCTTAAATGTTATGTGTTTCTGCCTCTATCACCCTTTCAGACAATGAGTTCCAGATTCCCACCACCCACTGGGTGAAAAAATTCTTCTTCACACCCACTCTAAATCTCCTGCCTCTTACTGTAAATCTATGCCTCCTGGTTATTGATCCCTCCACCAAGGGGAAAAGTTCCTTCTTGTCTATCCTATCTATGCCCCTCATAATTTTATACACCTCAATCATGCCCACCCTCCCCACCACCACCCCCCCCTGACCCCCACCTCAATCTCCACTGCTCCAAGGAAATTAACCCCAATTTATCCAATCTCTCCTCATAACTAAAACTCTCCAGCCCAGGCAACATCCTGGTAAATCTCCTCTGCACTCTCTTTAGTGCAATCACATCCTTCCTATAATATGTATTCCAGAACTGCACGCAATACTCTAGCTGTGGCCTAATCAACATTTTATACAGCTGCAGCCTGCTCTTATATTCTATGTCTCGGCTAATAAAAGTAAGTATCCCATATGCCGCCTTAACCACCTTATCTACCTGTCCTGCTACCTTAAGGGATCGGTGGACATGCACACCAAGGTCCCTCTGATCCTCGGTACTTCCCAGGGTCCTACCATTCATCGTGTATTCCCATGCCTTGTTCACCTGCCCAAGTGCATCATCTCACACTTATCCGGATTAAATTCCATTTGCCACTGATCAGGCCATCTGACCAGCCCGTCTATACCCTCCTGTAATCTAAGGCTATCCTCCTCAATATTTACCACCCCACCAATTTTCGTGTAATCTGCGAACTTACTGATCAGCCCTTCTACATTCAAGTCTAAGACGTTTATATATACCACAAACAACAAGGGACCCAACACCCATCCCTGTGGAACCCCACTGGACACAGGCATCCAGTCACCCTCTGCTTCCTGCCACTCAGCCAATTCTGGATCCAATTTGCCAAATTGCCCTGGATCCCATGGGCTCTTACCTTCGTTATCAGTCTCCCATGCAGGACCTTATCAAAAGCCTTGCTGAAGTCCAAGTAGACTACGGTCACAGACTGCACTCGCAGTCACAGACTGCGAGCTGGAATGGCCAGGTTTGACAGTGAGAATGCACCCAATCTAGTGCTGGTGTATGGGCACACAGGATGCACTCGAGGAAATGTGATGTGTTCATAGCCTGTGCTGATCCTTAAAATGGAGAAGGAGCAAGTGCCTGCACACACCCCCCCTCCCACAGGGTCTTCCTCTCAGAACACCAAAGGGCAAGCAGCCTCTCCTCATCTCCACTGCCAGTGACCCCTTCGCCTCCAGTAGGTGAAGCTGCAGAGGAAGACCCAACACCAGTGCAGGAGGCCCCCTGTAGGCCAGAGCCTTTAAGGCCACAGACCTCCAGAGCTCCCACCACAGTCATCAAAAGCAATAGGACAGCGCGCTTAGCAGAGTGCCTCTACCTCAGCTGCTGTTGGGGTTGTAATCAAGGTGCATTGGCCATTAGAGAAAACTTATGACTTTATGGGAGCGCAAAGGTGGCATGGATGTTTTAAAAAAGTTCAATTTGTCACATGTAAATATTGTACATTATATTGATTTCACTTTATTCATGTGTGCATCATCATCATTTGTTGAGACTAGCTTAGTCAGAGACCTAAATGTACAGGCATTTCTCATGCTTGGCATGCAGTGATGATGAGGGGAGTTTTTTTTTAATTCATTCATGGGATGTGAGCATTGCTGGCTAAGCCAGCATTTATTGCCCATCCCTAGTAGACCTTGTTCAGAGAGCATTTTTAAAAGTCAACCACATTGCTGTGGGTCTGGAGTCACTTATAAGCCCTTGCAGTCTCAGCTGGCCCTCCCTTCCATGCATTGTAAAGGAGATTGTAGTGTGTGAACTCAAAGCCCTGTAAAGATGCTGCAGGATGTGATTTCTTGGTTACAATGGGCTGATTGACCTATGACCAAGTGTGACACAGATTGACCAGCATTAACTAGTGAATGAATGTGTGTGACATTGCTTTTCCAGGTGGTTGAGAATGCAAATTCAGAGATAGCTCTAGGAAGGAGGCTGGCAGGGGTTGGTAGGCATCCTGAATAAGCAATGGAGTTCTGGTGATGGGAACTTGGTCATGTAGGGACCTCATTCTTGGATGAATCTTGTATAATTAGGGTGTCCCTGGTATTTCATGCATGTCTTTCCATGGTCCTGGCATCCAGTAAAGGCCCATACACCCTCCTCAGGCTCATCGAATTCATCCTCATCTGAAGAGGAGTGCTGTTCCTCCCTCTCTTCATGCTTCAATAGTTCTTCACATTGCATGGCCATGTAATGCAATGCACAGTAGACCACAATTGTTTGTGATACCATCTGCAGACCCCTCCAGACCGATGAAAGCAGCAGGAGCGCATTTTAAGCAAGCTAATGGTTTCCTCAATGATTGGCTGTGGTGGAGGCCTGAGCTGCATTGTAGTGTTCTGCTGCACTCTAGGAATGCCTCACTGCTATCATCACCAGGTCTGGGGGGGATAGCACTTTTCACCTAAGATCCAGCCGTCAACCTGGGCTGGGGCCTCAAAAATCTCTGGGAGTTGTAAGTTGCGCAAAATGTATGAGTCATGAGAACTCCCTGGGAAAAGGGCACAGAGCTATATGATTCCTCGCCTGTGGTTACAAACCAGTTGCACATTCAAAGAGTGAAAGCCTTTGCAATTCACATGCCATTGGCTGGTCCCAGCGAGCTCTAATGGCCTCATTAGTACAGTAGATGACTCATTGCACTCTGGGAAAACGAGCAATAGTCCCAAAGCTCAATTAAAGTGTCATTTGATTGTCCTTATCTATGGAATAATTGATGGATTCATTCACACAATTGAAGAGGGCATTGGTCACCTCCTTTATGAACCTGTGTGTAGCAGGCTGAGAAATGTCACCTGTGGAGCCCTGGAAACAACCACTGGGGAAGATTTGAGCATTGCAGACACCTTGAGAGCCACTGGCATGGGGTTCTCACCAAATCCTCATGGCTGCAGATC
Source organism: Carcharodon carcharias (assembly GCF_017639515.1). Taxonomy (NCBI): domain Eukaryota; kingdom Metazoa; phylum Chordata; class Chondrichthyes; order Lamniformes; family Lamnidae; genus Carcharodon; species Carcharodon carcharias. The sequence continues at coordinate 170,234,315 of NC_054471.1, forward strand.
TTGTTGTAGGACCCCACTTATTTCAGTGACCTCTTCCCAGGAAAGTCCCAGCCATCTCTGGCATTACCTCTCCAACATTTGCAGGCAGCTAGTTCTCATCCTGAAGACATGGTGACGCACCAATGCCTGTGATCTATGATGCCTTCCCTAGATGCTTTTTTCCTGACCAGCCTACACCTCTGCTGCTGCCTTCTGCTAGCCTTGTGGCCTCTGTTGTTGGCCAGCAAGAGCCCTCCTTTGCCATATCCTCTCCTCCTGCTCCCAAGGCTGTAAGAATGTTGGGTATATGAAATCCATAGCAAATCCACCAAGTGAACTGTATGAAGAAGGCAGGCAATGATATGAGCACCGCTGCGCTCATGACTTTCAGCCATACACCTGGTGAGCAATGAGGGTTTCAAATCTTTTTTTTAAATTTGTTCATGGGATTGGGCATCACTGGTTAGGCCAGCATTTATTGCCCATCCCTAATATCCCTTGTTCAAAGGGCATTTTTAAGAATCAACTGCATTGCCGTGGGTCTGGAGTCACATGTAGGCCAGACCAGGTAAGGACTTCCTTCTGTAAAGGGAAGGAATGGGTCACACCCAAAGCTCCTCCCACCCCTCCCAGTGGCCTCCTCTCACTAAAACCTGGACTCCTGCCATATTAATTGTACGTTTGGAGCAATGGCCAATGACAGAAATGAAATCACCCTCCACCTGGAACACATCACTACCCTCCCTCTGTCACCTTTAAGTTTCAGCCCATCTCCTTTGACACTCCGGAATCATTCTGTCACCCTCAAACTTCCCACCATCACCCTTGGCCCTGTGACAGTGATAGTGGATATGCCATTCCTCCCCCTTGACCCTACCCCTCTTACCGGAAGAATTCCTTCTCTGAAACTAGACTCTCCCCCATCATCCTTGATGTATTCTTACAGTCCCTTGACTTGGACCCTGAGACCTTCCATTATCCCAATCTCCAACTGGACCTGATCGTACCACATCGACCTACCCCTGTAGCTCTGGACCTTGCCCATGACAGACATCTTCTTCACTTCGACACCCAGGACACGACATAGGATATGACAGAATCTGCCATTTAGGCCCCTCATTTTGCATTTGCTGATTGCCCCTTCCCCCTGACCACACCCAAAATGCTCCCTTCCTGTTGCATAGTTCCAAGCTCCAGCTCCACCGGATCCCCTCCCTCGAAGACCTCTGGCCCATGTAGATGTCCTCAAGCCACCCCCTCACCCCTAATCACCCTTGCCTTTTCTAACCCTCCATCCAAGCTGCCAATCTCCAGCTGCCATTCTCCAGATTTCCACACAAATTCACCGCGGATCCAAATGGACAAACTCAACTATAGTGCATGCCACCTTTAAATGACCATGAAACTGGTGCTGCGAGTTTCCCCTGCACTTCTGACTTAATCTTGAAGATGGAACTTAATGTGAAAAAAGTTTTAAGATGATGGGCACTCATGGGATACAAACATATTGAAAATAGGAACCCGCCACTGGACAGCATGAGGCCTGACCCGCTGCTGCAACACCACTGACATAATCTCTGCATCTCAACCCAACATTGGGAAACTGAAACTTTGGCTCCCAGCTAATCCCCCTGCCCGCCACATTTCCCATTCTTAGAGGCCCCATTAAATATCGCCCAAGGTATGAGTCATGGTTGATAGGGACTATTGGCAGGTGAGTCATGGGGTGTGGTGAACACAGCAGTGTGTGTGAGGCTAGTGGTGCATGGTAGAATATGGCATGTGGAAATTCATTCACTACCCTTGCCACTCCTGTGAATTCATTGAAGTTCTTGCAGCACAGCATCCAGGATCTCAGGACTTGACTGCTGGGATTAGCTGCTACAGCTACCTGCTCCTGCTGCCTTCTCAGTATCTGCCTGGAGGACCTCCTGGCCACCTAAAAGAAGTGGACCTCTCTCTCCTGTATACTTTCTACACCAATGCCTCCAGTGGTGCATGGGAGAACATTGAGACATGCTCTCTGGCCTGTTGTACCATTTATGTAGGTTCTTCCTGGACTTTAACACTTTAACCAATTTCAATTCCTGCTGCAGCCAGAATGCACTTCACCTTTAGGAGTGGCAATCTGGCTTTAAATAGGGTAGGCAAGCTTTAAGTGGTGCTTGCCTCATATAAACCTGCGCCCCCTGCTGAGGCAAACAGCCACTGAACAGCCTGCTCAGAGCTAGGATGCACAAAACTATCATTACAGTTAGCAGACAGCACCAAGTTTGCCTGAATCCTTTTGAAGAGTTAATCATGCACCCAGTTTCAGGGGATATCCAATTTAGCCCCCATTTTTTTTTTTAATCTGTGAAAGAGAAAGAGAAATGGTATGCAGGAAACTGACCGCAGGGCTAGATTGTCCCAAGCTGCTTTGAAAAATACATATTTTGCTAAGCAGTAACTTCTGCAGATGTGATACCACCTGGAAGTAATGATCAACTCATCCAACATATTTCACACATTTCCTAACCAGCTGGCAAATGGACTGATCCAAGTATATGATCAATTTGTGACAGCTTAGTATGTCTAGAGCGTCTCCTGAGATGACCCTGCCTACCACTCCTAGCTGGCTGCATAGTACAGCCTAGAGCAGAGCTTCATTGACTGTTGGCCTTTCAGAAAATGAGGCCAGCTGACATCTGGAAAATCATCACTCATGTATGAATGATAGGTCTACTCAATCTTGTTCAGTCATTTCACATTCGTGCTCATCTGAGGTCACCTTTAATGTACAAATTCTTTACTCGCATTTCTTGAATTTGCTATAAGTAAATCAGAAAGTTATGAAAGAAAAGAAGTCATAATAAATTCCGGAATGTGTCATAAGAACACAGCTCTATGAGAAAAAAAAGCATCTGCACATGCACGCTTCATCCAAAATGTTTAGAGATTAGGTTATATAAGGAAATGGTGTATATATATTTATATAGACATCTATATATATAAAAATAAAATAATGTTTCTAATGATGTAGTAAACTATGGATTATGATAGCATGGTTGAAAATGAGCTTGAACTTGAGCTACATCACATGTGAGTTTGTGAATCAGGTCAATACAGAGAAGCTGACCAAAAGCACTTACCACAATGGATGGATTTCCCTCTCCCTAATCTGCCAGGTGCCCTTGCTAACCTTAGGGATGAAGCTCCTCCTGTTCATAATTTTAGCATAATTTTGTTTGTACTCCAGCACAATGTTTCACTAAAGTTATTGAAAGGAGAAATATCACCAACCACAACAAAAAAATCCATTTGTTTTATAAGCAGTGCATTTCAGTGTCTCCCAAAAGCGAAACTAAACCTAATCAAAGGCCAAAATAGAGGGCAAGTGAGGCAAGTAATTCTCTATTGTACTACAAAGTCACATCTTTTTAAAAATTATGTAAAGCTGATAGGAATATCGGCCGTGAGTTTCCTTGGAGCTGCTTCAACTCCACTGCCATAAGTCAGAAGCAAGTTGGAAGAAATCCTGTTTATGCACAAAAACAAGCTTTTGGTCACACTCTGGACACAATAGTCCAGCTGGGACCTAACCAGTGAGATCTTTTGAGGTCATACGGCTAAACATGAAGAAGTTTCGGAGATTCTCGAAAGATATTAGTCTATTTTTTCAGGATCTTATACACAAGGATAAATGTTGGATTAGAATTCAGTCAGGTGCATGGCAAAAGACTGACTCAGTGCCAGTCAAGGTAAAAACAAAATTCTCTACCTCATGGCATGAGTTATGACCAGGCAAGGAGGAGTGAACTGGCACCCCTTTATCCAGCCCCCTCAGCTTGTCACAACAAAAGGTTTTTTTTTATTTCTTTTCCCTGTAAATGCCTTTTTCAATCCAAATGTATTTACTTTTTAATAAGGAGCCAATCAAACCTGGTTTTCTTGAGTCAAAGAAAGAATAAGTTTCTTAGTTACTAAACCTGAGAAAAAATAAAAAAATGTGACAACACAAACACAGAAATCATAAGTAAGAAAAGTTAGAATCCAAATAAAAGCTAAAAGAATATACAATTAAGTCCTTTGCTTGTCCTTGAGAGCATAGATGTTTGAACGTTGCAGCCATTTGAAGTTGGCTGGTTTCCTTTAAAATACTGGTGTTGAATTGAGGTTCAGGTAACTGCATTTTGCTGGAGACAACCTTAGCTTCCGAGAGAGAGAGAGATTCCATTACTGTTTGCTTCAGCAGTTTTTCCAGACGACTTCAATGACTTGTCTCTGTTTCTGGCTTGGCAAAACTAGTTCTTAATCCTCCTATCTGTATATTCCAAGAAAGGAATTCAATGAATATGCCTTGCAGTCATTGTTGTGGATCAAGTAATCATATGTTTGATCTTTCATCACATAAACTTTTGACACATTTCAAGATAGTAGAAACCAACAGGATAAGGGGTTATTTCATCCTCCCAAGGGGGCTCTGAGTGGTTGTTTGGTGTATCTAGTTGGTTAGCGGTTTCCATTATCTTGACAGAATTACAGTTGATTAAAATCCAGCACTTTGCCTTTTTAATCCCTTCCTTTCAAGAGTCCCTTTTATAAGTGGATCTTGACACCCCCTGGGTATGAAATTCCATGCAAATGTCAGGGCAGCTCTGCAGTGCAATCAATACAGGAGCTTTCCAGAAAAGTGGTCAACTTACAGTACCAGACTGCAGATGACTGGTGTTATCCATCTTTGGTCCGTGTCTTTTCTTGACATTTTTTAAAATAAAGGTCCTCTTTAAACAGTTCAATATGTTTTTGATTAGCTGGTGAAATTAGAGTTAGATCTCACTCAGTCACAATTTCCCATCATCATGACACATGATAATCCCATAATGTCCATGTTAAGATAATTTACTACAATTGCAATGACTAACAGGAAAAACAGGAATCTGGACCATGAGCTTTTACACAAAGCAAATAATTACATTACCTGAAAAAGTGCAAGATAATATACATTACAATGATTTAAATGGCTATCATAATTTCAAAATAGTAGAATGCACCCGCAATTTGAAATATGTCGAATTAGTTTTGGTGGGGAAAGCACAACATTCATTGGCCCTGAAAATCTATTGGAGAGGGGAGGGAGCAAAGGAAACACATGCCCAAATTAGTGCTGGGGTGTCCCCATCTGGGAGCTCTGCCACTGTCAGGCGTGCTTTAGTTATCATGCAAGCGTGGGAGCATTAAAAAGTGATAGTCTACCATAGAGTCCGACAGAAGTGATTGAACTGAGAAGAGATATCTACATCTATTCCTGGAACCAAGATTATTTAAGACCAAAGACTGACAGGAAAAGACCTTATTGTCCATCCATCTTGTCCTAAGACAATTGCTAACACTCTCCAGCAACACCTTGGCCCCTTCCTCCCAGCAAAAACACCTGGGGCTGAATTTTCCACCTGTCGGGGGGGAGGTTGATGGGTGGGCGCGTACGTGCATGCTTCCGATCGGCGCCTCCAATTAGAGGCGTGCCGCCATTTTATGTGGGCGGGCCAATTAAGGCCCGCCCAGCATGACGTCAGCACAGAAGGGCTATGCGCTCCCTCTGTGGGCAGGGGGGAATCCCAAAATCGAAAGGGCGCATGAAAGAGTGCACTCATCTCCCTGAGGCTCAAGTGCTGCCTCAAGGAGATTGACTCTAAATGTGAAAAAGACAAAATTTTCCTTACATGTCCCCTCATGTGACAATGTCACATGATTTGGAACATGTCCATAATTTTCACAAAACCTTTATTTAAATTTTTTAAAGCCTACATGAAAACCCATCCCACCAGTGGATGAGGTTTCATGTTTTTTCTAGTTCCCGCCGGGGGTCCTGGCCATTGACAGGTCGGCGGGTGTGCAGCTGACTTTGCTGTGCTCCCAATTCCTGAAAATTTAAATGGGGCGCGGTGACATTGGGAGTTCCGTCCAACATCACTGCGCGTCATTTTATGCGTAGGCGAGCAGGTCCCGCCCCCCCCCCCCCCCCCCCCCACTCGCTGACTAGTAAAATTCTGCCCCTGATGTCCTGAGGAAGGTGAAAACACAATTCAAATACCTTGGCCAATTGAGGAATAAAAATTTTGGAAAATCCCTCTCTGGACTTCTAGCTGATTGTACCTGGTCCAGCAGATCAGTCTGGCTCTAATTGTTCTATGCAAGAACCATATTTTTAAGGGCGCTTCCAGCTCTTTGTAAAAAAGCCATAGTAATAAATTTGTCCAAATAAAATTATCATTCCTCTCCAGCCTTGATCCTGGTCTAAACAACCAGATGATCTACACTCCTGTCAGCGAGCTATGTTTGGTCTGATCAGGTGTATATCTGCTGATCTCTTTGAGGCCTAAGGTACAGGAACCCTTGATATAACTACACTCCTAGCATCACCCGATACGATGGCCAATGTCTGGCATAGGCAAAGGCCCCTCTACCAACAGATTAGTTAGGAAACAGTATTCATGTCCCAAACCAGCTTTTGGATTTTCTAGTGCACTCTTGCAGAGGTTATGACAAAAGTACACTGGAATAGCTGTGGATTTCCAAGACCATTATGAAAGTGAGGTGACCATTTTTCTAGGTTATTGGTGTATAATCATACTTGTTTTTGTAAAGTTTTAGCAGATTGAAACCATAAAATTAGCAACAAATTAGCATCAATTTACATGAAATTTTGCTTCTATTTCATTCACAGTTGATGCCTTTTTTAATGGGAAAGACTATTGCACCTTCAAAATGGTCCCTCATAATTTGGAGCCCTTGGGGAAGTGATGGCGTAGTGGTATTGTTGCTGGACTAGTAATCCAGAGACCCAGGGTGATGGTCTGGGGACCTGGGTTTGAATCCTGCCATGGCAGATGGTGGAATTTCAATTCAATAAAAATCTGAAATTAAAAGTCTAATAATGACTATGAAATGATTGTTGTAAAAACCCATCTGGTTCACTAATGTCCTTTAGGGAAGGAAATCTGCCATCCTTATCTGGCTGGCCTACATATGACTCCACACACCCTGCAATGTGGTTGACTCTTAGGGATGGGCAATAAATGTTGGCCTAGCCAGTGATGCCCACATCCCATGAGTGAATAAAAACAAAAGAGATACTTTATAAAAATACATTTATTCTCAAGCTGTGTGCAACATTGTCAACGCTGCATTTAGCGCCCATTCTTAATTGCTCTTAAAAGCTAATCGTGGCCTTTTTTCTTGAACTAGTGTCCTATAATGGTACTTACATAAGTGCCTTTTAGATAGGGAAGTGAAGTAATTATGGTTTTGTTTAATGTGTAATGTACCTTTAAGAATAATACATGTTAAGGAAGATCACATGATCTGTAGTAACCAATAGGAGAGTAGCGCGGGCGAACTCAGCAGTCAGTGTAGAGATAGAGTTGGTGTAGAAAGCACACGTATGATTGCTGCTGAGTGCATTGTAAATAAACTTAATGTCTCCACCCAAGAAGTGTCTGCTGATCAACACTATCTTCAATAGTAGCAACTCAGCCACCCTTACATCCTTACAACAAACTGGTGATGAGGTTAAAACATGACAGAACAAAAAAAATCAAGTTAGAAAGAAATCAGCACTGTACCTCACCCAGTGATTGTAAGTAGCAAGCTCCGTTAGAAATGAAGAAATAATCCCCTTTCAAAATGCCACAAACTGGAAGAATTGACCCTTTTGAACCAGACACAGTCGATTGGTCTCATTACATAGAACGCCTAACATTCTTTTTTCAAGCAAACGAGATTACAGGGGTAAAGAAGAGGCAAGTGATCCTCTTGAGTACTTGTGGGAGCAAAACCTACAATCTGATTTGAAGTTTGATGGCACTCAGTGCCCCAATTTTGAAGAATTTCAATGAATTGGAGGACCTTGTGAAGGGTCATTTTCAACCAAAGTCCTCACTCACCATGCAGGGGTTCAGGTTTAATTCGCGAAATAGTACCCCAGGTGAGACAATGGCATACTACGTGGCAAATTTGAAGCAGCTAACAGGACATTATGAGTTTGGTACAACTCTAAATTACGTGCTCAGGGACCATTTAGTGTGTGGTGTGAATGAGGACACTATTCAGAAAATATTATTGTCTAAAGTGAATCTGGATTTCAAGAAGACACAAGAGATAGCACTGGCCAATACAGGGTGAGCAAAATGTTCACATCAGGTGGGAAACCTCAGCCGTAAAGGACACAAAAATACAAAACAGTAAGAGGAGAGGGAAACAGCCCCTGCTAGCCAAAGAATAAAGAAAAATAACTTAGCAGCGAAATCGAAGAATAATTTTAATAGAGGTGGAAACAAGCAGTTTTTTAGCAATTGGCATTTTGAAAACATCAAATGTTACTATTGTCACAGAAATGGACACATGATGGGGCATTGCAAGGAAAGATTCAAGCAGGTTTGTAACCAAAAGAAGAAACCCAATGAAATCTACAACGTAGAAGAACCTGAAATGACAAATTCAGACATTAACTCATTGTTTAATCTAAAAGTTAGAAAGACAGAGCCAATATTTGTCTCACTGAAAGTAAATGGCAGACCTGTTAGAATGGAAGCGGACATGGGAGCTTCCAGTAATTGGGGAACATACATTCAGATTTCTGAATAATGGTGAACATCAATTAAGTTTAGAAGAAACAATAGCCAAGCTCAAAACATATACGGGTGAAGACATTAAAGTAAAAGGCATAAGCAGAGTAACTGTTCATTATGGAAACCAATTGGCAAAGCTACCAGTGTTGGTATTGAGGGGCAAAGGACCCAAGCCTTCTAGGGTGAAGTTGGCTAAGGGAAATCAACCTTGATTGGCCACAGAGATTCCAAAAAGAAGCTGGAAGAGTTACTGTTTTGAAAAAGGAGTGTGTAAGGACTCAACAACCTGAAGAAATGTAGGCTCTCTTAAGCCAAAACCTGGAAGAACAGCAGAAGAAACTCGTAGAAACCTTGCTAGATGACAGAGTTCAAGATGAGTTGAGCAACCTTCGCAGGGAAAAAGAAAGCTTGATGAAAGGCCTTCACACGCAACAAGATTCCCTCAGGTCAAAGTTTGTACCTCTGGAAAAGTATGAAGAGAAACAGAAAGAATTCAGCACCTCTCCGAATAAACTGAAAATGAGTTGGCAGAGAAGACACAACAATGTTTAATTTTCCAGGAGGCAGCAAACAAAAACAAAAAAAGAGATGGAAGCGCTGAAGAATCAGCTAAATGAAGCCAAAGAGGCTTTGGAAGCAAAAGTCGCAGAATTTTCCGAGAAACAGACAATGAAATTTTGGGAGACTCAGCCATTGAGCTCAGACAAGTTGAGCTGGCATCTGAGAGAAGTCTGGCCAATAGTGAAGTCAAAAAGAAGGCCGAGATTAAAGTCTGTGCTAGAAAGAAGAAGGCACATAGAAAGAAGATACTAATAGGGCTTTAATCCTGGCAGCATACAAATACACTTTCGTACATAGGCCTGGCAATCAAATCACAAACCCTGATGCCCTTAGTCAAAAATGATGAACACGTCCCAGTTCCACAGGAAGTTGTTTTACTGTTAAATTTCTTAGATGCCTCACCAGTATGTGCTCAGCAGGTCAGAGACTGGACAAGTTGAGAATACGTGAATAGGTGCTACATGGTTAGTCACAGGAGTCCGTATCTGATGAAATGAAACCGTACTTCAACAGAAGACATGAAATAACCAGCCAGGATGGCATCCCACTTCTAACTGAACTACACAGTGCACATCCAGGAATTTCCTGAATGAAGACCATAGCACACAACTATCTATGGTGGCCTGGGATGGATGGCAAAATAGAGAGTTTAGTAAAGCACTGTGGGCAATGTCAGCAACAGCTCCATTACACCCATGTGGGTGGCCAGGTAGACCCTGGGTGCACTTACACATTGACTACATCTGACCTTTCCTGGGAACAACGTTTATGTTCATTGTCGATGCCCATTCTATATGGTTGGACGTATATGAGGTGAAGTCACAAATGTCGGCAGCTACAATTGAGAAACTGCATCAGAGTTTTGCCATTCACGGACTACCAGAAGTAGTCGTTTCGGATAAGAGCACGGCATTTACAAGTGTTTAGTTTCAACAGTTTATCAGTCTCAACGTTATCGCTCATATAAAAACTGCATCATACCACCCTTCCTCAAATGGACTGGCCAAAAGGGCGGTTCAAACATTCAAGACAGGCATGAAAAAGCTAACTGGCGATTCCTTGGCAACCAAGCAAGCACACTTTCTTTTTCATTACAGGACTACCACATATACAACAACAGGTGTCATACCTACAGAGTTATTGTTAAAACGCTGTCTCAGCATGAGATTGAACTTAATAATGCCGAATTTAGAGGGGAATATGTAAAGGAGTCAGGAAGCCAGAAAACTAGATATGACTGGCATAGTCGTGAGAGGAAATTTACCGTGTGAGAGATGGTACACGTGAAGGACTTCGAAGAAGGACCAAAGTGGTTACCAGATGAAATAATTGCGGTGACTAGATCTCTATCTTACCTCATGGAGTTGGAAGGCCGGATCATCTGGAAACATACGGACCATTTAAGGAAAAGAGAAACAAATTACTAAGATTTGGTTCTACCAGTGATCATGACCAGGTCTGCGTTTCCTGTATACTCAACCCAGGACAGACATGCATGTGCCCACTGAAGTACCTGATGTTCAGGCAACTCCAGAAAAGGAGGTTCCTGACAAAGATTCTGAAGCTGTGGAGCTGACACGTATCAAAAAACTACCTGAAAGAATAAACTTGTAAATTTCTTGTAAATTGTAAATTGTAAATTCCTTACCCAGTGTAAATGTTATGTTGTCTTGAAAAATGTGTACTTGTAAATATAATATTGATAGTCGAGTTAAAGGGGGAGGAATGTAGTATTTATGGTTTTATTTGGTGTAATGTACATTTAAGAATAATACTTGTTGAGGAAGGTCACAAGATATATAGTAACCAATATGAGTGTAGTATGGGCTACCTCAGCAGTCAGTGTAGAGGTAGAGTTGGGCCATGATTTTACATTCGGTGTGCGGGGGCAGGCCTGACACAACTTGAACTTAAAATGACACGCAATGATGCCGGGCGTTCGGCCCGACGTCATCACGCAGTCTTGCGATGTTTCATTCGACGGGCGCACACCAGAGTCGGCCGTGCGCCCGCCAATAATTAAAAGGCCTATTAAGGCCATTAGCTACCTCATTAACCTGAAATTTACACTGCCCATCCAACCTAACATTTGGCGGGCAGGTGAAAAGGCCAAGCGGCCTTTACATTTTTTAGGAAGCCTCATCCATGAGCGGGATGAGGTTTCCTAAAGCTTTTGCAAATTGAATAAAAACTTTTTTGAAAAATGACACAATCACATGAGGGGGCATATTTCATTAAATTTTTAATGTTTTTAATAACTTCTTCAAAAAGCGTTTCAATCTCCCTGAGGCAGCTCCATGCCTCAGGGAGATTCAATAGCTCTTTCGCGTGCATGCCCAAAAGAGCACTGGACCCAACTTTCCCTCCACCCCTCATCCGCACAGGTAGCGCTCAGCACTACCGCTCGCAATCCACACTAGTCAGGCCTTAATTGGCCCACCTGCGTGAAATCGCAACCCCGCCCACTCCTGCCAAGCCCACCCAATGCCGGAAAAATTCAGGTCTTGAAATTGAAAGCACATGTGTAGTAGCTACTGAGTACATTGTAAATAAGCTTATTGATTCCACCCAAGAAATGTCTGCTGATCAACTCTATCATCAATAATAGCAACTCGGCCACCTTTACAACAGGTAGTGCAGGATTTTGAATGCCAGTCACAACCTCCCAGGCGTCGATACCTTAACTGCAAGGAAATTAGATACAAGTACAAGTGGGATATGAATTTAATGGACACTGACACTGACAACTGGGAGACAGTTGCTGACAGCCATGATCTCTAGAGGCTGACTGTTTGGAAGGGCATTGGATGAAGTGGGCAGAAATTGTAAAGAGGATATCATTTTTCCTAATATTACTATGAGATACTATGAAGCAGATTTGTGGGGGCTGTGTGTGTTTGTGTGCATGTGTGACTAATTTAATTAAACTGAAGACAGCCAGACTGCAAGGTTTAAATTATCAAAGAGAACGGGTGTAAAAGCAGGCATTTTGAAATGGAGATGGACGAGCCAAGATGAAATCCCAGTAGATACAGGATGAATGGAAATTTGCATTAGGAGATGGAGTTAGCTGCTCAATTTCAAAGAGGCATAATAGGAAGTTTTACAAGAGGCAAAGATTGTAAATAAATAAGACAAAGTTGCTAAGTTTATTTTTCCCGAAAGTGCTGGCTATAATGAAAACGTGAACATTTTTTATATTATGGGAGTGGTAACTTCCAAAGAAAGTTTAGAACAATGGGTTTAGAGATGAAAATGGAGAAAATATGTTTAAGGGAAGATTGAAAGTTGTATGAGTTGAGTGGCCATGTGAGACCTTAAAGAGTGTATTGTAAAGTAGCAGCTTCTAGCCACCTCAGAGAAGTGCTTGCTTGTTCCAGGAAGCAAGGTTTTGCTACAAGCTTTGGAGTTCCATTGTCGAATGAGAGTGGGAGGGAAGCTTGTGAAATACCTCCCTTGGAGCAAAAGTGGGTGCCTTATAGTAATATTACTGGATGTTTTATAGATTAAGAATCTATTTGGACTGTTGCCTGGAAAAGGGTGTTTATTTGAGAGTCTAGTTAACTAGAAATCTTTTGGGAAATGTTGTAAGACCAAATTTAACTGCATAATTGTAATCTTGTGGGTTTAAGTTTTCTTTTCTTTTGTTAATAAATGTTTTAATCTAATATTTAAAATCATCCAAAGTGGTAGTGGAATCTTTACTTCTGACTTAAGTGCATATACCTTCTTGTAACAAAATACAAATTGCAAATCATTGTGATAGCTTGGCCAAGTTTCCATTTGAGATTTGGTCAGCCTGGGAATTACCACCTGCCATACCATAACAAAATGAAAAGCTCAGCTGGTCGAGTTGAGGGCCCAGAGAAAACGGAGACCAGCAAATCCTGCACCTTCTCAGCCCACGGCCTTCCACTGCAGCAGAGGCACAGAGACTGCCATACCAGAGTGGGACTCCTGAGCCATACCAGGTGATACTTGACACAAAGTTGGCCACCACAGCACAAACCATCACCTTATGAGACAGAAGGCTCCCAATGTAGTATTTTAACCCAGCAGCAAAGATGGAATGGTAATATATGCCCAAGTCTGAATGACTTTTGACTTGGAGGTTATCGTGTTTGTATGATATTGCTGCTCTTGTGCTTCTCAAGTAGAGGTCATAGAGCTAGAAAGTACTTCCTTCAAATCCGATGTCCTTGAGGTTTATTCTATTACAGTATTACATTTAACAATCAACATTCCTTCTTTATGTATGCATGCTTCACATTTCCTGTTCCAATATGCATTATCTTACCTTGTAAGAGAACTTACTAATATAAAAGTTGAGATTTGTTAGAAAATTCTTTAGGCAAAAAGTAGAGGGTCGACTTATACACAAGTAATATTTTCAAGGGGTTGAAATCTATACATGTTGGAGGAATAACTGTTATCTTAAAACATAAAAAATATTTACCAATTACCGGTAAGTAATGCCATGCTTTCAGTAGGCTAAGCAGTGGTAGCCGTACCCTGGATTTCTTCTTGGCTACGAAGAGGGCAAAACCACACTCAATCGCCATGTTCCACTTTAAATCTACAAATAAGGATTTATCTCACACTTTAATTTACATTAATCTTTGTGCCATCATCTCCCATCATCTCTCTACCTAACTGTTCACAGCGGTACATCAACTAATCGCAGAGTTGCTAGGTCAGAGACTGTTCCCGTCAACCCTGCCCCTTAAGCTGCCAAATGGCACCATTTTATTCCTCCTTTCAAACGGTTTAATAAGATGTAGGCTTGAATTTTCCATGCCCAACCCCCCCCCCCCCCCCCCCCCCCCCCCCCCGCTGCAGGAATCGTTGTGGGTGGAACGGAAAATTTGACAAACCAACAAAAGGTTGGTTGACTTCGGGTGGGGTTTCTGGTCCGGTGGCGATTGGGATAGGAAAATCCCGCCTGCAGTGTGAACCATGGTAGCAGACTGTGATGTGAAAAATCTATTTGTATTAATGAATTTTTATTTGTAGGATAATAACGTCGTGGAGCCAGACATGAATCACTAACACTGGTTTCTCTCCAACTTTTCTCACTGTTTGACTGGCTGGCATATCAAAATTCATGGAAGTCTCAATCATGTTCCCAATACAGACTAATCTGCATCCATCCTTTTGTGCATGTTTGATTATAAACTGCTAAAATGTGATAATCTTGTCATCAAGTTCTGCTGGGAGACACTATGAAATCTTGGACTTCTGTTGCAATACAAAATTGTTTCTCTTAATAAACCTGGTACACCATCCAGGGCTGGCTTTGAAATCTGCAATGCTTAATCTTTTTACTTGTTTCAGGGCAAAGAGTTGGATAGATCCGCGAGAAACTGAGTCCGCTCTGGAGATTTTTATTGACGTACCTTGCAACTTCAGTTTCCAACTGCAGCCACTTGCTAGGCTTTTCTCCATCTGCACATTTATTTTTAGGCATCTGTCTAAGCTGTGCAGAGAGCGAGAGAGCTTCCTCCAATCTTTAACGTTCTCCTCCGATATCTTGAATTCTCTAGCTGCTGCACAATTATTTGTCTGTTTTGCAAACCCAACTACTAAGTTTGAACTGGGCTGTGTATCTGTTGTTTCTTCTTGATGCCATATTATCAGACAATATGAGCTTGCCAGGAACATCTCTTCATTAACCCAAGAGAAAAAGAAAATGAGTGGAGGAAAATGTAAGGAAAATGTACATAATCCAAAAGAATTGGGCCATAATATCAGGAAATTAAAATTATGGTTTTAGCAGGTTATTTATCGTAGCATTGGCTGAGCTGGAGGGTGGGATTAGTGGAAAGGCAGTTTCCAACCTGGCAACTCTGTTGATAGCATCTGTTGTTGTCTGGATGATGTCCCACCTCTTAATGGATTCATAACTGATGGTATTTCTCATCTCAAATAGCTTTATATGATGTAATATGGAGCGTGGTACCAGAGGGTATTGTGATTAAAATGTTGGTGTTCTAATAGTATTGGTAGTATGACTAAAACATCAGGAAATTATAATTACCTGAGAAACTTGCCTTTACACTACTTTGGTGTAGCATTATACACCAGAAAACATGAAAAAACGCACTGGGCAGAATTTAACGCCGCACGGGCAGGCGCGTGCCCGACCCCATCGGGCATAAAGTAGCACGAGAAAACATCAGGCGAGCATCCCGACGCCATCCCACACAAGCACAGTCTTCAGACCGACGGGCACGTGCGGGTGCCAGAACCACACCCGCCATCAATTAAAAGGCCACTTAAGGTCATTAAAAAACCAACTGAACCCAATTTTATGTTGCCCGTGCAATTTCCGGCTCATCGCACAGGCAAAATGGGCAGGCGAGCAGCCCACATTTTGCAAAACCCCTCATCTAAGGGCAGGATAAAAAGGATCAGCAGCATTGCCAATGTGAGTGGTGAAGAGTTAAGGAGGTAGTTTGCTGTTGGTTGCTTATTTGAATTTAACAGCTTCATCTCTATTTTGAGTTTCATTCTTAGCACTTCTAGGCTTCATTTCAGGACTTGTTGGTGTCTCCGAGGCCCCGGGAGGATTTTGACGGTCTGGACCCTTCCAGGTATCAGACAGCCTTCTGTGACCTTGGTAATGGGGATTGTGGTCTCCGCTGGGGCACCTCCTCTGAGGATGAAGTGAGGGGCAGAAGGGAGAGGAGGTCAGGTGTCCCAATGCAGCTTCCTGGGGGTGACCTGTGGGAGAAGAGGCGCAGGCACACGGGGTGCAGGGCCAGCAGGTAGTCCAAGGCGGAAGCGGCTGCAGAAGATGCCACTATCCTACTGCCAAGGTACATCTAAAGCCCCGTGGTCCTCTGGAGTCAAGGGTGGTTCTTCGGGAGCATTCAAGGGTGAGCTGGCGAATCTAAGGGAAAACAACAAAATGTCATTAGTTTAAGTCATCACACTGTCACTGTGCACGCCAGGCACCCTGGTGACTCAATGGAGATCTGCACCATGGTGTCATCATCTTTCAATGATCAATATGGACTCCAGGTTTGAGGTTCCCATCAATGAAGAGACTACACAAGAATGTTTGCACTGTGGCCTTACCTTTGTCAGAGACCCCTACTTCTCCACAACCAGCTGACCAAGTTGGGTGGCGGGTCTCCTGAAAATGCTGAAAAAACTCAGCAGATCTCACATTTGCTTACGCTGAAATCCATTTACCAGTTTTTCCAATTCACTTTATCAATATCTCTTTGTGTTTGACACTTCAATCTACACTTCATACAATGCTGCCCATCTTTGAATTATCAGTTCTGATTGCAGCCCCAGTTCAGAGATGCCACCTTAACACAAAACCAGAGTCCAAGAAGATAAGGAGAGAGATCAGACCTGTTAAGAGTGACATTGACTGGGGAGCCTGACCTCATCTTGTGCAACACAGGAGGTTTCTAGCTATTCAAGATGACTATTGTTACAACCAGTCCCTAGGCGAGATTTCTCCAATTTGATATAATTCAAGACAAGGTACCCCAAATTGCTATGCTCCCAGGTGAGGAGGGATGAACTGGCTCCCCTTCTTCATTCAACCCCTCGGTTGGTCGCAATAAGGTGAATTTAAAAAGGGTCCTTTTCCTCATGAATACCTTTTTCCAGCCCAAATGTATTTATGTTTTAAAAAGAGCCAATTTAGCCAAGCTTTCTTGAGTCAAAGAAAAAGTTTATTAGTTACTAAAACATGAGAAAAATAATAAAAATGTAACACAAATACACACAGATTAGAAATGAGGAGTCAGTCCATAAATAAAGGTTCAAAAAATTATATAACGAATCAGTCTTTGTCTGGTCCGTGAGCAGCAGATGATGAAACGTTGTAGCCATTAATTTGGATGATTCCGGTAGAGTTGACTTTGGCAGTTGGCCTGGAGATTCTTGGTTCTGCAGGTTAGCTGAAAGGAGTTGTCCTGTTTCCTTTTCGACTGTGGCTTTGTTGACTTGTGACTTGCCTCCAGCAATCAGAGAGGACTTTTTTTACCTGCGAATGCAGGGGTGCCTAGTTTATGTTCTTCAGCTGTGACCTTCACAGCACACCCTTGCACACCAGGCCTGGAATGCCAAAACTAGCACACAGAGACCAGGGTTGTAGTTGGCTCTTAACCACTTTTCTTGTGTATTCCTGGAAGGGAAAAAATAAACATGTCTTTTGCCCAGGTCTGCTTTATTTTCAACACAAATCATGTCCATAGTCTGGGATTTAACTCACAGGTGATGGTTTCTATTAAGATGGTACTCAGCCTTCATTATCTCCGCAACCACAGGAGATTACTGTTCAGTTTTTGCATTGCATCTTTTCCTTTGAAGTTTCTCTGTCTGAAGTAGGCCTTGACACCTTTTTAGTTGTAACATTCCATTCTCTGACTAATTGGTCAAGTGTAATCTACATAGGAATTTTCCAGCAAGTGGTTACTTTACAGTCTCAACCAGCTTTTGCTTGTATGTCCTTTTTTCAAAAAACACGTCTTACTTCAAATTTCAATATGTCTGTGAGTAATTTGGGGCTATGGTCTGTGGTCATGACACTATTGTAAGGAACATTTTTTTTTGATTCTGTTGGACTGTGGATTAAAATTATAATGGCTGCAGTTTGAAAGACATGTCCACTGGAACAGGATGAGAGATATATACAATCTTGCAGTCCTGGAACAGAATCCACCATGAAAGACGGGATGGTGCTAGAAAGGAGTCCTGAACCAAGGAAGCTGCCTGGCAACAATGTTTTAATTGGCTCCTGACCAGTTGACCAGGGCATGTGTGAGAGCAGTGCAGAATAGCTCCTAGCCTGAAAGGAACAAGACCTAAAATCTTTCTCCTGTGCTTGGAAGATTCCAGTAATTCCACAATAATAGCTAGCTGGCTTTTTCTTCTAATATCTCTATAACCAGCTTTCTCCCTGAAAACCCCTGTCAAGAGGCAAAGGGGAAAATCACTGATAGAGACATTGAAAGGCAAATGCTCAACCAGTGAACTAAATACAAAAGTACTGGAAGACCACCTCCTGTGAACAAGAACTGAAAAGAATTTGGAAGACATCGATCAAAATCAACCCATCAAATCCTGTACTCTGGAACAGCTGTTGAACTGTTTTATCCCAACCTTAAAATCCATGTTTTTGTGTGTCTTGTATGTGTGTGTATAGGGATTTAAGAAGGGGTAGAGTTTAAGTTATAGTGTTAGAAATTAGCAGTTCAGATTTCTTTCTTTTACCACTGGTCAACGACAGTTTGTTCAATAAACAGTTATTTACTTATTAAGTTTACAAACCTGGTGCTTGTATTGTTTAACCTAAATTAAACAGTTGAGTAGAATTGGGGAATATGGTGGTTTGGTCAAACTTTTCACATTTGTCGCGGCTTGGGGAACAGTGGGCTTGATATCACAGTGAGTCGTGACACTATCAGCAGATTATAGGCTACTAGTTGCTAAGATTACTACTGGATAGGATATTAGAGTCTTAATCTCATTAGGATACCCACTATTCAGGGCATTAGACTTATACAGTTACAGTATAGACTATAGGTGAATTGTATTACTATTGATTATGAGGGGGTTGTGAGTGTTACCACTATTACTTATCAGTGCAACCTCAGTGAAATTTAAATTCCTCCCAACTCTAGTTACCTGTCTGCCAATTGCTTCCCTGCCCTCAGTTCCCTCCTTCCCCATTGTGGTGTTATGTGAGAAACCAACTGAAATTCTTGGTATCTACTGCCACCTGCAGGGAGAGATTATGCGTTTCTTCCAGGCTCTACACTGAAAACAAACTGTCTGATCAGCTCTTCTGAGCCCCGTTCAGTGATTTTTAACTATTGAGAGATCAAAGGAACAAAGTCTTAAATGATAATGTAGAATGAGAGGCAGAGACTTTGATGGATAGTACAAAGAAATAAAGTAAGGAGCAAAAGCAAATAATCAGGGACAATGAAGTGCTTATGGTAGGGACCAATAGAAACTGACTAAACTAAAAGTGAGCAGGGGGGATATTCTACGGGTTCATTTTTATAAAAAGTGTGAGTGTGTGTGTGTATAGTGTGCTGGCCTCATTGGTTCTAAAATATTTAGCATGACAATTCAGTTAACTCCCCACAATTAATCAACATTAATCAGAGAGTTAAAGGTCACTTTTCTCTGTGGAATCTACAGATCTATCTGTCCTCATCTACTGGAACTTACAACGATGTTTACCGTTTCCTTGAAAGAACCTTATTTTCACTGAGTAAGACTTGGGACATTTTGTGAATGGCAAGATTTCCTGCTTAGGCAGGCTCACTACAATTGTTAGTGGACACAGGCCTACAACATAGGTCTACCTTAATTGAGTAAAGCTATCTCATTTAGAGAAAACAAAAAAAAAAGCAAAGAAATAGTCCAAGATGCTTCATATAGAGTGAATTAATTTTCAGTCCAATAGTTTACTAATATATCAGTAATTTTCTTACCCCAAAACATCAATGGGATGCATAACCGCTTAATCTATTTTTAGTGGTATTGGTTGAGAGATGACTGTTGGTTATCACTGAGAGAATTCCTTGTTTCCTTCAATCGGTGCTAAAGGCACTTCAACAACTACCTAAACAAGCAGAATAGACAGATAGGCCTCAGGTGAACATTTCTCCTAAAAAAGCACCACCTTCACCTTCATGCAACATGGCTGAGCCACCATCGATGGGAAAGCAGCAATAACAATTAAACAAATGAAAAATAACAAAGCCTGTGGCCCTGATGGATTCCAGCTGAGGTCTTCAAAGCTGGTGGACTTTTGCTTACATCAAGATTCCATGCACTTATCCTACTCCCAGTACAGACTCACACACAGAATAAAGAGGAGCCCTGTACCAAATCACTGCAGCACTGGTCACTTCTCAGCATGGGCATAGAAGATGATAAAGTCCTATACCACAATGGCAATTTATTCAGCATTTGACAGTGTTATCTCTCATGAGGTTGAGGTGCTCATTAGATGACAGTACACTGTCAAGTTGCAAAATGTCATTAAAATTAAAGCAGGACAAAATGCAGAGCTAATTGGAATAATTAATAACATTACCAGTTTCATGAAGCAAAGCATCCATGTCATTTGGATGATTACAGAATTTGAAGCGTGTTTGTGTAAGAATACACTGCTAATGAAAACATTTCCTATTCAGATCCACATTCTGTGAATGAAATGAAACCAGGAACTTTAAAGTGCTTTTGGGACTTGAAACTGAATCTTAGCAATTTTCATTCAGAACAGATCTTGTTATGCTGTTAGAAATCCTTTCATGTTAACAGAATATGTTAATTTGCTTTGAGGGATTTTTGTTTTTCTATACACCTGTGTTCCAAATCACAAACTGATAACTGATTTTAGCAAAATGTACATGTTGGTTAGAAAATCTCCTCCCCATGTATTGAAGAGTAAGCTAGTAGCTATTCTGATGGTCCAGGGATTTAAAACAAGCAGTCTGTTTCTAAGCAAGAAAGGCCAGAGATAACCCATGCTCAATCACCCATCTGCGCTGAGATAGCTAAACTCAGCAAGTGCAGCAGTAACGCCACCACAATTGGCAACACAAGAAAATACGTCAGTATTCCCACTTCTATCATGGGACAAACAACCCAAAGGAATGTGGACGTTGAGGAATGTCAAGCGAGTGTTGGATCAGGCAGAAGTAAGCTGTTCTCTACAATTCCATGGCTGGTTGCTGTTTGCTGTTGTACTTGGTGTCACACAGGAATAAAGTGTAGTTCAGCAAAGCATTGGAGAATCACCATTGCACATAGAACACACACCAGTGAGGGAGGCAATATCTTGGAGAGCAGAGAGGGAAGAGAGAAAGTTTAGATATTTATATTAGAAAGGAAAAGAGGGGAGGTTATGGCATAATGATATTGTCACTGGACTAATAATCCAGAGACCCTGGGTAATGCTCTGGGTCCAAGTTCAAATCCTGCCATGGCAGAATTTGAATTCAATAAAATTCTGGAATTAAAAGTCTAATGATGGCCAAAACCTATCTGATTTACTAATGCCCTTTAGGGAAGGAAATCTGTTGCCCTTATGTGACTCCAGACCCACGGCGATGTGGCTGACTCTGAAATGGCCTAGGAAGCCACTAAGTTGTATCAAACCGCTACAAAGCCCCCAAAAAAAGGAATGAAACTGGACGGACCACCTAGCATTGACCTAAGCACCAGAAATGAAATGGCAAACTCAGTCATGTTGATCCTGCAACTCCTCCTTACTAACAACTCGGGGCTTGTGCCAAAACTGGGAGAGCTGTCTCACAGACTAGTCAAGCAACAGCCTGACATAGTCATCCTCACGGAATCATATCTTACAGATAATGTCCCAGACACCACCATCACCATCCCTGTAACTCTGGCAGGGCAGAGGTGGCAGCACAGTCGTATACAGTCGCGAGGGAGTTGTCCTGGGAGTCCTCAACATTGACTTCAGACCCCATGATGTCTCATGGTATCAGATCAAGCAAAGAAACCTCCTGCTGATTACCATGTACTGGCCTATCTCAGCTGATGAATCAGTGCTCCTCCATGTTGAACACCACTTGGAGGAAGCACTGAGAGTGGCAAGGGTGCAGAATGTATTCTGGGTGGGGGACTTCAATGTCCAATACCAAGAGCAGCTTGGTAGCACACTACTACTGACCGAGTTGGTCAAGTCCTAAAGAGCATAGCTGCTACGCTGGGTCTGTGGCAGGTGGTGAGGGAAAAACATACTTGACCTCATCCTCACCAATTTGCCTGCCGCAGATGCATCTGTCCATGACAGTATCAGTAGGAGTGACCACCACACAGTCGTTGTGGAGACCAAGTCCTTCCATCGTATTGTGTGGCATTACCACCATGCTAAATGGATAGATTTTGAACAGATCTAGCAAAGAAAAAGAGGCCATCCATGAAGTGCTGTGGTCCATTAGCAGCAGCATTGTACTTGAACACAATCTGTAACCTCATGGCCTGGCATATCCCCCACTCTACCATTACCATCAAGCCAGGGGATCAATCCTGGTTCAATGAAGAGTTCAGGAGGGCATGCCTGTCTTCAGCCAATTCAATTAACTCCACGTGATATCAATAAACAGCTGAAGGCACTGTATGGCACAAAGGCTATGGGCCCTGACAATATTTCAGCAATATTACTGGAGACTTGTGCTCCAGAACTTGCCACACACCTCGCCAAGCTGTTCTAGTACAGTTACAACACTGGTATATACCCGGCAATATGGAAAATTGCCCAGGTATGTTCTGTACACAAAATGGACAAAACCAACCCAGCCAATTACTGCCCTGTCAGTTTACTCACAATCATCAGTAAAATAATGGAAAGGGTTATCAAGCGGCAAGTAGCAATAACCTGCTCACTGACACCAAGTTTGGGTTCTGCCAGAGCCACTCAGCTCCTGATCTCATTACAGCCTTGGTTCAAACATGGACAAAAGAGCTGAACTCCCAAGGTGAGGTGAGACTGACTGCCCTTGACATCAGTGCCACATTTGACCAAGTTTGGCACCAAGGAATCCTAGCAAATTTGGAATCAATGAAAATCAGGGGGAATCAGGGTCATACCTAGCACAACGGAAGATGGTTGTGGTTGTTAGAAGTCAGTCATCTCAGCTCCTGGACCTCACTGCAGGAGTTCCTCAGGGTAGTGCCCTCAGTCCAACCATCTTCAGCTGCTTCATCAATGACCTTCCTTCCATCATTAGGTAAGAAGTGGGAATGTTCGCTGATGATTGTACAATGTTCAGCACCATTCACGACTCCTCAGATGCTGAAGCAGCCCATGTCCAAATGCAGAAAGACCTGGACAATATCCAGGCTTGAGCTGATAAGTGGCAAGTAACATTCATGCCACGCAAGTGCCAGGCAATGACCATCTTCAACAAGAGAGAATCCAACCATCACCCCTTGACATTCAATGGCATTACCATCACTGAATCCCCCACTATCAGCATCTTGAGGGGTTACCATTGACCAGAAACTGAACTGGACTAGCCAAATAAATACTGTGGCTACAAGGGCAGGTCAGAGGTTAGGAATCCTGCGATGAGTAACTCACCTCATGCCTCCCTAAAGCCTGTCCACCATCTACAAGGCAATGGAATATGCCTCACTTGCCTGGATAAGTGCAGGTCCCACAACACTCAAGAAGCTTGACACTGTCCAGGACAAAGCAGCCTGCTTGATTGGCACCACATCCAGAAACATTCACTCCCTCCACCACTGACGTACAGTAGCAGCAGCGTGTACCACCTACAAGATGTACTGCAGGAATTCACCAAGGCTCCTTAGACAGCACCTTCCAAACCCATGACCATGACCACCTAGAAGGACAAGGGCAGCAATACATGGGAACACCATCACCTGGCAAGTTCCCCTCCAAGTCATTCACCATCCTGACTTGAAAATATATCACCGTTCCTTCATTGTTGCTGGGTCAAAATCCTGGAACTCCCTTCCTAACAGCACTTTGGGTGTACCTACACCACATGGACTGCAGCGGTTCAAGAAGGCAGCTCACCACCACCTTCTCAAGGGCAACTAGGGATGGGCAATAAATGCTGGCCCAGCCAGCGAAGCCCACATCCCATGAATGAATTTTTAAAAATGAGTTCTGTTAATTTACATAAAACTTTGTTCCTTAACTCTCTGCAGGTTGTAGTTTGCATACAGATAGATAGATAAAAAGACTTACATGTACATAGTGCCTTCCACAATTTCACAACAGCTCAAAGCTTTGTTCCTTAACTTGCAAATTCTAGTTCAAATGCAAATGTTTCAAATCCGATACTGATTAAATATGAAGATTTTACACAACTAATTTCGAGTTTACCCGAATGGACTAGGTTCAAAAACACAAATCTGATTTTAGTTCTGTTGTAATTGGCGGGAACCAGAGTAATTCACTGGATGTGAAATGAATGTTGTAGTACAGTAGATAAGACGCAGGGTATTTAGTAGCCAGTGTATCGCCTCTTGCCTCCTCGAAGCCTTTCCAAAACTCTTCTGGAACATGATGGGATGTTTTCCATTGTCCTAGGTGTTTGCAGCTGGAAGAACACTCAAGAAGCTCAGCACCAAATAGGATTGTTGTAGGGTGACCGAGTTGTACTATTATTGATTGAGTTGATCCGCAAACACTTCTTGGATGGAAACATTGGAAGAATTTTGCCCTTGGTTGGCAGGTGGGCCCCACCGGCTCGGTAGCGGGCAGGCAGCCAAACTCCGCCGCTGAAATGGGGCCTGCCGCCATTTTGAGCGGGCGGGCTAATTAAGGCCTGCCCAGCAGCCTGCCCGTGCTTCCTGTGCAGGGGGTGGAGGGATTCCCCATCTGTCAAAATGCGCTCTTTCGTACATGCGCGCGAAAGAGCATACTGCTCCCTGAGGCAAGGTCCTATCTCAGGGAGATTAATGGCAGTCTAAAAAAATTTTAAAAATAGAAAAATTAAAAAATTATTAACATGTCCCCCTCATGTGACAATGTCGCACAAGATGGGACATGTTAATAAATATCACATAAAATGTATTAAAGTTTTTTAACACGGACGTGAAACCTCATCCCGCCAGTGGATGAGGTTTCATGTTTTTTCAGAAGCCCGCTGGGGTGCCTGACCTGCCCGCCAACCTTAGGGTTGGATGGGCAGGTCTTTAATTATATTAATTACCCTGTGAATGGCCTCAATTCACTGATTTCACTGTCTGCCCACCTTCCTAAAGATTCAAATGGCCCGGGATGACGTTGGGGATTCTTCCCAACGTCATCCGGCGTCATTTTCCCGTCGGCGAGCGGGCCCCACCCCCAAATCGCCAACAGGAAAATTCAGGCCATTAAGTTTACTTGCAATATACTCAGCAGCAACTACACATGTGCTTTCAACTCCAACTCCATCTCTACACTTACTGCTGAGGTAGCCCGCACAACTCTCCTATTGGTTATTACAGGTTATGAGATCTCTCCTAAGAAGTATTATTCCTAAAGGTGTGCTTAACACACTAAATAAAATCATAATTAGTGGATTCCTCCCCCTTTAACTCAGTTATACATATTATATTCACATATTTTTCAAAACAATGTAATATTTGCACTGGGTAAAGAATTTACAAGTTCAGTTTTTCAGGTGGTTTCCTGGTACGTGTGGAACATCACAGCTCCACAACTTCAGATTCCTTGTCAGGAACCTCCTTTTCCGGAGTTGCCTGAACATCAGGTGCTTCGGTGGGTACTTGCAGTTCTGTATCCTCAACTCTTATAGGAACATCAGACATGTCTGTCCTGGGTTGAATATCCTCAACAGGAAACACAAACCCAGTCATGGTCACTGGTGGAACCAAATCTTGGTGATTTGTCTCTCTCTTCCTTAAATGGTCCACATGTTTCCAGATGATCTGACCTTCCATCTCCATGTGGTAAGATAGAGGTCCAGTCACCATACTTATTTCACCCAGTAACCACTTTGGTCCTTCCTAAGGTTTTTCACGTATACCGGTTCTCCCATGGTAAATTTCCTCTCCTGACCATGCCAGTTTTCTGAGTTCCCTGACTCCTTTCCACCTTCCCCTCTAAATTCGGCATTATTAAGCTCAATCTCATCCTGAGACAGCGTTTCAACAATAACTCTGCAGGCGTGACACCTGTTGTTGTACGAGGGGTAGTCCTGTAATGAGAAAGAAAGTGTGCTAGCTTGGATGCCAAGGAATCGCCAGTTAGCTTTTTCATGCCTGCCTTGACAATAAGCAGAAGCATTGTTCCCAGGAAAGGTCCAACGTAGTCAATGTGTAACCATACCCAGGGTCTACCTGGTCACTCCCATGTAATGGAGCTGTCACTGGCAACTTTTGCAGTTGCAGACATTGCCCACAGTGTTTTACTAAACTCTCTATTTTGCCATCCATCCCAGGCCACCATAGATAGCTGTGTGCTATGATCTTCATTTGGGGAATTCCTGGATGGGCACCATGTAGTTCAACTAAAAGTGGTTTCCTTCCCTTTGGAGGAACTATCACAGATGCTCCCAGCAGTAAAATGCCATCCTGGCTGGCTATTTCAAGTCTTCTGTTGAAGTACGATTTCATTTAATCAAATGCAAGCTCCTGTGACCAACCTTAAGCACTTGATCTCATACTTAAGATGGGACTGGGTCCCAACTTGTCCAGTCTCTGATCTGTCGAGCACATACCGGTGAGGAATCTAAGAAATTTAACAATAAAACAAGTTCCTGTGGAACTGGGACATGCTCATCATTTTCTTGTAAAGGCAAATGACTGAGGGCATCAGTGTTTGTGATTTGATTGCCAGGCCTACGTACAAAAGTGTACTCATATGCTGCCAGAGTTAGAGCCCATCGTTGTATTCGTGCTGAGGCTATATGCCTTGTCCTCACTTAACAATCCTAGCAATGGTTTGTGGTCTGAAACGATTGTAAAATGATGGCTGTGGACACACTGGTGAAATTTCTTGACACCAAAGATGATGGACAGGCCTTCTTTTTCTACCTGCGAGTATCCTATTCCGTGAGGTGAGTGTTCTTGACCGTTCTTGACCTATTGGCCGTTCCATGCACAATCCATTAGATGAGAGAGCACTGCTCATGCTCTGTGGGGGGACGTGTCACATGTCAACACCAATTCTTTCGTCTGGTTGTAATGCACTAATAGATTAGACGAGTGCAACAATTGCTCCACTTTTATGAAAGCTTCTTTCTGGGGCGCCTCCCAAGACCAACGGTGCTTCCTTTTAAGTAGAGAATGCAGGGAGGCCAGCACTGTAGACAAACTGGGCAAGAACCGCCCATTATAGTTGATCATTCCTCGGAATGATTTGAGCCCTGAGGTGCTCTTTGCTTCAGTTGCCTCTCTTATGGCTCTCACTTTCTCCTCAACCGGGTAGAGGCCCTATTCGTATTTCTGTATCTTCTTTCTACGCGCCTTCTTCTTTCCAACAATGACTTTAATTTCAGCCTTCTTTTTGACTTTGCTATTGGCCAGACTTCTCTCAGATGCAAGCTCAACTTGTCTGAGTTCAGTGGCTGAATCTCCCAAATTTCATTGTCTGCTTTTTGGAAAATTCTGCGACTTTTGCTTTCAAAGCCTCTTTGGTTTCATTTAGCTGATTCTTCTGCTCTTCCATGTCTTCTTTTGTATTTGTTTGCTGCCTCCTGGAAAATTAAACATTGTTGTGTCTTCTCTGCCAATTCATTCTTCAGTTTGTTCAGAGAAGTGCTGAACTCTTTTTGTTTCTCTTCATATTTCTCTAAAGGTACAAACTTTGCCCTGAGGGAATCTTGCAGTGTGTGAAGGTCTTTCAATAGGTTTACTTTTCCCTTCAAAGCTTGCTCACCTCATCTCAAACTCTGTCATCAAGCTGGGGCTCTTCAAGTTTCTTCTGCTCTTCTTCCAGGTTTTGGCATAAGAGAGCCGACATTTCTTCAGTTTGTTGAGTCTTTACACATTCCTTTTTCAAAACAGGAATGCTTCTAGCTTTCTTTTGGAAGGTTGATTTCTCTTAGTCAATTTCGCCCTAGAAGGCTGGGTCCTCTGCCCCTCAACACCAACACTGGTAGCTTTGCTGATTAGCTTCCATAATGGACAGTTACTCTGCTTATGACTTCTACTTGAATATCTTCACCCGTTTATGCTCTTAGCTTGACGGCTGTTTTGTCCAAACTTAAATGATGTTCACCGTTATTCAAATCTCTGAAGGTATGTTCCCCAATTACTGTAGTGGAAGTTCCCGTGTCCACTTCCATTCTAACAAGTTTTCCATTTACTTTCACTGTTACAAATATTGATTCTGTCTTTCCAGCTTTCAGATTAAACAACGAGTAAATGTCTGAATTTGTTGTTTCAGGCTTTTTTACATTGTAGATTTCATTGGGCTTCTTCTTTTGTTTACAAACCTGCTTGAACCTTTCCTTGCATTGCCTCATTATTTGTCCATTTCTATGACAATAGTAGCATTCAATTTTTTTTAAACTGCCAACTGTTAAAAGACTGCTTGTTTCCACGTCTATTAAAATTATTCTTCAATTTCACTGCTAAGTTATTTTTCTTTATTCTTCAGCTAGCAGAGGCTGTTTCTCGCTTCTCTGCAGAGTCTCAGCTTCCCCGCACCACTTTCGGCTGAGGATTCCCACCTGATGTGGAGGATGGCGCCATTTTGCGCACCCTGCATTGCTTTTGAATCTTTTACTGCACTTTCCATGGTTAGCGCTATCTCTAGCACCTTCTTGAAATCCAGATTCACTTTGGACAATAATCTTTTCTGAATAGTGTCCTCTTTCACGCCACATACTGAACAATCTCTGAGCATGTTGCTCAGAGTCGTACTAAACTCCATTAACTGCTTATAATTTGCCATGTAGCATACAATTGTCTCATCCGGGGCTCTATTTCATGAATTAAATCTGAACCTCTGCATCATGGCTGAGACTTGAGTTGAAAATGAACCTTCACGAGGTCTATCAATTCATTGAAATTCTTCAAATCTGGGGCACTGGGTGCCATCCAACTTCGAATCAGGCTGTAGATTTTGTTCCCACAAGTACTGAAGAGGATCGCTCGCCTCTTCTCTTCCCCTGTAACCTTGATCGCTTGAAAAAAAGAACGTGAAACATTCTATGTTTTGAGAACCATCATCTGCGGCTGCTTCAAAAGGATCAATTCTACCAAATTGTGGCATTTTGAGACTGAATAACTTCTTCAGTTCTAACGGAGCTTGCTACTTACAATCACTGGGCAAGGTACAGTGTCGATTTATTTTTAACTTGATTTCATCTGTTCAATCCTGTTTTATCCTCATCACTAGTTCATTGTAGGGTGGCTGAGTTGTACTATTAGTGATAGAGTTGATCCGCAAACACTTCTTGGGTGGAAACATTAAGTTTATTTTCAATATATTCAGCAGCAACTACATGTGTGCTTTCCACTCCAGCTCTCTCTCTACACTGACTGTTGAGGTAGCACGTGCTACTCTCCTGTTGGTTTCTACAAGTCCTGTGATCTCTCCTAACAAGCATTATTCTTAAAGGTACATTACACACTAAATAAAACCATAATTACTACAAGGACTAATTAGCACACTTCATCAGCATCCCATTCAGCAGGTTAACCATCCACTCTATTAACCACTGGCTCTCTGTTGCTGCAGTGTGTATTATGTACAAATGTACAGCAGCAAGTTATCAAGGCTTCTTTGGCAGCACTTCCAAAATCTGCAACTGCCACTACCTACAAGACCAAGGGCAGCAGTTGCATGGGAACACCATCACCTCCAAGTTCCCCGCTAATGTCATGCACCATCCTGACCTGGCCATATATCACCATTCCTTCATCAATGCTGAGTCAAAATCATACAATTCACTACCTAGCAGCAGCAGTGTGGGAGCATCTTCACCAGAAAATTTCAAAAAGTGGGCTTACAACCACCTTTTCAAGGGCAACTAATGACGGGCAATAAATGTTTTCAATAACAATGCCCACATTATAAAAATACTTTTTTTAGAGATCAAAACAAATCCACGTGCTCAAATGTTATGTTAATTGAAAGTGCCAGATTTGGCGCAGTTGGGAACATTCTCAGGCTGTCCTGAATAGGAGAGCAGAAATACCTTATGGGAATTGTGGTCCGTAGCATGAAAATGCTTAAGAGTAACAAGTCTCATTCTACAGTTTGCATCAATACGTGCAGTACTAACCGAACATTTATTCTTGAAGATATGTTTAAATGAAAATCTGCTGTTCCTTAACCATAAAATCAGAACGTGTTGATAATGCAAGCAAATATGTTAATATAATAAAAAGGTAGGAAATATACATCCAAAATGGAAGAGAAAATATTTCTTCAAAAGGAAAAGAGAAGCATTCTAAATGAATTGAGAAAGGTTTTGAAATATTCAGTGTTTTTATCAACAGCTTTGATATCATATATTTAAGGAATGGCAAGTTGAATTTAAATATTTCTTCTCGGGTAAATTCAAAGTTCATGTATTGAGGCAAATGATAAATATGGGGCTGAATTTTTCACTCAGCGTATGGCGCGCGCCCGACACGCTCGAGTGTAAAATAGCACACGATACCATCGGGCGAGAGTCCCGCACTCATGCGATATTTCATTCTGTGGGCACGCACGGGTGCTGAAGCCACACCCAGCGTTAATTAGGGGGCCAGTTAAGGCCATTGAAAAGTCAATTGACTAAGATTTTTCGTTGCCCGTGTGATTTTGCGCTCGTCGCACAGGCAAAACGGGCAGGCAGACAGCCGACAATTTCAAAAACCTCATTCACGAGCAGGATAAAAAGGATCAGCAGCATTGCCAGTGTGAGTTGTGAGGAGTTTCATAGATAGTTTGCCACTGGTGACTTATTGGTATATGGCAGCTTCATCTCTGTTCTGGGCTTCATTGTTAGCATTTCTAGGCTTCATTTCAGAACTCCATAGTGTATCTAAGGGCCCCAGAGAATTCAAACCATGTGGACCCTTCCAGGTATCAGACAGCCTTCTGTTCCCTTGGTAACAGGGATTGTGATCTCCGCTGCTGGCACCTCCTCTGGCAGAGGGACAGAAGGGAGAGGAGGCCAGGTGTCCCAGTGCAGCTTCCAGGAGAGTGACCTGTGGGAGGAGAGGCACAGGCACAAGGGGCCAGCTGGCAGTCCAAGGTGGAAAGGGCCACAGAAGATGCCACTATCCTGCTGCCAGGGTTTACAGGCGGCGATGCAGCTAACTCAACATGTCCGAGGTGCAATGCCGAAGGAGACTCCGCCTCTCAAGGGAGACAGTGACCTCCATCTGTTAGATGATTGGACCTGAGATCACCACTGACTGTGTGGGTGGACACCCCATGCCAATGGCTCTGAAGGTCACAGTGGCCCTCAATTTCTATGCCTCCAGCTTTTTCCAGGGGTCAGTGGGGGGGTCTGTGTGGAGTCTCCCAATCAGTTGTCCACAGTTGCGTCAAGCTGGTGACAGAAGCCCTGTGCAGGCAGACATTGACTTTCATTCGTTTCTGTACAGACAAGGCCAGCCAGGCTGAGCGAGCCAGAGGCTTTGCAGCGATTGCTGGGTTCCCTCGCATCCAGGGTGCACTTGACTGTACACATGCGGCCATCAAGGCACCAGCAGGTCAGCCAGGTGCCTTTGTTAACAGGAAGGGATTCCACACCGTGAACGTGCAGGTAGTGTTTGACCATAGGATGCAGATTCTGCAAGTTTGTGCAAGGTACCCAGGCAGCTCCCAAGATGCTTACATCCTGAGACCCTCCCAGGTGCTGAGGCTCTTCAGTGCTCCAGCCCGACTGGATGGATGGCTGCTGGGTGACAAGGACTATCCCTTGAAAAGATAGATTATGATGCCTCTCCACCACCCAAGAACAGAGGCAGAGCAGCATAATAGGAGCCATACATCCACAATGGCGGCAATAGAGAGGACCATAGATCTTCTGAAAATGTACTTCCAATGCTTGGACCATTGGGGGGAGCACCAGAACGGGTGTCACTGATAGTAGTTGCATGCTGCACTCTCCACAATCTGGCACTGGCAAAGGGGGACCCACTGAAGGAAGAGGACATTGACACAGCTGCACAGGCCACAGATGATGAATCCAGTAGTGGGTCAGAAGAGGAGCACGGTGAGGAGAATGCTGAGGACTTGGAAGCAGACCTCTGTAACCTCCAGGGAGGTAGGGACACCAGGGAGGCCTTGATCCAATGCTCCTTCCACTATGCTACCAAATAAGCTCTACCACCTTATGCCCCGACTGCCGCCTCCATCCTGGATGAAATGGCCCTTTCCTTTGACCCCAAAGTCCACTCAGTGCCTGTGCAATAAGGTTTCAAGCCACCCACGTGCTGGTGTTCCCTGCACCACATTAAAAAAAGGTGAAGCACACGCAGGCCATTACGATAAAAAATAATTTATCTCATGTTGACAGTCAAAACAAATTAACAGAACCGTCTCTGGTTTTCAATTCCAAACCAGTTAAATTAAACAAAAGATTGCACAACAGAAGATCATCCATGACCAGTCCTACTTCTACACATGATGCTATATGGGGAGGTGATGGCATAGTGGTATTCTTACTAGACTAGTAATCCTCTGGGAACCAGGGTTTGAATCCTGCCACAACAGATAGTAGAATTTGAGTATGATTTAAAAACTTGGAATTAAGAGTCTAATGATAACCATTGTCAATTGTTGTAAAAACCCATCTGGTTCACTAATGAAGTGTGCTAGTTAGTCCTTGTAGTAATTATGGTTTTATTTTGTTTACAATGTACCTTTAAGAATAATACCTGTTAGGAGAGATCACATGACCTGTAGTAACCAATAGGAGAGTAGTGCAGGCTACCTCAGCAATCAGTGTAGAGATAGAGTTGGATTTGAAAGCACACGTGTAGTTGCTGTTGAGTAGTTAAATAAACTTAATGTTTCCACCCAAGAAGTGTCTGAGGATCAACTCTATCACTAATAGTACAACTTGGCCACCCTACAACAAACTGGCAATGAGGATAAAACAGGATTGAACAGAAGAAATCTAGTTAAAAATAAATCAGCACTGTGCCTCGCCCAGTGTTTGTAAGTAGCAAGCTCCATTAGAATTAGTAAAGTTATCCCCTTTCAAAATGCCACAATTTAGGAGAATGGATCCTTTTGAACCAGCCACAGATGGTTGGTTACAATACATAGAATGCCTCATGTTTTTTTTTCAGGAAAACAAAATTACAGGGGAAGAGAAGAGGCAAGCGATCCTCTTGAGAGCAAATCCTACAGTCAAGGAGGAAATCTGCTGTCCTTACCTGGTCTGGCCTATATGTGACTTCAGACCCACAGCAATGTGGTTGACTCTTAAATGCGCTCTGAACAAGGGCAATTAGGGGTAGGCAATAAATGTTGACCTAGCCAGTGAAACGCACATCCCATGAATGAATTTTTAAAAACTTACATTTGTGAGTGTTATGTCTTGGTGCTCCCCTCTCACTGGCACAAGCATTGGAGACAGCCTGCTGACTCTGCTGCCTTGTTGGCCTTGATGATCTTGGTGGTCGTCCTTTGGCTAGTGGAGCCTGTATTTGACCCGCCTGAGAGGGAACAACCAGTTCCACGGTCGGCATCCCCAGTCGCCACAGCCTCATCAGATGCCACGGTCACTGGCAGAGGGGCGGAGGTGCTGCTGCCGTCATCCAGATCACCCTGAGTGGAACCCGCAGAGAAAATAAGCAGCCCGTGCGCCAACATGAGGTGACTCTGGACCACCTAGCTGGGATACTGGGTACCTCATCCATCTCCCACACAGACACTGACCACCTGAGGTCATTGCCTGTGTGAGGGCTTGCAGGTCCGAGCAAAACCCCAGGAACCCCTGATTCTGTCCCTGGAGCTGCCCCTCCATGAGAGTCTCTCAATGGAGGAGGCAGTGTGCTTGGCCATGAGGGTCAATGCAGTGCTCATGCTCGGTATGGACTCCTTCATAATGGAGACCATGGCACGCAGGTCTTCATGGATCTGTGCCAGATCCTCCCTCACATTTCACTGGACATCCAGTATCTCCGCCTAATGGACAACTCCTGAGGCTCATCATCTGCCTTTGACTGAGCATCACCCTGGTCTCCAGCAGTCCTCCGACCGCTGGCACCCTGGGCACTCTCTGCCTCCTCCTGCACCTCAAGTGAGTGTGAAGCGCTCTCACTGCTGTGCACCGACATTCCAGCCAAAGATTTAACACCCACTGAGGTGCTGGTATCTGCACTGGCACCTGGTTCAGAGCGCAGGTGACACAGGTGCATCTGAAGCCTGGCAGTCCCCTGGCATCAGGGGTGGCTCTTTGGGGTCCTACAATTGGGTGTGTGGTGGTAAACCTAAGGGAGGACAATGACATGTCATTAGTTTAAGTCATCACACTGTCACTGTGCATGTCAGGCACCCTGGTGAGACAATGGAGATCTGCATCATGGTGCCATCATCTTTCAATGATCAATGGGGACTCCAGTTTTGAGGCAATGAAGAGACTGCACAAGAATGTATGCGCCATCCAAAACTCTCACCTCTGTGCACTGCACTCTTACCTTCGACTGACATCCCAGCCTCTCCACAGCCTGCTGAAAGAGGTGCATGCCAGCTTTCTAGCTCAAGGGCATCCTGCTCATAGCTGGTTAGGATTAGGAGGTTTGGGGAGCCTCTGCCTGTCGCGACCTTTCAATGTTATATATTGTCTTCTCCTGAAAGGACAGAGGAGCATTATTAGTCCACTCTCTACCTGCAGCACCATTGCAGCCTGGCCAACCCCACCAGAGGGACACCTTGCAGGGCACATCCGGGCCATAGCCCATGAGCCACAAGGCACTCAGGCCAAGCAGCCAGGGCTCGACCCCTTGGCCAGCTCCAGTGTCCTTGAAAATAGGCATTCAGACTCTAACACCACTGAGCTCCACAGGGGGTGACGGCCAGCCCGTAACACTTCAACACACTGATCCGTGCTAACACAGTACCCACCCTTCCTGAGTGCAGCAGGTTGTTAAACCTCTTGCAGCACTGGACCCAGGTGTGCCACACAACTTCATGGCTGATGACCAGTGCTGCCACCTCCTCCCAAGCTCTTTTTGTCAGGTGCAGTGGCCTCCTCCTTCCATCCCTGGAGTCAAGGGTGTCCCTCCTGGCAGCCACCTCATCCAGGAGGGACTGTGAGGCACTCATGGGGGAATCAAGTACCTACCAGACCTGCCCTCCCATATGGCGTCTGCAGCCACATTTGTATCCATAGTTATTATTCTCCTGCTTACAACACTGAAGATGTCTTCATTGCCGGCAGCCTTCCAGGGCCTCACTGTGCCAGTTTTACACCAGCCACTGGACCCGGCTGCAGACAGGTTCCTCCTCCCCACCTCCCCCATCCTCCCCAACCCCACCTTCCCGACTAGTGAGGAACTGCCATTCTTGCTCAGAGGGCCTTAATTGGCCCGCCAGTGTGAAATTGTAGTCGGGGGCCAATTGCAAGCAATGGGCTGTTTCCTTGGCCGCTCCTAGGCCCAGCAACCACGCCCGCCCACCAACCACAAAATTCTGGCCAAGAGATCCTAGTCTAGAGTTGTATTTGGTGAGCAGGAATCCTATTGGCTTTGGACTAAATGTTTGATGTCACAAAATATTGGTCACATGCGAAGAGTATAACTGGGAACTTCCACAATAATGTGCTGAAGATGGATCTTGAAAGTTGAAGTAGCCTGGATCTGACAAAAAGCCAGTCATTTCATTCTGTCTCATGTTCATTAACAGAAAGACTCCAGTAATGGCCAATCTGAGTCTGCTGCAGGTATTCCAACATCTTGTCCAGAAGGTAAAGTTTATTAAACTTTATAAAAAGTCAGTGTTTATAAGCTGCATTTTATTCCTCAAACTTAATGGAGATAAGGGCACAGAAATCTGGAATGTTCATTTGTATATGCCTTCTTGAACCACAGGTGAATCAATTTGGACTGCTGTCTTCTTAAGTTTATCACCAAGTAAATTCCTTTGTAAAGTATCTTAAAGTAGAGTGTGGGCTGACCAGCTGGGTAAGTAATGGTACCGAACAGTAGCTTTATTAATCTGTCTGCAACTCCGCCAAATTGGACAATCCCCAAAAATGAACACAGGGATCACAAGGCACAGTTACTGCATCCCATTCAGTGTAGTGCAGGCAGAATGCCAACTTTGTGCTGCCTGCTCATGATAGTGATTGCTGAGTGAAGCCAGCACTAACTGTTCTGCTCATTGGCTACAGGAATTAGCAGAGGCCCCAATACCATTACTTGCCCATCATTCTTCAGGCAAGGCTAGCATCATTTAAAGCTGGCTAGCACCTCTCAAAGGGGAGGTGCATTCTGGTTGTATCAGGTGCTGGAGGTGGCTGAGGATGAAAGTCTGACCTGCAAGAAGAGTGAATATGACATAATAGGGTAGAGAACATGTTCCAAAGTTGTCTGATGCAGCACTGGAGGCTTTGATGTATGAGGTGAATGGGAGGAAAGAGGTGTTCTTCCCTCAAAGAGCCTGGAGGCCCTCCGGACAAACATAAGAAGAAAGTGGGAGCAGATAGCCAGCTCTGTCAATGCAACCAGTGTAAGCCCTGAGGACCTGGGTGTAGGAAAAATTTTAATGGCCTCATATGAATAGTCAAGGTGTAAGGATTCATCTGCAGAAGCCATATCCTTACAAATGAACCACTAGGTTCACACACTACCCAATTCACCACAACTTTACTCACCTACTAACATTCTCTTCAATCATGACTTATACATAACATTCATATGGCTACACCCCCTTTCATAGCTTGACCTCACCCTCACACACTTAAAACTGCTGCAAGCCTCACACCCACATCTCAAACCTTGAACACACTGCCAGCTATTCAACCATGACAGGCATATCACCAACTTCCACAACAAATTCCACAACTTCACCTAAAAAGGATGAATGCCATGCCACTTTACCTTTTTGGACACCTAGGTGTCATTAGGAGAAAGGGTGCAGTTGGTCCTGGGCATCTTGCTGGGTATCACCCTTTCTCTGCATAAGGAATTGAAGACAGAGATGAAGTCAGGCAGAGCAACACCAGCCACTGCAGGAAAGGTGCCTTTCCATGGCTAGAAAATGCTGCATACAAGTGAAGAAAAAGCCTTCCTAGCTAAATAAAATCTGTAATATTATATAAAGGTTAAAAAACATAATAAACATTGAAAGGGGGTGTAGCCAGCCACAGTGAAAAGGGAGCATTCACATAGGCTTTGAAATAAAGATCAAGAGCTGAATTTAGTGGAGATGCCAGAGTGGGCATGATGGCAGGGATCGTCACCCTTCTAGCGTCTAGTTGTGGGCCTATCTCCCACGATGCATGATTCCAAAGGTTAGATGGCCCCTTTTTAATGTCAGTGTTACGCTGTTTCAAATACATGTCAGTCTTCAATGAGGGTTTTTACATAGATAATAATCTAAGAAAGTTGTTTCCTTTACTACTTCTCAATCTTAATCTCCAACAGCTCCTGGTTAGCCTACCTGACCTTGTCTAAGGTTATTAATTGGTAAGAATCAGCTACTTTTCTTGAGCCATTTGCTGTCTTCGTCTGTGTTTCATTTGGTCAACACGATTAATCATGATAAAGATAAATAAAATTATAATACACTGTTGTTTTCTCTGCAATCATATTATATTATCAAAAAGTCAAGACACAATCTCCAGCTCTCCTTTTACCCTCATCCACCTATCATAACACTACAGTAACAGGCTATTCAGCCCAACTTGTGCTGATGTTTATACTCCACATAAGTCTTGTCATATTCCATCTATCTCAGATGCCTTGCAATATATCTTTCTATTCCCTTTTCCCTCATGTACTCATCTAGTTTATATTTAAAAGCATCTAAACTGTTTGATTCAACAACTTCTTGTGATAGCAAGTTCCACAATCTAACAACTCTTAGAGTAAAGAAATTTATCCTATTTCCCTGTTGGATTTATGAGTAATTATCTTTATTTATGGCTCCTATAGCTTTGGATCCCACCATAAGTTTAAACAATCTCTCCACATCTACCCTGTCCTACCTATCCAAAATGTTAAAAACTTCCATCGGGTCCTTCCTCAGCCCCAAAATAACTGTCCAATCAATCTGGATCCTCAGGAACATCTGCCTTTTCATGTACTGATTTGAGCAGATCACCGACTGTTGTAAAAACCCATTTGGATTGTTTCTATAAAGCTGAGTGATCAGCCCTGCCAGGTTAATGCCCAGATGAAAAAGTTGAAAATTACCTCAGGATCTCAGGTAGGGAGGTGTTGGTGTTAGGCATGGGGTGAGAAAATAATGATATGCCCTATATCCTCCCCTACATACCTAATTTCAGTCATTTAGAAATATACAGCTCTATGATGCAAATCACATCACCGATCACCTCATTCTTTGCTTATTATTTCATCGCAGTGAAAATACCACATATCTACTTACCTAAAACAAAAGAAGTGGATTTGGCAATAGTTTTTCTTTTGAAGTTGGTTCCCCATTACAGTGTACTAATTAAAGGAATGAAATGCATTTCAGTACTAAATTATTGCAGCTCAAATTCGCCAATATATGAAGTCAAGTTCATTAAATGCCACTGTGTCTCTCAGTTACAAAAGCATTTAGGAGGACCTCATCCTTAGAAGCATCCTATGACACAAATTGGTTTCTCCACTGTCCTGTAAGTTGCTTCCACCCCATTATGCAAAAGATTAGAAGCACGTTTTAAAAAGAGGTCAAAACAGTTCCTGGTACAAACCACACAATTAGTTTGATGTGGTCAGGTTCTATCGGTGTTGTTTCGGTGTTATGAACTGCTGGTTTTTGTCAGTCGTAATGAGGTCTTAATTTTCATCACCAGTACTTGGAGATAACATCTAAACTATGCTGAAAATGACATGAAACCACTTTACTGAGTCACCGTAAACATTATGGAGGTTCTCCAGGTCTGCAGCAGGAACCCTCATGGAAATATAAGACTAAAGTGGTATTTTTTAATGAAGAGTAATGCTGTACTGTTAACGTGCCCATCAATGATTGACTGACATGGGCAACCACCAAGAGTATTCAGAACCTCACCACCATAAGAAGCCCTAAATGTCAGGTTACCTATACAGAATGGCAAATGCTAATTATTGCAAATAAATTAACTTGGTCATAGAAGCAAAATACTGCAGATGCTGAAAACTTGGAATAAAAATGGAAGATGCAAGAAATACTCAGCAGGTCAGGTAACAGTTGGAGAGAGAAACACTTAATATTTCAGGTCAATAATCTTTCATCAGAATTGGATATTTGCCAAAAAGTTGTTAATATTTAGGGAGTAACTGGTAGTTAAATTCTGTTTGACATCCTTGTATTAAGTAATGCATAAATCAATTAATATGTATATTCTCTCTCCACTTATCTGCTGAGTGGTCCAGCACTTTCTGTTTTTATTTCTTGATCACAGGAGGTTCACTTTACAAACATATATTCGTTAAAACTTTTAAATGGCCTTTTTGTAGCGTACTTCATTACTATTTCCAAATGTACACGTTCACATGAAAGCATGGTGTGTGTCTTATAAACTACCAGTGCATTTTGAATACATCATTATAAATGAAATTAATTGGCTTAGATACAATAGGCTGAATGGCCTCCTTCAGTCTTGCATGATTCCATGATTAGCTGTTCCATAAATTTCAGCATTAACTATCTCTTGATATAATATAATCTCCCACTGTGTTACCCATCTGTGCCTGAAGTGCAGCTTTTGATTTTCTCCAGGAGAAAAGACCCAGTCCCAGCTGTTGCTCACTGACATCAGCTGCCACTGTTGGAGTTGAGGGTCCAACACTGAGCTGCTGCTCCAGTCTCCCACATGCTGAGTTACCAGACCCCACAACACTCTGGACCAATCCTGATTGCAGAAACATTTAAATGAGAAAGCAAACAGGAAGCCAACAATTATCATAACATATATTTCACATAACAATGCCCCAACACTTTACAAAGCAGCAAGGTGAACACTGAGTAGGAAGTAATGGAATTGGGCCAGGGAACAAGTCAGAGAAGTAGAACATATATAATGCTGGAGAAGGAAGTCATGGGAGGGTTCAAAAAGGACAGGGATCTTGTAATACTGTAAGTACTTCATTGTCCACTAACAAATTAAAAGTAGGAAAAAAGGCACTGAGCCATACAGTATAAAAGTATGATGAGTTTGATAACTTATGTGAAAAGTTGACAATAATTTATGCCATTGATATTCTTAACGAATGTCTTAACCCACCAAAACTGAACATCCTTTTTCTGAACATTATTCAGAATAGTTTAAATCCCATGTGAACAAGGCCCAGCTTCTTTATCGATTTTATGCAGGTTAATTGTTAAATCGAATAAGTGCTACCGATTTACACAGAGTTATGTTTGTCAAAAGATGTACTGACAAGTGTCAGTGTATCTAATAATGTAAATTTTAAAGTAAGAAATCAGAAAACTTAATAAATATCTAACAAAATTTGAAAATATATTTCACTGAATTTTTAATGACTAGTTCATCAACTAACCATTAAATAATTTTCTGTAATTTTTTTCCAGCTCATAGACTATCTAGCCAATAAACTGGTTTCTATGCAACTCATCAGAACAAGAGGAGGTCATTCATTCCCATGTATCTGTTCCACTATTTAACTACATCTACCTGCCTTGGTTCTATAACTCTTAATACTCTTAACAAAAATATATCAATTTCAGCTGTGAATTTTTCAATTGACCTAACCTCAATAGCACTTTGGGGAAAAATGTTTCAGATTTCCACTACCTTTTTTTTTGATTAAAGCGTTTCTTGACATTGGGCCTAGCTCTAATTTTAAAGATATGCCCTTTTTCTAACCTAACCTAAAAAGAATAAATAGTTCCTATCTGTTCCAGTGAGGTTTCTCTTATACTATGAGTGACATGAGATAGTCGGTATATAGTTTTTTGTTCCAGAAACTACAAGATATCATTGTAAGTATGGGTTCTATGAACACAGTCTATTCTGTGTCGTTCTCTTGGAACCTCTTGGTCATCTGACCCTGATGTCATGCTTACATCATCATCTCACTAACATAACCATTAACCTTTTACTCTACACCATCTACCCTTGCAACTCCTTTAATCATCTTAAATAGATCACTCTTTAATCTTTCTTACTCAAGGGAATGCAAGCCTAGTCTATACTCATAATTTAATTATTTTAGCCCCACTGTCATTGTGATGAATCTAAATTGTACTCACTCCAAGACCAATATATCCTTCACTAGGTTAAGTATCTAGAACTGAATGAAAACTTCATTCAGTTGTCTACCGAGAACTCTATATAACTATAACCTAACTTCCATAACTTTGCAATCCAGCCTCCTTGAGATAAAGGTCAACATTCCTTTAGCCTTTTTAATTATTTATTGCAGTTGTCCACGAGCTTTCAGTGACTTTATTCAAATATATATATATTTGAACCCATAAATCTCTCAGCTTCCCTACGCTGAAATCCGTCTGTCACAGTCTTGCCCACTCACTGAATCTATCAATGTCACTTACTAAGTGCTTCCATCTACATTATTTACTGTACCACCTCACTTGATGTCATAAGCAAACTTGCATTTATGACTCTCTGTTCCTTTGATATATATAATGAAAAGCTAAAAGCTCCAGTACAGATCCCTGAGGATCACCACTAGTTACATTCTGTTAATTTTACCAATTATTCCTACATTGTTTCCTACATCCTAACCACTTCCCTACCAATGTCAACAAGTTGCCTCCAATTCCATGTGCTTTCATTTTTATTAATAGTTTCTTATAAAGAACCTTATTGAATGCCTTCCAGGCATCCTTAAGAAAACCTACATAGACACTTGCTTATATAAAAGCAAAATACTGTGGGTGCTGGAAATCTGAAATAAAAACAGAAAATGCTGGAAAAATCCAGCAAGTCTGGCAGCATCTGTGGAGAGAGAAACAGAGTTAATGTTTCGAGTCTGTGTGACTCTGAAGTACTGAAGAAGTCATACTGACTCAAAACGTTAACTGTTTCTCTCTCCACAAATTACTCAAAAATTGCAGGAATATGAGGAAAGAACGGGGAAGTGGTACTATATGGATTGCTCTTCGGAAGAGCTAGACTCGATGGGCCGAATGGTCTCCTATGCTGTACTATTCTATGACTCTATGAAGTACACAAGTCGATCTCTTGTCCTTTAGGGTTATGACTATGTCTTGTTTTCTATCAAATACTTGTTTGAACACCTCCTACCGTTCATGGATAATTTTATTCATTCGAGTTCTGTCCGGTCTCTACTGTGGTCACTTTCTGCCTCATCCTTAAAAAGTCAGCCTTACCTACATTTTAAACCTTAGTTTGTGCTCACCTTTCTCCTTCTCGAGAGCCTAAATCAAATTCAATTATGGTCATTGTTAGTGAGATGTTCCCTTACTGTTAGACTACTATTTAATTCAGACTCATTGCTCACCACAAAATCTAATCTTGCCTGTTCTCTGGAGAAAACTAACCAGAATCCTCCTTTCCTTAATGAGTCGGAATTTCTCTTATCTTACACTCTAACTCAAGGACTCAGACAGAGCTGGAGTGTCTCAAGGTAGACATTCGCACTGATGTGACAATCTGGGACAGTCTCACCGTCTACAAATTCCCACATATCATAGTCCTGACGCAGAGCCTGCACTGCCATTTTCAGGTTTTATTTATTTGTTTATTTTTTTTTAATTTTATTTTCTACTTACTTCCTAGTCTCTAGGATCTCTAGACGAGATTTTTATTTAATGCAATTCGGATCCATTTAATGTTGGTTCGCCTATGGGAAGCTGAAGTTAGCGCTCCCTAAGGTTCAATGCAGTACAGCAGCTCTAATATCATTTCTTTCTACTGTAATAAAACGACTGAGCAGCAGAGAGCAGTAACATTGAGTCATTTAGACAGGTTGAAACGCAAGCTGAAACACAGCACCATCACAAGTTTCTAAAACGTGAAAGAAAATCATATGATTATTCGGAACAATCAATTCGGCTATATAATCCATAAAAAGTAAATGTGATAATAATGATATCGTTCAACAGGTGGGAGAGTTTTAATCCAGTTATTATCTTTTAACAGTTGATGAAGGTTTATTTTACAAAATGGTCTTTTTGTATTTATAGAGGATGCAAATTCTGTAAATCTGCAAATTGTGTAGTTGTAAACTGGTTGCTCATGTTGAAGTGATGGTAATTCTGCATGAATAAAGCAAGAAATTTTAAAAAGTTTTTTAAGAAAAGACTATGTTTCGCTGTGTCAACCAGGCTGCACTGCAACGTCTATTCACAGGCGCGATCCGACTACTGATGGGCACGGGGGCTTTGACCTGCTCCGTTTCCGACCTGGGCCGATTCACCCCTCTTTACTCGACCTGGTGATCCCGGATTCCTCCGGGGACACCATATCGATGCCCAGCTTAGTGAGGACACCTGATCGGCATAGTCCGCAGCAGCCCAGAACTCCTGGCCTCAAGCAATCCGATAGTCTCAGCCTCCGAGTCGCCGGATTACAGGCGCGCGCCACCGCGCCCGGCGAGAATTTTCATCGCTAAAAGGCTACTTCAACCTAACGTCACAAGGGTGGTGCGTATGACGCAAATACGTCTGCTTGAGCGTCACTGTGGGGAGCGGGGCTCCGCCGCGTTCGACTCATCAATATTAATATGGAGGTGGGCGGGGCGGGAAAGACAAGTTTCTCAAACCTACCTACAAACTTCTTCCTCTCAGCTCTCATGAGATTGGGGGGCGGGGGCGTCGGGAAGGTTTTAGTTTATCGCCCTAACATTTCTTTACGGATTTTAAACATCCATTGCATTGAAATTAATGTCGGATCACCGGAACTGCCGGAAGCCACAAATACTGCTTGTTTTCTTTTAAGGCTATGGCTGTTAGTTACGCAAAGTATTCTGAGAAAATACTTTTAAAGGGATTGTCAGTGTCCGCTGTGGAGAGAACTGTTTCATCGCAACTGAAACCAAGATGTGTGGAACACATTGAAGTCCCTGTTAATACTCTCTTGCACGGAATAGTTATTCTTCAGTTCAATTTCACGGGTAACAACAGCCCTTTTACCGATTATAATAGCAGAACAGGGAAATTGTGTCCCTTCGATATTATAGCAACCACTCCAGTCACATGCAACACCCAAGTTTTGACCTGTCGCGGATTTGGCTGAAGAGAGGCAACTAAATTTATCATAAAAAATCTCAGAATTAAATCTTAATCACATGAAATTGCAAAATGTTAATGCAACTTTGCAACATACCGTCTTGCAGGTTAAGTTTAGCCTTTCTTTTGGAGCAAGATTAAGTAGCTCTGGAGCATAAGGTTTTAAGCTCTGAAGAAGAGTCAAACGGACTCAAAACGTTAACTCTCCACGAATGCTGTCAGAGCTGCTGAGTTTTTCCAGCATTTTCTGTTTTTATTGCATAAGATTTTATATTTAGTATAAGCTTGCCTTTGAACAGGATAGAACCCGTTTTGACAGAGAATGACAAATCTTTGTCCCTGTGTGTATATTCTTTCCCGGCATTGGTGCTGTCCTCTTCAGCTTTGTATGTATCTGTGGCTTTCTCTGTAAATTGGTTGGTTGCTCTTTGTGTGCATCTGGGATTCATCTCTACCACTGTATGTTGCTGGCTATTTCGTTCCGTCTTCGTGCCCCTGTCGTTCTAACACACACTTTGCTTCTACATTTATAAATTTCAGTAATTATGTATTGTCCTCTTCTTGGTCCTTCGTCTTCGTCTATCTGGAATTTTAACTCTATTCCTGTGCATATTAGTGTTTTCCTTTTTGATCTAGGAAACGTCCATGGTTACAGTACATTTGGCCACTGTCTATGCCAGTGCCAGTTTCTCAGCTAGAGCTATCTACACTACTACATCCTGATATTTGTTTTAACTATCCAATTCCATGAAATGAAAATAGGGTCTCTGCCTCAGAGGCTGTATTAAAGTATTTCATGTCCTAATGACCCTTTGTGGGGGCAAAATCTTCAAACATCCCCTTCTGTTCTTCAAATTACAATCCTCGGCGTCGTTTCCAATTCAGCAATAATATTTC
This sequence comes from Carcharodon carcharias, assembly GCF_017639515.1. Classification (NCBI taxonomy): domain Eukaryota; kingdom Metazoa; phylum Chordata; class Chondrichthyes; order Lamniformes; family Lamnidae; genus Carcharodon; species Carcharodon carcharias. Next base: position 170,279,147 of record NC_054471.1, read on the forward strand.
ACTGTTTACCCTTTTAAAACCCTGTCAAAATTTTGAAAACCTCCTATCAGACCACACCATGCTTAGTTTTTCACTCCCCAGTGAACAATTGAACATCTTCAATTTTTTGAGTCTCTCCTAATTATTATCTTTCATTTCTGTACTCAATATAGTGGATCGCTGCCATATCCTTACCATGATTATACTACGTTTCAGAGTACGAGGAATTCATACAGCACTCCAATTGTGCCCTAGCCATGCCTTATACAAAGTGAGCATCACTTCCTTGCTTAATATCACTATGTATAAAACTAATTCCATTTGCCGTTTTATAGCCTTTTCTACCTGCAATCCCACATTTAACATTTCCATAAGGCTTATCCCAACTCTGCTTTGCTACAAAATCCAGGAAGTGCAATTTTAAATGGGAATGGTGCAACTGAATGCGTAAATTCATAAAAATTGTGAACGTGTGGTATTATTCTGAGCTATTTCTCTGAAATTCAACCTCGAGTCATCCGGGGCATTTGCTGTAACATTTAGTGTTATTTATTCTCAGTTGCTGCTAAAACATACATTTGAAAACTTTTTAAATTTCAATTTTGAATGATTTTTTAACATTAAATATACACAGAGGAAGACTGTTAAACCAAGCACGGGGCAGTTTGAAAACTAAATCGTTTTCCTTGGAGCAACAAAGGTTGAGAGGGGACCAGATAGAAGTGTCTAAGATTATGAACAGCATAGATAGGGTGGATAGGAAAGCAATTTTTTCATTAGTGGAGGAGTCAATATCCAGGGGCCATAAGTAAGCAGTAGAAGGCTAAGGGGGGAGTTGAGGAGAATTTTTTTTCACCCAGAGGGTGGTGGGAGTCTGGAACTCACTGCCTTAAAGATTGGTTGAGTCAGAAACTCTCGTAACATTTAATAAGTATTTAGATATTTACTTGCTTGCCATAGCCTCCAGGGCTATGGGTCAAGCACTGGAAAATGGGATGTTTGTTGACCGGCACAGACACGATGGGCCAAATGGCCTCCTTTTGTGCCGTAGACGTCTATGAGTCTATGTCAAAAGCAAAATGCAGCGAACGTTGGGAATCTGAAATAGAATCACAAACCCAGAATTTTAAGAGCACAGATATGGCCCATCGTGTCTGCACCGGCTCTCTAAATGAGCACCATGACATGGTGCCAATGCCCTGCACAATGTTTGAACAGAAACAATCATCTAATGCCCTGGAAAAGCTTTAGTAGGTCAGGCAGCATCTGTGAAAGGAAACAGGGTTAACGAGCTGTCTGACCGGAGGTTTTCCAGCATTTTGTCTCTACATTCGCCTGTCTCTAATAAAAATAAAATAAATTTCCAATGTACTTTCCCCCATAGTTTGAATCAGCAGTGCAGCAACAACGTAAAGCTTTCGAGAAAGTACACATGAAAATAGGTCCTCTTTTATAAACGAAGGAGTTTAATTTCCCATTCAGAGTTACTGGTCTGGAATTGTTCATTTTGGTAGCCATGTTCTTCGACGTTTCCTTTCATTCCTGCCTCCAACCTGTCTATAATGTTTTCTGAAGCTAAGGAACGAATGTTTAGAGAAAATGGGGAGAGGGGAACATATTTTTAAAAGTTCTGCGCGGTTTCTTGCAGTGATATCCAAGAGGTTGAACTTTAATTTCTGCAAGCTCCAGGACAATCCCTCCAGTTGAAGCAAGGGGCAAGATGGCGGCGGAGCGCAGACAAGCGGCCGGGGCCCGGCTAGCCCAGAGCGCATGCGCCGGAGCGTCGGGGGCGTCTTCTGAGCATGCGCGGCACCATATTGCCGTTTGCGGCGGAGGGAACGGGAGGCGGGAGACAGAAAGGGGTGAGGGGGGGTTAGAGATAGGGGAAGAGAGAGAGAGGGAGGGAGAGAGAGGGAGGGAGTGTGGGAGTAAGAGAGTGACGGGGAGAGTGGGTCAGGCGGTGAGGTCTTTCGGTGGGCTGTGGAGCCCGTCCTCAGGCTAGTCCGGCAGGATCGGGCTGTGCCCGGGGGTTTTGGGGGTTGTCGCCGGCCTGAGTGAGTGGTCGAGCTCTGTTTGATCACAGCAACAAAACCCCAGCATGGAGGAACATTGCAGCCGGGCAGTCACAACACCAAGCCACAGTGAGTCTTACTGAGCCCTGGCACCAGCTTGATTGTCTGTCTGTGTAATCTCCATTCTTTCCCCTCTCCACCCTCCTGTCTGTTGTACACGGATAAAACCCGTCTCACACTTGGTACCTGCTCAACACCAAGATGGCACTGCTTCTCTTGGCCTCATTCAGTTTTAACCTGACGTAACGCAGGCAATTTTTTTTTTAAATAAAAAAATCATTATCATGCTTTTCTTTAAAAGATAAATCCACGTGCGCGTGTGCACAACACGCCGGGATTGTTTATGTTCACTACAGTGTTTACTCCATCGTGAAGTCAAATCTTGGCAAGAGTAGGTTGCTATTGAATTGCACAAAAGGGAATTAAACAAAAGTTCGAGTTTGGGGAACGGGGCTGGGTTGTAGGGATGTATGCAATATATGGGTAGATACCTTTTTTTTTGGTTTGGACCTTTGAATTCTGGGCCTGGTGGTGGGAACACACTGTTCTCTGCAATATGTTTACAGAGTAACAATTACCTCCAACAATTCCGAATCACTTGCAGTTTGATAGTTTTTTGCTTCACGGTTCTACCTTGTTTCTAGAATTGGTGAGGCTTTCAAATGGATGTTCTCCTGGAATTTACTTCAGTTATTTGGGTGCAAGCAGATTATATCCCCGAACACAAAACTAACGAGTGGTGCCTACTATTAATAATAATATAAAAACAGCACTCAACAAGAGTCATACGGACTCGAAACGTTAACTCTTGTTTCTCTCTCCGCAGATGCTGCCAGACCTGCTGAGTTTTTCCAGCATTTTTTGTTTCAGATATTTCAGATTTGCAGTGTCCGCAGTATTTTGCTTTTTATCTTAGTGTCTACTATTAACTTTGCATGCGCTTTACAGCCACTATTTAATGTCCTATTTAAAAACAAATTAATTAACATTACTGCCTTGTAGTATAATCTCAACAGTGGATCAGAAAGAATAGCCTAAAGCTAATGTTACTACAAACCTTGAAGAATAATTATTGGCATTCACTTGCTGTCTTGAACTGGTCTTAGAGCACTTTTTTTTTGTTGTGTGGATACCTTTTTATAAAATCCTGTAGGAGACACTGGAGTCTGAGTTACTCCTGGCCCTTCTGGATCAAGTGGGCACAGGCAAAGTGGAAGAGACGTAGGCAGTGACCATCACAATTTTGCAGCGCCTAACATGGACTTGTGGGTGGCCATTTTTGCTAACTGCAGGAGCATCTGTGAATGCTGATTGACCTGTTCTGTTATACATTTTCTGTTTTGGCATTGATCATTATCCATTGTCAGGTTTTAGAGTAGGATTATTAGGAATGGTGTTCCTTTCAGTGTGAAACACTTGCCTCAAAATCTGTCATTTGAAAATAATGATGATCTTAAGACAGCTGTGATGTAATTTGTTGGTTTCCTTGTGATATTTGACATGGTGACTGACCTCTTCCACCACTGTAAATACTGAAGCAAAGTAATTATTCAGCATGGTCACTATTTCCTTATTTTCAATGACAGTATTCCCAGTCTCAGTTTTGAAGCTGCTCACATTGCTCCTGATCATCTGTTTTTCATCTAATTGTAAAAAAAAATTGTGTTGATTTTGATTTTATTGCAAATTTTGTCTATAATCTTTCGATAACTTTGTGTTTTGCCACACTTTGCTGTTCTTGGTATCTCCCCATTCACCAGAATCTCTGGAGTTTTATTTTTGCAATTTTATGTGCTTTTATTTTTCGTTTTGTGTTGTCTCTTTCGTTGTCTATGGCTGCCTTTCTGATAAGGAGAACTGTTCTTGCCCTTTAGGTGTATAAACTGATTCTGTATCACATTAAATTATTTCTGGAACACTTCTTATTGATCATCTGTCATTTTACCCATTAACAGATTTGGCACTTTACCATGGACAATTTCTATCTCATCCCATTAAAGTGAGCCTTACCTAAATTTGGAATCTTTTCTGTTTTGTGTTCTCTTTCAAACACTACATTAAACTCTCTATCATATTATGATCACTGTTAGGTAAAGGTTCATGTATTGTTAGGCTGTTAACTAAATCTGGCTCAATACCTTTACAAAATTTAATATGGTATGCCACTTTGTATGCCTGAGGTGTGTGCCCTGTGACTTGGAAATATATCACTGATCCTTCATTGTTGCTGGGTCAAAATCCTGGAACTCCCACCCTAACAGCACTTTGGGTGTACCTACACCACATGGACTGCAGCAGTTCACAAAGGCAGCTCACCACTGCCTCCCCAAATTAGGGATAGGCAATAAATGCTGGCCTAGCCAGTGACGCTCATCCCATGAATGAATGCTGCGGAAAACTATCCCAAACACTCAAATTTGCTTACTTTCTAACATGCTAGCTAGCCTAACCCAGTCGAAATGAAATAAAAAATCCCCAATTAAAACTACTCTGCCTTTGTCACACGCTTGCCTTCTTTGCATTTATTCAATGTTCCACTTTATAGCTGTTACAAGGAGGCATTTATGTAACTGCTACAACAGTTTTTAAATCTTCTAAAAAATTTGCATACAGCACTTTTCAGACCATCAAACACCTTGAAGCATTTAACAATCAATATACTATTTCGAAGTGTAGTCACTGTTGTAATGTAGGAAATACAGCAGCCAATTTGCCCACAGCAAGCTCGCACAAACAGCAATGTCACAATAACCAGATAATCTGTTTTTGTGATATTGATTGAGGAATAAATATTGGCCAGGGCACTGGTGATGAGCCCCTGCTCTTCTTTAAAATAGTGCTGTGGGATCATTTTCACCTACCCGAACAGGCAAATGGGGCCTTGGTTTAATGTCCCATCCAAAAGACGGCACTTCTAACAATGCAGCACTCCCTCAACATTGATTTTTGAGCTTAAGCCCTGGAGTGGGACCTTATGATTAAGGCGAGAGTGCTACCAACTGAGCCATGGCTGATATCTGTCTACCCATGAAGTCAGCACAGCCTGCTTACCCTTGTTATATCCTGTCTAATCATTGAAGTGATTTCACACTTAATTGCTAGAACTTCTCCTCAACCTCTACTTATCATTCATGTAAACCTTATAACTTGGTGTATTTAGTTCCTAGTCCTGATAGTGTTGCAACTCTGTCTTAGTAATGGCCACCATGCCATACCTTTGAAATTGAATTTGTGGTTGCAATGCAATCACTGTTCCATATACTCTGTACTTGTATCAAGAACACTTATGTAATCACATTTCTTAGTTTTTTATCCTGGTTTAATTATTTCTTATCTTTTAAGTTTTCCTTTACCTGCAGTGCATAAACCACAATTTATATTTTGCTCTCTTCACTTTTGCTGGCTTCTGAACTATTACTTGTTCTATCTTTTCCACCTGAGCCCCCTCCCACCCCACTTACAGTTTCAAGTCCTTGTGACTGCCCTGCTTATCCTTTCTGCAAGGAACCTAGACCCAGCCCTGTTCTGCTGGTTCCTGCTCCAACAGTATTGTTCTTTCCAGTACTGGTTCTGGTGTCCCATAAAAATGGAACCCCTCTTTCCCACACCACTTCTTCAACCACATGTTCACCTCCTTCATCATCTTTTACCTATGCCAGTTTGTGCGTGGCTTGGGTAATAATTCAGAGATTATAACCCTTGAGGACCTGTTTTAATTTAGTTTCTAGATCCTGGTGCTCTCCAAATAAAACCTGTTGCCTACTCTTCCCTATGTTGTTGGTCAAAATGTGGATCACAGTGACTGGATCCTGCCCTTGCTCCTCCAATATATTTTCAAGTCAGTTCAAGATGCCCATTTAAAATTCTCTCCTTGTTTTCAAATCGCACCGTTACCTCACCCCTTTCTACCTCTGTGATCTTCTTCAACCTTACAACTTTGAGATCTCTGCACCCAACTAATTCTGGTCTCATGTACATCCCCAGTTTTAATCACTCCAGCAATGGTGGCCATGTCTTCAGCTGCATAGGCCCTAACACTGGAATTCCCTCTATAACCTCACTGCCTCTCTCCTCTAAGATGCTCCATAAAACTTACCTCTCTGACCAAGTTTATAGTTACTTGACAAAAACAGAATTACCTGGAAAAACTCAGCAGGTCTGGCAGCATCGGCGGAGAAGAAAAGAGTTCTGTCGAAGGGTCATGAGGACTCGAAACGTCAACTCTTTTCTTCTCCGCCGATGCTGCCAGACCTGCTGAGTTTTTCCAGGTAATTCTGTTTTTGTTTTGGATTTCCAGCATCCGCAGTTTTTTTGTTTTTATAGTTACTTGCCCTTACTTGACTCAATATCAGATTTTGTTTCATAACACTCCTGTGAAGCTCCTTGGGGCATTTTACTGTGTTAAAGGTATTGTAGAAATGCAAGTTGTTATCCTGTGTACTGGATAAGTGACATTATTAAAATAAGAACAGTATAAATCAAATGCCTTAGTTCCACAATATTGATATGCTATTCCTAAATTGCATTGTTCGGAAGTAGGTTTTTGGAGTATTGACAACACTGTTTCTCCTTTTTTTTTCTATGAAAATACATCAATGTCTAAGTTCAGTTGCTTTTTATTGAATTTTATTTCAATATTATTAACACTTTAATTTTGAAAATTGAAGGTTGATCTAATTTTACTCTTTTTCTAACAGCAAAAAAGCCACGTTTTGATGTCTCCCTAGTACGCCTAACACAACAATTTATGGAACTTGTTAAAGCAGCTCCTGATGGTGTTCTTGACATGAACGATGTTGCAAGAGTGCTTGGGGTGCGAAAGAGAAGGGTTTATGATATCACCAATGTACTGGATGGGATTCGCCTTGTGAGAAAAAAATCCAAAAACTTAATTGAGTGGATGTAAGTTCCTTTTCACAATAAATTGATTTCTTTTGTAAAATTCAACAGTATGCATTGGATGTACCTCTGCTTAATTTTTTGTCCATCCATTGAAAAGCTGGGCCCTGAAGCACATGATATGTGATGCTTTTCAAGACCCCCTGATTTTTTTTATCCTGGCATCATCTTGGCTGGAAGTGCACTTCCCTTTTACTTTAAGGTGAATGGAGCTAACAAGTGGAAGCACATTATTATTCATTAAAGCCTTTTTATAATTTTATTTGGTCCGAATCCAAGTTTGAATTCAGCCTAGGCTAATTAAATGCAAGTTTTATTTTCTATACCTGCTGTGCTGCGTGGGTCCACAAAAATGTAATAAACAAATAAATACCGCAGGTAACAGGGAAATGTTAAATGGAGTACTCAAAGAAGAGTAAAACTGAATTTAAGTTTATTAATATTACAAACCAGGACATAGGAACATAGGACCTAGGAGCATAGTGAGCCATTCAACCCTTCAAGCCTGCTCCACCATTCAGTAAGAACATGGCTGATCTGTTTGTGGTCTACGCTCCACTTTGCCATCTGTGCCCCAGAACCCTTAACTTCCTTGTCTATCAAAAATCTGCCTTGAATAAATTCAGTGACCCAGCCTCCACTGCTTTCTGGGGAAAATAATTGCACATGTTAATGATCCTTTGAAAGAAAAAAAAATATCTTTTCTGCCTTAAATGGTAGACCTCTATTCTTAGACTGTGTCCCCTGTTCTAGTATCTCCCAAATGGAAACATCCTATCAAATCCCTTCAGGATCTTATATGTTTCAGCAAGATAATCTCTTATTCTTCTAAATTCCAATGGGTATAGGCCCAACGTGTTCAACCTTCGTAAGATAAACCTTCTCTGTACTGCCTCTAATGCAATTATATCTTTTTTTCAAAAAGGAGACAAAAACTGTACACAGTATTCTAGATGTGGTCTCACCTAGCTAGGTCCTATACACTGCAGTAAAACTTTCCTACTTTTATATTCCATTCCCCTTGCAATAAACGCCAGCTTTCAATTTGCCTTCCTAATCACTTGATGTAACTGCACACTAACTTTTTGTGATTCATGTACCAGAGCACCCAATCCCTCTGCACCACTGAGTTCTGCAGTATCTCTCTCCATTTAAATAACATACCGCTTTTCTAGTCTTTGTGCCAAAGTGGACAAGTTCACATTTTCCCACATTATGTTCCATCTGCAAATTTTTTGCCCGCTCACTTAACCTGTCTATTCCCCTTTGCCGACTCTCTACCTCCTCTTGACAACTTGCTTATCTGCCTATCTTAGTGCCATCGACAAATTTAGCTACCATACATTCCACCATTCCTACATTACAGGCACTGAAGTGCATTGACATTTCATAATTTAAGTGCTTTATTCAAGACCCAAGGCCTAGACCCTGAGCTCTGGAATTCCTTCCCTAAATCTCTTCACCTTTCTTCCTTTAAGACAATCCTTAAATCTTACCTCTTTGAACAAGCTTTGGCCAGCTGCAGGAAAACTATAGATCATAGCATATTAATCGACCTTTGAAGCCTCCAAAACTTAGTTCAAGAAACTAGTATCAACTTGTACGCCGAGTATAACGTGAAGTGCTGGTGTGGGTGGTCGCCATTTTGAAATTTAAAAAACACTGATTCATATTAAAATAACATTGCACAGTTTATTGAATTAATTAATTGTACAAAGATACTTTTAACCACAATCAAAGCATTTTAAAATCATCGAACTTATTGTCTTGGGCAACTGCTGCAAAGAGTTCATAGAATTCATCCTGAGTCACTTTGACTGTAGCATCATTGTAATGACCCCATTCTGAGTCAGATGTGGCACTTTTGCTTTCAGAATCATCCATATGCAAAAACAATCATAACAGTTCTGAAGAAGAGTCGTATTGGACTTGAAACATTAACTCTGTTTCCCTCTCCACAGATGCTGCCAGACCTGCTGAGTTTTTCCAGCATTTTCTGTTTTTATTTTGTCTTTAGCAATACAGCTGGATGTTGTTGGGGCACTATTCTTTGCTGTGTTCCATGCACTAAGACATTTCTGAATACAATAAGGAGTGATTCAAATTAGATTCATCAGATAGATATAGAGAAATTGTTTCTCTTGGCTGGGGACCATAGTCTAAAATATAGAGCCAGACCTCTTCAGGAGTGAAATTAGGGAATACTTAGACACAAGGTAGAAGTTTGAAAAACTCTTCCACAAATGGCAACTGTAAATTTTGAGTCTGATATTGATGGGTGCTTGTAATCCAAAGTACTAAAGGATATGGGGCAAAGCATATGGATTTAAATTGCAGATCAACCATAATCCATTGAATGGAACAGGTTCAAGGAACTAAATAGCTTACTATTGCTTTGTTCTATGAATTGGCTAAAGACTGTTATCTGTGATGGTGGAGACCAGTGTTCCCTTTGAGCTGCATGCCGTGCAACAGTCTATCAAATGTTGTGTATCTAATTATTATAGCCATCCTGATGGTTGAATGAGGTTTACCACCGCTATAGCCCACAAGCGAAGAACTGGTAGACTTCCTCATGACAGGAAATTACTGATGAGAACCAGGCCTGACAAGATTAATCAGGTGGAATTAACAGCCAAAATTTTTAAAATTAGTTTATGGGATGTGGGTATCACTAGCTAGTCCAGCATTTATTGCCTATCCTTAACTGTCCATCACTCATCAGTTCCTGGAGCCCGAAGCTACATCAGTAATTGTCTTCCCTTCAGCCTGTTTCCTGACCCTCCTGTTTGCCACTCTCCTCCCCAATTCTCCCACTCGCTTGCTCCGTTCCTTCCTGTCACCACCCCAGTCCTGAGATCTTGCTCACAGTGAGGGTTTGTGGGAGGGAGGCAATGAGTGGAAGGGTCCAGGAGAGGCCCAAGCTGGAGGCAGGAAGCAGCGAGCTGGAGATAAGTTGAAAAGAGTTGTTAAGCTATTGAAAAATAGAAGATTTTTGGGCCAATTAATACCACAGTTCTGGTCATTCTGCTGAAACTGGTTTTGTAGAATTAAAGGAAGATTGACCCAAAGACATTCAACGAATTAAAAACACAAGGACCTTTCTAGGGAGTTTAGGATTCTGAGTCCAGATCTCAATTAACGATGCAAAGTTCTGTGTGGGACATTTTAAACCCTGTACCCCCAAATACCATCTCTGTCTCCAATTCACTTCTGTATGAATTGTGCATACAATTTACTTTAAAAATGGGAACCAGTTTATTACTTCACAATTCATAGATTTTTAATTTTAAAATCTGTAGATGGAATAAATGCGATTACTTCCCCCAAAAGTCAATTTCCCTCCTGGGTTCCATTCTCTCTTCACCATAACGCTCTCCCCAGTTCCCACATGTGATTTCCTTGTTTCAGTATTCACTTAATTTACAGGGATGCTGTCTCTCTGACCTTCACCCCCCCCAGGTTCACAAGAGTCAACCTCTCTCCAAATTCAGAGAGACCCTTTATCTCTGCCTGATTATATGTGTTGATGTGAAGAAATGACTGAGCTATTTTTATCACTATTCATAACAGATTTAAGTAAAGAAACCACTCAATAAGCTGTAAAAATAAAAGTTGCCTTTTCCATATTTTTTGTCAATTCAAAAGGCAAGCTCCTTAGCTCTTTCTATTTTGAGCTTGTCAAGTTGAAACAAATTCATCACTAATTCAACTTTTCTTCTGTCAAATGACTAAAATGCAAGCTACAATATAAAAACTAACATACACCTCTCTCTTGTATGGTAGTGGTATTATGGTACTGAAACTAAAACCGAGAGGTCTTGAGTTCAAATGCCACCATGGTAAATTTAAAATTGAATTCAGTAAGTCTGGTCATTTGTGGACTAGCATATTACTATGTCAGTGGCTGGGGGTGATTTGTTTTCTTCTTCCATACCTATGGTAACTTAAAAATATATGTTAGATATAGGTTTTTTTGTTTCTAGTGGTGGCACACATTGTTTTTTGATATTGGCACATATAAAAAAAGTTCCTTCTGCACGTGGATGGAGAAAGTTAGAGGGAACATTAATGGAGACCTCGGGTGGAGGCCAAGAAAGATCATCCACACTTTTGACTGAAAATAGTGGGGAATGCTTCATTCTGACTGAAGATTGTTGGGATTGCTTCAACCTTGCCTTTTGTATGCTGAGCTCCATCATCTTTGAGGATGGGAGTGTTCGTATAGCTTTCTGTTCTGTAAGTTGTTTAATTGTCCACCACCATTCACAGCTTGATATGCCTTTCGGCTTGGTAATGTAGGAGTGGTGATATAAAGGCCATGAAGCTACAGATTGTGGTACAGCATATTTCTGCTGCTATCGCCTATGGCCCACAGCATCTCGGGTATGCCCAATTTTAAGCTGCAAGACCTGTTAATCTTATCCCACTTAGCTCAGTGCTAGTGCCACATGGCATGATGCAGGGTGTCCCACAAAATGAAGAGAGCACTCAGTCTCCACAAGGACTGTGCAGTTGTCGCTCTTGTGGACAGATGCATCTGCAACAGATAGACTATTGAGGACAAGATCAAGTAAGTTATTCCCTCTTACTGGCTCTTGTCTCCTGCCACAGATGTAGTCTGACAGCTATTCCCTTCAGCTCTTAACCAGTTCAATCAGTGGTGGTACTAGTAAGTCACTCTTGATGATGAACAGAGTACATGTGGTACCCTTGCTACCGTCTACATCCTTTTAAGTAGTGTTTAACATGGAAGAGTACTGATGAAACATTTCTTTGGTAATTGTCCTTTACAGCATTGTACTAACTTGCAAAGCAACTTATTCCCCTTCATAACGTTTTATTTGTGCTTAATTCTAGCCGCTGAAAATATATAACTGCTCTACCAACTAACTTCCCATTATTTATCTCATATCTATTTTTCATGTCTGAGCTTGGATGTTGAGTTTCAAAAGCTATTTAACTTTGGAGATAATTTAACTAGCCTAATTTATCCTTCCTCTCCTAAAGTCGCTGTTGTACAACAATTTAATGTTGTAAATACTGCTGCTCCTATTCTAAAAACCAGTGTGGAACTATATTTTTTCTGATTTTAGAGGCAAGAATCCAGAGGAAAGACTAGGATATGAGGCTCAGTCTCGAAAACTGAGAAAAGAACTGGCAGACTTGACAACAGTAGAGAATTCATTAGATGAATTAATCAAAGACTGTGCTAATCAGTTATTCACATTAACGGAAGACAAAGAAAATGCAAGATATCCTTTTGGTTCTTAAGGAAGTTGTTTCTGCATGTCTGCTTTTTTGTTGAAGGCTTTAAAATTCTTTACTTTGTTCAAAAAATGCCATTTTACAAAAATAAGTTTTATAACTGCAATTGAAGTTTCAAGAAGATGGGTGTGACAAATGTTGCTTTTGTCTGTAGTAAATTTTTGATTGGGATTCTTTATGGCTAGAGGCAGTGCATGAGAGATTTGAATCCCAAAGACCCTACGTTATTTCTCAAAGAAGAAACCACAAGTACATCAGATAAGTTGGTTGCAGTAGTTTTCACAAGGTGCAAAGTGTTGGGCAAAATGCAGCATGGTGTCACAGTTGATCATAAGCATTTCAATTGGACTTGTTGGCATTGCCAAGATTGGCCATCTGGTCATTATTAACAAGGGAATGCACATCTTTTGCTTGGACGTTTCTGGCTATACTTCTAAGTTGCCTCTCCACTTATCAAAGAATGAGACTGGATTAGTGAGTTTGATGGACGGCTTTACCTAACACCATTGAAAAGGGAACAAGGTCATTGGCTCCTTTGGACAGTTTGTAGCTAGGGTTATTCAATGACTGGATTATACTGGGCTTCATAGCTCAAGAGTCAAGTGTTAGCTTTCCAGCCAGCAGGATAGTTCTATGTTTTAACACTGCATCAACCAGCTGAGAAGCAAGGTTAGTTTAAAGGCTGTATCCTGTTGCATAGTGTAAGATCTGAGCATCTGATTTGGGAAGTGAATGGCATCTTCATTATTTTATTTAATAAAGCGGACACTGAAGTGTATGATTAGTTTTTTTATACAAATTCTATGTGTTTTGCTGTTGGTTTTCAGGCTCCATGTCAGTCTGCTAAGAGTGTAGAGTTAGTCTGATTTTCAAAGAGAGAAGAATCTTGTCGTAGTACCTAGTATATTCCAATAGCTGTTTTGCAAGTACCTAGATAATTGGCCAGGTTAAAGCATAGTCTGAATTGTAAGGTATATGATATCCGCCTATTATAATATGTAGGAACAGGCATAGGCCATTCAGCCCCTTGAACCTGCTCCGACATTCAAAAAGATCATGGCTGATATGGTTGTGGCCTTAACTCCAATTCCTTGCCTGTCCCCTCCCTAACTCTCGACTCCCTTGTAGCTAGTTATGAGAAATAACTAAAATTTGAGCTAGACCATGTGATTTTTGTCCCTGGCTTGGATTGCAGGAATGCTGAAAGATTTGGTGGGGGTGGTGGGAACTAAAGTTACAGCACCAATGGAAGAATTGCATTTCCTGATGTTTTCTGTATATATTTACTTATTCAGTGGTGGTGATGATCTTTACAGTTGGTTTTTGACAACTAAGGGGTAGAGTTTCAGGTAACCATTATTTCTGGGAATAGTACCACAAGTAGGATTGACTTTGTGACTGCTCTTCTATGTAGTTTTTTGGGGGTGGGGTGGGAAGGAAACCTTGTAGTGCTGTTGTATCAGCTAATGTGTTCCGACCTTGAGTGTTAACAGCTCTTGTACTGCTCCAGTCAGCTAGACTGACAAGTGGTGGGGGGTTTCATTGTAGAGCATGGAAGCTAGCACAAGGAAGATAATGTATTTATATTTATAGAGTCAGTCTATTATTCTGGTAGATATTCTTATAATACTCCATATCGTGAAACAGTTAGAGTTCATCATTAGGTGTTGTAGTTGGCCTTCATCATAGGAACTGGTTTAATATCCAGCCTACACTGATGGAATGAATGTCTCTGTCTTCCAGTTAAAGAGTAGGAAATGAATTTGAAAAGTCTTAATCCGGTTCTTGTTGCAATGAGTCTACAGAATAAACACTCTAATGTGGCACAAAAATGATAGGAATGCTGGTGTAAGAAATGGAAAATGTTATGCATTCCATTCTGGACACTTGTAAAGTTGGAGCTAAGGCACATTATTGGACAGCTTAATTGTGCATCTGACTGCGTTCTACCATATCTGGGAGTGTTTTCTGATAATATTCTATTCCTAGCACCAACAATAGCAAAGGATTCTTAAACTGGAATTGGGAAAACAGGAAAAGGTAATCAAAAGCAAAGCTGAAGAGTTGAGTTTTGAGGAGGCCTTTTCATTATGAGGAGTGATGAAGCAAGATTGGGGGTTGTACCAAGAGAATTCCTAATGTTGAAAGAGAACCCTACTGCATCAGCATGATGTTTTCTATTCCCCACACTAATCCATGGCCTGGCCTCTTAAAATTGACGGAAGTGGTGACTGAAGACTTTGCACTGATGTTGGTACGGGGCAAGGGGCCATGGAAGTGTGAGTTTGTGGGAGTGGAGCAGCCCTCATCTTGGTGAGCACAATCTCACTAAATGGTTGTGTTTTTAAGAATGTACTTAAGTTGTCTGTGTCTACAGGATGAGATAAACTATTGGTGTAATTACCTTTTAAAGCCTGCTGTGGTATCATTCATTCACTGTTTTGAGATAAACCTACATTAAGCTAGTATGATTAAACTTGAAACATGAGCAAAAAAATGCCGGAACATTACTTTTGTTTTTCTCTCTACAAATGTTTTTCCAGCATTTTTTGTATTTATTTCAGATTTCCAACAGTCACAGTATTTTGCTCATGATGAAAACTTAATTCGCCTTAAGTTGTAGAAGATTTGAATATGTGCTTTCATGTAGAAATTCAAAAATCATATGCATCTGTGTATCGTTAAAGTCCCTGTATTTTCCATATATTGCAATAAGTTTAACTTAACAAAGGAATACACTAGCATATGTAACTTACCAGGACATAGACAACTTGCAAGCCTTCGAAGAACAGATTGTGATTGCAATCAAAGCTCCCCAAGAAACCAAATTGGAAGTACCTATTCCTAAAAAAGTAAGATGCTTGTTAACCATTTCAGTTTCTAGCATATCTGTTGACCTGGAGATACCTGACTACATTTGTAAGTTGTGTTGAATTAGCATCTTAAAATGAAGCATTGTCACTGACTGCTGTCCTGCATATGGCAGTGGTTTGGGAGCAGACTGCTAACCCTGACTTTTCAAATGGATAGAGATATGTGGCCCAGGGAAAAGGATGTTTTTTTTTAAATGAACATTTCACACAAGAGTTTCTAAAAATTAACATAGGGTAATCTTATGAAATTGGAGTTCAGGCATGTTAATGGGCTGATGCTGGGTGTCTAGAATGGGAATATGTTTTGTTTTCAGTACAGAGATGCATAGCTTAATTGAACATAAAAATTATCCCCAACAAAAAAATAGACTTTGTGGTTTCAATTGGAGGGCCCAAGTTTGAATCTCAAGATTAACGTCGTCACTGTGACTTTCTGGAGATCATGACAAGATTGTTTGTTTGTACAAGTGAAGGAAGGAAAAAGTGCCCTTGTATCCTGCTCCAAGATATCCATTGGTGGGCAACTGTGGAGCAGGAAAGAACGTTTAGAGGTAGAGGGTTCCTGGCAAGAATTTCCATTGACTTGAAAGAAATTAGTGCTCTAGATCTAATGGGGGGCAGAATCAGTTGAACACAAGAGCTTTACTAATTTCATTCCAGCACTAAAATGTACAATGCAAACTTATGGTTTATTATTGAAACTGCTTGGAGTTAGAATGGACTAAACAGGACCTTTTTTCCAGATTTATTTTCTCCAGGATTACTAATATCAAGAGGAAAGAGTTTTCACCCTATACAATTAATCTGGTTTCGAACACAAGCTCTGGAATCAAAAAGAGAATGTTGTATACTACAAGAACACCTTGTTCACGTTGCCTTTCTCAGAATGTGATATTTCAGGTCACCATTTGCTGTCAATCATCCTCTTTAGAGCAAAGCTCATACCTGTGATTGAACATGGGGACATTTTGGTCTGTTTGGCTCAGTGTGAATTTTACCATCAGTGGGAACACTAGACTATTTCATCCTAACCATTAAGTTTAACCAAAGCTGTAACGGAGGAGGGGGTTGGCTTTGTGGACTCCAAGGGAGCACTTTAATGAAGTGGCAGGCAGATGATGATGCAAACCTAACTAGAAGTTCCTGATCCAATGTTTGATATTTTTTCTGTGGTTAGTTATAAGACTGGGAATATATCATAAATGTGTTGCTGTCTTTGACATTTTCCTTTTAAACAACAACTGAAAACGTAAGTATGCCAGTTTGAAATCCTGGCCCAGAGTTTCTGACCCTGACATCGGACAAAGCAGCTTAAGAGAGAGAAGAATTTTAAGTGCAGGGTACGTTGAGTGTAACGTAAGTTTCCACAACGTTTAACATGGTTTTTAAAAATAAGATTGTGCTAGAAGCCAGTCCCAACCACACATGCCCCCATCCATGAAACAGCGAAAATGCCAAGTTTCTGTCAATTGAGCCTATTTGCAACAGTTTTAGAAGGCTCGTCAGGTTAACCTTTTTTTTAGGTGCAAAAGCACTAATGGGCAGGTGTTAAAAGTTTTTAAATCTTAAAAGATATTTAATTTACTTTACTAAAAGTGACTAGTAAATAATGAAACTGATAAATAGTTCAGTATAGTTTTTTGAAATCATTTTCAGTGATTTAAAATCAGGTTAGTCACAGCTGGTGCACTAGACACAATGCATATTTTTTCATGTTATGCTCGCTTCCGGCTGTGTTAATAAAACTGCATCAGGTTATCAACCTTAAATACACCAGGGCCTGAATTTTTCAGTTGGCAAGTGGGGGTGGCCATTTTACACAGGCGGGCCAATTAAGGCCCGTCCACTGTAAGACATGAGCCATAGCGCTCAGTGCTACCTGTGTGGGCAGAGAGAGGAGGGGGAGTCGAGCCCAGTGTTCTGAAAGAGCGGCTCAATCTCCCTGAGGCACACAGCTGCCTCTGGGAGATTGAAGCACTTTTGAAATAAATAAATAAATAAATTTTCAAAATTTAATTAAACATGTCCCCTCATGTGACTGTGTCTGTGACTGTTATATTTCAGATTTTTTTTTATTTAAGTGCTATAAGCTTTAGGAAACATCCTGCTCATGGGATGAGGTTTCCTAAAAAAAAACGTGAAGGCTGCCTGGCCTTTTCGCCTGCCTGCCAACCTTAAGGTTGGACAGGCAGCATAGACAATTACATTAATTAATTCATGAATGGCCTTAATAGGCCTATCAGTTATTGGTGGGCGCGCAGCCAACTCCGGTGCGAGACAGCGAGATGACATCAGGACGCAATTCCAATGTCATCGCGCATTATTTTATGCGCCGGTGTGTCGGGCCTGCCCCCACACACCAACTTAAAAATTCAGGCCCAAGTTATATTTTTTAATGCATGGAAGTAAAAAAAAAAATTACGTTCTCTCGTCCTGGTTCTTGGAAGATTTTACATTTGCGATTATGCAAGTACATATGAGCAGAAACTTGAACCATGACTTCATTTTAGAAAACCAGCACAATTTCAAGTGCAGTCTGCACCCAAATTTCTGAATGCGTTTTAAGTGGAAACTCTATCCCACAATCTCTGTATTTCTTTGTAAAATTTGCATTTTATTCCCTTTCAGAATTCTTTTAAAAAAAAGCTTTTCTGTTTGTCTAGGAAACTATCCAAGTTCATATAAAAAGTACTGAAGGGCCAATTGATGTCTTTGTCTGCGATGTGAAAAACCTGGACGAACCTCTTAAGAAGGTTACAGACAGCAAAGCCAGTGAAAATAAAGAGACCTCTGCAGCTACAGGTGACATAGTAGCATTGCCACCTGATAAAGGTGAAGCTGCTTTATGTGTGACTTACTGGATGGAATGAACAGCGTTTTACTTCATGGTGTTGCATGTTAAAATTTGATGCTAGGTTTTTGGTGGTGATAGAAAATTTATTTAGAAATGACTAAGTATATTTTATGAATTTTGACAAGGTTAAATATAGTAGATGAGAATGTAAGCAGAGTTTACTAGTTCACATGTAAGTAATAGGAATTAGCAAAATCTACCATTGTATTTCTATTTAGTATTGCCATTTAAAATAACGCAGTGCCAGTGTCACAATCTATGCCTATCATTTTTCTTCATGGAACAAAAGATTCATACTATTGGGAAATATTTTAACTCAATTGATTTTGACAACACTTTCTCCCATGCAGTTTACCTTAGTTGCAATTTGATCTGTGCTATAACAGCCAATTTCTTGAAGAAAAAATTGGAAATTTTAATTATCTACAATGTACATACCTGTAAATCATTCAGCTTACCAATTGCCATGTGACTGTACCGCAGTTCAAGAATTTTGTATACTATACCTTCCTTTCCCTGTGCTGAGCCTCAGTAGAATACAGGAATTTTATTTTGTAGGCATTCGGTTTCACACATGTTAATTGCGCTCTAGCTTAAGTGATCATGCGTGAATTGAAGCAGAATAGGTTGGGAGGCAATTTGATTATGTCATTACAGCCAAGCCTGAATCCCTCCTTACTCAGTATTTATATGTGCAGTTCCAGCAGGAGTCAGTGGTGATTAGGAGCAGGAAGCATGGCTGACGTTAGACCACTTTGGAAGGTGTGATTGGTTTCCACTTGAAAATTGTACGCTCCAGTTATTGAGTTTTTTATTCTAAGCTTCATTTTGTGTTTCATATTTTAGAGCAATGTTATTAAAGCATTTAATCTTCAGAATATTTCCTTCCAAAATTCAAAAATGATTTTTAAACTTGACATGGTGGCTGGCTGCCTATTTTATCTGCCATTTTGAAGACCGAACTATTTAACACTAGTTCCTTTACTTACCTCCAGCTCATTACCTAAGATTAGATACTTAGCAATTTTTAAATAAGGCCATTGTAGAGTTTAATTGTATTATGTTCTGTTAATATTTATTGGGTTTTAATTATTTTTTAATGCCAGAGCAAAAACTTGCAGAATAATTGGTGTAGGGTGTTTGTTACAATTCAGTAGGTCTGAAGAAGCCTCCGTAGTCATACGCAGGTTAACTGTAAGTCTTCATTGACTCAGAACTATTTACAAATAACAGTAAAGGGCACAAGGTAGGAGCTGTCTCCACGTTTGCTGGTATACATGGTTCTGTCCAACACTCGACTGCCCCTGGGTGAGGGTCACGTGCTCTGTTACAACATATGTGGGTGTTACAGTCCCACAGGAACTCTATACGTGCCAGACCCTTATACTACAATTGATGCATGTAATTATGCTGCATTGTGACTATCATGTAACATGCTAAAGACCAGAACCTTCAGTATCCAGTTATGGCACACCTTGCTGACCACTGGTCAAAACCTGCTTACGGAACCAAAAGAAAAGTGAAGGTGTCTTGTGAAGACATGCACCTGGTGCAGCTTGAAAAATTATGCGGAAACAACTGCAATCCACTTTTATTGTATGTTACCAAGAATTAGTAATGTGAGTTTGCACACAAGTCAAAAAAGTATTAGTATTAACGGTTGGCAGATCCGGTGAGGTATAGTTTTGGAAAAATGTGAATTGCCAAAATAACTTGCTTGCTCAAATTAGCCTTTGTAAATATTTTGATAGATGAAAAATTCATCATGAAAAGTATCAACAAATTTACAGAATATTAGCTGTGAATGTGTATAGTAAGCATTTTTTCATTTGCTGTAAAATCTTCAGGGTAAACAATGTGATGATTAAAAACTAGTAGCTAGAAAACTACACTTTTTAAACCTCACCACTGCAGAAAGCATTAGTCAGTTTGTTACATTGGAATAAAATCTATTGCCCATTCTTTATGCAGACTTAGGTTGCCTATTCAATTACTTTAAATCTGTGGCACTTTACCCTTTTACTTGACTGAGAATTTTCTTTACCCTGCACTGAGACACCAAAGTAGCTCTGATGCAACTGAGAGTCTATTCAACCCTTAAATGCATTGTTTTGCCATTTTTAAATTTTGTTCTAAACTTTTGTTTTAGTTTCCTGTGTTAACTGCAATCAGGTTTTTTTAAAAAACTAAAAGACATAAGTAAATCACTAGAAACTTTTCTTGTTCAATCCTTATATGAAAATTGACTCCACTAAATGGCTGCTCTTTTTTTTTGGAAAAATATTTACTCTATAGGAAGTCTTTGTTTGAAGTTATTAATTGGCCCCTGGAAAACACATCATGTTTTCCAGGAATATACAGGTGTGATGTCATAATATAGAAATAAAGGTGTTATGTCATAATCAGGGTAATGTTCCTGAAGGAAGGCTTTTGGAAGGTAGGTTTCCATGCCAACATGCACAATAACATTTTCAAGTTGAAAATGTAAGTTAAATTTATTGACGTTTTCTAACTTGCGAAAGCTAAGAAAACATAAATTTGGGTATTCACCAAGCTGGGAAACCTTGTCTCACCTAGGGGAATGGACGACTGGTGGTGGAGGTGGGTTTTACTGGAGATGGGAAGGATAGTTTTGAGAACTATTGGAAGGGGTTTTTTGAGGACTCACTGGAGGGCTATAAGGATTATTTGAAGCATCCTTTCGAAGGATTTTTTGCAGTGGGGCTTTTAAAGAATTTTTCCAGCGACAGCTGCATTTTTGATTTTTTTTCTTTTCTCTGTAGCACACTCTTAGTTGACTGCATTGCTAATGCTTCTGTTCACTCTTGAACTACCCTCTGTCAGGGCTGTCTTCATCAAAGGTGGCCTCTTCAAGCTTTTTTAAGGCATCACCAAGTGATCTTGAGCTAAATGTCTTGGTTAGTTGTTCTTATTCATCGTCCTCCCCCACCTCTACAGCCCTTTGTTATTTCCTTTCTTTCAGGTCACTCTGCAACATTCTAAATGTTTAACTCATCCAATCCAATTTGCTTGGCCATTTCTACAATTGTCTCTTGGATTTTCTCAATACGTTCCACATAGCCTTTGACTTTGATACAATCTGGCCATGACTTCCTCCACACATCATTTACATTTGATGAGGTAATCTCACTCTATGCCACACAGATGTTATGAATGTCCTTAACAAGGTTATAATTCTTCCAAAATTCCTTTAGGCTGGAAGCCTCATTACCTTCAGTTTCCCTGATGGCCTGCCCAAAAGTTCTTCTGTGGCAATCGCACCATGATCCATAGGTTGAAAAATGGAGGTGGTGTTATGTGGTCGGAAGATCACCATGACATTGTCACTAAGATCATCAAGAGCCTTAGGATGGCCAGGAGTATTGTCCAGGAGGAGCAATGCTTTGTTGGCAAGATTATTTGCTGAACAATAATCCTTCATGGCAAAACAAAACTAGGATGTGCACCGATCCTCAAATTGCTTGGGTTACCCATGTCTTCTTTGTTGCCCTTCACATAATAGGTATGTTGTTCCTTGAATAACCCTTCATTGCCCTGGGAATGGTGCACAAGCATCAGCATCACCTGCTGCATTTCCACCAAGCAGCAGTGTCCCACATTGCTTTGCTGCTTTAAAGCCCGGCATACTCTTTTCTTCTATTGAAATGTATGCCCTGGAAAGCACCCTTTTTCAGAATAAACCAGTCTCATCACCATTAAACACTCATTAAGAAGTGTATCCACCCTCCTTAATGATTTTGCTTAATGTTTTGATGAAAGATTCAGCTGCTTTATCATCAGAGATAAAAACAAAAAACTGCGGATGCTGGAAATCCAAAACAAAAACAGAATTACCTGGAAAAACTCAGCAGGTCTGGCAGCATCGGCGGAGAAGAAAAGAGTTGACGTTTCGAGTCCTCATGACCCTTCAACAGAACAGGAAAAGTAAATTTCCAAAGACATATAGAACAATGGGATTTTACACATTAAAGAGAGAAAACATATAAAAAGAGAAGAAGACGTGTGGTGGCCATGTAAAATTTTGAAAGGTATACGGTGTGACAGACTCTGAAGAAGCTCGACACTCGAAGGGTCATGAGGACTCGAAACGTCAACTCTTTTCTTCTCCATGCTGCCAGACCTGCTGAGTTTTTCCAGGTAATTCTGTTTTTGCTTTATCATCAGTACTGGCAACTTCCCCACTTACATTAATGTAATGCAAATTAGCCCATTGTTTTTATACCTTGCAAGCCACTCACAACTAGCATTAAATGTTCGAACTTTCACCACATCTTTCTTAAGGTCATCATACAAGCTCCTAGCCTTCTGCTGAATAAGCATTAAACTAAGAGGTATGTGTTGTTTAATTTGATTTCAGTTCAATTGGTTAGCTGCCTTTCCATGTCCATTATAATTTCACTCTGATCATTTCTACTTAATCTAACATCAGCCAAAGTAATTGTTAGCTTACCAAACTGTCATTTTATTGGTGTTTTTAACCATTGCTTTCACCATTGTTGCTGGTAAGTTAGAAGCTCTAGTGATAGCCACTGCACGTTCACTGAGCACTTGAAGTGTAACTTGTTTTCTGTCTTTTCTCAGCAGAAAGCACTTCATAATCACTGGCTCTTTATTGGCTCGATATGAATGAATTTTATGGGTAAAATTAAACAAATAATACCACAACAATTCAAGATGGTGAAGGGAGGGAACTGCATGGGAGTTAGATGGGAACATCCAGGCATAAGCGAATCAGCGACAACATAATGCGAGTGCAGGGTATTAATTGGAGATAAGTGTTAATATGAGGACATCCTGTATTACCCCAACATTGCCAAAACCACCATCTTGGAATATGGTTTTTAAATAGAAGGGTTATTCAGTTGATGCAGCACTCTTTAAACTATCATGATTTTGTGTTTATTTTACTCAAACACTAAGGGTAGCTGTTCAAATAATATATTTAATTTAGAAAAAGCCTAATTATAATGTCAATGCAGCATATTGGGACACCAGCATACTATTGCTTTGAGTACTAAAATACCCTCCTCCTTTCCTGCCACCCTTTCCATTTTCATGTCTACCATTTATGAATTCACCTGCAACTCTGAAGTGAGGTGCCAACTAGAGAACAGTTAAATCCCCTGAGAGGGAGTGAAAATAGACAAGTTACCACTATGCAACCAGTGTACTTTTTCATGTTTGAGACAGGCCAACAGTAATGAAGTCTAACTTCAGGTTGACAATCTGCCCCTCAACCATAGTTGGTATGTGACCAAGGTCAACCAATAAAGAATGGTGTTATGATGTGGCAGGTGATATGTGCCAGATGGACCAAATCTACTATGCTATCACAACAGTTCTGCAATTTGTGTTTATTATGAGAAGATTTGTGCACTGAATTCGGAAGTAATGAGTCCACTAACACCTTTAGTCATTTTAAAATTAAATTAAAACATTTGTTAACAAAAGGGGAAAAAAAACAATAAGCAGACACAAGATTACAGTTACACAGTTATTTAGTCTTAACAGTTCTGAAAATTCTTAATTAAACAGGCTCCCCAACTATAAACCCCCTTTAAGGTAACAGTCCAAAATAGATCTGAAATTATAAAATCAATCCAGCAAAGTTACCACACGCATCCACTTGACAGTGGAATTCCTAAAGCTTTTAACACATCTCTGTACTTCACAACACAGCCGAGTGTCTAGAGCTTCTTCGGAGTCTGTCACACTGTATACCTTTCAAAATTTTACATGGCCACCACACATTGCCTTCTTGCCTTTTTATATGTTTTCTCTCTTAAATTAGTAAAATCCCATTGTTCTATATGTCTTTGGAAATTTACTTTTCCCATAATATAAAAACCTTTCATGTTGCCAAAATGGTCAGTACCTTTGGGAAAAATAAACATTATGCTTGGTCTTGCTTATCTTGTTAGTTGTAAACATCCTACCATCCCTTTGAAAATCAAACAACCCCTTCACTTATCGAAAAATGCAAATTTCATTCACACGTTATCTGTGGAACCCTCATGCTCACTTGTTCACCTCTATTTCAAAAATCTGCTTTGCATCTAATTCTTGATAATTTCAATCTTGCAGTCCATCTGAGTCTAATTCAATTAAATCAGTCACACAGACTGAACCATCCACACACACCCCCATAAGCCTACAATAATATTATGGAAAATTCTATAGTTTCGTGACAATGGGAAATAAGGGATATTACGTTGATTTTAAAAATATTTTTGAATATATATATGACTAGATCTCCACATTGATAATCCCACACATTATGTAAAGCTCTGTTGTTTCTGTAATTAGTAGAGTTAGGACCAGAGGAAACCAATGCATGATTGCTTTTGTGGATGCTATTGAAGAAGTCAGCACTCATTTGGCCTTAAATATTCAATTTCTCAAACAGGTACAACTCGAAGCAGACTAAGAAATACCTTTTTCCTTCCCACTCTCCCTTGCCCTTCAACCAAAAGCAGTCTGTGGGTGGGAGGTAAATCAGGTTTCCCAAGTGTAGCAATCATCCCTGTTGTTAAACCTTTTCCCATGAAACCTCAGTCAGCATTGGTGTCATTCAGCTTGACCAGGCTGTACCATTCATCTTCCTTTCTGATCTTATTCTGTATAAATTGATGACTTTTCCCCCCCCCAAAACCCATAACTTTGAAGGCAAAATCATTGTATGTAACACAACCAGGGGGCCAGATCAGGTTAGCTCAAATTCAAGGATTTGTTGATACCTCCGACCTCATTTGGTATGAGGATGATAGAATCCTTGTCCTTGCCTCAGGTTTTTGCCCAGAGAGATATCCGAATCTCTCACGACACAGGAAATCATTTTATCCACACTTTAAATACTTTTTCCTCTTCACTTGTGAAAATATTAGGTTCCGCTATTGCTAATCATTTGCTAATGCCACTGATAGTTGATGAGAGCTGTGGCTAGCTCCCTTGTGGTTCAAACTGCAAAAAGGGCAAAATTGCATGGTTTTACCTCAAAAGTTCCTCTGTTGTAACACTACCTTTTTTTTTACAAACTGGGATGCTTCTTTTGCAGATGTTAAATTGTGTTATGTTTATAATATGCAGAATTGCTGCTCAGCTTGCAAAATAGCCAAGTTACAGTCCTGTGCATAAAACCTCAAGCTATACTTGAGTCAGATATTTTATGCCTTGTTCATCAAATGAATTGTAATCATGCCAACTTAATTTATCTGGATGAACTTCCTCATAATTTTGAATTTAACTTGATTGACTTATGACCCAGCCTGCTGTTAGGTGATGCAATTATAATTTAATGCTTTTTGAAGTCTGCTTTTTTGTACTGATATATCAATATAAGTAATATGTAATGTGTTTTTTTATCATTTCTGAAATGCGTAATAAAATAATGTACTTGCTATCTGCTGTTTTTGTGTGCAGAAACTTTATTTAGGATTTGATTGACAGTAACAGCTGTATTGCATTTGCGTCAGGATAGTTGCCTGCAATAAAATGACATATATTCATTCTTTCATTCATGCTGTGCCCGAAGGCAAATCCTTGGCTGTTGTCTGCTGATGCTTCATCCTGAGCCGTTTCCTTGACAGTTTTTAATCAGTGGTGGTTTGCCATTGTCTTCCACTCTCAAGAGCAGGGCAAGGAAGCAGGTCTCAAGTTTACCTTAGCTCGAACAGAAATTGAACCTGCACTGTTGTTTATTTTGGACCACAAGCTAACCTTCTAGCCAACTGAACTAACTGCTGATCCCCCAAAGTGGCATACTTTAAAAAAAAAAATTGAGACACCTGGTTGTTGATTTTTCAAGGAGGGGACAGGATTGATGGACATAAAGCCTGGAGAGAGGTAATAGCAGATACATTCAAGTTTGAAAGTCATTTCACAAGAGATGTTGGGAGACTCTGGGTGTAAAAGAGTAGGTTTCTGAAATTTAGTGAATCAAACTAGACATATCCAGTTATACTTCTAACACTCCTTTTACATGCAGTATGTCATTTTGTAATTTTTAATTGAATTTTCAAAATGCTATCCCCTTTATAGACACGTATTGTTTAAATGTTGAAGCTCATTTAATCAGCTTTTAAATTAAATTAGAAAATTATTTTTTCTTTGTTGAAAATTGTAATATAGCCCCAAGGTTATTGTATTTTTATCCAGGTGCTAAACATGGAGACTGGTTCCTACTAATTATAGACCATCATTATGTCTTTATATAATTACTATATCAACTTTAATTAGGAATTATTAAAGTTGCACCCTTGGAGTTTCATGTATTGAGTGTCTGTTGGCATCACTGTCTCAAATAAGCTGTAGTATAGCCAGGTGCAGAATAAAGCTCCTGCTATTTTGTACAACTTCAGAAGAGCACCCTCTGCTGTGAAAAAGAATGAGTTCGCAAACCAGTCATTCTGTTGCTTTCTTTGAGTGAGATTGCTCCTGTGTTTAACTGTATTGTGCTGTGGACTTCCACCTATAGGCAACTGGGTTACTTGAGGAACTACCCCAAATTTCTGATCGGAGTAGAGCTCAACCTGTGTCCAAGAGTGAAAGGGCTGGCTTAGGCAAGTGTACCACACGCATCCTCTTAATCTGTTTTTCATGGGACACGACTAGCAAAGCTTAAATTAATGATTTTGCAGTATTTAATATCAAATGATATAAGTTATCTGCACAACTTAAGATTGAAAAAAGAACTTAGGTAGGGGGCAATGATTGTTTCTGTCATGCAGCAATGTAAATGTTAACGCTGTATCTTTTGGAGAAAAGGAACTAAAGGTAACTGCTTAGTGTCAGGTACATGTACTAATACACATTTACTCAGCATTTTTTTGTAATGGCATTTCTATCAAGAACTTTACGTTTTGCTTGCCTTTCATCTTCACATTGGAGTGGGTGTAGAAAAGGTTTACAAGAAAGATACCAGGGATGAGGGACTTCAATTAAATGTATAGATTGGAGATGCACAGGCTGTTTTTACAGAAGGGAAGGTTAAGTGGAAATTGGTGCTCAAAACCATCAGGAGTCTGGACAGTTTAAATAGAGAGAAGTTATTCCCATTGGCAGAAAGGTGACAAACCAAAGGACACCGATTGCTTTTCCATTCACCTTAAATCAAAGGTGACAGGAGGAAAAACTTTAATGCAGCATGTGGTTAGGATCTGCATTGTGTACTGCCTGAGTTGGTGGAGGCAGATTCAGTCATGGCTTTCAAAAGGGAATTGGATAATTATCTGGAGAGAGAACATTTGCAGGGCTACAGGGAAAGGGGGAGGAGTAGGACTAGCTGAGTTGCCCTTGCAGAGAACCAGCATGGATGCAAAGGACCGAATGACTTTATTCTGTACTGTAACCATTCTATGATTAAAAATGTTTAAATGAATGTAACCATTAATCTATACACAATTAACAGGCAACATGTTTAAAATTAGAATTAATGTGCCAGATGGGAACAGAACTGAGAATTGCCAGAGCTACAACAACCAAAGAGAACAAAACAGTTGAGTAAGAGCAATGAGCAGAAGTAGAAACTGAATTACCAGGACTCAAGTAGCTACAATTCAACGGTACTTGAATTTCCCACAAATCATTGAAGAAAATAAGCAGATACTGTAATAGAGAGATGGTAGGGCTGGTATTCTGGAAGAATGAAAACAATTGACTCCAAATAATTCTTTCTTGTAACACTTTTTGTCATCAGACATGCTACAGCATGAGACAGCTGGTGTGACTTTATTTTGACTAGATAATGATTTTCATGGCTAGGGGTATTCATTTATTGGTCATTTTTACTCAACTGTGTTGATGTTGAGTTTATTAAATCTAGCACTTTATCTGTCAGTTATGTCTGAGAGCCAGGGGAGATTGTTTTGTAATTATTTAAAGTCTGTCTAATTAGTAACAACTCATTAATAGTTTCTCACTTTGGCATAATGTAGATGTCCTTCATATTTCTTGGGAAATTATTTTCTGAGCAATCCAATTTGCATATGAAATTTATAATGAATTAGAATACTCAACTTAATGGGCAGAATTTTGCCGTCGGCGAGCAGGGGGTGGGGCCCGCTCACCAACACGTAAAATGATGCAGGATGAAGCCTGGGGGAACCCCCGAAGTCATCCCGCCCCATTTAAATTTTTAGGAAGGACAGGTGGAGTGTGCTTATAAAAATTGTTGGATAATGAGGAGTTCAAATTCAACAAGACAGAGAATAATGTGGATTAGTAAGTAAGACTTAGTATAGGTCATGATATGGGCAGTTGTGTTTTAGAAAACTTATGAAGGATAGGAAGCCAAAGTGATGACACTGGGGTAATTGGGAGTCTAGAGACAACTCACATGGATAAGACTTTCAGTGATGGAGAGGTAGGACAGACGGAGTCAATGTTGCACAGCTGGTCATAGGGTCTTGGTGATAGAAAGGACGTGGGATTTATAACTCAGCTCTAGGCAATCCAAAAGGGGTCAATTCCGGCGACTCCCAAGTTGCCATGGTAGTATGTCAGAAGTGATCTCACCAGAGGCAGCCAATCAAGAAGCCGCCTCAGGGAGCCACGTCCAATTAGTGATGGAGCTAGATTCCAAGGTAGGGAGGTCCATTCGTTGGTGGCCTTTGACATGGCACAATGCCAGGCACCTTCTCTGAGCGATGCTGAGGAGACAGCAGGAGCAACAGCAGCACAATGGAGGTTCCTTCGGTAGGAAGGGAGCAGCTACATTGCAGCAGGTAGAGTACAGTGGAGACATTGGCCCCCTGGAAATGGCTGCAATGACATGCCTGCTGCTTGAGGATTCTTGGGCTCAGAAATATTGCTGGCAAATGATTAGAGGACCTGAAATATTTTGCAGCTTAATTTCCACTGTGATGCCACCTCCTGTCACAGCAGAGAGCCTGTGCAATGCCAGGGAGCTTGCCTCCTTCCACGGCTGCTAATTAAGACCTTAACACTTTTAATTGCCTGCTTGCCTCTGCTGAGTGGGTTGTCAATCCCACCCTCAGTTCACCATGCCCCCAAAGCTATCTCCACAGCGCTGGGAAAATTCCAGCCAACGTGACACAATTACCTGTGCTGCTTATTTTTGCAGCAACCCCACTCCGATTGCAGCACACTCTGTACGAACAGCAACATGGTTCTCCCACTTAAGCAGAACTTTCTGCCTGTCGGGCAGGCCAGTTGGGAGCGGGTGCGGAGCTGATCACCACCCGTGATCAGCTGCATACCACCATTTTATGTGGGCGGGCCAATGAAGGTGCTTGCAAAAGAGCGCAGAAATCTCCCTGAGGCATAGAGCTGCTTGATGGAGATTAAGTTCATTTTGAAAGTTTGAAATAAAGAAAATAAAATTATTTATACATGTCCCCTCGTGACATGTTTATGAATTGTGAAAAAAATTTTATTTATTTAATAAAACCTTCAGGAAACCTCATCCTGCCCGTGGCTGAGGTTTCCTGAAAAATGCGAAGGCCACTTGTGCTCTTCGCCTGCCTCCCAACCTTAAGGTTGGACGGGCAGCTTTGAGAATTACTTTAATTGGTTTATTAATGGCTTTAACAGACCTTTGACAGTTCGGTTACGCAGCTGCCTATGGCGCGCGGCCACCAAACTAAAGGTCTGAATGACACGCAGTGATGTCGGGATGCACGACTGACATCACCGCGCATCATTTTACGCATTGGCGTGCGGGTCCCACCCCCATACACCGACGTGAAAATTCTGGCCCATGATATTACCCAGTATTTTGAATATTTCCTCACTGGTTGTTCATTTTGGTAACGGCTGACCAAAAAAAAAGAAAATCTTAAACAATTCCGCCCCCCCCCACCCACCCAAACATAGTGAACATAAACCAACTATTGTACTGCACTACTGACATCAATTGTCTCAACAAGTTGAATTGGAATACTACTCGCATTCACAAGACCTTCCTGTCAATTGGTATTTTATATCTCCTGAAAGTTCCTCGAATCTAATAAAACAGTAGAAGAAGGTTGAACGGCTTTCAGCTCCTATGCTGCATCTTCACTGACCATCACTTTGCACATTCCACACCAGATGAAAAAATCAGCTCCTCTCCTATGGTATGGCCTTCTCAGTTTTAGCAATCCAAAATCGTTGTTGTCAGAAGGGATGTTTTTGGGCCTTTTCCAGAACCCGTGTAATATTTGTAATTTGCGTTTTCTGACAGCTGTACATTTTTTTCCCGATTCAAATAAGCCCTTTGATGTATCTTATATTTGGATGCTTTGTTATAAGGTGCGGTTTAGTAGGTGTGGTTTGCAGGTTTCATTGCTTTGTTGGATAAAATTTCTAAGCACACAACACATTGCAACCATCTGATATCAAATTCTATATAACTCTGATACTTTCTCTTCCTCCATTGTCTCTTGCTCATGTCTTATCTCTGTCCATTGCATCACTGAATTGCTTGCAATAGCAATTTGAGGTTATTTCAACTACTTTTTCACACTAAAGTAATTTACACCATCAATCAATTTTTTAAGGATATTTTAAGATTATACAAAAGCATAGTTGTCAGAATTATAAAAATGCAAAGTGTATTCTAAAAGTAATGTATATGTATATATCCTTCTGTTTTTGTTCCACACGGCAACTGTCAGTCTCTGAAGGGACAATTGTGCAGAGTTTTCAGGAACTGTCAACAAGAAAAAGTTTTTACAGTAATATGCCATAACAGGGCCAGCCTGAGGGAAAATGGTGCCCTGGGCAAACTTGTATTTTGGTGCCCTTTCTTTGAGCTTAAGTATTCAGTACTTATTTTAAAAAAAACTCCCTTCTCTTAAGAAAGACTGAACTAATCCAGCAACATCACCAACATTAGTAACTGTGTATTTACCTGGTGATCTTCATGTTGCTCTCAGCATTCTTCCATGCACATTCCCTCTTAGGTGAGACTGTCCACTCTGCACTAGACATCTTGGGGCTGCACTCCACTCCTGCCTCATAGATTGTACCTGTTCCCCTTCCGGCTGCCATGGATCCACTAGGCTATTCCTGCAGACCCCAGATTGAAAACCACTTATCTAGGTCCTATGCGGTGGAATTTCTCTCTAAACCTCTGCGCTTCTCCATCTTTTAGTCACCCTTCCTAATCGTTCCTGCTTTGGCTTTGTCATGAAACTATCATTTTTCATAATATTATTGTGGTCTTTTGTAAAGTAGGTTTATGAGTGAGTGTGCATGGTTCTGCCTGTGTGATGTAATTGAATTGGACTCAGACTGCAAGGTTGAAATTATCAAAGGAAGTTAGGCGTAAAAGGCATTTGAAATGCTAATGGGTAAACATGGATGAGGGCAGTATGTAGGGTGTGAAGGAAATTTGCATTTTTCGATAAGTGAAGGTGTTGTTTAGGCTTCAAAGGAATGATTGGATGTTTACAACTAACAAGATAAGCAAGGCCAAGCAGCATGTTAATTTTTCCCAAAGTTACTGACCATATTGATAACATGAAAGATTTTTATGTTATGGGAAATGTAAATTTCCAAAGACATATAAAACAATGGAATTTACAGATTAAAGAGAGATAAACACATATAAAGAAAGACGGAAGGCTAAGTTGGGGGCCGTGTAAGATCTAAAAGGACCATGTAAAACAGCCTTGGGGGGAAAAAGCCTCCAGCCACTTTTGCAGAAATCTGCTGTGTCCAGTAACCAAAGCTGGAGAAACGCCTTTGGAATTCCACTGTTGAGTGGGTGCTGTGGTAACCTTGCTGGATTGCCTACCTAAATTTATAATCTATTTTGGACTGTTGCCTTAAATAGAGCATGTAGTTGGGAGTCAGGTTAATTAGGAATTTTGGGATTTGTTATAGCATTAAGTAATTGTAATTTTATGTATGTACTTGAAATCTTTTCTTTTGTTAATGTTTTAATTTAATTTTTAAAATCTCTAAAGGTGTTATTGGGCTCATTACTTCTAAATTCAGTGCACAAATCTTCTTGTAATAAATACAAATTGCAAAACCATTGTGATAGCATGGCTAAGTTTCCCTTCTGGATTTGGTCCACCTGGCACATATCACCTGCCACACATCACCTGCCACATCATAACAGTTCTGTGCCCATTCTTTCCGGTTGCACCTCTGTGAGGCACCTTGGGATGTTTTACCACATTAACGGTGCTCTATAAACATGTTTTTGAAATTTATACCTCTTACAGAATTCAGAAGTCTGCAGCAGGTGAACAGGAGGAGAGACATCATGGTCCCACCGGGGACCAGGAGACCCTCAAGGACAATCCTCAGAAGGGAATGAGAGCAGGTGGCCATGAAGGTCAGCTCCCGGAGTCTGGACCTGAGTTCTGGCAACAGTGCCACTAGAGGCCTTCTGCTGTCATACATGTGGTCAGTGTTAGTGAATGCATCATCGAGCACCACATCTGACAGTCTGGATCCATCTGTCCACCCTGGTGTTCAGTGTGGAAAAAATTACATTGCAGCAATCATTTTATGCAGCTTCCCTTTAAGATAGAACCTGCCTTTAAGAAAGAACAGGCTGGCTGTACTATGTGGTCAGTAAATACTGGTATTAGGCCCTCCTGCTGTGCGCAGAAGCTTGTGACAGCATTCAAAAACAGAAAGCAACATTGGAGGTGCAACAGCTTGCGCCATAATCATTCAGATGAAGTTGGGTACCCAATGTTTGCATGTTGCCAACCTCGATCTGAATGAGAGTGGGCAAGTCATGAATCTCAAAAAAGCACCCAAAATGGGACTGACTAGTAGCTCTACGTTTCTTACAGTTGTTCAAAACACAGCTGCAGAAACATCATGACAGAGAAGGGCACCTCAGCTACAGTGAACAATGAAGTTAGCTATTAATTGTTATGAATTACTGCAGCCTCCTGGAGCTTGCACAATTGACTTGAGAGGTCAGAGAGCAATTTCACAAATCATTCCTAAATTGGCCTTGGTTTTTCTTTCCTCTGTTACTGCTTCTCCCAGGAGATTGCGTGGCAAGTGGCTGCGGGTTGGTGGAGCCCATGGTCAGCAGCATATCTGGATGAGATAGACTTGATAAACTAGTATATCATTTGCAGCTAATCAGTAAAATGTACTTCAAACAAGTTAAGATTTTCTTTTCAACTCTTACAATAATAAAACATAAACATTATATGAAAAATTACAGATATATTTGAAGCTTGAGGATTTGCATATTCAAAGAACCCGCCACCATGTTTTCAGTTTCTTCAAAGTGAGAAAGTTGCTCACGGCCCAAATCCAATGCATGAATCGCTTTTATTCAAAATCACAGCTCCAACCTATCTCTGTTAATAATCAGCCAAGCTTTGGTTTAAAAATAAAAAACTGCAGATGCTGGTAATCTAAAACAAAAACAGAATTACCTGGAAAAACTCAGCAGGTCTGGCAGCATCGGCGGAGAAGAAAAGAGTTGACGTTTCGAGTCCTTATGACCCTTCAACAGAGCTGAGTGAATATTAGGAGAGGTGAAATATAAGCTGGCTTAAGGTCAGGGGTGGGGAGAGAAGTGGGGGGGATGGTGTGGTTGTAGGGACAAGCAAGCAGTGATAGGAGCAGATAAAAGGTGTCACAGACAAAAGAACAAAGAGGTGTTGAAGGTGGTGATATTATCTAAACGAATATGCTAATTAAGAATGGATGGCAGGACACTCAAGGTACAGCTCTAGTGGGAGTGGGGTGGAAAGACTAGCAGGGCATAAAAGATTTAAAAATAATGGAAATAGGTGGGAAAGAAAAATCTATATAAATTATTGGAAAAAACAAAAGGAAGGGGGAAGAAACGGAAAGGGGGTGGGGATGGAGGAGGGAGTTCAGGATCTAAAGTTGTTGAATTCAATATTCAGTCCAGAAGGCTGTAAGTCCTGGATTTTACAGCCTTCTGGACTGAATATTGAATTCAACAACTTTAGATCTTGAACTCCCCCCTCCATCCCCACCCCCTTTCCGTTTCTTCCCCCTTCCTTTTGTTTTTTCCAATAATTTATATAGATTTTTCTTTCCCACCTATTTGCATTATTTTTAAATATTTTATGCCCTGCTAGTCTTTCCACCCCACTCCCACTAGAGCTGTACCTTGAGTGCCCTGCCATCCATTCTTAATTAGCACATTCGTTTAGATAATATCACTACCTTCAACACCTCTTTGTTCTTTTGTCTGCGACATCTTTTGATTATCTGCTCCTATCACTGCTTGCTTGTCCCTACAACCACCACCCCCCCCGCCCCCCCCCCCACCTTAAACCAGCTCATATTTCACCCCTCTCCTAATATTTACTCAGTTCTGTTGAAGGGTCATGAGGACTCGAAACGTCAACTCTTTTCTTCTCCGCCGATGCTGCCAGACCTGCTGAGTTTTTCCAGGTAATCAAGCTTTGGTTTACATTACTGAAACCCTTGACAACCTCACATTACTGACACTCTTGACAATCTTCACGCCTTGAGAGCATGGTTACTGATTAAATAGATTTTATCATTTATTTATAACTCATCTTTAAGCCTAAGGATCTTTCTTACCTGCACAGATTGCTACTTCTGACTCACTTATTTTCATATTTCAATTCATTTCAGCTACACAGAGAACTATTCTGTGTTATTCAACCTGAGTCTAGTGTTATTGTAACCCTGTATTTGCTTTATGGAGCTATTTTCCAGACATTTGTCCTAAACTGCTCTTCCTCTTTTTCTTATTATCTCCCTTTCACATATCCTCTCCCTCCCCTTTCATTTCTAGATTCTCAGGTAATAAACCAACAATGAACTATGGAATACAATGAAAAATTCTGTAGTATTAGCAAGTATAACCGTACAATATAATATCATGAATCAGGTATGTATAGCAGTAGCCAACATAATATGACATTGCAAGTAAGTACCTGAACAAAGAACTGCACAATATAATAGGTTGTGGTAGTGGGAATTAGTGGAACTATTTGTGTAATCTAAAATCTGTCTCTCGCTAGTTTTATTTAACTTACTGCTGTTATGCAGGGTGACAATATTGTCTTATTTTTCTGTTGTTCTGCCTCTTAATAAGCTGCTGTTTGATTGTGGCAACCTTGAGATGTTGAGTTGTGGCCTTATCTGATGAGTCGCTTAACTGGACTTCCTCAGGGAATGAAAACATCATCCTTGATTTAATGAATGTTTTGTATTCTATTGTAGTGAGGTCCAAATTTCCAATGGTCATTCCAGAAATTCTGTTTGTCAGCTGTTAGGACAAAGGGAAATTGTGACTGAGTGAGATCTACATATAACTTCGCCAGCTATCCCAAAAACATATTGAACTGTTAAAGAGGACCTTTTTTTTAAATACAAGAAAAGGTACTGACCAAAGATAGCTACCACCAGTCATCTGATGTCTGGTATTGTAAAGTGACCACTTTTCTGGAAAGTTCCTATATGGATTGTACTGCAGAGCTGCCCTGACATGTTGCATGGAATTCCACACCTGCTGGGTGTCAAGATCCACTTCAAAAGAAGGGATTCTTGAAAGGAAGGCATTAAAAATGCAAAGTGTTGGACTTCAATCAACTGTAATTCTGTCAAGACATTTGGGACTGTTAGCTAGCCAAGGTACACCTAACAGACACTCAAGCTCTTCTATGTAGGATGAAATAATCCCATCTCCTGTTGGTTTCTACTATCTTGAAATGTGTCAAAAGTTTCTGAGATGAAAGATCAAAAATGATCTACAACAATGACTGCAAAGCATGTTAATCAAATTCCATTCTTGGAATATACAGGCAGGAGGTCTTTAAGAACTGTTTTTGCCAAGCCAAAAAAAGAGAGATGGAAGTCATCTGGAAAAAATAATGAAGGGAACAGTAAGGATTTTCTCTCTCACCCGCTCTCTCTCTCAAGAAGAAAAGAGATATTTTACAAGAGATTATTACGTTAACATTCACAGAGATATTGTATTTCCATCAGAAAGGAGCTCAGGAGAAACCCATCAATTTCTGGGAGATGGACCACGGAATTAAAAGGAAACAAATTGTCTCCAGCAAAGTGCAGTTACCTGGACTTCAGTTCAACTCTAGGTTTTTAAAGGGAACCAGCTAACTTCAAACAGCAATGTTTAATGATCTACACCTCAAGGACAAGCAAAGGACTTAATTGTATATCTTTTAATTTTTATTTGGACTCAACTTTTCTTACCTCTGTGTGTGTGTCGTTGCATCTTTTATTACTTTTTTCTCAGGTTTAGCAACTAATAAACTTGCTCTTTCTTTGACTCAAGAAAACCTGATTTTATTGGCTCCTTATTAAAAAGTAAATATGCTTGGATTGGAAAAGGCAAAAGAAATTTTGTTGCAACTAACCAGGGAGGCTGAATAAAGGGGAGCTAGTTTGTCCTTCCTCACCCAGTCATAACAGCTTTATCAGTGAACTTGTGGGATGCTTCAGAAATACGATTGATAATTCTGATGGTGATGCAGTCTTATACAGAGTGATTAGCTCCCCATTTAAAAGACAGTTGACAACAGAAGCTCTACATTCTGGAATTAGACAATGGGCTAAAAAAGTTGTGTTAGCTCCTGGAAAGAAAAATATATAAGGTTGCTGACCCCGCATCTCTCCCCCCACAACACCACTCCACCATGCCCCGCCCCCTTCCCAGCCCAATGCCATGTCTGCTATTTGCATGACGGATGGTTCAATTAGTGAACTGGAGGCTCGCATATAAAAAAATGTGAGCCTGAGGACCAGAATTTCCAAATGAATACAAATAGGTAAACAATGCTGTGTGATACTAGTGTTGAAAGTATTAACATGTTTGTGTGAAATTCCTTTACCTTCTATTTTTGCAAAGATGTTAACATTCTGATTTTTGAATAGGTTATTGATTTTACTAAAATAGCTAAATATTTAACAGTCCCATCCAGGCCCAGCAGTCACCCTCTTCCTCCCCTCCAGGCCCTGCAGCGTCTCTCTCCCTTGAGGGGAATTCTCCTTTTAAATCTTGCCTGAAATCACATGGCATAAGGCAGAGAATGGCAGACAATTCTGGCAGTCTGGCCTAATGTCCCCTCATTGCCTCAATCAGGATAATCTATATCAACCCTGCCAGGACTCACCACTGGGCACTCCTTTCCCACACATGATACACAAGTTGTGGTGGGGAGCAGAGAGGCAATGCCCAGGACCAGGCAGACCTGCCTCCTTTCCACCATTACTAGAGTCATTTCCCAAGACCAACATGTAGAAGGTGGCAGTGTATCCTGGAATGTGGCAGTAAAAGCACTGAGTTTCTCTGAAAAGAGAGAGAGAAAGTCTTGTAAGTGCACCCTTTCCTTCCAGACAACTCCAAACACACAGCCAAGGCCTTCAGTCGGAGCTGTGATCCAGTATTTGGGTGCTTCTGCCCCTTAAATATTCTGTCCTTGCCTCTTCTGATCCTGCAATATCATTCCCACTTCCAAAATTGCCTTGATTATATTGGCAGCTTCCCTGTTGACAGCAGGAATCCAGATGATTGACATGCATATCTAATGTACCTCAACCCAGGAAAATAAGCTCGGGTTAGGGTGAGTTTGCAGATGGAGTGTTGTCCTGCTGAAAGCCTATTCTCCTGCAGTTTTTGACACACGACTACAGTATCCTCCTCCAATGCTTTACCTCTATGCTCACCAGAATGAGGACAATCTCACATAATTTCACTGGTACCTGTGTAAGTGTAGCCAGAGAATCTTTACTAATGGCTTCTCTCCCTGCTCCTGCACTGTTACCTGTAGTGGTCCCCAAGGATCTATCCTTGGCCCCCTCCTATTTCTCATCCACATGCTGCCCCTCATTGACATCATCAAAGACATCATGTTCCCCATCTACTCTGACAATGCTCAGTTCTATCTCGTCACCAGCTCTCTCGATCCTTCCAATGCCTCTGTATTGCCAGGTTATATATCCAACACAACAACAGAATTACCTGGAAAAACTCAGCAGGTCTGGCAGCATCGGCGGAGAAGAAAAGAGTTGACGTTTCGAGTCCTCATGACCCTTCGACAGAACTTGAGTTCGAGTCCAGGAAAGAGCTGAAATATAAGCTGGTTTAAGGTGTGTGTGTGGGGGGCGGAGAGATAGAGAGACAGAGAGGTGGAGGGGGTTGGTGTGGTTGTAGCGACAAACAAGCAGTGATAGAAGCAGATCATCAAAAGATGTCAACAACAATCTTTTGATGATCTGCTTCTATCACTGCTTGTTTGTCGCTACAACCACACCAACCCCCTCCACCTCTCTGTCTCTCTATCTCTCCGCCCCCCACACACACACCTTAAACCAGCTTATATTTCAGCTCTTTCCTGGACTCGAACTCAAGTTCTGTCGAAGGGTCATGAGGACTCGAAACGTCAACTCTTTTCTTCTCCGCCGATGCTGCCAGACCTGCTGAGTTTTTCCAGGTAATTCTGTTTTTGTTTTGGATTTCCAGCATCCGCAGTTTTTTTGTTTTTATATATCCAACATCTAGTCCTGGTGGAGCCACTATTCCCTCCAATGAAACATTGTGGAGACTTAAGTCATTGTCTTCACCCACCACCTCTAACTCTTCTCAGTTGCCACTGATTCTATCCCTCTCCATGGTCATTGTCTCAGGCTAAACTTTGCAAGCTTGGTGTACTGACCCTGTGCTGAGCTTTCAAACCCATAACCATCTGCTGCTGAAACCTGATCCATGCATTCATTACTTCTAGAAGTAACAAACTTCAAATACTTCAATGCACTCCTGGCTAGTTTCCATCTTCCACCCTCCATAAACTTGAACTCATTCAAATTTCTGCTGCCCATGTCCTAACCCACGCCAAGTCTCATTCAACTACCAAGCTTGTGCTCACTGACCTACACTGGCTCTCGGACCACCAATGCCTCAAATTTAAAATTCTCATCCTTGTGGTCAAATCCATCCGTGGTATCGCCCTTCCCCATCTCTAAATTCCTCTAGCTCTACAATGCTCTCAGGTCTCTGTATTCCACTACTTTGGTCTCTTACATATACCCCATTCTCTTCACCCATTGATATGCATACTTCTACCCATTTTGACCCCCCAAGCTCTGGAATTCCCTCCCTATTCCTCTCTGGCTCTCCATTTCTCTCTCTCCTCTTTTAAGATCCACCTTAGAGCCTACTTTTAATCAAGCTATTATCACCTTTTACCTCTATAAATTTCTGTCTGATTTCTTTCTTGTTATGGATGTTTTCCTATGTTGAAGGCATTAAAAAGTGCCAGTTTTTGTTTGTTCTGCCTTTATACCAATATCTAGAAAGAGCCATAACAAATATTTACCAGTAGATGGTGATGTGTTCACACTTGAACAAGATACATGAGCACCAACAATTTATCACTTCCTCTGGACAATTCAAAGTGTTTAAAATCAATGAAGTACTTTAGAAGTGCAGTCGCTATTACGTGGATGGTGCTGACCCATCTTCATGCTACTTGATTATAGACCCTCTACATTGGGA
This sequence comes from Carcharodon carcharias, assembly GCF_017639515.1. NCBI lineage: Eukaryota > Metazoa > Chordata > Chondrichthyes > Lamniformes > Lamnidae > Carcharodon > Carcharodon carcharias. The sequence goes on from NC_054471.1 coordinate 170,318,564, forward strand.
AATTGAGTATCTCTAATCCTTTATTGCCTATCTTACCATTGTTTTGATATCCCTATATAAAGCTGAACAATACCTACAAGTGGTCATAATTGCTTCTTTACTAGACACCCATACTGCTGGAGAGATGAGTGTAATGTCATTCGGTTAAGTAAGGACTTGTCACCAGAACATTCTCATGTCACCGGATGGTGCTTCCATGCCATAATTTTCTCAGGATTGTTAGCTACATAATACCCCCATACACAATGTCTTTATAGAAACCAAAATGGTATTTTCTTAGTGACAGGCTCACATACAAGATTTTAAAAATCTCTGTACTTCTACCAATATTGATCATAGTAAACAATTCTGTCCAATTGGATTTCATGTTTTCTGCTTTGACTATAGTTCTTCCAGTGCTGTTGGTCATAAGTACTTCTGTGAGAGTTGGGATGCCTTCCATCTCCATCAGCTTCTTATGTACATACATACAGCTTTTGGGCCACATACAATGCCTAAATCCATGTACTAGCTTGGTTATGGTAACCCTCACACTCTCAGCCAAGAAGTTCTAGCTTCAAGTCCCCTTTGATTACATAATCTCAGTTGATACTTCACTGCAGTCAGGGTAGCAGAGTCATTTGAGACTTCAGAGGATGGTTATCCCTGCCCTTTTGTATGTCATCCTAGGCCCAGGTTAGGGTCCCATGCAGAGGGTTACAAGCCATGGTCAATGGCGGAACCAGTAAATTTTCGGTGGTGATGGTGGAAGAGCCAGTAGCTCTAAGGGCAACAGCCGCTTACAAGTGGAGGATTCTTTAGAAAGGGGACTTGTGTTTCCCTTAAGCACACATGAGGAAGGCAACAGGAAATCACTTCGTATTCTTTTCCCTAGTCATATTGTTCATTGAAATTGAAAATAGGAGGCTGCTACAAGCAACTGAAGAGGAAAGTACAAGACCACAAGAATTGAAGAAATTAGCAGAGGACCTGCCCTTAAGAAATTACCAGAGGACCTGCAAATCACTACTATTACTTCAGTGCAGTACTGAGGAAGCAGAGCACTATATTCTTGGAGGTGCTGTCTTTCAGACAAGACAGCTGCTTGTTCCGGTAAATCCAAAAAATTCCATGGTACTATGTAAACATATTAACTGGTCATTCATCGCATTGCTGTTTATGTGATCTTGCTGTGCGTGAATTGTCCTCTGCATTTTGTCTACACAGTAATTCAAGTGCTCTGCATGTCCTGAGGATGTGAAATGCAAGGAACTGAATTAATGCAAATCTTTTTTTTTGTGCTGTGATGATTTTACCTATTTCTCATTGCTCGTGGGTCTTGGTGTTCTGATTTAGGATTTATTCACCAATTCACCAACACACCAACAGTGTATTGAACAGACAATGTAACTTATAAAAAGGGACAAAACAGCCAGTAAGAAATACAAACATGAACAGAACTGGGCTGGATTGCTGGGGTTCATGAGTCAAGCCCTAGAGGCAACTTTCTTAAGCAAACAAATAGACCAATCTTTATTGGCTAATATAAGAAGATAGCCAACATTAATTGTCTAGACACATTAACGTTCGCGTCATGACATGAAAAATGATCCTTCTCAAGGAAGATAACATGCGACAAACCTTATCGGACAAGACAGCACAAGATTGCTGCTGTTGCTAATGCTGCAGATTTTCTTGGTGCCTCAAGAGAAAAGTTACTTTGATTGCCAAACATTTGACAGGAAAGCAGAACACTGCCAAAATTCTGAATTCATGGCATTCACCCATGCAAATAATTTCTCCTGAAGAAAGTACTAATAAATTTTCCACATGTCTGGATATTCCATGACAAATGTGCTTGTGACCACAAAGAACTTCCAGATGATTCTATTTTGGTTAAGAAGAACACAACCACGTCTTCTGCAGAGACTCGATTGTTAGTGCACTGGGCCTCTAGGCCCTTCAAACCTTTCTTTCTGATCCTCTAAATTTTGGAGCAAGTTAGTCTGAGTAGCTGCAGGTCACTCTTTTAACTTAACAAACCATGGCCTGAAGTTTACGGTCAGCGGTGAAACTACAGCATTTGCCACTGACTGCTGAGAAATCCAGCAATCTCTGAGAACTTTACCTCTCATGATGTGCAGTTGATTGTAGTGTTCTTCGATGGGCATTCCCATGTCAAGCTGCAGTCATGTCATCAATCTGTTTCAGCAGCCAATCACATTAAATAATTTTCAAAGCCAACCAAAAGCATAATCCACTTTTTTAAAAAAAATACAGATAGTGAAATCACGATTAGCACATATTCATGGGGTTAAGGTAGAAGCTGAAATGTCATGAGCAAACTTTAAAAATTAATTGTTTTAAAAAGTCTAGTTTTTAAAACACCTAGTATCTAATCACAATAAGAAATTTAACAACATCCCACTATTTTTTTCAGGTCCCAATATTTATTGCTGTAATCATTGTTAAGGCAAAACATAGGTATACCTCATAGATGAAAGCTTAACTTTTTTGAGGTCTCTAACTGCGATATTCGAGTCGACAAGTGGAAGTTCTCGCTTGATCAATTGTGCTGACTGCTGGCTCTGGATTGCACAGCGCAGCCTGTGGCAGAACCGTGAATGACAAATCGCAGGATTTCCCTGTTAATCTGTACTTGCGCTATATCCTGAAGCTGCAATCAGATTCGGAGGGATAATGACAGCAAATGTGACAGTTCACTGTCAAAAACCCTGCAAATTCTGGGCCATAGTCTCTCATAAATTCTGAGCACAATCATCCGGGTTGTACAGACACCTACCATTGCCCCAAACCTGCAGAATTGCCCACTCCATGGTACTCTCTATCTAATTCCTCTTTCTCTAGTTGGAGCTATATGACCTCCCACTCTCTTTACAGATCAGGAACTGAGTAGGAAGAGGGACTAGTCCATTAAAAAAATAAATGATGTTCCTAAAGAATGTGCTTGAGGTTATTGGAGATCAATCATCTCAGCTCCAGGACATCACTGCAGGAGTTCCTCAGGGTAGTGTCTTAGGCCTAACCATCTTCAGCTGCTTTGTCACTGACCTTCCTTCCATCATTAGGTCAGAAGTGCGGATGTTCGCTGATGATAACACAATGTTCAGCACCATTCACGACTTCTCAGATACTGAAGCAGTCCATGTCCAAAAGCAGCAAGACCTGGACAAAATCCAGGCTTGGACTGACAAGTGGCAAGTAAAATTTCACGTCACACAAGTGCCAAGCAAAGACCATCTCCCAACAAAAGAGAATCTAATCCTTGTCCCTTGACATTCAATGGCATTACCATCGCTGAATTCCCCATTATCAACATCCTGAAGGTTATCATTAACCAAAAACTGAACTGTACTAGCTATATGAATACTGTGGCTACAAGAGCAGGTCAGAGGCTAGCAATCCTGCAGGGAGTAACTCATCTCCTGACTCCCCAAAGCCTGTCCGCCATCTACAAAGCACAAGTCAGGAGTGTAATGGATAATCTCCACTTGGCTGAATGAGTGCAGCTCCAACAACACTCAAGAAGCTTGACACCATCCAGGACAAAGCAGCCCGCTTGATTGGCACCCCATCCACAAACATGCACTCCTTCCACCACCAATGTACAGTGGTAGCAGCGTGTACCATCTACAAGATGCACTGCAGAAACTCACCAAGGCTCCTTAGAAAGCACCTTACAAACTCATGACTGCTACCATCTAGAAGGACAAGAGCAGGAGATACATGGGAACACCATCACTTAAAAGTTCCCCTCCAAGCCACTCACCATCCTGACTGGAAAATATATCGCCATTCCTTCACTGTCACTGGGTCAAAATCCTGGAACTCCCTCCCTAACAGCACTGTAGGTGTACCTACAGCACATGGATTGCAGTGGTTTAAGAAGGCAGCTCACCACCACCTTCTCAAGGGCAATTAGGGATGGGCAATAAATGCTGGCCTAGCCAGCAATGCCCACATCCCATGAATGATATTTTTAAAAATTACTCCCGCTACCCCACTTCATGTCCTGCAAACATTCACTGCCTGCCAGCTGAGGATGTGTCTCTGTCATTGGTAACTGGACTATGTCAAAGAATAAGCAAGAAAGTATTCCAAGCTTTCTAATTTCTCTTTCTTACCTAGCCATGGAAGAAATTTTGCAGCAGGTTATTTAATATCCATAATTTTTGGCTTGCTGAGAAATTCTCCAATTTGACAATGATCATGTGAGGACAAACAGGATGAAGCTACCTTTGTGACAAATGAAAGTTGATGTTTTTAACCACAACCATGTGACTTTCTTGTCTAATTGAAAGAGGCAAGATATAATTGCTCTAAAAAGGAAATAAAAACAATAAATAATTTCCAATGGAATTTGGTCAAATTTGCAGCAGAAAGTAAAAATGTCTTTCCCCCTGTGACAATTCTAGAAGGTACCAACTAAAGGTTTGTCTTCATGCACAACAAATGGGAATTGGACAAAGGTATCTGGTGGAAAAGCTATTGCAGTAAATCTAAGCTTTCTCATCGCAAATGTTTTTTTTCTCTAAGTTCCTACCCACAGATCGAGAGAGACATGTGGTATAAAATGAAACTGGGATAGGCCTGATTAGATGAGGAATCATTTTCCCTTTTGAACATATATTGGTATCCCATTATGATTTATCATTATATAAAATTAAAATGCTTAAGTGGTAAGATTATTTTTCAATCCTTGAACTCATACTAACTTATGCTGGATTTTTCTTGGACTGGTCTCTAATTCATGAATGGGTTTTACTCTTTTTGCTGTATTGGCTTAAATAGATTTCATCTCATTTGCTCCTGGTAAAATGTACTACCAGACCAGTTTATCTAGAAAAATAAGAGTAAACCAGTTTTTTGACCAAGTGAGGTAAGGGTACCAGACCCCAGTATTCAAGACAAAAATAAAAAATGCCGGAAAAACTCAGCAGGTCTAGCAACATCTATGGAGAGAGAAACAGAGTTAATGTTTTGAGTCCATTTGACCCTTCTTCAGAGCTGAAGCGAAGTGATGAAATTTATACTGTTTAAGGGTATAGGGCAGGTGAAGCTGGATAGAAGGCCAGCGATAGGTGGGGACAAAGAAGGGATTGACAAAGATATCATGAACTAAAGGACAAAGGGAGTGTTAATGGTAGTGGTTAGTACTAAAAAAAAGGTGCTGATTGTGGCATAAAGGTAAGAAAGGTAAGAATGTGATAATAGCAGAACAAGAGTAGCATTGTGTGAAAGAACAACATGGACCAAGTAACAGATGGCCTTGTAGGGGATAGGGTAGGGGGAGGGGGAAGTGGTGGGGGTAAAGGATAGAAAATGGGATAGGAGGGGGATAAAAAAGGGGATAAAGCCACGGATAAATTAATAAAAATAAAATTAAGTGGATAAAAAATAAAAATGAATGTAGAAAAAAGGGGATTAAAAAAAGAGGGTGAGGATGGAGGAGAGAGTTCATGATCTGAAGTTGTTGAACTCAGTGTTAAGTCCAGAAGGCTGTAAAGTGCCTAGTCGGAAGATGAGATGCCGTTCCTCCAGTTTGCATAGGGCTTCACTGGAACATTGCAGCAGGCCAAGGATGGACATGTGGGCATGAGAGCAGGCTGGTGTGTTGAAATGGCAAGCGACAGGGAGGTCTGGGTCACGCTTGCGGACAGATCGGGGGTGTTCCGCAAAGCGGTCACCCAGTTTGCGTTTGTTTTCCCTGATGTAGCGGAGTAGAATTCAAGAGTTTTGGTGGTGAAGTATTGTTAAGTAATCTTGAACAAATGTTTACATTTATCTTAAGATAAGTAACAGATTGATCTATTAAACCACCATTAAACCATGGTCATTAGAACATCCATTTGTTGGGAGTGCTAAAGACCAATTTTTACTTCATTTCTATGAACAGACATTAAAAACCAAAATCTTCAGTGAATTTTCTATTGGCTACACTGTAGAATTTCTCAATCTACTTGTCCATCTGCTTTCAGTCTTCACTAGTACTGTATTGAATCAACCATTCAAAAGTGTATTGAGTACCCCAGCTAGAGTTTTCCTCTTATTTTGTCTATCTGTAAGAAAATGTCTGGCTTTTCTCAATGCTTCCTGACGGCGACTCATCTGTCTGGCAGCATGAGAGTCATAAGTGTTCTCATTGTCTATGCTTGGGTATATTTCAGGCACCCATAGATATATACTCAGAACACCACATAAAAACCACTTTATTTGGAGATTTAACAATGCGGTTATTGAACATATGCTTTTATTTTATTCAAACGGAGATGAGGAGTTTCACTTCAAGGAAAGGAAAAATAACAAAGGAAAATCTGTAGAGACTTACTTGAATTTTGATGATGCACTTTGCTGTTATAGAGTCTGAGGGATAATAGATGGCACCCCTGTTGTAGCTGTTCGGGCCCAATCAACTTACATATATTCACCCTCCTCCTGTAATATGTCTGGACACCCCAGTGCAATCAGACTCCTCAATCGCCTTCTACCACCCCCACCCTCCACCCCGCAAAGTTTAGAACCCTGACAATCAGAGGCCCCAACCACCACAAACTGTTAACCTCCTCCCACCAATCAGAATCCCCCTGTGATCTCACACTGCAGCCACTCCACCCCCACCCCCCCATCCCAACCCCAACCACAAGACCTACCTGCTCAGCTGGATGCAGCCTTGTTTTGCAGGCTTTGCCCCCCACTGCCCTCCTCCAATGATCAATCAGGCTGGTTGTGGACAGGAGACCTGCAGAAGAAAATTAAAAGACTTTTGTGAAACCTGAACTTCCAGGCCTAACTTCACTAGCCCCACTCCCCCACCTTCCCTCATACAGCACTCAATTGAGGTAAGATTGGGGCCATTTTCTTCAGCCCCTATCATAAATTACATTCCCTAGCCATCAGCTCCATCCCTTACCCTATTTACTGTCTAAGGCTGTACTATACCTCTCTACCTTTCTACTTCTTTCTCCTTTAAGACAATCCTTAAAACCTACTTCTTTGACCAATATTTTGGCCACCTGTACTTGTAGCTCCTTTTGTGACCAGGTGTAAAATTTCATTTGATAAGGTTCTTGTGAAGCATATTGGGACATTTTACTATGTTAAAGGTGCTATATAAATGCAAGTTGTTTTTAATAATCAGTGACAATCAAAAAAAAACTAATGACATGTTAATAGTTGAGGACTATAGAGTATACATTCAGACATCCAAACCACTCACCATCCTGACTTGGAAATATATTGCCATTCCTTCTACTGTCACTGGGTCAAAATCCTGGAACTCCCTTCCTAACAGCACAGTGGGTGCACCTACACCACATGGACTGCAGCAGTTCAAGATGGCAGCTTACCACCACCTTCTTATGGGGAACTAGGGATGGGCATTAAATGCTGGCCCAGCCATCGAAGCCCACATCCCATGAATGAATTTTAAAAAGCAAATGATAGAGGGGAAAAATATTTTATATTTGTTCATAGGATGTGGGCATTGAAGGCTAGGCCAGCATTTATTGCCCATTCCTAATTGCCCTTGAGAAGGTGGTGATCATCACCTTCCTGAACCTTTGCAGTCCATGTACACCCACAGTGCTGTTTCAGAGGGAGAGCCAGGATTTTGATCCTGTGACAGTGAAGGAACGGCAATGTAGCTCCATGTCAGGATGGTGTGTGACTTGGAGGGGAACTTGCAGATGGTGTCCCTATGTGTATTTTTCCCATGCTCTACTGGGTGGAAGAGGTTGCCAATTTGGGAGTTGCTAATGAAAGAGCTTTGGCCAGGTGCTGCAGTGAATCTTCTAGATGGTATGCTGCTGCCACTAGGCACTGGTGATGGAGGAAGTGAACATTTAAGCTGTTAGATGGGCACCAATCAAGCAGGCTGCTTTTTCTTGGATGGTAATGAACTTCTTGAGTTTTGTTGGAGCTGCACTCATCCAGGCAAGTGGAGCGTATTCCATCACACTCCTGACTTGAGCCTTGTAGACAGTAAACAGACTTCTGGGAATCAGGAGGTGAGTTACTCGCCACAGAATTTCCAGTCTCTGACCTGCTCTTGTCGCCACTGGCCCAGTTCGGTTTCTGGTCAATAGTAACACCCAGGATGTTGATGGTGGGGGAGTCAGTGATGGTAATGCCATTGAAATCAAGAGGAGATGATTAAATTCTCTCTTGTTGCAAGATGGTCATTGCCATGTTATGATCCTTGGCCAGAACCCCAAGTTGTTGGTGAGATCCTGTTAGGGACCAATAATGTTATTTGTAAAGTAGACGAAGTTTGAGATTCAAGATACTTGTCCAGTGAAAAAAGCCACAGATTCCACAGATTTTGAACAAACAAAAATAAACTTTATTATACAAAGGCAGAAAGATAAAACAGTTTACAATATGTATGTTATATCTAACATTCAGGGTCAATATGAGGTGTATATGAATTAAAGGCAAACTGTGGTCAAACACACCACACTGCACAATAATTGGAAAATGTGACCAAAATGGATTCCATGAATTTCTCAACAACCCACCCAGACTTCAGTGATCCAGCCAATCTCACTGAAACTTTGTCTTTCTGGTGAGAATTTCCAATCTTCACCTTCAAAGATCTCACCTTGGAATTCTCTCCAAAAGTCACTCCAACTCAGATGGCATCAGTGGTGGCCCACTTCGAGGTGTTTCAATTTCGTCTGCTGAGATTCCGTTCCCCTGGATTCCCAAGTAAACTCAAGCACCAGCTCACAAGCACAAGTTCAGCTCTTCACCAAGCAGAACACTACTGCTCCAAAGGGGTGCCTTTGCCCCAATGACCCCCAGCACATAATCACCAACCTTCTGCTGTGTTCTTGGATCTTTAGGGCTTCTCTTGAACTCTCTTCAATTACCTGATTTGGACAGCATCAGCGATGGTCCACCTCCAGGGTTTCAATCTCATATCCCGTGTTTCCGTTTCCCTGGATTCCCGAGCATACACCCAAGCACCAAATTACAGGCACAACTTCAGATCTTTGGCTGTGCCGAGTAGAACCCTACTGTTCCAAAGGGTTATGTTTGCCCCAATGGCCTGCTTCAATTACCAAGGCTTCTCCTAAGCCCTCTTTACTTAAGGTCTGCACCTTACAGCCCACTCTCTAACTGGAGCCTGTTTCCCTGCACCTTTATTTTTCCATAACTTAGCTGGGACCTGTTTCTGCCCCCTGTCTTTGTCCCTTATCAGGGACTTCCTTTTAGGACCTCTCCCTGTCCCCTCTCCCTTGTTCCCTACCTGGAACACTTCTTGGGACCTCTCCCTGTCCCCCTCCCTTGTCCCCTGTCTGGGACATTTGCTGGTGCTCCACACTCAGTCACCTGACCTGTGCCCTTCTTCTTTCTTTATGTGCAGGCACGCAGAGCCTGTCCTGGACCCGAAGAATGTAAAGATGCAGAACTACACATGTGCAGCCCGCTCCCGGCCTGCATATGCACAGTAAGTCTGAAGACTGTGGGGACTTGGAGATCCCAAGCTCCAAGCTCAACACTAAGATAAGTTTGGGTTTTGTAACATCTGGCACTTGTGTGGCGCAAATATTACTTACTATTTATCAACCCACACCTGAATGTTGTCCAGGTCTTGCTGCATGCGAGCAGGGATTGTTTCAGTACCTGAGGAGTTGTAAATGCTAATGAACACTGTGCAATCATCAGCAAATATCCCCACTTCTGAGCTTATGATAGAAGAAAAATCATTAATGAAGCAACTGAAGATGGTTGGGCCTAGGACACTACCCTGAGGAAGTCCTGTAGTGATGCTGTGGGTCTGAGGTGATTGACCTCCAACAACCACAACCATCTTCCTTTGTGCTAGGTATGACTCCAACTAATGGGGAGTTTACCATGATTCCCATTGAATTCAACTTTGATAGGGCTCCTTAATGCCACACTCGGTGAAATGCTGCCTTGAAGTCAAGGGCAGTCACTCTCAGCTCACTTATGGAATATAGTTCTTTTGTCCATGCTTGAAAGAGGCATGGATCTGAGTGTTCCTGGCAGAATCCAAACTGAACATCACTGAGCAGTTATTAACGAAAGTCTTGCATTGATATAATGCTTTTCATAACCGCTGGGTATCTCAAAGTGCTTTATAGCCAATAAAGTACTTTTCTTAAAATATAGTCACTGTTGTAACGTAAGAAACAGGGAAACTATTGCTGTGTAAATACCGTTTGGCAGCACTGCTCCAACACCTGATACCACCTTCCATCATTTTGCTGATGACTGGGAGTAGACTAATTGGGGGGGATTAGATTTGTCCCGCCGTTTGTAAAATAACTGGGAAAATAACTCACCTCCTGACTTCCCAAACCCTGAGCACCATTAAAAGGTACAAGTCAGGAATGTGATGGCATGCTCTCCACTTAACTGGATGAATGCAGCTCCAACAACCCTCAAGCAGCTTGACACTGTCCAAGGTATTGTCAGGTCCCATACCCTTTGCTGTAGCCAGCACTTTCACCCCTTTCTGGATATTACATGGAGTGAATCAAATAGGCGAAAAACTGGCACCTTTGATGCTGGAAACCTTGGGGAGAACAAGATGGATCATCCTCTTGACAGTTCTGGCTGAAAATGATTGCAGATGCTTTTGGGGTCCTATATGAGCTGCATCTTTCCATCATAGACATGCAACATAGGAATACAGGGGCTGGAGCAAGTCATTCTTCCCATGGAGCCCATTTAATTAGATTACAGCGAACCTCTATCTTAATTCCATTTGCTAATGCTAATGTACTAATGCTGTTTTCATGTGGGCAAGAGTATTAGCCAACATGTGCAAAAACAAACACTCCTTTGCCATTCTGTACAATCTTTCTAATTTCATTTGCACAGTTTTTCTTTGCTCCATTTGATATTTGTAAGATAGCTACTTTGGGGCTCTTAGATTATTTTTAGGTACCTCAACCTTAATCTGGAAGCAATGGGTTAGCTTTTGATTTTGAAACTTTTGCATCTAATAAGGGCTATATTTTCTCCATTGCATGCAATGTGAGATTGTTATTTGTGTTTGCATTAAATGTGTCTAGTGCAATTGATTTGTGTAAGTTTTTCAATGGGCAAAGGACTGTTCCTATTCATTTTGTTATCCATCTCTCAGATACGTGGATAAAGACTGTAAACAGCCAACCTGTCCATCAATTTTTATTTCCTTTAATATTTTAAAAAGAGTTCATGTTCTGATAAAACCTGAGCAGTAAGGTATTAGCTGTTTTATTCACTAAAGCCAGCCATTGAAGGATAAAACCAGAGTTTAATCTTTGCACGCTTTTTATAAGCTTTTATTTACAATGATACATAATACAAACATGCATGTCCTTACCCAACACCTCACAATTTTAGTCTATTCCTACATACTCTTTGAAAATACATTCATAAAATAATCAAATTAATTCAAGAACAAACCCTTACAGGGGTACTGTAACTAAAACAAAAAACTAACTAAAGCAAAAACTTCAACAGAATATCATCTCCAAGGCTGATGATGCACTCCAGCCCCTGTGGCGCCCATCGTTTGTGGAAGTCCTCAAGCGTTCTCAAGACTACTCAGGCGGAGTCCACATGCTCCCCCTCCAAGGACACCTGGATACAAATGTAACCACAGAAGGGAGGCAGGCAGTCAGGTTGAACAACCCCCTCAACCAACCACTGTCTGGAACTGTTTATGGACTCCTTGGCCAGGCCTAGGAAGAGGCTAACGAGGAGGTCCTTCGACCTGCTCAGCCCTGGTGTCTAAAGATTAGGAGCATGGGGCTGAAGTGCAAAACAGAAGATGAGAAGCAGCCCCCGCAAATAATGGAAATACAGCTGCAACCTTGTACAACTATATTCACATGGAGCGCGGACTCCTCAAGGCTACAGAAATTACAGGTGGCCTGGGAGTCCATAAACTGACTTAGCCTTTTATTGCACTGGACTGCTCTGTGTAACTCCATCCATGACAGATCCCTGATGGAAAATGAGAGGACTCCAACCTAAAGAGCCCTCTGCCAGAGGTGATATATGCTCTTTTTGAAACCAAATTAACAATTAAAGGGGACAAATTAATAAAATCACAAAAGATCAAATTAACAAATTAAAGGGGCAGCCCCTTAAAGGGAAACTGCAACAAGAGGCAAAATCACAAAGGAAACATACAAAAGTCAAATTAAAATGTGATGTTCGAGGTCAGTAATGCACGGCAGTCCCTGCGCTGCTCACTGGTCACTGAAGGCCTCAAACATGCCAACGTGTACCGCATGCTCCCTCTCCAAAGAATCCGGCTGCAACCGCAGAAGAGGGACAGACCGTCAGGTTGGACGACTCCCCCCCCCCCCCCCCCCCCGCCACACGACCACCTGCTGCCTGGACCTGTTAATGGGTGGGGGGTTGGGGGTTCTAGAAAACAAAGTTGTGATGGGCAAAAGCTCTGTCACCAATGGTGGAGAAGAGGGAGGGACAGTTGAACAACATTTCTTACTCAGAAGAAGTGAGAGTATGAACTTGGAGGTAGAACTGGAGGGGATTGCAGGGATAGAGTGAAGTTATACCTTGGAAGAATTTGGGAAGGGCTTTGAAATCAATGCATTGGGAGTGCAAAACCAATAGACATCACTGAGGGTGGGTGGGGGGATGCAGTTGAATTTAATATGGGCTAGGATGCAGGTAGCAGATTTCTAGAAGAGACTCCTGGCCAGATTTATCCAGCCATGCTAATTTGAATGTGACAGATGAGATTAAGAAAAATATGCATGGCAGTTACCATGGGGATTAAGCCAAAGATGCTGAAAAAAGTCAAAATACACATGACAACACAATAGGGCAGATGCAGAAAGATGGGAGCAATTATTAGAGTAACATTGAATTTCACAGCGATGTCACAGTACATGATCTAACATGATGAAGGAAGAGTGAAATTCTGTCACTTTGGAAACAAGTTTCAGCAAATTCACAGCCACAAGAAAAGGCAACTTTTGTTAGTTAACAGGAAAAAAGAAACAAACTAAAATGTGCTGAAAGAGAGAACCAAAATTTCTTTAAACTGTGCAGTGTATTAAAATATAGAAATAAATTGTCAAAATGCAAATACTGGTTTGAATCCTAGTTCATTAGGACTTTAACAGATCTCAGCTGGGGTAGCTACTTAAACACTAAATTTGGCTTCAAAATATCTGGCTAGAGAAGAGATAATTAGTCATTGATTTCTGTTGGACAGTGAACTTCAGGTGAAAATAGCATTGTGTCCGTCTATGATTCAAGAATTGTGCTGGCAATTAGTATCTAGGCTAGCAGGTAATTAATGACCACTCGGGTAAGGTACTGAAGGGCACTCAATGCCTGTGGAACCTGCACTTCAGCATCAGTTAGCACCTTCAAGATTGGAGGGAGAAAGCAAGGGGAAAATGGTTGTTGGCTATTTTGCCTTTCATGTTTTTGATATATTTGAAGTGCCTTTAAGTATTGTCAGATGTCTCAGACATTCCAGCATATCAAAGCTGTATACACAGCTGTTTTCCTTAAAATGCAGCTAAGTGATTTTGTTTTAATGAAACAAGGGAGCAGTAACAAAACTTATTTGAATTATAGTGCAATGGTTTGCTTTCATAGGCTCTGGGGAGTAATAGATGGCACTCAGGTTGATGTGTGTATCACCATAGAACCTATTTCTATTCCGTAATTAGAAAGGATTGTCATCTGCAAATGTGTGGGGAATCTGTGATGCAGACAATAACAACACTCATATCTGCAAATGGCCTGGATCTTATCTTGACAAATGCATTCTAGCACAATTGTCATTTTCCAAAATGTTTCTGATGAAAAATGGATTGCAGGAGTACTTGTTAGGTGACAAAATCTGTGGGCATGTTTCTTCATGACCAAAAGGACATTCTTTAAATGATAATGGTTATTTATATTTCTTCTTCTTCTTAGGCAGTCCATTGGGATCAAGGATGACTTGCTTCCACTATAGTTCAATGGGTTCTGAGATGGCTGATAAGTCCAGTGCACGACTTACAGACTCTGCCACATGTGGGGCAGGTGGCGCTTGAAGGGTTGGGTAGATGGGTTGTTCGGAGTGTTGTGTGCTCCTTTTGATCAAGGTGACCAACTCTCAGGGAAAAAAAATTAAGGGACACTTTGGCATAGGGGACCGTAAAAGTGGGCAGAGGTTGCTGGCAAACCTGTGAGAGCAGGATGGGGTGGTGGCAAACCAATGTGATTGGGCAACCAAGAGCAGTGCAAACTGGCAGACATTTACTGTGCATGCATGAAATTTAAAGCTTTGAAATATGCGAATAACAGTGAGCCATCAACATACAACCCAGGGCACTGGACAAGCGCCTCAATTTCGGGACGATCCCATACAATCTGAGGCAGTTAGTCACCCTGTCTCCAATGCCTCAATTCCGTCTCTGCACATTCCCAACAAAGTCTGCCCATGCGTTTGTTGCCTTCCTGAGTGATCCTTCTCCATTTTGGTCGGTCACAAGCCAGGGACTCCCACAAGTCAGCAGGGGGTATTTGACCTCCTCAGGGATGCTTTGAGGATATACCTAATGTGGGAGTCTCCTGCTGATACCAAATTCAAAATAGAGCAGTTGCTTTGGGAGTCTGATATCAGTCTTACAAATGACATGTCGTGCCCAGAAAAGCAGGTTTTAAGTGATTAGGACCTCGATGCTGGGCAAGTTGGCTTGGGAGAGAAACTGCTGTCGGTCCGCTTTTGTTGCCAGTGGATTTGGAGGATCTTGCGAAGGCACCGCTGGTGGTACTTCTCCAGTCCTTCGAGGTACCTACTGGATGTTGTCAGTCTCCAAAGCAAACTAGCTGGCCGCTAAACCATGACCTTAGTCTCGGGTTTAAGATCCTTCCCCCAAATACTCTTTTCTTCAGTCGGCTGAAGGTTGAGCTGGCGCATTGAAGACGATGATGAATTTTGTTGTCTATGTCTGCTTTCATGGGGAGGAGGCTCCCAAGATACAGAAAATGGTCCACATTTTCCAGGATCTCATCATTGATTTTAACTAACTGTGGGAGGTATTGTGCTGTGGGACATGGCTGAAAAAGGACTTTAGTTTTCTGGGTGTTTAGTGAAAGGCTAATTTTCTCATTGGCTTCAGAGAAGGAGTGAACAATGACATGGAGCTCAGTTTCTGAGTGAGTGCACTCACAAGCATCATCCACTATGAATGAGGTTGGATTGGTTTTGGTTTTGGATTGAAGATAGGTTAAACAGTTTCCTGTCTGTTCTGTAGATTATCTCCATGCCTGTGGGTAATTTGCTCGAGGTGAGGTCCAGTGTTGCATTGAGGAAGATGGAAAAAAGAATTGGTGCCACGACAACCCAGTCTTGACTGAGATAGAGTTTGGGGTTGTTCCATTGGTAAGGATCATGGCTTCAATATCATTGTGACATGGGGGAAGAAGGTGTCAAATTTCTAGGGTGGGCCAAATTTGAGGAGGACACTCCATAAGCCTTTGCAGCTTTTACATTTACAAATATACTGAAGTGGATACCAAGTTGAACACTGACTCCAATTCCTCACCACCCCCTTATACATGATTAAATCTTCAATGAGGGCACACACAAGCTAAAATTTTACAGAAGATGTGAACAACAGAAATTGCATGTAGCCACTGGACAATGATGGATCTCCAACCGCTTTTTTTTAAGATAACAATTAATTGCGATAATTTTTTGATCAGATTGGGAGCATTTCTTGAAGTACATATGCTTTTTTAGGAACAAGCAAAGACCACATGCTCTATCTATTTTTCGGATATCAATGACATCCATCTTGCCACTGACCACATCCTTCAAACCTTTTTCTCTTTAGAAACTCATCTAATTGTTTCTTAAATACATTTATATTGTTGTTGCTCATGTCTTCCTTTTTGAGTAATTGAAGGGAGTAGTCATATAGAATACCTGCTGTTTGTGCTTAGCCCCAGTTCTGAGTCTGTTTCCTTTGTATATGGTTTTTACCTTTTCTCTTATTGCCTCCTTGGTAATAGAAGAATATTTTACAGTTCTGCTTCTCCTGAGTTTCTCTTTGTTCCTCTAATCACTGTATTTTCTTATATTCATTCCAACAAATTTTTCTCAATGCAGGATTTCTGCATTCTGTTTTTCATACAGCTTTTAACTCATTTGTGAATCCATTTGCAGTCAAAGGGGGAATCCTCGATAGACCCCAAAAACAGGATTAACCGACACCTGTTCCTTCCGATGCTGGCAGCATGCCAACTCTGCGCTGCCTGCTAATTTTCATGATTGCTGCTGCAACCCAACACTGAAAATGCTGCTGAGTGGCTCCAAGCTTCAGCAAGTGGCCTTCAGCAAGTTTCTGGAAGGCAGAATTAGAGCTAACCAGTACTACATTAAGGCAGCCAGATGTACATTTTGGGTGGAGCAGGTGCTGGAATTTTTGTGGAAGAGAACCTGAGCAGGAAGTAGAGTCAAGTATGGGGAGACAGTGTGCTCCAAGATCTCTGTTGCTCCACTGGACACCTGGATGGAAGAGACAGAGGGGAGGAGAAATGTGGTCAATCCACAGGCGTCTAGAAGACCCTCCGGACAGACTTTGCAAAAACAGTAGGATTAGATAGCTCTGGCCATCAGTGTCAGGAGTCAAGTACTGAGAATGGATGCAGTTCTGCAAAAAGTTCAGTAGCCTCACGTGTGTGATCAAGGTCAATGAATTTATCTTCAAATGTAATATTCCACTAACTGCATCACTAATCTCGTACACTGTTCAATCCATCGCACCCCATTTCTCATATATCAAAAATGTTTTGCAGATGGTGTTGTTCCCATGCTCCTGCTGCCCTCGTCTTCCTGGGTGATGCAGATGATGGATTTGGGTGGTACTGTCGAAGAAGCCTTGGTGAGTTGTGCCATGCATCTTTTAAATAGTGGACACAAAGTCATGTGGTGGAGGGAGTGAATGTTTAAGGTCATGGATAGTGTGCCATTCAAGTGGGATGCTTTAACCTGGAAGGTTTCAAGCATCTTGAGTGTTTCTGGGGCTGCACTCATCCAGGCAAGTAGAGCGTATTCTATCACGCTCCTGACTTGTGCCTTGTAGATGTTGAAAAGACTTTGGGGAGTTAGTAGGTGAGTTACTTGCTGCAGAATTCCCAGCCTATGACCTGCTCTTGGAACCACAATATTTATGTCCAGGATGTTGCTAGTGGGGGGTTCAGAGATGTAGTGCCATTGAATGTCAAGGGGAGATGGTTAGATTCTCTCTTTTGTTGGAGATGGTCATAGCCTGGCAATTGGGTGGTGTGAATGTTAAACTAATTTTTATTGGTTATTAACTAGTCAGTGTATCACATATCTTTCACATATCATTCCTTTTATTATGGAATGATGTGAACAAAGCTTAAAAATGTAATTAGTTTTGTTTTGCTTCATTATTGACAAAATAAGAAGGACAGCAGAGAATAAAGCAAAATTGATCTTCCCAGTTAATCCAATTTGGGAGTCTAATAAAATCAGCAGAACCACTAAATAGCTGGAAGCATAATTGAGTAAAATCTAAGTAAATAAACCATAAATGCCTCACTTAACCAGCAGAGCTTCCTTACTTGTTCCTGAGGCTACAGTCTCCTCCAGAGTGTTCCCCATCCTACAGGGACCCAAGCCTGTCAAGTAGGAACCTGTTGAAAAAGATACAGACTGTGGAGTTAAAACTACACATGCAGCAGTGCAAAAACTGGAGGACAAATATTGCAGTGGAAGAGAGTAAAACAAATGAAGTGAAGAAAGAGAAAATTAGAAGAAATGGGAGGAAAAGCAAAAGAGCAAAGATTGGAAAGGAGAAGTGAAGGAATAAAGAACAAGGTAAGTGAGAGAGAGGGGGAGAGAGAGAGAGGGACCGTCCAATTGAAGGAGAGACAGACAAAGAAGTTAGCCTTTGAACAAGGGTAAGAAAGGAGATTGATATTTCCTCTATTCAGAGGAAAGGTCATCAATCTGAAAAGTTGAGCAGGATTTTCCCAATCCTGGAGTGGCAAGCTGGGATGCCAGGGAGGGTTGTTGGCGGGGGGGGCGGGGGGGGCGCAATGTTGGCAGGGGTGGGGGGGGCGCTCCCCAATGAAGTCCCACCACACTGAATGTTCCAGGAGCAGAACCAGATGTGGATCAATTACCGCCAGCTTCATGGAGGCTGCCACCCTGCAGCCGTCTGCGGGAGGGAGCCATTGGAGCTGGAGGCTGCACAGTCCAAAGAGAGGGCAACAAGCAAGGAAGGCCTCCCCTGCATCCCCACTGGGCCATCTGGAGGGGCCTGCCTACTTGGTTTTTCTGATTTCAAATATTTTACTTTACCTATCCAAGGGCTCCTCAAAATAAAGGCACCCTGTCAATCCCCGAGCTGCCTCAGCTGTGCCCACCTCTCTCAGTGGGCTGCTGAGGCTTCAGAGCTGCCACCTGCCTTCCGTCCTTATTTGATGGCGTGACCAGAGGCAGCCAATTAGGAGGACTTTTAGTCCAGACATCTAGATTCCAAAGCCTAAAGCAAAATTCAGCACATTCATTCTCTCTCTTTCTTAATGCATCCTGACTTGCTAAGTACTTTCAGCATTATCCGTTTTTATTTCAGATCTTCAAAGTTTTCTGCTTTTATTGATTATTCCCTTGTGTGGAGAATTAACAGAGAGAAATGGTGTCCGGTGAAAACTTGCCAAAGAGTAGCAAAGAGAATTCTTGGAGAAGTAAGCGGGGAGAGAAAGAGAGAGAAAGAGATACCTTTCTGAGTCGCCATGAGAGAACAATACTGTTCAGCAGGGAGATGGTGCAGCAGAAGAGAAGGAGATAAACATTATTTGGATAACCAAGATGTCACAAGGTCAAAATCCCAAACCAGGAGGTTCATTTGCTAGTTTCCTAATCCTCCTCTTCCTGGTTTTTTAAAAAGCTTTGACAGTTGGGCCACTTGCAGATCTTGTGATATTTCAAATCTTTCAAGATTTACATTTTGTGCATACCTTATCTCTCTTTGTATAAAATGAGGAAGGCATGCAGTGCAAGATAAAGAATGCATTGTTAATTGGATCAGATATAAAGCAAAATGGTTGTGGTCAATGAAGGGAAGAGAGGAAATTAATGGAGTCTGGCCTGAAGGTCAGTTGTTTGGATGTCATTTAGACCAAAAGTCTGAATACTGATCTATGGAAATTAGCAAAGGCTGACTAGAAACTCTTTACTTGATATTTTGTTTCCAATTTAATTTTGTTTTATTCTTTCATGGGACGTAGGTGTTGCTGGCAAGATCAGCATTTGTTGCCCATCCATAATTGCACTTGAGAAGGTGGCAGTGAGCTGCCTTCTTGAACCACTGCAGGCTCTCTGATGTGGATGCTTCCACAGTGCTGTTAGGTGATATATAACTGGAAGTGGCTTCCTCCAGTACTTGGATACAAAGAAAACTGTTGAGATAGGAATCTAACAGAGATTTATTAGGCTCCCAATTTAATACAACAAACAAAAGTTGAAATAAAACATTTTAAGTAATTCAGGAATTGACACTAGTCAATAAAAGCCTCAGTGCAGGCTCAACTTTCCAATATGCGCTATTAATGAATGATTGTCCTTGCTAGAGAAGAATAATTACCCCTAGATGCTGTTGCTCCTTTATACAAAGACAGATAATGGAGATAATTAATTTTATAAGTTAGCAGTCTGCCTAACGTTTTCCATGTTGAGCAATATTTTGTAATTCTCTACATATGTGTTATTTGTGACCACTTATAATGAATGAAGTTTATGTTAGTGGTAATTGAAGTCTGCATGAGCTCAATCACATTATTTCACTGGTATTAGCTTTAATAGAGCTTTTAGCTTGGGCAATGTCTGTAATTGTATCAGTAAAAAGCATCTCAGATTACGCTGTTCAATATATGGAAGCAATTATTGCTTGTGATTGAATAGTTGTTGTTCTTTTTACCCCTATTTTGTCAATGACTAACTGCTCACGTTAACATTTCCATCAAGAGCTTTGATTTAATGACCATTGAAATTGGCATGAAGTTTGGCATACTGAGTACTTTAATTATATTAAGAGAAAAGCAAAATCCTGCAGATGCTGGAAACCTGAAATAAAAACAGAAAATGCTGGAAAAATCCAGCAGGTCTGGCAGCATCTGTGGAAAGGGAAACAGAGTTAATGTTTTGAATCTGTATGACTCTTCTTCAGAGCTGAATAGAGGTAGAAATGTGATGGAATTTACACTGAAGAGTGGATCAGGTGGAGAAAAATAGAAGGTCAAGGATAGGTGGGAACTCAGGAGAGATTCAACAAAGGTGTCATGGACACACAACAAAGGGAGTGTTAATAATTGTATTAAAGACTAAAGAAGTACTAATAGTGGCAGAAAGTTATGATAGCACAATATGTTAATAGCAGAACAAGGGTCAGTGCTCTGTGAAAGCAAAACATAAGACCAAGTTACAGATAGCCCTGTGGGGGAGGGGGGTTAGGAAAAAAATTTAAAACTTCAAAATGGAGGACAGAGTTCATGATCTGAAGTTGTTGAACTCAATGTTAAGCCCAGGAGTCTGAAGATAAGGTGCTGTTCCTCCAGTTTGAGTTAGATGTCACTGGAACATTGCAGCAAGCCAAAGATGGACATGTGGGCATGAGAGCAGAATGGTGTATTGAAATGGCAAGCAATAAGAAGGTCAGTATCATGCTTCCGGGCTTTTTTTTAATTCATTCATGGGATGTGGGCTTCACTGGCTGGGCTAGCATTTATTGCCAATCCCAAGTTGCCCTTGAGAAGATGGTGATGAGCTGCTTTCTTGAACTGCTGCAGTCCAAGTGGTGTGGGTACACCCTCAGTGCTGTTGTGGAGGGAGTAAAGGTGTTCCACAAAGTAGTCACTCAGTCTGCATTTGGTCTCCCGATGTACAGCAGGCTGCATTATGAGCAAATACAATAGACTAAACTGAACAAGGTGCAAGTGAATCGCTGCCTGCTCTCTGGTTGGCTCCAAAATGTGCTGTTCTAAGAATCTATCCCAAAACATTCTATGAACTCCTCATCTACGCTACCCCTGTCCATCTGATTTTTCCAGTCTATATGTAGATAAAATCCCCCATGATTATTGCTATACCTTTCTGACAAGCCCCCATTATCTCTTCTTTTATACTCTGTCCTACTGTATAGTTACAATAAGGGGGCCTGTACATAATTCCCACAAGCAACTTCTTGCCTTTATCATTTCTCATCTATGTTGCCTGCCCAATGTCAGGGTTTGGGATATCTGCTCAGGGCTGGAGAGGAACTTGCAGAGGGAGAGGGAGGATCCAGTGGTCGTGGTCCATGTAAGTACCAATGATATATGAAGGATGAGGAAGGAGGCTCTGCATAGTCAGTATGCTCAGCTAGGCACCAAATTAAGAAGCAGAACCTCAAAAGTGAGCCAGGTGCAAATTGGCATTGAGAGGATAAGATTAGAGAAATAAGTGCATAGCTCAAAGACTGGTGTGGGAGAAGTGGGTTCTGGTTTGTGGGGCATAGGCACCAGGATTGGAGAAAGTGGGATCTGTGACGTTGGGACAGTCTACACCTGAACCATGCTGGGGCTGGTGTCTTCATGAGCTACATAACTAGGAAAGTAGAAAGGGTTTTAAACTGAATAGTGGGGGCAAGGGATCAAATTTGGGAAGATGTGGTAAACCAAAGAGTAGAGACAAGGCAATAGAGAAAGGTATTAATATGGGAAATGATAGACTGTAACAGAAAGGGACAGAGAGTACAAATCTAAGAATAAATCAAAAGATAAGGCTAGATGCTACAAAAATAATAAAGGACAAAATTAAAGGCTCTGTATCTAAACATACATAGCATTCGAAACAAAACAGATGAATTGATGGCACAAATAGAAATAAATAAGTACAATCTGATAGCCATTACAGAGACACGACTAAAGGATGACATAGATTGGGACCTGAATATTGAAAGGTGTGTGACATTTAGGAAGGACAGTAAGTTAGAAAAAGGTGGAGGGATGGGTCTGTTAATTAATGATGGTATTAGCACATTAGAGAGGGATGATCTAAGTTCAAGAAACCGGAATGTAGAAGTGGTTTGGGTTGAGATGAGAAATGATAAAGGCATTTAATGAAGTCATTTGTGGGAGTTGGGTACAGGTCCCTAATTGTAACTATCCAGTAGGATAGAATGCAAAAGAAGAGATAATGGGAGCTTGTCAGAAAGGTACAGCAATAATCATGGGGGATTTTAATCTAGTTATAGACTGGAAAAAACAGATGTGCAAAGGTAGCCTAGATGAGGATTTCATGGAATGTTTTCAGGGTAGTTTCTTAGAACAGCATGTTCTGGAGCCAACCAGAGAGCAGGCTATACTAGACCTAGCATTGAACAACCAGATAGGATTAATTGATAAGCTCCTAGTGAAGGCACCCCTAGGTAGCAGCGATCATAATATGATTGAATTTTACATTCATTTTGAGGGAGAAATGAGTGTGTCCAAGACTAGTATTTTAAACTTAAATAAGGGCCAGTATGAGGGCATGGAAGCAGAGCTTGCAAAAGTGGACTGGCAAATTAGGTTAAGGAATATGTCAATAGAAGTTCAGTGGCAGACATTTAAAAGGATATTTCAGAATACACAGAATATATACATTCCAATGGGAAAGAAAAATTCCAAGGGGAGGGCCCACCATCTATGGTTAACTAAAGAAGTTAAAGACAGTATAAAACTTAAAGAAAAAGCAAATAATTACACAATGATGGGTGGCAGGTCTGAAGATTGGAAAGAATATAAAGAACAACAAAGAATGATAAAAAGATTAATAAGGAGGGAAAAATTAAAGTACAAGATGAAGCTAGCTAGTAATATAAAGATGGATAATAAGAGTTTCTATAGATATTTAAATAAGAAAAGAGTTAACAAAGTGAGCTTTGGTCCTATAGAGAATGCGTCAATGGAATTGATAATGGAAAGTAGGGAGATGGCAGATGAATTAAACAGGTATTTTGATTCGGTCTTCACTATAGAGGATACAAGTAACATCCCAGAAATAGCTGTAAATCGGGATATGGAAGGGAAGGAGGAAGTCAGGAAAATTACAATCACCAGAGAAGTGATGTTGAGCAAATTGTTGGGGCTGTGGGCTGACAAATCCCCAGGTCTGGATGGACTTCAACTTAAGGTCTTGAAGGAAGTGGCCAGTGAGATCGTTGATGCACTGGTTTTAATTTTCCAAAACTCCCTGGATTCAGAGGCGATTCAATTAGATTGGAAAATATCAAATGTAACTCCTTTATTCAAAAAGGGAGAGGGAAAGCAGGAGACTACAGGCTAGTAGGCCTAACATCTGTCATAGGGAAAATGTTAGAAGCTATTATTAGAGATGTTATAGCAGGCACTTAGAAAAATTCAAGGCAATCAGGCAGAGTCAACATGGTTTGTGAAAGGGAAATCATGTTTAACCAATTTATTGGAGTGCTTTGAAGGGGAACCAGTGAATGTACTGTACTTAGATTTCCAGAAGGCATTTGATAAAGTGCCACATCAAAGGAAAATAAAAGCTCATGGTATAGGGGGTAACATATTGGCATGGTTAGAAGATAGACTGGCTAACAGGTAGCAGAGATTTGGCATAAATGGGTCTTTTTCTGTTTGGCAGGACGTGGCAAGTGATGAGCCACAGGGATCAGTGCTGGGGCCTCAACTTCTTACAATTTATATAAATAACTTGGATGAAGGGACCAAAGGAATGGTTGCTAAATTTGCTGACAACATAAAGATGTGTAGGAAAGTAAATTGTGAAGAGAACATAAGGAGGCTACAAAGGGACATAGATAGGTCAAGTGAGTGGGCAAATATCTGGCAAATGGAGTATAATGTGGGAAAATGTGAAATTGTCCATTTTGGCAGAAAGAATAAAAAGAAGCTTATTATCTAAATGCTAAGAGATTGCAGAGCTCCGAGATTCAGAGGGATCTGAGTATTCTAGTGCATGAATAACAAAAGGCTAGTATGCAGATACAGCAGGTAATTAGGAAAGCTAATAGAATGTTATAATTTATTGTGAGGGGAATTGATTACAAAAGTAGGGAGGTTATGCTTCAGTTGTACAGAGCACTGGTGAGACCACATCTGGAGTATTGTGTAGGGTTCTGGTCTCCTTATTTAAAGAAAGATATAAATGCATTGGAAGCAATTCAGAGAAGGTTTACTAGACTAATACCAGCAATGGGGAGGTTGTCTTCTGAGAAAAGGCTGGACAGGTTAGGCCTGTATCCACTGAAATTTAGAGGAGTAAGAGGCGACTTAATTGAAAGCCTAAGATCCTGAAGGGTCTTGACAGGGCTGATGTGAAAAGGATGATTCCTCTTGTGGGAGAATCTAAAGCTAGGGGTCACTGTTTAAAAATAAGGGGTCACTCATTTAAGACTGAGATGAGGAGAATTTTTTTTCTCAAAGGGTAGTGAGTCTTTGGAACTCTCTTCCTCAAAAGGCGGCGAAAGCAGAGTCCTTGAACATTTTTAAGGCAGAGTTAGATAGTTTTTTGAATAACAAGGGGATGAAAGGTTATCAGGCAGGAATGTGGAGTTGAGGTTACAATCAGAACAGCCATGATCTTATTGAATGACAGAGCAGGCTCGAGGGGCCAAGTGGCCTTCTCCTGCTTCTAATTTGTATGTTCGTATGTTCTTTCCACAGATGATGCCAGGCACACTGAGTTTCTCCAGCATTTCCTGTTTTTACTTCAATCATATCATTTGATAAGGCAAGCCTAAGCTAATAAAGCAGTTACACTGGAGTGAATATTACAATAGTACTCAGTTTGCTTTGTAATTTTAATCTTTGCATTGTCACCCCACAATTTGGAATTTTTGAGCTCAAAGTTTTAATTTTTATGCTGCAGGAGTATAGATATCAATAACTCATTTTGTTATGTTCTGAAATTAAAAAAACAGTTGGAAAAACTAGGGGCAGAATTATTCCGGATTTTTACTGAGTGCGGTAGCGGGCGAGAGAAATGATGTTTTACCCGCCAGCCACAATGGCAGCTTTTCATGCCATATCATCCCAGTCCCATGGCATTAATTATGCATTCCTGGGAAACACGCCGTTTCGATGGCAGGCAAGCCCTCATTCGCCCACCACACTATCACCTTGCCGCTTCATCACGCCAGGTGCCACATTTAAAGTCCAGCCGCGTGCACACCTCTCAGTGCTTCCAGCCCATGACTGCTGGAAAGAAGACACGGCCTCGAAAGGCAAGAAGACTGCAGCCCCCCAGTTTAATGATGCATCCCTCAAGTGCTTTTTGGATGCAGTGGAGGCCTACTCTGATGTTCTCTACCCCCGCTCTGGGCAGCAGCATCATTAATTGTTATGGACTTGCTTTTCCAGACAGGTTTCTCATAAGAAACAGTGAACTTTATTTACTGAGTTTCAGCAGCAGTTACGTGCTTCCATCAAGAACCACTAGACACAAACTCCACCCCGCGCTCAGGCTGATTCGTTCACACTGTCACATGATACTACACAGTACAATAAGTCTTAAAGCTATGGATACTATATTCCTTAAAGCTACAGTTACTACACTAATCCAGCATGGGAGGCGGTGACAGCAGCGGTCAGGACCAATGCCCTGCAAAAGAGGACAGCCACCCAGTGTCACAACAGGATGAATGTTCTCATCCATTCCACCAGGGTAACTGGTTCTTCTCATCACTCTCAACTCACACACTCACAAACCCATCACACATCCACAGGGATCTCACACCTCAAGGGACAACACCATTAACTCTCACACACACCCTCACATCTCCATCAGGCTCATAACCTCAGGAGCTCACATCCTCATCCCGTCCATGGCTCCGCTCACCACAGAAACATTCCACGCAGTGTCACATGTCCTGCTCACACTATCTTCACCTGTTTTCATGCAGGAGAAGTAGCTCACAACAGCAGAAAGGGGGTGGAATGGCCCACATTAGGCCCCTCACTCACTTTGAAGAGTGTGCCATCGTGCTGACTGGTGAGGACGTGGACCGCGCCTGCGCCGGCGCTGAGGTCAGCGGCAAACACCCACGTGAGGATCCTGCACCATGTCATCCATCTCTCTACGCAGCTATGACTGCTCTCTCTCCTGCTTTTGTCTCTGCTGCGATGTACTAATTATCTCTACTTTGGTTCACTGGGAGCTCTGCCAAGCGACCAACACCCTCAGCAAGCCAGTCCTTCTGCACCATCCACATTCTAACCTCCAGCCAAGAGGACTCCTCCTCAATTGAAGAGCTGGAAATAAGCAGCCTGGAAGACCCATCACAGTGTTTACCCACCCCCTGCACCAGCGCAGAGACACACACCTCGGTGGGACCTAGATCTAGAGCAGGCTCGGGTTTACAAACTGGTGGTCACTGCATGGACAAGTGTCCGCAGCAGCAGGAGGCAGGTTCAGCTGAGCTTTCCGGCACTTGAAGGACTGCTGGGGAAGAGACATCTGTCAGGTTTGAGTCATGTGACGAGCCTCTGGATTCGGCCTTCCGACTCATCCTGGAAAGTTAGCGGAAGGCAGGGGAACATCGCGCAGAGCTGTTGGAAGCCCTCAGCAGAATGGGACGCGAGTTGGAGGAGTGTGTCCACCTGCTCTCTGATGAAGTGGTGCCCACATGTGCACCTATGGAGGTCTCCTTGGGGTGAAGGCAGATACCATGGAGACCCTGGTTCAGCACAACGTGGAGATGTGTGCAGACCAGCACTCCATCATGGTAGGCATGGGTGAGTTCCTGCTGTGGCAACATGAGAAGGAAAGGGGGCACCTCAACATCCCCGCAGGTGCTCCTTCCCCTCAATGAGCCAGGCAGGAGCCCTCGAGCACCTGTTGGGAGGGTGCTCTGGTCATCCACTCAGGAATCTCAGAGGCTGGCTGCTCCCTCCGATTCCCCTTTGCCCCCCTCAACCTCACCCTCTGTCACCGCAGAGGGAGCAGTTGGCCCACAGGAGGACAGCCAAAGCAAGCAGGGACCTCAAAGTCCTCGGCTCTCCAGAGGACTTACACCGAAGGCATCAGAGGTAACAGGGCCAACCATTGCACAGGCTGTCTCCACACCTGTTGCAGATGTCAGGGCAGCACCTAGAAGGCATTCAAAAGTTAAGAAATTCTGTTCACAGTTGGTTGAATGGGTGAACACATTTGTCAACCTACAATCTGGAAATATATTCACTTTCACTGTATAATGTGTAATGTTGTCTTTCAACTTCATTGACAGGTTTCACAAGTCCTCCCACTGCATCCCCCCGACCCCACCACTAGCGGTTCAGCTGCACGTAGCCTGCCCATGAGTGATCCTGAAGAGAGATGTGTGTGTGTATGTGTGTGTGTGTGTGTGTGTGTGTGTGTGTGTGTGTGTGTCAGGGCCTTTTGGAGCCTCGTGCCAGCATTCTCCAACACACACGGATCTTTCCTGTACCACACTCATCTCATTGTCCCGAGTATTTTCAATGCTGCCTGTTGGGGTTCATTTTCAGTTGTCCATCTGAGCCGACCTGCATCTCACATTCCCATGCAGCACCTGATCTTGCCTACCACGACTCTCATTTCACTTTTGATTTAGCCAGCATGGTAGTGCTACAGCTTTTCTTTCGCTCGCCTGTCCTTTCCCCCGCCTCCAATCACCCAATTCCCTTCCCCCATCACTGTTGACCCCCTCTGGCATCACCTTCTACCTCCCATCCATCACCTACCAGTCACAACGCTTTTCCTTCGGGGATGTCCAGGTGAATGTGCACGTTCTCTTCCTTCCCTTCAGGGGTGGTTTCTGCCTCTGAGTCCCCAACCACCCTCGCCACCCCTTCTACCAATATCATCAAATCCTCACCCTCCCACCTTACTGCCTCACTGCCCTCGGTCATTCTCACCATTCCCTCATCCCATGCCCACCCTCAGCTCACTACCCAGGAGACAGTCATGGACTCATCAGAGACCTCCCTTGCACTATCACCTGGGCATCTCCCTCTCCGGACTCATTCTCCTCTTGGAACTCCCTCCCCCCCGCAGAACTCCTTGCCCATCCTGGACTCCCCCCCCCCCCCCCCCCCAACCACCCCACCTTAGTCGTTTCCCCCCACCCGCCTTCCCGCCTTAGTCCTTCCTCCTTCCTGGTTCTTTCAGACATCCTTACTTCTTCCTCCACCCTTACTCCCTCCCCTCTCCTTCCTCTCCCTGGACTCCTCCCCTCTTCACGCAACATCCCCCCCATCCCGACACCTCTTCCTCTGCCAGTCAATCCTAGACCTTCCTCTCCCACCCCCTGAGTACATCTTACACTCCCATACACAGCTGGACCTTCCTCTCCACCCTCTTGACCATCATCCGTTGTGAACAGACCTTCAACGGTGATTTTCCACCTTTTGTGAGCATGCTTTGTGGTGGAGCCATGTACATGAGAATCCACCCAGCATGCCATGGATGTTCCTCCAGTGTCCTGTTGGTGTCGGGCTCCAGCAACTCCTGCTCCTTGGAAGTCCGCGATGTGAGCAAGGCCTTGGCGGGTAAGTCCCAACTTCTGCACGTCACGCTTGTCAAGGTGTGTTCTCCACCGGGGTGTTTTCCCACCATGTGGGTGGACAATCCAGCGTAGTGGAGTGATTCCAACTGGCCTTATAATGATATGCAGTCGTATTACAATGAGGTTCCTGACATTCGATGGCAGGAAACACGGCCCACCATTGACGGGCAGAGTGGACAATTGCAAAGTGGTTTCATGACATTGTAAAACCAAATTTTGGCCTTCTCGCCATATTGTCTGCTCACACTGCGGAACATGCCCGATGCCAACGGGCATGGGAAACTTCACCCTAGAGGTATAACCTGAGACAAGCTTGAAGAGGTTTTCATTTAGTTTTACTATATCAGACGTCCATGTCACAGGAACAGCTTGGAGTATTATTTTTAGGTTTGGCTGAAGCAGATGAACCACATTTGATCCATGCTTTTCTGAAATCATGTTTTTGCTTTTGAATTTTTTAAATTAAAATGTGTGTGACATAGAAGTTACATTGCCCAGATCTATTTGATCTGTGTTCAAATTTCTGTGGTATTTTTCTTTAATGAAATATTCCTAAATTAAAATAATGTCATCTTTTTACTGATTGTTCTGCCAAATGAATTCAAGAGATTCCTAATCACATTGCTTGCCAAAGTTTCCACTGCACATCCTCCTCCAGCTGGGAGGAGTGGAAGAACTGTGGAATGAGAATTCTCCGCTTTAGGAACAGCTGGCAGGAGGCACAGTTGATCTCTGCTGGTTTACCATCCCCCATAAGAGAAGCAACATGTACCACATAGGAGGACTACTTAAAGTTGTTCAAATGAAGTAAGACATTTGACGTAGTAGCAAGAATTGGGACTTAAACATCCTATTTTTAACTCCCAGTTATCTCACCTTCTCTGCTGAAAGCATTGACTCTTGTTCATGTGTGGTAGCAAGTCTCAGCACTTCAACCAAGTGGCAGATCTGCATGTGTGACACAGAAAGCAAATGTCAGTGGACTATTTTACAATGAGGGCCATGCGCCCCATCCTGTCCTAACCCAGAATCTTTAATCACACTTTCTAATGTCAGTCACTGAATGGTGACCATGGGCAGAGACATATTCTGAATTTTTTAATCCTTAGCTCAGTGACACCAAGGCCAATTTAAAGTTGCCAACCCTTCTGGATTGTCTGGGAATCTCTTAGAATTGATTGATTTGCAAACCATTGCTGTGAGCTCACTGCATCTGGAATGCAGTCTATAGCCATGTTGTTTTTGGTTTGAAAACTCAAGTTCTGCCATGAAACTAAGGCCAGAATTTTACGGACCGTTCATGGCGGGGACCAGGACGTAAAATGCAGTGAGCCATTCTAAACTGTATTGATTTTGTCAGGACTATAAAATCATGTCCCCATAAAATTGCACCCTAAGACTTTTTTTAACCCCAAGTGTCAGCTTATATGCATTTCACTGGGATCAATGGTTGTACTGCAAACCAATCAGATGAGTTGGAAGACAGCACTAAAGACGTTCTCAAGCAATTAGGTTGATTGGAGGCACTGGAACCTGTTGAGACCAATCAGATTGACTGGAAAGTAGCACTGAAGGTATTTGGAACCAATCAGGCCAATTGAATTAAAACAAGTACCAGTCACAACCAACCAGATCAGCTTGAGGATGAGCCTTCAGGCTCTCAGAACCAATCAGACATTACTGCGTCCCAGTATTGGCTGCAGAGGAATTAAAGGCAAAGGGTGGATTTATGTGGCTGGTCCAGTTAAATTTCCGCTCATTCCCAGCATGTTGATGTTGGGGGATTCAGCAATGCTAATGCCATTGAATATCAAGGGAGGTGGTTAGGCTCTCGCTTGTTAGAGTCAGTCATTGCCCGGCACTTGTATGGTTCAAATGTTATTAGCTACATATCAGTTCAAGCCTGAATGTTGTCCAGTTATTGTTGCATCTTTTCTGAGGAGTTGTGAATAGTACTGAACACTGTGCGTTGAACAGCAAACATCCTCACTTTTGAACTTATGATGAAATGAAGGTCAGTCATGAAGCAGCTAAAGATAGTTGGGCCTAAGACACTACTCTTAAAAACTTCTGCAGTGATGTCCTGGGCTGAGGTGATTGGCCTCCAACAAACACAACCAACCTTCTTTGTGCTAGATATGACTCCAACCAGTGGAGAGTTTTCCCCCTGATTCCCATTGACTCCAGTTTTGCTAGATATCCTTAATGCCACACTCGGCCAAATGCTGCCTTGATGTCAAGGGCAGCCACTCTCATCTGACCTTTGGAATTTAGCTCTTTTGTGCACATTTGATCAGGGCTGTAAATGAGGTCTGGAATTGAGTAGTCCTGGCGGATCCCAAACTGAGCATGGGTGAACAGGTTATTGCTGAGTAAGTGCCACTTGATAGCAATGTTTATGACATCTTCCATCACTTTTCTGATGATTTAGAGTAGACTGATGGATTGGTAATTGTCCAGATAATAAAAACAAAAAATGCTACAAAAATTCAGCAGGTCTAGCAGCATCTGTGAAGAGAGAAACAGAGTTATGTTTTGAGTCTATATGGCCAATTTTCCATATTGGATTTGTCCTCCTTTTTGTGGATAGGATATACCTGGGTAATTTTACACTTTGTCAAGTAGATTCCACTATTGTAGCTGTATTGGAACAGCTTGGCTACATGTGTGGCTACCTCAGGAGCACAGGTCTTCAGCATTTTAGCCAGAAAGTTGGCAGGGCCTTTACTGCCTCTGATGTGTTCAACCATTTCCTAATGTCACATGAATTGGCTGAAAACTGGCAACTATTATGGTGAAGACCTGAGGTGGAGGCCAAGATGGATTATCAACTAGGCACTTCTGGGTGAAGGTGATGGCAAACCTTTCAGCCTTGCCTTTTGTACTGCCATACTGGGCTTCCCCATCACTGAGAAAAGAAATATTCATGGAACCTCCTCCACCCATTAGATGATTAATTGTCCACCACCATTGACGACTGCATGTGGCACGACTGTAGAGGTTTATTCTGATCCTTTGGTTGTGGGATCACTTAGCTCTGACTTTTGCATGCTGCTTCTGCTGTTTAGCATGCATGTAGTCCTCTGTTGCAGTTTCACCAAGTTGGTCTCACTTTTAGGTACAATTTTGCTGCTACTGGTATGTTCCCCTATTGAACGAGTATTGGTACAGTGAGGGATCTGCCAGGCCATGGGGTTACAGATTGCTTTTGAGTATAATCCTGCTACTGCTGATGGCCTACAGCACTTCATGGATGCCCAGTTTTGAACTGCTATTTCTGAACTGCATCTATCCCATTTAGCACAGTCGTGCTACATAATACGTTGAAGGAGGTCTTCAGTTTGAAGACAGGATTCTGTCTCCACAAGGAATCACAGAATCACTCAATTGTTACAGCACAGAAGGAGGCAATTTGGCCCATTGTGTCTCTCGAATGAGTAATTCAACTAGTTCTATTCTCCCGCCTTCTCCCCATAACTGCACATTCTTTCTTTCCAAATAACAGTCTAATTGCCTTTTGAATGCATCAGTTGAGCCTGCCTCCACCACACTCTTGGGCAGTGCATTCCAGACACTAACCGCTCACTGCGTGAAAAAGTTTTTCCACATATCATTATCGCTTCTTTTACTAATTACTCTAAATCTGTGCCTTTTCATTTTCGCTCCTTGGAACAGTTTCTCCCCATCTCCTCTGTCCAGGCCCCTCATGATTTTGAATACATCTATCAAATCTCCTCTCAACCTTCTTTTCCTTGAGGAAAACAATCCTAATTCTCCAATTTGTCTTCATAACTGAAGGTCCTCATCCCAGGAACCATTTTCGTTAATCTTTTCTGCACTCTCTCCAATGCCTTCACATCCTTCCTAAAGTGCAGCACACAGAATTGGACACAATACTCTAGCTGAGGCCAAACTAGTGACTTATACAAGTTTAATGTAACCTCCTTCCTCTTGTACTTTATGCCCTTACTAATTAATTTATTAACCACTCTCTCAACCTGTCCTGCCACCTTCAATGATTTATGCACACATATACCCCTAGGTCCCTCAGCTCCTGCACCCCATTTAGAGTTGTGCCCTCTATTTTATACTGTCTCGCCATGATCTTTCTACCAAAATGAATCACTTCACATTTCTCTGAATTGAACTTCATCTGCCACCTGCCCGCCATTCCGCCAACTTACCTGTGTCCTTTTGAAGTTCTACACTATCCTTCTCACAGTTCACAATGCTTCTAAGTTTTGTATCATCTGCAAACTTTAAAATTGTGCCCTGCATCCCAAGGCCTAGGTCATTAATATATGTCAGGAAAAGCAAGGGTCCCAACACTGACCCCTGGGGAACTCCACTACAAACATTGTTCCAGCCCGACAAGCTGTAACCACACCTCTGTTTCCTGCCATTCAGCCAATTCCATATCCAGATTGCTACAATCCATTTCATTCCATGAGCTATAACTTTTCTCACAAGTCTGTTGTGTGGCATTGTATCAAACGCCTTTTGGAAATCCATGTAGGCCACATCAACAGCATTAACCTCATCTCCGTAACCTCTTCAAAAAACTCCAGCAAGTTAGTTAAACATGATTTTCCCTTAAGAAACCTATGCTGGCTTTCCTTAATTGACCTGCATTTGTTCATGTGGCTATTAACTTTGCCCTGAATGATTGTTTCTAGAGGTTTTTCCATCACCGAAGTTAAACCGACTGGCCTGCAGTTGCTGGGCTTATCCTTACAGCCTTTTTGAACAAGGGTGTAACGTTTGCAATTCTCCAGTCCTCTGGCACCACCCGCAAGTCTGAAAAAGACTGAAAAATTATGGCCAGTGCCCCCACAATTTCCTCTCTCACTTCTTGCAGTATCCTTGGGTGCATTGTATCTGGTCCTGGTTCTTATCAACTTTAAGTACAGATAACCTATTCAACACCTCAGCATTTTCAATTTTAAACCTTCCTAGTGTCTGAATTACCTCCTCTTTTACTGTGGACTGGGTAGTACACTCTTCTTTGGTAAAGACAGATGCAAAGTATTCATTGAATACCTCAGCTATGCCCTCTGCTCCCATGCGTAAATTCCTTTTTGGTCCCTCATCATCCCTACTGCTTTTACCACCCTTTTACTATTTATATGCCTATGGAAGACTTTGGGAGTCCCTCTTATATTAGCTGCCAGTCTCTTTTCATACTCTCTTTTTGCTTCTCTTATTTGCTTCTTTCTCTTCCCTCTGAACCTTCAATATTCAGCCTGGTTGTCAATTGTAGATTCTACCTGACACCTGTAATAAGCACACTTTTTCTTCTTTATCTTAATTTGTTTGCCTCACCTTTCCCTTTCAAGGGAATATACCTTATTGTGCCCAAATTATCTCTTCTTTGAAGGTGGCCCATTGATCAGCTACTATTTTTTCTGCCAACCTTTGATTCCAATTTTTCAGCCCAGATCTCTTATCTTATTCAAGTTGACTTTCCTCCATTTACTTTTTCTTACTCTGCGCTGTTCTTTGTCCTTTTCCATAGTCTGCCTAAACCTAATGATACAATAATCATTGTCCCCTAAATGTTCTCCTACTGACACTTGATCTACTTGGCCCGCCTCACTTCCAAGAACCAGGTCTAGCAATGCTTCCTTCTTCATTGGACTGGAAACATACTGGTGAAGAAAGTTTTCCTAAACACACTCTGCCCTCTACATTAATACTATCCCAGTCTATATTTGGATAATTAAAGTCCCCCATTATAACTACTCTATAATTTTTGCACCTCTGTAATTTCCTTGCAAATTTGTTCCTCTACATGCTTCCCACTAGTTGATCACTAATAGACTACACCGAGCAATTTAATTGCACCCGTTTTGTTCCTTAGCTCTAGCCAAATAGAATCTGTCCTTAAACCCTCTGGGTCATCCTCTTTCTCCAGGACTGCAATGTCCTCCTTAATCAATACCGCCACCCCTCCTCATTTTCTTTCTTTCCTATCTTCCCTGAACATCTTGTATCCAGGAATATTTAACACCCTCTTTGAGCCAGGTGTCTGTTATCGCCACAACATTAAATTTCCACATGACAATCTGTACCTGTAACTCACCAATCTTTACCATATTTACCACATTTACCACATTCCATGCATTCATACCCCGATTTAGGCTCTATTATTTTCTCCTTAACTCTGACCCCGCCTATTAACTTACTATTCCCTATTCTGGTGCTATTTACCTTTCCCAATATTCTGTGCACCTTGGTATTGCTCTCTGATATTACCTCCTGGTTCCCACACCCCTGCCGAGTTAATTTAAAACCTCCCCAACCACATTGGCAAAACACCCCACAAGGAACTCAGCCCTGGCTCTGTTCAGGTGCAACCTGTCTGGCCTGTACAGGTCCCATCTCCCCCAGAAACAGTCCCAATGTCCCAAGAATCTAAAGCCCTCCATCCTGCACCATCTTTCCAGTCACACATTCATCTGTTTTATCTTCCGCTTTCTGTACTGACTTGTGCACGGCACTGGGAGTAATCTGGAAATTCCTACTTTCGAGATCCTGCTTTCTCCCCAGTTCCATAAATTGCGACTGTAGGACTACATCCCTCTTTGAATACCTTTCTATACAACTGCTGGCTGTTCACCCTCCCTCCTTAGAGTGCTCTGCAGCCGTTCAGTGACATCCTTGACCCTGGCACCAGGGAGGAAACACACCATCCTGGATTCACGCCTGCAACCACAGAAATGCTTACCTGTTCCCCTAATCATCAAATCACCTATCACTATTGCTCTTTCAGACTTCATTGTACCCCCTGTACAGCTGAGTAACTCATGATGCCATGGACTTGACTCTGGCTGCACTCCCCAGGTGAACCATCACTCTCATCAATATTCAGAACTGAATACTGGATGGAGAGTTGGATGCACTCAGGGGACTCCTGTATTACCTGCCTGTTCCTTTTTGACTGTCTGGCGGTCACCTCTTCCCTCTTTTCCTACATATCCTTAAGTTGTGCGATGACCACTTCAATAAACATTTTATCCACGTAGTTCTCAGCCTAACGGATGCACCAGAGTGAAGCCACATGTCGCCGAGTTCCCAAACCCAGAGCTCAAGCTACTGCAACTGACAACACTTTCTGCATAAATAGTTATCTTGGATGCAGGAAGCATCCTGGAACTCCCACATAGCACAGGATGGGCACTCTCGAAGTTGCAGCAGCCCTGCCATTTCTTTATTTATCAGCCCTGTCAACCCAGCAAAGTCCTCCTTACTTGGTTCGTGCCAAAATTGGGAGAGCTATCCCATAGGCTAGTCAAGTCATAACCTGATATAGACATACTCACGGAATCATACCTTATCAATCTTGTCTCAGACACCACCATCATCATCCTTGGGTTTGTCCTGTCTCACTGGCAGGACAGACCCAGCAGAGATGATGACACAGTGATATACAGTCAGGAGAGAGGTTCCCTGAAAGTCCTCAACATTGACTCTGGACCCCATGAAGTCTCATGGCACCAGGTCAAACATGGGTAAGGAAATCTCCTACTGATTACCACACATCATCCCCCCCGCTTAGCTGATGAATCAGTATTCCGCCATGTTAAACACCACTTGGAGGAAGCACTGAGGGTGGCAAGGGCACAGAATGTACTCTGGGTAAGGGACTTCAATGTCCATCACCAAGAGTGGCTTGGTCACTACTGACCAAGCTGGCTGAGTCCTCAAGGACATAGCTGCTAGACTGGGTCTGTGGCAGGTGGTGGGGAACCAGCAAGAGGGAAAAATGTACTTGACCTCATCCTCACCAACCTGCCTGCTGCAGATGCATCTGTCCATGACAGTATAGGTAGAAGTGATCACTGCACAGTCCTTGTTGAGATAAAGTCCCGTCTTTACATTGAGGATACCCTCCATTGTGTTGTGTGGCACTACCACTGTGCTAAATGGGATAGGTTTTGAACAGATCTAGCAACTCAAGACTGGGCATCCATGAGGTGTTGTGGGCCATCAGCAACAGAAGGATTGTACTCAACCACAATATGTAACTTCCTGGTCCGGCATATCCCCCACTCTACAATTACCACCAAGCCGGGGGATCAACCCTGGTTCAATGAAGAATGCAGGAGGGCATGCCAGAAGCAGCACCAGGCATACCTAAAAATGAGGTCTCAACCTGGTGAAGCTACAACGCAGGCCAGCTATAATGCATGCCAAACAGTATAAACAGCAAATGATTGAGATAAGTGATCCCACAATCAACGGGTCAGATCTAAGCTCTGCAGTTCTGCCACACCCAGTTGTGAATGGTGCTGGACAATTAAGCAACTCACTGGAGGAGGAGGCTCCACAAATATCCCCATCCTCAATTGTGGGGGAGCCCAGTACATAAGTGCAAATGGTAAGGCTGAAGCATTTGCAACAATTTTCGGCCAGACATGCCAAGTGGATGATCCATCTCGGCCTCCTCCGGAGGAGGACCCCAGTATCACAGTCACCAGTCTTCAGCCAA
The DNA here is from genome assembly GCF_017639515.1 of Carcharodon carcharias. NCBI lineage: Eukaryota > Metazoa > Chordata > Chondrichthyes > Lamniformes > Lamnidae > Carcharodon > Carcharodon carcharias. Next base: position 170,355,614 of record NC_054471.1, read on the forward strand.
TTCAATTTACTCCACGTGATATCAAGAAACAACTGAAGGCACTGGACATTGCAAAGGCGATGGGCCCTGACAATATTCCGGCAATAGTAATGGAGACTTGTGCTCCAGGATTTTCTGTGGCCCTAGCCAAGCTACGCCAGCACTGTTCCAAACTGGCATCTACCCAGCAATGTGGAAAATTGCCCAGGTATATCCTGCACACAAAAAGCAGGACAAATCCAACCCGGCCAATTATTTCCCCATCAGTCTACTCTCGATCATCATTAAAGTGATCAAGAAATCATCAACAGTGCTATCAAGCGGTTCTTGCTTAACAATAACCTGCTCAGTTTGGGTTCCGCCAGGGTCACTCAGCTCCTGACCTCATTACAGTGTTACGACCCCAGCTAAGGTTAACCCTGGACAAGCCTGATCCCAGGGTAGAACCAAGCTTGATAGGTCCTAACTTTTCATTTATTTGTTTAGATACATGGAGAGTAGCTACTGAACAGAGTCACAGGAGTCAGCTAATGAACTTTTAACAAAAGGATAAAACATTTATTTAACAAGAAAAAAGGAACTATTATGATACTCCTTGACCCACAATTATACCCTTACAGATATATTTACAGATTTGTAAGGATAACATTAGTTACAAAAGTTATGTTATACTTTAATGGTCACAGTAAATACACAGTCCATGTAAATCTATGGCATTCTGTGGTCAGACACACCACACTTTCAAACCAAGTGACAGATGCCAATTCAACCAGATGCTATGGATCTCTCCTCAACTCCTCCCTGGCGCTTGTCACACTGTGAGCCAACCAGTCTCACTGAACTCCGTCTTTCACACAAGTGTTTCCAGTCTCCACTCTCCAGGAACTTGCCTTGAAATTTTCTCTCAGACCGACACTTTCTCTCAGACGCCTTTCACAAGGGTCCACCTCCAGCGTTTTAAACTCTCCTCCTGATATTCCTCTCCCCTGGGTCACCACATGCATTCAAGCTGTCTTCCACAAATACTCTCTCACCGACTCAGCCATCAACAGTGCCACTGCTTCACATGCCCATAGCAAACAGTTACAATCCTTCAGCCGTCTCTTTGGACCTTCTTGTCACTTGCAAGCCGTTCTCGCTTTAAATCTGCTTTCTGCAGTTTTTGTCTCTTCAAATCTGAAGCTTGGAGCCTTTCTCTCTGCACCCACCCCACCCCACCCCCCCCCCAACTCTTAACTTCACTTAACAGGACCTTTTCCAGGTTTCTGTCCTTCCTTTGACTAGAAGGTCTTCTTGGGACTCTCCCCTCTTTCACTCCGCTGGAGTTTTTCTTTAGCTGAGGACTTGTTATCTGTCCCTTCTAGGCTGCTTCTGCTTCACAGCTGTCTTCAAACCAAATGAACTCCAACAGCTTCCAAAACAAAACTGTTGTTTCTAGCTTTTCTGTGTATCTGTGGTAGGGACCTGCCTCTCTGGCCCCATGTTGCTAGGCAACAGCCCAATTCTTCCACCCTTGCTTGTTTAACTTAGCTTTCAGTCATGAAAGCCCTCATTAGAAATGCAAGCACCCTCTTAAAGTGAAACTAAAACTCAATTTGACCTTTCTTAACACACAGATAGAGAAATACAAATCAAGATTAAACTTTAAAGCTAAAGCTCATTCCTAATCCCCACAAATACAAATACAACTTACTTAAACTATCTCTATTTCCGAACAACAGCTTTAGTTCAAACATGGACAAAAGAGCTGAACTCCAGAGCTGAGGTGAGTGTGACTACCCTTGACATCAAGACAGTATTTGTTTGAGCATGGCATCAAGGAGCCCTAGCAAAACTGAAGTCAATGGGAATCAGAGAAAAAAACTCTTCACTGGTTAGAGTCATACCTAGCACAAAGGAAGGTAGTTGTGATCGTTTGGAGGTCAATCACCTCAGTTCCAGGACATCACTGCAGGAATTCCTCATGGTAGTGTCCTCAGCCCAATCCCCTTCAACTGCTTTATCAATGACCTTCCTTCTCTCATAAGGTCAGAAGTTGTTTGCTGATGATTGCATAATGTTCAGCACCATTTGTGACTCCTCAGATACTGAAGTAGTCATGTTGAAATGCAGCAGGACTTAGACAAGTCCAGGCTTGGGCTGACAAGTGGCAAGTAACATTTGTGCCACACAAGTGCCACGCAATGACCATCTCCAATGGCATTACCATCACTGAATACCCCATTATCAACATCCTGGGAGTTACCATTGACCAGAAACTGAACTGGACCGGCCATATAAATACTGTGGCTGCAAGAGCAGGTCAGAGGCTAGGAATTCTGCAGGGAGTAACTCACCTCCTGACTCCCCAAAGCCCATCCACCATCTACATGGCACAAGTCAGGAGTGTGATGGAATACTCTCCGCTTGCCTGGATGAGTGCAGCTCCAATATTCAAGAAGCTTGACACCATCCAGGACAAAGCAGCCCTTGATTGGTACCTTGTCCACAAACATCCACTCCTTCCATTACCAACACACAGTGGTGACAAGATGCACTGCAGGAGCTCATCAAGTCTCCTTAGACAGCGGCTTCCAAACCCACGACTGCTACCATCTAGAAGGAAAGGGCAGCAGATAGATGGGAACACCACCACCTGGAAGTTCCCCTCCAAGCTGCTCACCATCCTGATTTGGAAATATATCAACATTCCTTCACTATCGCTGGGTCAAAGTCCTGGAACTCCTTCCCTAAAAGCACTGTGGGTGTACCTTCACCACATGGACTGCAGCGGTTGAAGAAGGCAGCTCACCACCACCTTCTCAAGGGCAATTAGGGATAGGCAATAAATGCTGGCCTAGCCAGTGATGCCGACATCCCATAAATGTATGAATAAAAAAATGTTACCCTTGCTACTGCTGAAATACCTGCTCTGCCATTGAATAATATTATGGCGGATCTGATTGTAACCTCCTGCCTACCCCCAATAACCTTTCACCACCTTGTTAATCAAGTGGTAGGTTAGGTCAGTTGGATGGATGGCTGTTTTGTGATACAGAGTGATGCCAACAGTGCAGGTTCAATTCCTGTACTGGCTGAGGTCATCCATGAAGGCCCTGCCTTGTCAGCCTTGCCCTTTGCCTGAGGCATGATGACCCTCAGGTTAAACTCACCACCAGTTGTCTCTCTAGTGAGAGAACGGTACTCTGGTGACTTTCATTTTCATAATCAAGAATCTATCCAGCTCTGCCTCTAAAATATTCAAAGACCCTGTGTCCCCTGCCCTTTGAGAAAGACAGTTCCAAAGGCTCACGACCCTGTGAGAGAAAAAAATTCTCTTCATCAAACCTAACCTGTCCAACCAAGACAATCTATCCATTCCTGGTATTAGCCTAGTAAGTCTTCGCTGAACTGCTTCTAATGCATTCACGTCTGTCGTTAAGTAAGGAGACCAGTACTGTATACAGTGCTCCAAATGTGGTCTCACCAGTGCCTTGTACAACTGAAGCATAACTTCCCTACTTTTGTATTAAACTCCCCCCACAATAAATGAGTCTCATCCGAACTCTCGGACCTGAGGCTCCTCCAAACTCTCGGCCCCAACTCTCCTCTGACCACTCACCCCAAGCCTCCTCAGAACTCTGGGCCTGAGTCTCCTTGGAACTCTGGGCCCAAGTCTCTTGCGAACTCTGGGCCTGAGTCTTCTCAAGTACTAGGACTACGCACTAGTCATTCCTATCAGTAATGCTATGGACAGATACATCTCTGACAAGTAGATTGGTAAAGACGAGGTCAAGTCAGCTTTCCCCTCTTGTCGGTTCTCTCACAATCTGCTGCTGGCCCAATTTGGCAGATTATTTATTTCAGGACTCAGCCAGCTCAGTCAGTAGTGATGCTACCGAACCAATGTTCGACATTAAAGTCCCTCACCCAAAGTACATTCTGTGTCCTTGCTACCCCCACTGCTACTTCCAAGTGGTGTTGAACGTGGAGGAGTACTGATTCATCAGCTTGGTGAGGGTAGTAGGTGGTTAGGTTTTCTTGCCCATATTGAGCTGATTCCATAAGATTTAATGATGAGGACTCCCAGAGCCCCTCCCTCCCATCTATCTACCACTCTGCTGCCACCTCTCATGGGTCTGTCCTGTTAGCGGGACATTATATACTCAGGGAAGGTGATGGAGTATGGGATATTGAATGAAAGGCACAATTCCAGGAATATGACCATGTCAGACAGTTGCTTGGCTAATTTATGGGACAGTTCTTCAAATTTTGGTACAAAACCACAGGTGTTAGTGAGGAGGGCTTTGCAGGGTTGACTGAGTTGTATGTGCAATTTTCCTGTTCAGTGCCTAGGTCAGTGCCGGGTGGTCTGTCCAGTTTTATTCTTATTATACTTTGTCATAATGGTTTGATGCAACTGAATGGCTCACTAGGCTATTTCAGAGAGCAGTTAAGTGTCCAGCATATTGCTGTGGGTCTGAAGTCACTGTGATTGTGCTGTTAGTCTATTTGTCTTTGCCCATGCCTCAGATCATCTGTGCACTCATTCTTGACTTTGTTACATCTAGACTTGACTATTCCAATGCTCTCTTGGCCAGCTTCCCATCTTCCACTCACAATAAACATGATCTCATCCAAGTACTATTCATCCATCATCCTTGTGCTCACTGTCCTACATTGGAACCTGATCCGATATCAATTGTTAACATTCAAATCCTTCCATGACCTCGCTCCTCTCGATCTCTGTAACTTCTCCAGCCCTACAGCCCTCCAATTCTGGCCTCTTGCGTATCCTTGATTTTAATCACTCTACCATTAGAGACCATGCCTTCAGCTGCATGGGCCTCAGACTCTGGAATTCATTTCCTACGACTTTGTACTTCCCTCTCTTCCTCTAAGACACTTCTTAACATCTGCCTCTGTGACCAAGCTCTGTCCTAATATCTCCTTACATGGTTTGGTGATACATTTGTTTAATAATGCTACATTGAAGCACTTTGGGACACCTCATGTTCAAATTGTTGTAGGTGAGTTGCAGCACCTAGCGATTTTCTATAACTTTGAACACTGCTTTTAGCTGTTTATATACTCATGGTGGAGGTCTATTTGTAAAAAGCCCACACCATTTATACTAAAGCAAGAAAATACGAGGATTAACATTCATAATCTGTAAGAGCATAATAGATTCAAAACCTCACATTGGAGGTAGAGTAAAATCTCGGTAGGAGCACAAAATTCTGTATCCCTTATGCTTGTTCCTGTAAACAATTTAACATATTTTATTTATTTAGTGATTACAGTACGTACTGATTTATTTTCAGTACATGAATATACAAAGCAACTTGGTTAGAAATTGTTTCTGGTTCTAGTAGATGAGCACTGATTTACCACGTGACATTCCTTTGTTCATTATTTCAACAGAAGCGCTTTAAGTGGGTCAGTGCCTCATCTACAAAGGAATATCATGCAAGTGTACCGTATTCAGCAACACTCACTACCAGCACAATGTGCTTCCAGGATTTAAAGAACGGAGAGTTTTCGAAATGGACATCAGGTTAATTAGCATCTAAGGGAGGAAAAGACTGGTTAGTGTTTCAAAGATATTGATTCTCTTGAAGTGAAAATAAAAAATATTTACTGAAGATAGCTAACTGAATATGTAACCCCCACCCCCATCTCTTGAAATGTACCCTGACCTTTAGATTTGACCTACATGCAGTGTTTTGACTACCAGTGATTTCAACCCTGGAACTAGTGGAATGTGCACCTGGAATTGTAAATTATTAGTCAGATAAGTCAGATATAAGAATTGCAAGTCTTAAAGCAATGCAATCGAGAATAGAACTCTGCTACGCTCAAGGTCAAAAAGATACCGGGCGATTCTTCTGCTCTCTCTGGTGGCGAGCTTGGAGGTGGGAAGGATATTCAATTAGGCAGGATGGGGATATACCTGAACCCTGCCAGCTTCCCATCTCCTCCAGAATTAAGTTCTGGGCAGGAAGGCCCATGGTCGACCCTTCCACCCACCGTCAATTGAGGCCCTTGTGGCTAATTAATGACCACTTAATGACCTCATCCCACTGCCACTGGTACTAATCCAAAACTTTGTGGCCAGCTTGTCACCTCCTTGTGGGATCCCACAATCAAAGGCACTCAGTGCCTGATTGAGCGACTGGGTATGGGGAAGTTGCGGGGGCCTACTGAGAGCCATTCCCCTGCCCTTGCTGCTGACCCCGCTTTTCCCCCTCTCCCAGCAATCTGCAATGCAAATGCTCACCCTCCTCATTTTCCAGCCAGCAGGCAAGACCTCAACAGGACTCTGCCTATTATGATTACTTTGAAATGATAGGGCATCCTGATATATAGAAATGTAAATTAATGAAAAGAAAGGACAGGTTATAAAACCAAGTGGTAGTTTAAGTTAGGAGGGGCTCTTTGTCCTGGGGATTAACTCTTTTGATGGTTTAGCAGATAAATTTAGTAGACATTGGTACAATTCCAATTTGCCCATTACTTCCTTCACCCCCAGCACAAGGCCATGTGTCATTCGCATCCTAAACACACATCCGCTTTTTCCTTGCTCCTTTCAAACCAACTACCACCAATTTCTTTTCATTTACCAGCATTTTCCTGGGCGTTTTGAGACTGGGAGCATCATTGAACTGGGTCTCAGGGAGGTAACCTAGCCTAAAGACCCTGAATGTTGAATGAGGCATTCAATGAGGCACAAGCTGACCCTCCGTCCCCGAACTGCTGTATGTCCCCATTTCTAGTGCTGTTCCTCCTACTCCCACCAGTCTTTCATTCAGAATAAAGAAATAAGAGTGATAATTGCTGAAAATACTTAGGGTGAGTAAGGCAAACAAATCAAAAATAAACAACCTCTAAATTCTCAAATGCTTTGACAATCTACTGAAAGCACAGAGGCCCTAATGATTGAAATAATTTGAGGTGATGTCCCTTTATGTGGCTCTTCTATCCATATCAGTGAGTTGTTAAAACCAGGACAATGAATTTTTCAGAGTGGCCATGTTAAAATGGCATCAGGGTCCCAATGACATCATGGAAGCCTGATTTGAATCTATGCATCAGACACCCTCTGATTTCCACCAGGTGCATTTCCAACCTCAGTGACACAATTAAAGTTGTGTTTACACAGGAACAAGGCAGTAAGTCAAGTTCCATGATTTTAATTACTCAACTACTCCATTCCCAATGGGCAAGTAGGGTTAAAATCAGGATGAGTATCTCAGCTCAGTAAGTACTATTTCAGTCTGTTTTCCACTCTTGGAGAATTCACTTGGTGGCACTTGTGGTATTTCAGTAGCCAGTGTATAGAGTATGGGTTCCTTGTTACAATATCTGAGTCATGTTATTTTTTAATAAAATATTAGGTAGAATAGTTAGACTCCAGATCTTAGGGATAAAGGTCTCCTTAGGGAATGACTGGTTAAGTATATCTGAGGGAATATGCAGAAACCTGAAAATTATGGCAGTACAATGGGTGCTATATGGATGCTCAACATGTTTGTTGTTGTATTGAACTCTGCCACGATCTTTTAACATTCCTGCAGGTAAACCAATATAAATTAGGTCTAGCAAGTGTTGGGCTGCACCCACATAGTTTCTATGGACCTCTTGGACTGCAGCTTGGAACAGCTGAATATAGGTGACATGACCAGAAAATATATGGTAGTATGTTTTCCTGGCCACAGCCTTTCCCACAGCCATTTGATAAAATACAATTAAGCACTGCCAAACTCCTTTGTTGCCTATTTTCCAGCCTTTGCTTCTTCTGCTTTCCACATATGATTCCTAACTTTCTGCCTTCCATTTCCAGCTTTGCTTTTCTCCCCTCTGAAACATTGCTAAGGTTTCCATTTCCTTCCCAAGCTAGTTTAAACTCTCCCCACCAGCAGGAGCAAACCTCCCCATGAGGATATTGGTCACAGCTCTGTTGAAGTGTACCCATCCAAATTTACAGGTCCCACCTCCACCAGAATGGTCCCAATGACCCAGAAACTTAAGACCTCCCCTCCTGCACAATCTCCCCAGTCATGCATTCATCTACACTGCCCTCCTGTTTCTGTACTCACGAGCAAGTGGCACTGGGAGTAATCTGGAAATTACTAACTTTGAGATTGTGTTTATTAATTTATTTCCCAATTCCCTAAAATCTTCCTGCAGGACCTCATACCTCTTTTTAACAATATAATTGCACTGATATGGACCATAACCTCTGGCTGTTCACCCTCTGCCTTCAGAACATTCTGCAGCTGCTCACAGACATCCCTGCTACAGGGAAAGAGCAGTGTAGAATTTTCCAAGAGCCAGTAAGACATGATGGGCTGAATGGGCTCCTTTGTGCTGTACTATTCTGATTCTTCAAGGGGGTTGGGGAAATAGTATGATATATGATCTTGTGTCAGCCCTCATTTTGCTGTGTATAGCAGCTGTGAGGATCAATCTTTGTCCTCAATACCGTTTTACAATCCTGCTCTCCATCTGGTGACTATCAGCTTACTTTGGACATTTTTGTGTTGTGCTTTGAGCTGAAGGATAGTGGGAATCTTTTGGGGAGTGTCCAATGTGAGGTCACCACTCCCCCTTCATTTTGGAGGGTGGGGGAGGGGATGGGGAACAGCACAAATCAGATCCTGGAAATCATGCCTATTTTGGGAGTAGGCAGTAATATTTTGCAGTATCCTGAGAACTAAATGTCAGAAGGAAAATCAAAACGCCAATAAAAACAGATAGTGAGACTGCATAGAAAGAAAAGCCAAATGATTAATTGCCTGTAGAGGAAGATATATCACTGTTACTGTCATTTGTTATTCATAAGCTTGACATTCCCTGGAGGCCCTCTTTGTACGTGACGTAACTGTCATTTGGGTTACAAGGGTTGGAAAGGTTTCAAGGCAAATGCTTTCAGCAAAAAAAAGACAGTTATGTTGAAACCATGACTAATTGTTCATTATCAGCTACATTTGGTAGGTCAGTGCATTTATCATCAACACCAGAAATGGAACTGTTTAAATGATTTGTATCAGCAAGTGGGTGAGTGGAACAATCATTGACTAAAGCCTTGCATTATTAGGACTTGCAAATCAACAAGCAATGAATTTACAGGTGGATGTCCAGAATTTTGTGCTATTTAAAGAAACAGTTCCTTTTGTCTACTTAAGTGGTCTTAAAAAACACTGACAGGATTGAAAGTCGACAAACATCACCTCCTACATGATGAAATATGTAAAGTCTGGCACGGCATTTGAAGCTGATATTGCCATCAACTATTAGAACAACTTCTGTTAAGCAAACAGAGATGAATGAATTGACAAAAACTCACAAGTGCTTTAAAAATTTTGAGACTTTTACTTTCCTTGTGAAGTACAGTTCAACATTTCATTGTAGCTTTTAATTAAAGAAAATAGCAGATTGTACATAACATCCAGGCAGATTTATTTGAAATCAGGAAGTTACAACGGAAAAATCAGATATTGGGCCAGGGGGTGGGGGGCGGTGTTGATGGATAACGGTGTAAAGTGAGTCACTTTTTTTTCCTGTCAAAAATGGCATCCGTAGAGGCTGGGAACCTGCCTGATTTCTTTTTTCACCAAGGAATGTTGTGCAATGTGGAGAGATCTGATGACAATAAAACATGTTTAAAATTGGGCCTTCTGTGGTAGAGAATTTCACAAGTTGACCACCTCTAAGTGAAGAAATGTTTCCTCATCCCAGTCCTAAATGGCCAGCCCCATATCCTGAGTCTGTGGCCCCTGGCTCTAGACTCCCCAGCCAGTGGAACATCCTCCCTGCATCCAGTCTGTCTAGCCCTGTTAGAATTTTATATGTTTCAATCAGGTCCCCTCTCGTTCTTCTAAACTCTAGTGAATACAGGTCCAGTCAAACCAATCTCTCCTCATACAACAACCCTGCCATCCCTGGTATCAGCCTAGTGAACCCTCACTGCACTCCCTCTATGGCAAGTATATCCTTTCTTAGGTAGGGAGACCAAAACTGCACGCAATACTCCAAGTGTGGTCTCACCAAGGCCCTGTAAACCTGCAGTAAGATATCCCTACTTCTGAACTCAAATCCTATTGCACTGAAGGCCAACGTACCAGTTGCCTTCCTAATTGCTTGCTGCACCTACCTATTTACTTTCATTGACTGGTGTACAAGGACACCCAGACCCTTTTGTACATCGACATTTCCCAATATATCACCATTTAAATAATACTCCGCCCTTCTGTTTTTCACACCGAAGTGTATAAGTTCACATTTATCCACATTATACTGCATCTGCCATGTGTTTGCCCACACACACACAACTTGTCTAAATCGCCCCAAAGCCTCCTTGCATCCTCCTCACAACCCCACCCAGTTTTGTGTCTTAGAAATATTTGGTTCCCTCATCCAAGTTATTTATGTATATCATGAATAACTGGGGTCCAAGCACTGATCCCTGTGGTACACCACTAGTCATCGCTTGCCACCCAGAAAAGGACCCATTTATTCCCACTCTGATTACAGCCTGTCAACTAATTCTCAATCCATGCCAGTATATTACCCCCATCCCATGTGTTTTAATTTTGCCCACTAACCTCTTATGTGAGACCTTATCAAAAGCCTTCTTGAAATCCAAATACACCACATCGACTGGTTCTCCCTTATCTATTCTACTAGTTACATCCTAAAAAAAACTCCAGTAGCTTAGTTAAGCATGATTTCTCTTTCATAAGCCCATGCTGACTTTGTCCAATCCCGTTAGTGCTTTCCAAATGTTCTATTACCAAGTCTTTTATAATAGACTCTAGCAATTTCCCCATTACTAATGGTAGGCTAATTTGTCTGTAATTCCCTGATTTTTCTCTCCCTCTATTTTTAAATAGTGGGTTTACATGTGCCACCCTCCAATCTGTAGGAACTGCTCCAGAGTCTATAGAATTTTGGAAGATGACCACCAATGCATCCAATATCTCCAGGGCTGCTTCTTTTAGTATTCTGGGATGAGGATTTTTCAGCCTTTGACCCCATTACTTTCTCTAGCACCATTTTTTTAACTAACACTGATTTTCTTCAATTCCTCCATCTCACTAGACCCTTTGTTCCCTAACATTTCTGGGAAATTATTTGTGTCCTCTTTTCACGAAGACAGAACCAAAATATATGTTCAATTCTTCTGCCATTTCTTTATTCCCCTTTATAATTTCCGCCATTTCTGACTGTAAGGGACTTACATTTGTCTTCACCAATCTTTTTCTCTTCACATATTTATATAAGCTTTTACAGTCAGTTTTTATGTTCCTTGCGAGTTTACCCTCATATTCCATTTTCCCCTTCTTGTCAAGCTATAACATTATTGAAGATCTGTAGATTAAAACTGAAGATTCCTCTTGGTTTACAGGCAATTTTTCTGTTTGGTTGTTTTCTATAAACTTATTCTTTCTTGTTTAATATAAAATAAAATTTTCAAATACTTGAAAGTTGAATTCAAAACCAATAATGCTGCAAATATAAAAGAATCAGGATTATCTGGTGGAACTGCACCAGTTCCCCAGTGTAATTCTAGGTGCAATAACGAATCACTTTGCATCTCCCCATCCCTCTGAAATTTTCTATCAGAAATGATGGGAAATATAAAATATGTCCTCCCCAACAGGGGCCAACATATTGAAATTCAGCACTAATGATGCGGTTACACCTTATGACCCAGTTCCCATCATTTCTGTCTCAGTAATACTGGGCAGTAGGAATGTTGCTTTGTTCACTCAATCTGTGCTTCGTTTCCCCAATATTGAGAAGATTGCAGCATGAACAGTTGAGGACAGTAAAAACTAGATTAAAAAAAGAAAAACAAAACACACAAATGCTGGAAATCTGAAACATACCATAGGTTGTCTATTGGTTTAAATGGAAGAAATGCGTGGAAATGGCTGTTTCAAATGGATTAGGAGTTTGGGACCTAAGAGAGGCTTATGGCAAGAAGTCAATTAATCAGCTGTGGTCACACCAAGAAGCAGCAGTGAAGGGCAATTGGAAATCAGGATAGTGGAAGAATGAACAATGGTATCCCAGCAAAAACAGGTCCTTCCAAAAAAATGGTGAAGGTCCTTCGAAAAAGCAGAAAAAGTATGTTTGGTAATGGGATTATGTTGCAAGTGGCAGAAAATGGTCCAACGAACATGGAAGCTAGTGGGTTGGAAGTTGGGGAGTTGGAAAATCCTGGCGGGACGCCCTGCGGGAGATTTGGCAACTCAGCCAAAAGTCCATTGTCTTTCGGAGGGAGCAGATGACTCCGCCGATGTGTGGGACAGAAAATCCTGTCCCTGTCTTTGTTGTGAAAGTGTTATGATCCTAGCTGATGTTACTACTGGACAAGTCAGATCCCTGGATGGAACCTGGTTTGATAGATCGTAACTTTTATTTTTTTTGTATAGAAAAGTGGAAGGCAGCTATTGAATAGAATAGGCGGAATCATTTCAGATTAACACTAAGTGCGGTAGCAGGCAGGTAAAACAATATTTTACCCACCAGCCGCAATGGCGGCTATTCACAAATCCATCGCATTAATTATCCATTCCCAGGAAACACACCGCTTCCATGGCAGTGGACTCTCATTTGCCCATCACGTCATCACCTCACCGCTTCAGCACGCTGGACACCATATTTAAAGTCCAGCCACGCACATACCTCAGTGCTCCCAGCCCACAACTGCTACAAAGAAGACATGGCCCTGAAAGGCAAAAAGACTGCAGCCCCCAGGTTCAATGACTCTTCCCCGGTGTGCCTTTTGGACGCTGCAGAGGCTTGTCGTGATGCCCTGTACCTCTGTTCTGGCCACAGGATGGGCAGCAACCTCACTAATCCGGCTTGTGAGGCAGTGGCAGCGATAGTCAGCGGCAATACCCTGCAAAAGAGGACAGCCACCCAGTACTACTACAGAATGAATGGTCTCATCTGTTTAACCAAGGCTCACACACTCACAAACCCATCACACATCCACAGGGATCTCATCCCTCAAGGGATAACACCACTAATTTTCACACACACCCTCACACCTCCATCAGGCTCATATCCTGTCGAGCTGTCATCCTCAACCTGTCCACGGTGCCATTCACCACACAAACATTCCACACAGTGCCTTCCATCCTGCTACACTCTCTCTGTCTGTTTTCATGCAGGACAAGCTGGCTCAAATCAGCAGCCAGAGGTCCCAGACTGAGGGTGGAGCGGCCCACATTGGGCTCCTCACTCACTTTGAGGAGCGTGCCATTGCGCCGACTGGTGACGACATAGACTGTGCCTGCAATGGTGGTGGGGGTCAGTGGTGAACACCCTCATAAGAATCCTGCACCTTTATTCCCAACTTCACCCCCCGACACCTTCATTTACCCCATCCCAACCTCACCCCTCCCCCCAACACCTCTCCCTCTCCTAGTTGATCCCACCTCTCCCACCCCCTCGAGAATCCACCCAGCCCGTCATGGACGTTCCTCCAGGATCCTGTTGCTGTAGGGCTCCAGCATCTTCTGCTCCTCGGACATCCGTGATGTGAGCAAGGCCCTGGCGGTAAGTCCTGACTTCTGCATGTCACAGTTGTCAAGACATGTTCTGCACTGGCATGCTTTCCCACTGACGTGGGCAGCCAATCCAGAGGGGCCGGATGAGTTGGGCAGGTTGACCTTATAATGATACACTGATGTATTGCAATGAGGCTCCCAACATCCGATGGCGGGGAACACAGCCTGCCATTGGTGGGCTGAGTGGATGATTGCAAACTGGTTTCACGATGTCATGAAACCGATTTTTGGCTTTCTCACCAAATAGTCTGCTCACACCACCAAACATGCTTGACGCCAGTGGGCATGGAAAAACCCAGCCACAGAGTCTGCTGATGGACTTTTATCAAAAGAATGAGACATTTATTAAACAAGAAAATATGAACTAAATTACAATATTCCTTAACCCACAACCATACCTTTACAGATATATACAGATTCATAAGAGTAGCACAAGTTACAAAATCTATCTTATACTTTAATGTTCACAGTAAATATACAGCCCATGTAAACCAATAGGCGACCTGTGGTCAGACACACCACACTCCAAGATCAAGTGACAGATGCCACCCAAAGCAGTTGCAATGGATCTCTCATCAACTCCCCTGTGAGCCAACTGGTCTTATGGAAATGTTGTCTTTCACATGGGGGTTTCCAATCTCCACTCTCAAAGAATTCGCCTTGGAATCTTCTCCCAGATGACACTTTCTCTCAGACGTCTTCAACAAAGATCCACCTCCAGGCATCGACTCTCCCCCCTGATGTCCTTTCCCCTGGATCACCACATGCATTCAAGCTTTGCCTTGCATGCACTCAGACTCAGCCATGCCAACAGAACACTAATGCTTCACAGGCCGGTAGAAAGCAGTCACCAACCTTTGGCGGGCTTCTTGGATCTTCTGGCTTTCTCACAAGCCCAGTTTGCCTTGATTCTGCTCCCTGCAGCTTTCTCTCTTTTATTCAGAGCCTTTTCCTCTGCTCCTTACTTTAACTTCACTAAGCAGGATCTTGTTCCAGATTCCTGTCCTTGTCCTTTGACTTAATTTAAAAGGTTTTCTTGGGACCTTTCTCCTTTTCTTTTAGGACCTGCTCCCTTCAGCTCCCTCTCCCAGCAGACTGCTGACAACTGACTGCTGATAGATGGGAACACCACCACCTGGAGGTTCCCCTCCAAGTCACTCACCATCCTGACTTGGAAATATATCGCCGTTCCTTCACTGTCACTGGGTCAAAATCCTGGAACTCCCTCCCTAACAGCACTGAGGCTGTACCTACACCACATGGACTGCAGTGATTCAAGAAAGCAGCTCACCACCCCCTTCTCAAGAGCAACTAAGGGATGGGCAATAAATGCTGGCCCAGCCAGCGAAGCCCATGTCCTGTGAATTAATTTTTTTAAAACTTGGTATCTCCCTTGCGATCCAGAACTCACTAGGTACTCACCGTTAGTTTAACTTTAGAGCAACTCATCTAAGATTCTCAGATTTATTTTCCTCAGCAATCTGCTAGTCTGTCCAGCTAGAGAGAAACTTAAACTGCTCCCTTCACCTTACAGCACAATCACCAATTGAACTCAAACTGCTTTCTGTTTCTCTGTCTCTGTGGGCCCCCTGTTGCTCAGCAACAGCACAGTTTTCCCTACTTTGTTTTAACTTCCCTAAACCACTTCAAAGACTGTAAAACCTCATTAAAAGACTTGCAGACAACATTCTAAAGTGACCAAAACCCAGGTATCCTCTCTCCTAACACACACACACCCAACATATAAATTAAACTTAAACTTAAAGCTATAGTTTATTCCTAGCACACGCAAATACACATATAACTTACTTAAAATTTGCTAGTTCCTAACAAAAGGAAGAATAAGTTAGAGAGGAGTGACAAGAATTGGTGTGGACATTTTCAAAGGCCCTGAGGATTAAATTGGAGAGCGCAGAATAGGCACAGGTATTGGAGATAAAATGCGCCCATTACTGCAATAATGTAAATTCCGCACTGTCCACTGATTTCAATGATTGATATGTACAGCCAATGCTATCCATGCTCTTGTTTGGTTACATGCAAGCGGAAAGGGTTCGATTTGGGAAGTGTAGAATGCTACCGAAAAGCATCCAGCATCTCTTAAAGGATAGGGAGCAGGTGCATTGTGACTGCAAGTTAAGTGGAAGTTCTTTCTGTGAGCAGAAGTTAGCAGACTGCCCCCACCAATGTTCTCAGATGTTGCATGGTGCAGGGTATAGAAAGGGGAAGTGACATCTTTTCGTTCACTGCAAGAGGTAAGGAAGCATGGAGCAAGTTCACAGAAAAGGTGAATGCCAGAAGTATGGCTCCATGTACAGTGTTGGAAGAAGCTCAACAATCTGATGAGAGTTATTGGAACATGAGCGATGACTCTTCAAATGGCACCTCATACCAGCTGTATTACTGGCAATATCAACTGCTTTATTCACATCAGACCCATCCTCCACCTATCTACAATCTCTAATAACCAAGAATTAATGTTTCAATTCATATGCCTAACCTCAAGGTCATACACTCAGCACTATTGCAAACTGCATACCCATACACAGTTCACACACACACACACACACATTGGCATCTATCCAACCATAATAGCCTTCTCTCATCTCACTTCTCCTTCAACTCATAATCTCTTCTGATTTAGAAGCTGCAGATGGTGCAAAAATACATTTCTAATTTTCACCTCTTTCCTCATCACAGCCCAATCTTTGATCATTTTTTATTTCAGGTACCAGAGAACTGCAGTCTTTCCAATCAGTGGAGGAAGAGGAAGGAGACAGTCACACTCATAGAAGCATATAAAAATTTACAGTTCAGAAAAGGCCATTCAGCCCATTGTGTCCACGCCAGCCAAAAGGAATTTATTCTTTGTAATCCCACCCTCCATCACTTGGTCCATAGCCCTGTAGATCACAGCAACCATTTTTATATTTGTTCATGGGATAAAGTGTCACTGGCAAAGCCAGCATTTATTGCCCATTCCTATTTGCCCTGGAGAAGGTGCTGGTGAACCGCTTCTTGAACTGCTGCAGTTCATGTGGTGTAGGAACACCCAAAGTGCTGTTGAGTTTCAGGATTTTGACCCAGCGACAGTGAAGAAACAGCGATATAGTTCCAAGTCAGGATACTGTGTGATTTCAAGGGATAGTTGCAGGTGGTGGTGTTCCCATGTGTCTGCTTTCCTTGTCCTTCTAGGTGGTAGAGGCCATGGTTTTGGACAGTGCTATCAAAGGAGTCTTGAATGATTTAATGAATATGACTATGTCAGACTGTTGCTTGACTAGTCTGTGGGACTGGTCTCCAGATATTAGTGAGAAGGACTTTAACAGGTCTGACTGGGCCATTTGTCATTTCTGGTGCCGAGGTCGATACTGGGTGATCCACCTGATTTTATTCTTATTTGGCTTTGCCATAGCAGTTTGATACAACTGAGTAATGTGCTTGGCAATTTCAGAGAGCAATCAAGAGTCAACCACATTGCTGTAGGTCTGGAGTCACATGTGGGCCAGACTGGGTAAGGATCATTAGTGAACCAGATGGGTTTTTACAACAGTCAACAATGGTATCACGGATTCTTCCCTTCCTTCCCTTTAACAGCCTTTTATACATTTCGTCTGGGCCTGGTGATCTATCAACTTTCAAGGATGCTAAATACCTTAATATTTCTTCGCTCATTAAGTTTATCCCATTCAATATTTAATATTGCTCCTTCAATATTTTCTTTGTCCCTCTCTTTTGTGAAAACAAACGTAAAGTATTCATTAAGAATCATTGCCACATATTGTGCCTCTACACACAAGTTAGTTTTTTGGTGTCTAATTGGCCCCACTCTTCCCTCACTTATCCTTCTGCTCTTTCATTCGCAGCCATCAATTCAGGTAATGATACTGTGTATTTTAAAGGCAAGGTTGGAGGAGGGATCTGCATGTAGGGAGAAACCAGGCTCAAGTGCACAGAAGCTAGGGTGGGTGGAAACTCACTAGTGCCAACTCACTAGAGGGCAATGTTGTGCATTAATTCTGCTGCAGAGGAATCAAATATGAACTTCACTGGGCCTGGCTACAGCTATTAAGCTATGGATACACTAAATCAAACGAATGTTACACTGGAAAACGTCCTGTCACTGTCAAGGAGCATAGAAGAGTCCAGCACCAACATGGCACAGGCCTTTGTGCAGATCTTGGAGCCCATCCTTTCCAACATGGAATGGGTGGTCACCTCCAACAGCACACCTGTGAAACCCACCATAAGGCAGTTTCTGATTGGTGATGTTACAACTTTTAATGCAGCTCATGCAGTTTCTATCAAAGGTCTGAGTTCTGCAGTGGAAATTCAGACTGCTGCCACCCTGGCTTTGCATTTCACTGTTTGAAAGGACTTTCAGAGTGTCACATCCATCCATCTCTGTTCTTCAGCCGAGTAGTAGGATTTCAGAGGTGCTGTCCCCAGAGAGTGGCAATGGCTTCACAGATCACGAACCTGTTTTCTTCTCTCAAATGACAACATTTGTGCTCCCATACCTGCCAATCCACCAGTGCCCTTATTGTTGCCCGTCAGCCAGCCCAGCCAAGACTGATGCAGCCCAGCCTGAAATGCTGCAGTCTGAAGCTGAGCCTTCTAGGCCCAAAACTGCCTCAAGTTAACCTCCAAGGCAATCTGAACTGACCTCAATTGGAGGTCAAAAGCCTTCCACCAACCATGCTGCAGCTACGAAGGATGCACCTTGTAGAAGAGGAGAGGCAAAGGCTAACTGAGTCCTTGGCACTAAGGGAATGCATGAAGGTGATTATTTATTTTTGCATAACTATGTCATGATTCAAGTTTATAAATTTGGATTCAAATGTACATTTTCTGGTGGTTTTTATTTTTGTTGCTAATGTCACGTTCAGTTATGTGAGGTTAAGAGAGGGCGTAAGCTAGCACATGGCATGTGAAAATGGCATCAAATCAACATTCCACAGATCATAATTTGCCAGCAGTCATTAGGTATGGGCGCGTTGCCAAAATGGCGTCCTGCGCACATCCCATCGGAAGTTTGTACATGCACCTCAGATGCCATTCTCGCTCGTTCTGAAGCCATGTTGTGCCTAAAAAAATGGGTGCTTTAGTGCTCAATTTTTCCTCTATCATGTCATAAATGCTTTACATTGTTGTATTTTAAAGTCCAGTGGCTGGTGTTTTGCATGCAGATACAACTTCCACACCCACTAACAGCAATGTGTTAATCAGCAGGTCAGTGGAGTTCATCTTTTTTTTTTGCAATACCAGTTCAAAAAAAATTTAACAGAGCTCCTTTTCAGATTGTGCCATGGGATGATTAATTATCTGAAACAGATAGGACCTTAGTTTAATTTCTCACCCAAAACACTGGAGATTGAGAAGTGGGTTAATATGTAATGTTGTTTTATGAAATACATGTGCTACAAATATATTAGAAAATATACAACAATTGTGAGTAAATTTTGATAGTACAATATTCAGTATAATAATTTATTGCTGTACTTTTTATAATTAAGGGGAAAGAAAATGACTGCAGATTACATTTTACAGTTAGGTTTTTAAAACTAAAGCTTTACACTTGCACAGGTTAAGAATGACTAATCCCATAAAAACTTCTGGCTTTAGCCTCATTATTTATTCAGTGTAAATTCCCAGTCTGGATTGGTCCTGCTCCATGGACCCCACAGAATGGCTTCCCAAACAACAGTCATTTGGATTGCAAACAAGATGGCCCACAATGTCAACAGGGTGTCCCCACATTCAGAGGGCTTGGCAGCAAATGGGAATTAATTTGTCAGCCATAGTCATGATAAGGCTACTCAACATTTCCCTATACAAAGCATGCAAACTATAAGCAGTTTCATCTTAGCATTTTATACCATAAAATGCAGATCAGTACTGCAAGATGGAAAACTGAACTATTATTTCACACAAAAACAG
The DNA here is from genome assembly GCF_017639515.1 of Carcharodon carcharias. NCBI lineage: Eukaryota > Metazoa > Chordata > Chondrichthyes > Lamniformes > Lamnidae > Carcharodon > Carcharodon carcharias. The sequence goes on from NC_054471.1 coordinate 170,375,098, forward strand.
AATTACCTAGAAAAACTCAGCAGGTCTGGCAGCATCGGCAGAGAAGAAAAGAGTTGACGTTTCAAGTCCTCATGACCCTTCAACAGAGCTAGGTGAATCCAAGGAGAGGGGTGAAATATAAGCTGGTTTAAGGTGGGGAGGGGGGGGGGTGTGGTTGTAGGGACAAGCAAGCAGTGATAGGAGCAGATCATCAAAAGATGTCACAGACAAAAGAACAAAAGAACACAGAGGTGTTGATGTTGGTGATATTATCTAAACGAATGTGCTAATTAAGAATGGATGGTAGGGCACTCAAGGTATAGCTCTAGTGGGGGTGGGGGGGCATAAAAGATTTAAAAATAATGGAAATAGGTGGGAAAAGAAACATCTATATAAATTATTGGAACAAACAAAAGGAAGGGGGAAGAAACAGAAAGGGGGTGGGGATGGAGGAGGGAGTTCAAGACCTAATGTTGTTGAATTCAATATTCAGTCCAGAAGGCTGTAAGGTGCCTCGTCGGAAGATGAGGTGCTGTTCCTCCAGTTTGCGTTGGGCTTCACTGGAACAATGCAGCAAGCCAAGGACAGACATTTGGGCAAGAGAGCAGGGTGGAGTGTTAAAATGGCAAGCGACAGGGAGGTTTGGGTCATTCTTGCGGACAGACCGCAGGTGTTCTGCAAAGCGGTCGCCCAGTTTACGTTTGGTCTCTCCAATATAGAGGAGACCACATTGGGAGCAACGAATGCAGTAGACTAAGTTTGGGGAAATACAAGTGAAATGCTACTTCACTTGAAAGGAGTGTTTGGGCCCTTGGACTGTGAGGAGAGAGGAAGCGAAGGGGCAGGTGTTACATCTTTTGTGTGGGCATGGGGAGGTGCCATAGGTGGGGGTTGAGGAGTAGGGGGTGATGGAGGAGTGGACCAGGGTGTCCTGGAGGGAACGATCCCTACAGAATGCCGATGGGGGGGGGGTGAAGGGAAGATGTGTTTGGTGGTGGCATCATGCTGGAGTTGGCGGAAATGGCGGAGGATGATCCTTTGAATGCGGAGGCTGGTGGGGTGGTAAGTGAGGACAAAGGGGACCCTATCATGTTTCTGGGAGGGAGGAGAAGGCATGAGGGCAGATGCGCGGGAGATGGGCCGGACACAGATGAGGGCCCTGTCAACGACCGTGGGTGGAAAACCTCGGTTAAGGAAGAAGGAGGACATGTCAGAGGAACCGTTTTTGAAGGTAGCATCATCAGAACAGATGCGACGGAGGCGAAGGAACTGAGAGAATGGGATGGAGTCCTTACAGGAAGCGGGGTGTGAGGAGCTGTAGTCGAGGTAGCTGTGGGAGTCGGTAGGCTTGTAATGGATATTTGTGGACAGTCTATCACCAGAGATTAAGACAGAGAGGTCAAGGAAGGAAAGGGAAGTGTCAGAGATGGACCACGTGAAAATGATGGAGGGGTGGAGATTAGAAGCAAAATTAATACATTTTTCCAAGTCCCGACAAGAGCATGAAGCAGCACCGAAGAAATCATCAATGTACCAGAGAAAGAGTTGTGGAAGGGGGCCGGAGTAGGACTGGAACAAGGAATGTTCCACATACCCCATAAAGAGACAGGCATAGCTGGGGCCCATGCGGGTACCCATAGCCACACCTTTTATTTGGAGGAAGTGAGAGGAGTTGAAGGAGAAATTGTGCAGTGTGAGAAGAAGTTCAGCCAGACGGAGGAGAGTAGTGGTGGATGGGGATTGTTCGGGCCTCTGTTCGAGGAAGAAGCTAAGGGCCCTCAGACCATCCTGGTGGGGGATGGAGGTGTAGAGGAATTGGACGTCCATGGTGAAGAGGAAGCGGTTGGGGCCAGGGAACTGGAAATTGTTGATGTGACGTAAGGTGTCAGAGAAATCACGGATGTAGGTGGAAAGGGACTGGACAAGGGGAGAGAGAAGGGAGTCAAGATAACGAGAAATGAGTTCCGTGGGGCAGGAGCAAGCTGATACGATCAGTCTACCGGGACAGTTCTGTTTGTGGATTTTGGGTAGGAGGTAGAAGCTGGCCGTCCGAGGTTTGGCGACTATCAGGTTGGAAGCTGTGGGAGGAAGATCCCCAGAGGAGATGAGGTCAGTGACAGTCCTGGAAACAATGGCTTGATGTTCAGTAGTGGGGTCATGGTCCAGGGAAAGGTAGGAGGAAGTGTCTGCGAGTTGACGCTCAGCCTCCGCGAGGTAGAGGTCAGTGCGCCAGACAACAACAGCACCAACCTTGTCAGCGGGTTTGATGACAATGTCAGGGTTGGACCTGAGAGAACGGAGTGCAGTAAGTTCAGAGAGAGAGAGATTAGAATGGGTGAGAGGAGCAGGGAAATTGAGACGACTAATGTCGCATCGACAGTTCTCAGTGAAAAGATCAAGAGAAGGTAAGAATCCAGAGCGGGGGGGGTCCAGGTGGAGGGAGAATATTGGAGGTGGGTAAAAGGATCCGTTGAACGGGGAGAGGACTCCTGCCCAAAGAAGTGAGCCCAGAGATGAAGACGGCGGAAGAAGAGATCAGCATCGTGCCGAGCCCGAAATTCATTGAGATGAGGGCGTAAGGTTATGAAACTAAGTCCTTTGCTGAGCACTGAACGTTCGGTGTCGGAGAGGGGAAGGTCAGGGGGTATAGTGAATACACGGCTGGGGCTGGGATTGGAAGAAAGGGTGGGGACGGAGGGACAGGCAGGGGTGGAGGGTCCTAGATGGGTGTTGGTGTCGATGAGTTGTTGGAGCTTGCGTTCCTTAGCACTTGAGAGAAAGAGAAAAAGTTTCTTGTTGAGGCGTCAGATGAGACGCAGAATAAAATGAAACTGGGGGCACGCTCAGCTTTGAAAAAGGGTACGGCAGTGCTGCTGGAGGGAGAGGTCGAGTGTGTTCATATGGCGGCGCATGGCACTGAGTGTGGATTTCAGAATATGACGGGAACAGCAGTCTGAGAAACGTTTTATGTCCCGGAGATATCTGTAATCATGGGTGGGTTCAAAACATGAGGAGTGGAATTTCATTTGAAATCCATGTGGGTTAAGTTGGAGACGGAGACAGTCACTGAGAAAGGAGATATGGCTGTGAAAGCAGGTTTTAGTAAACACCTTGTCAAACACCAGGAGAGAAATGGAAAGCAATGAAGGTGAACAAGGCAAAAGAGAGATACGGAAATCTTGTCGCAGAGAGGAACAGAACTTCATCAAGGTAGGCATTTCTTGAAGAGCAGTGGCAGTCAATTAAACACAGAGATAAAAACAAAAAACTGCAGATGCTGGAAATCCAAAACAAAAACAGAATTACCTGGAAAAACTCAGCAGGTCAGGCAGCATCGGCGGAGAAGAAAAGAGTTGATGTTTCGAGTCCTCATGACCCTTCAACAGAACCAGGTGAATCCAAGGAGAGGGGTGAAATATAAGCTGGTTTAAGGTGGGGGGTAGTGGGGGGTTGGGTGGGGGAAGAGAAGTGGAGGGGGGTGGTGTTGTTGTAGGGACAAGCAAGCAGTGATAGGAGCAGATAATCAAAAGAAGTCACAGACAAAAGAACAAAAGAACACAGAGGTGTTGATGTTGGTGATGTTATCTAAACGAATGTGCTAATTAAGAATGGATGGTAGGGCACTCAAGGTATAGCTCTAGTGGGGGTGGGGGGCATAAAAGATTTAAAAATAATGGAAATAGGTGGGAAAAGAAAAATCATGACCCCACCACTGAACGTCAAGCCATTGTTTCCAGGACTGTCACTGACCTCATCTCCTCTGGGGAGCTTCCTCCCACAGCTTCCAACCTGATAGTCGCCCTACCTCCTACCCAAAATCCCCCACCCTCACTAGAGCTGTACCTTGAGTGCCCTACCATCCATTCTTAATTAGCACATTCGTTTAGATAATATCACCAACTTTAACACCTCTGTGTTCTTTTGTTCTTTTGTCTGTGACATCTTTTGATGATCTGCTCCTATCACTGCTTGCTTGTCCCTACAACCACACCACCCCCCCTCCCCCCACACACCCCCCCCCCCACCACCCCCCCAACCACCACCACCACCTTAAACCAGCTTATATTTCACCCCTCTCCTCGGATTCACCCAGTTCTGTTGAAGGGTCATGAGGACTCGAAACGTCAACTCTTTTCTTCTCTGCCGATGCTGCCAGACCTGCTGAGTTTTTCCAGGTAATTCTGTTTTTGTTTTGGATTTCCAGCATCCGCAGTTTTTTGTTTTCATCTCTATTATTATTATTATTTCGCACACTTAGATCGGTCAAGGTTATCCTACAAAGCAAGCTTCCAATAAAACCCAACAGAGACTGCAAGAAGAAAAATACCAACGTTAACCTTATTTGCCTCACATCATGCTGGTGGTCATGTAATACAAGAATAGAGTTGTTGGCTAGTCATGGCATTCAATCTCTCTCAGTTGGTCGACAACAAACATAATCATGAGGCGTTATGATGGAGAGCTTTAGGAACCATTGACCCAAAGACACCTGTTCTTCCAAAGCATATTGCTAAAACCATGTGTCATGTCCTAAATTACTCATATACTGTATTCAAAAATATATTTTCCCTGAAAGTAATCCATAAAATTTGCATTTGAATTAATCCAAATTTACTGCTTTCACCATCTCCCTGGAAAGCCTATTCCATAGGTTGACCACTTGCTCATTGAAATATTTACACAGATTAGTTTTGAATTTACCCCTTCAAGTACAGACTGTGTCCTCTACTTCTACTGTCCTTGATAAGGTGAAATAGCTTGTCAAGGTCTAATATGATGTATGTTCATTACACATGCTAGTATGGTCTTTTGGTTCTATCACAGAATTGTTAGGGTGCAGAAGGAGGCCATTTGGCCCGTCGTGTCTGCGCCGGCTCTCCTATTGAGCATAATGACCCAGTGTGATTCTCCTGCCTTTTCCCCATAGCCCTGTACACTGTTTCTATTTAAATATTCATCTAACGCCCTCTTGAATGCCTCAGTTGAACCTGCCCTCACCATACTTCTAGGCAGTGCATTCCAGACCTGAACGACTTGTTGTGTGAAAAAGTATTTCCTCACATTGCATTTGCATCTGGGCCCTCTCATTGTCGATCCTTTTATGAATGAGAACATTATCTGTCCAGCCCCCTCATAATTTTGAACACCTCTATCAAATCTCCTCCTAGTCTTCTCCTCTCCAAGGAGAACAGTCCCAACTTCTCCAATCTATCTTCATAACTGAAGTTTCTCATCCCTGGAACCATTTTTTGTAAACATCTGCACTCCAATGCATTCACTTCCTTCCTATAATGTGGCACCCAGAGCTGTACACAATACTCCAGCTGAAGTCTATCTAGTGTCCTATACAAAATCAGCATAATCTCCCCGCTCTTGTACTCTATGCCCCTATTAATAAAGCCTAGGATACGGTATGCTTCATTAACTGCTCTCTCCAGCTGTCCTGCCACCTTTAATTACTTAAGCATATACACCCAGACCCCTCTGCTCCTGCACATCCTTTAGTGTTGTACCCCCTTTTTTATATTGTCTTTCCATGTTCTTCCTACCAAAATGAATCATCTCACACTTTTCTGCATTGAACTTCATCTGCCATCTACTTGCCCATTCCACCAACTTGTCTATGTCCTTTTGAAGTTCTACACTGTCCTCCTCACAGTTCACAATGCTTCCAAGTTTTGTATCATTTGCAAACTTTGAAATTGTCCCCTGCACACCAAAATCTAGATCATTAATATATATCAGGAAAAGCAAGGGTCCCAATACCGACCCTTGGGAAACGCCATTGCAAACCTTGCTCCAGCCCAAAATATATCCATTCACCATCACTGCTGTTTCCTATCACTCAGCCAATTTTGTATCCACATTGCTACTGTGCCTTTTATTCCATTTTCTCACAATTCTGTTGGCACTGTATTGAATGCCTTTTGGAAGCCAATGTGCACCACATCAACAGCATTACCTTCATCACCCCTCTCTGTTACCTCTTCAAAAAACTCCAGCAAGTTAGTTAAACACAATTTTCCCTTAAGAAATCCATGCTGGCTCGTCCTAATCAACCCGCATTTTCTATGTGACTATTAATTCTATCCCAAATAATTAAACTAACTGGTCTGTACCTGCTGGGCTTATCCTTACACCCTTTTTTGAACAAGGGCATAATGTTTGCAATTCTCCAGTCCTCTGGCACCTCCCCTGAGTCCAGAGAAGACTGAAAGATCATGGCCAGTGTGTCTGCAATTTCCGCTCTCACTTCCTTCAATATCCTTGAATGCTTCTCATCCTGTCATTTCATTCTGCCATGTCATCTTTAAGTACCGACAGTTTATCCAACACCTCCTCCTTATCAATTTTGAACTTTAAAAGTGACAGGAGTTTCCTCCTCTGTCACCATGGCCTGGTAAAGACAGATGCAAAGTATTCATTTAACACCTTAGCCATGTCCCATGTGTAGATCCCCTTTTTGGTCCCTCATTGGCCATACTCCTCTTTTTACCACCCTGTTACTATTTATATGCCTATAGGAAACTTTGGGATTCCCCTTTATCTTGGCTGCCAGTCTTTTCTCATAATCCCTCTTTACTTCTCTTATTTGCTTCTTCATCTCTCCTCTTAGCCTTCTGTGCTCAGCTTGGTTCTCAATTGTATTTTCTGACACCTGTCATAAACACACTTTTTCCTCTTTATCTTAATTTCTATCTCCTTTTTCATCCAGGGATCTCTGGATTTGTTTGCCCTCCCTTTCCCTTTCCCTGTGCCTGAACCATTTCTTCTTTGAAGGTAGCCCATTACTCAGCTACAGTTTTTCCCGCTAACCTTTGGTTCCAATCTATCCAGCCCAGCTCCATTCTTGCTCCATTGAAGTTAATTACCTGAATATAGGCTGGGATAGTGGTAGTGTAAAAGGCAGAGAGAGAGTGTGTTCAGGGGAATTTACAGAAGTCTGTGTCCAGTCCAACAAGAAAGTTGGCACTGCCAAACCTGGTTCTTGGAAATGAGGTGGGCTAAGTAGATCAGGTGCAGTGGGGAACATTATTCATTTACAGGATGTGGACTTCACTGGCTAGGCCAGCACTTATTGCCCATCCCTATTTGCCCTTGAGAAGGTGGTGGTAAGCTGCCTTCTTGAACCGCTGCAGTCCATGTGGTGTAGGTGCACCCACAGTACTCTCTTCCTAACAGCACTGTAAGTGTAACTACACCACATGGAATGCAGTGCCTCTTTTCTTTTTGGACTGGACACAGACTACTGTAGGAAATTCTCATGAACACACTCTAGGACCTCTTGCCTCTCTCTGCCCTTTATACCACCGGTATACCAGTCTATATTCAGGTAATTAAAGCCCCCCATTATAACTACTCTATAATGTTTGCACCCCTTTGTAATTTCCCTGCAGATTTGTTCCTCTAAGTCCTTCCTGCTTGTTGGTGGCCTATAGACGTCCATTAGGGAAGGGAATCTGTGGAACTTTTTGTTCCTTAACTCTAGCCAAGTTGATTCTGTCCTTGAACCCTCTAGGATATCATCTTTCCCCAGCATTGCAATGTTCTCATAACCAATACTGCCACCCCTCCTTTTCTTCCTGCCCTATCTTTCCTGAACACCTTGTACCCAAGAATAGTTAACACCCAGTCCTACCCTTCCTTAAAGCCAGGTCCCTGTTATCACCACAACATCATAATTCTTCATGGCAATCTGCACTCCTAACTCACCAAACTTATTTACTATGCTCCGTGCATTCACATACATGCAGTTTAACCCTGATTTAGACTTCATTACTTTCTCCCTTACTCCGGTTCTGCCTATTAACTTACTATTCTCTATTCTAGTGCTATCTGTCTCTCCCAGTGTTTTGCACACCTTGGTGTTACCCACTAATATTTTCTCCTGGTTCCCACACCCCTGCTAAGTTAGTTTAAAGACTCCCAACAGCACTAGCAAAATGCCTCACAAGGAAATCAGAGGCAACCCGTCCGGCCTGTACAGATGCCACCTCCCCCAAGCCAGTCCCAATGGCCCAGGAATCTAAAGCCCTCCCTACTGCACCACCTTTCCAGCCATGCATTCATCTGCCTTATCCTCCTTTTTCTGTACTCATTTGCACATGGTACTGGGAGTAATCCAGAGATTACTACTTTTGAGGTCCTGCTTGCTAATTTTCTATCTAGCTCCCTAAATTCTGTCTGTAGGACACATCCCCCCTCCTACCTAAGTCATTGGTACTAATGGGCCATGATCTCTGGCTGTTCACCCTCCCCCAGAAGAATGTCCTGTAGCCACTTGGTGACATCCTTGACCCTTGCACCAGGGAGGCAACATACCACCCTGGAGCCTCAGCAATGCTTGTCTATTCCCCTAACTAATAAATCCCCTCTTCCTTTCTACTTCTTCCTCCCCTCCTATACTCGAGCTGCTCGTGGTGCCACAAACTTGGCTCTGATGTTGGTTTCCACAGGGAAAGCGATGAAGCTTTTTTGCCCAGATTTGTGACTTCTGACTTGTTCAAGGACCTCAGGCATGTCCAGGCTCCTCCTTTTCCCTCTAATCACCACAGGCCCACAACCGCCCAAGAAATTTGCATTCCTTTTTAATTGCTCCACCATGTGTGGGCGGACCTTCAGCTGCCAAGGCCCTAAGCTCTAGAATTCTCTCCCTAACCCTTTACCTCTCTTTCCTCCTTAAAACCTGTCTCTGAATTAGTTATGGCTGTCTGCCCTAATATCACCTTATGTGGCTTGATGTTAAATTTGCTTTAAATCATTCCTGTCAAGTGCCTTGGGACATTTTATTATGTTAAAGGCGTCATATAAATACAAGTTGTTGAAGCTGCTATTCGATGCAACTAGGCACTGCAGTCAACTGATGTTGCTCATTTCCTCTGTAATAGCTTGTACTGAGCCTAAAGGATAAAAGTTCAGAACTGTGGTGACCTTGAATGCTTCTGACTGTGGCAGCTTTCTGGTGCAAATTTCGGAAGACCAGGTTCCATCAAATGGCACAACTCTGTCACTACCTGCCTGATGAATCAGAGCTTCCAGCTGTCCCAAATGTAAATCTGGGTGTACAGCTTTGCAACAGCAACAACTTAAATCTATAGAGCACCTTTCATGGAAAGAAACTTACCAATACAGTTCTCAGGAGCATTATAAAACAAAGTATGACACCAAGCCACGTACAAGGTCAGATGACCAAAGCTTTGTCAAAAATCTAGGTTTTAAGGATTGTGGAAAGAAGGAACATGAGGTAGAGAGGTGGAGGGTTTTCCAGAGTTTGGGGTCAAGACAACTGTAAGCAAGTCCACCAGTGGTGGAGTAATTAAAATCAGGGATGCAAAGGGGCCAGAATTAGAAGACTGCAGATATCTTGGAGGGTTGTGGGGCTGTAGGAGTTTACAAAGATATAGAGGGGTGTAGGCATGGAAGGATTTGAAAACAAGGATGCGAATTTTAAAATCAAGACGTTGCTTGGCTGGGAGCGAATGTAGGTCAGCGAGCAGAGTGGTAATAGGGGAATGGCTCTTGCTGTGCACTATGACACGGGTAGCAGAGTTTTCGATAGCCTCAAGATTACAGATGATAGAATGTTGGAGACCAGCTAGGAGTGCATTGGAATCGTCAGGCCTTGAGGTAATCAAGGCATGAATGAGGGTTTCAGCAGCAGATGAACTGAGGCAGGGGCAAAGTCAGGCAATGTTACAGATGTGGAAATGGGCGGCATTAGTGATGGCACGAATATGAGGTCAGAAGCTCATCTCAGGATGAAATGTGACACCAAGGTTGCAAACAAGCTGTTTTAGTCTCAGACTGTTGCCAGGGAGAGGGATAGAGTCAATGGCTCAGGAACAGAGTTCGGAACATGGGCCAAAAACAATGGTTTCGTCTTTCCAGTATTCAATTGGAGAAAATTTCTGGTCATCCAGTACTGGATGTCGGGTAAGCAGTCTGATAATTTAGCAACTACGGAGGAATCGAGAGAGATGGTGGTAAGGTAGAGCTGGGTGTCATCAGCATTCATGTGAAAACTAACGCTGTGCCTTCGAATTATGTTGCCAAGGGGCAGCATGTGGATGAGAAATAGGAGGATAAGCATTGATCCTTGTGGGACATTGGAGGTAATAGTGTGGGTGCAGGAAGAGAAGCCATTGCAAGTGATACTTCTGCTAGGATTAAATAGATAAGTGTGGAACCAGGTGAGAGCAGTCTTACTGGATGATAGTATGGAGGTGCTTGAGGAATATGGTATAGTAAGCTGTATCAAAGACTGCTTCCAGGTTCAGGCAGGCAAGGAGGGATAATTTATCTTTGTAACAATCATATAGGATGCTACTTGTGACTTTGGTAAGAGCTGTTTCGGTACTGTGCTGGGTCCGATAGGAGGGCCTGATTGGAGGGATTCAAACATGGAGTTCTAGGAAAGATGGGAACAGATTTGGGGAACAACAACATGTTCAAGGACTTTGGAGAGGAAAGGCGATGGGACAGTAGTTTGCAAGGATGGTGGGTTCAAGGGTTAGTTTTTTGAGAAGAGGAATGATGAAGGCAGATTTAAAAGAGAGAGAGACAACCCCTGAAGAGAGGAAACTGTTTACATCAGCTAGCATGGGGACCAGGAGTGGAAGTTGGGAGTTTAGTAGAAATAGGAAAAAGGAGCTGGGTTTCATGGGCAAGATGAGCTCAGAGAGAGCATGAGGGGAGAAAGGAGAGAAACTAGGGCTGATTAAGGGTGAGCATATTGGCTGAGGCATCAAAGGTAGATTGCGCAGTCCAGTTCTGACACAAGCAAACCTACACAGTATCTCTCCTTTGCTCCTCTTCTTCCACTTCCAAAATATTCAAGTAGAGAAGAGTACTCAATTCAATACTAAGTTTAAGAATTTAAGTTGCATCAATACAAAATCAAGCAAAGTTAAGTACTCGCGTTCAACCGCCAGCTTTCTGTCAATTACTCACATTATATTGATATGCTGAACACATGGTGCATTACCTGCAAGAACACAAGAAATCATGTTGAAACTCATTTCAAAATTGTTACCACACATTATAATACAAAATAATACAAAAATAAAGCTCTCTCACAGAATGGTATATGTGTGGAAATATGGGTTTCCAGGCATTTGTTCACCCATTCCAACCTTCTGTCTGGAATATTAGCAAAGTGAAAAATATGAGCTCAATATTTAATTGCTAAGAGAATGGAAAGTATCACTGGCAGATGACATTGGGCTTCAATTGTTGTAAGACTGAAATAGAAACAAAAAGTGCTGGAAATGCAAAACAAATCCACCAGCAACTGAAAACAGAAAAGGATGGTTAATATCTCAGATATGGACCCTGTTACAGTCCAAATCTTTTCCCCAATTCATTTCTCTTATGTTAATTATGTGAATACGTTATGAATTGAAATTTATCTGTATTTTGAGTATACACCGTAACCTCTCCAGTCCGGAACTCTTAAATCTGGGAGCACCGGTTCCTGAATTTTTTTCAGCAGAACCCACAACTCACTAACCATGTTCAGAATGCCAACACTGCTGTATAAGGAGAGAATGAGTGAATGTATAGAGCAGCGGTTCCCAAACTGTGCATCGTGACCTTTGCAAACACTTCTATCAGCGAGTACCATCAATGGGCTCAGTGGATGATCGCAACTTCGTTTCACGACATCGTGAAACCGATTTTTGGCCTTCTCACCATATTGTCCATTCACGCCCACTGAGCACACCCAACGCCAGCGGGCAAGGACAATTCCACCTTCTGTTTCTCTCTCTATAAATGCTGCCGGATCTGCTGAGTTTTTCCAGCATTTTCTGCTTTTATTCCAAATTTCCAGCATCTGCAATATTTTGCTTTTATTTATTATTATTGAACATATTCCTTCTGTTTACAGAGAACAGGTCCCTGCATATTTTTTTAAAATTCATTCATGGGATGTGGGTGTCACTGGCTAGGGCAACATTTATTGCCCATCTCTAATTACCCTTGAGAAGTTGGTGGTGAGCTGCAGTCTTGAGCCACTGCAGTCCATGTGGTGTAGGTACACCCACAGTGCTGTTAGGGTGGGAGTTCCAGGATTTTGACCCAGCAACAGTGAAGGAACAGTGATATACTTCCTAGTCAGGATGGTGAGTGGCTTGGAGTGGTGGTGGTGTTCCCATGTGTTTGCTGCCCTTGTCCTTCTAGGCAGTAGCAATTGTGGGTTTTGAAGGTGCTGCCTAAGGAGACTTGATGAAATCCTGCAGTGCATCTTGTAGCTGGTGTACACTGTGCTACTGTGTGTTGGTGGTGGAAAGACTGAATGTTTGCGGATGGGGTGCCAATCAAGCGGGCTACTTTGTCCTGGATGGTGTCAAGCTTCTTAAGTGTTGTTAGAGCTGCACTCATCCAGGCAAATGGAGAGTATTCCATCGCACAACTGACTTGTGCCTTGTAGATGGACATTCTTTGGGGAGTCAGCAGGTTAGTTACTTGCAGAAGGATTCCTAGCCTGTGACCTGCTCTTGTAGCCACACAATCTATATGGGTAGTCCAGTTCAATTTCTGGTCAATGGTAACCCCCAGGACATTGATAGTGGGGGTTTCAATGATGGTAATACCATTGAATGTCAAGGGCGGTGGTTAGATTCTCTCTTGATGGAGATGGTCATTGCCTGTCACTCATGTGGCATGAATGTTACTTGCCACTTGTCAGGCGAAACCAGGATGTTGCCCAGGTCTTCCTGCATTTGGACAGGGACTGCTTCAGCATCTGAGGACTCAGGGATGGTGCTGAACATTGAGCAATGATCAGCAAACATCCCCATTTCTGACCTTATGATGGAAGGAAGATCATTGATGAAGCAGCTGAAGATGGTTGGGTCAAGGACTTGAGAATGTACAAGGCTGATTATTTCATTTTTGTTTGTATGATTGGATGTATTATTTGATAAAGATGTCATGTCAAGGTTTTTGCTCATGGCTTTTATTGCGGGATTTTGGCCAAGATGGGATGTCACAGATGGATGGGAAGCTTGGGTATATGGGAGCAGTGGCGGTGAAGGAATACAAACCTACCGAAACTGGAATCTAAACTGTTGCTCGTGAGCAGCCATCTGGAGTATTCCGGATGTCTCTTCTTCTTCTCCACCACCGCAACCCACCCCCCCCCCGACACAGGAATCTGCTCCATATCCCTGTCCTTTTGTAGACTACCTGTTGCAGTCTTTGTATGGACGGGTCATCAACTCCTCTGTCCTCCTTGTGAGGATGCAGCAATATTCCCTGCCAAATCCAGAACCACAACAGTACTTGCACAAACTTTTGAAAAGCAGAAGTTAGTTTAAATCACCTTACCTGCAAGTTGGACACCAGTCACTTTGAATGGACATCGGCCTGAATTTTTCAGGCAGCAGGCGGGCTCGGCGGGAGCGGGGAGGGGGAGTGCCTGCGGAGCCAATCGTCATCCATGATCGGCTCCGTGCTGCCATTTTATGTGGGTGGGCCAATTAAGGCCCGTCCAGCGTAATATGCAAGCCGGAGCACTCAGCGCAGCCTGTGCAGGCAGGCGGAGGAGGGTAAGTCGGGGCCAGCACTCTCTAGCTGCCTCAATGAGATTGAACCAATATCGAAGTAATTAAATAAATGGTGTAAAAATTTATTTAAACATGTCCCCTCATGTGTCTGTGCCACATGAGATGGGACATGTTTTGATACTTAGGAAAATATTTTAATTTATTTCATAAACACTCTAGGAAACCTTATCCCGCTGGTGGATGAGGTTTCCTAAAAAACACAAAGGCAACTTGGCCTTTTTGCCCGTCTGCCAGCTTAAAGGTTGGACGGGCAGCGTAAACAATTACTTCAATTACTTTTTAATGGCCTTAATCCCGCATCATTTTACATGTTGGCATGTCGGGCCCGCCCCTGCATGCCAACTGAAAAATCCTGCCCATCAATTATGGGGTGGGGGGGGGGGTTGCAGTTCTGAGGGTGCTGGTGTTGTGGGAGTGGGGGGGCACGCCTTTTACTAACTGAATGCAGGCTCTTTAGTAAGTGACAAGAAAATTTGCTCAGTGAACCTGTGCAGTCCAAATTGGAAACATGTGCATCAACTCAGCCAAAACAGCCTGGCTGTTTGGTGTCATGGTTTGGCCAGTTAGAAAGCTTCTGCCATGCACCTGTCAAGCCCATGCAAGCGCAAGGGCCTTATTATCCCACGATGTGTGAATTACCAATTTTTAGGGTAGAAGGGCCCAGAACGTCTGTTCTCTGGATGGCCGTACCCAGGAGCTAACCCCCAAGATGCACTGGGGGGACCTCTCGGAAATCCCCATGCACTGACTACACTGGAATTGCCCAGGGAGTTTGGACTTCTGCTGGGCAATTATCCTATCTGGAACCTTCCGAACCTCTGAGTTTGGAGATTTCAGAATGTTCTGACTTAGTCACCAGGAAATGTTGGAAAGATTAAAACCAGTTCTAACTCTTGGGTAACTATACCATGACCCTTAACTCCCCACAGAGCTCCTGACTGCGCACTTACCCCTCGACTACCAGCCCTACACCCTGACTACACCCCCGACTAACCCCTGATTACCCCTACCCGCCTCCTTCCTGACCCCCTGACAACCCCGACTACCCCCCAAACCATCTGACTACACCCCCACCACGTCGACTACCCTGAAACTACACGCCCTAACGCCCAACTACTTCTCCAAACCCCTGATTACCACCATCCAACTAATCAATGGTCCCCAACTACCAACAAACCCTATCCCCAACCCACCCTATCCCCTTACCCACCCACCTGCCACCATACTCCGTCAACCACTTCCCTTCTCTCTGTAGCTTCTAAAAGTGATTTTGGGACATTTAAACTTACCAGAATACAGCAGCTAGTGCCGTAAAAAGGGGGTGTGTCTTGGTTTTCCCCACAGTCCTGCATTACGAAGGAGGACTCTACATTCCACATTTCTGAGGAAGCCCGGTTCTGATGGCTGGGTGGGAAATGTGGAAGGTAAGTTAATAGGAGTGGAGTGGCAATCTAATGGTGATTGCCACTCCTTGGAAGATACAGCCCAAATGCTTCTGAAGGGCAGATAAGGTCTATAGAATTGTTAAGTTGTCAATTTATTTAAATACCATTTAAAAATTGAAAAAGAAAACTGCCTGGCTGTCTCTGTGAGTTTTAAAAATCTGTTCTAACAGTTTCAATAGCTATTTGTTTACATAACCCTAAGTGCTATTTCATGCTTAGTACAAGCATGTCATATAATGAACTTTCAGTGAATGCTTTTAAAAATTAGACACAAACAAACTGTTATAATGACTGCTGCAAATAATATAACTTTTGCCATTTGGACTACGGACAGTATCTAGTCTCTAGCGAATACCTAATTAAATATTGACATAGGTGAGGGTACCTCACATCCATTGTGGAACTCACACATCTCATTGTTTAAAGATGGGACCACACCTAAAGACTATGGCGCTTCCAGCCAGCCTGTCTTCATGTTTCATGCTGGACAAAAGGGAACATCAAAACTCAATGGTCACTATCAATTTCCCATTGTAGCATAATTGCCTCGCCACCTTAACTAAACTAGGTGTGCCTCAGAAGTGTTAGCTCAGCAGTCCTGTGATGGTAGCTGTTTTCAGGGACTGCACACTTATTACCCCAAGTCCCAGCAGATCCATCAGAGCTATCAGTCATCAACCAGTCTGAGAATCAGACTCTAAAACTAACTGCAAGTCACCATGCAGCCAAAGCACTTAAACTGTTCCAGTTTCAAAATTTACCAACCTCCTAAATATTTGACTACAAAAAAATCTCGTAATCTGCTGTGAACCCTTTGCTTTACATGACTCACACTTCAACTTTAAATCATCAAATCCATTCAAGAAACCACAGATGTGCCACATGGGAGACCAGAATCATAAATTCAGAGACTGTGCACCATCTTTTTCTGTATTAAATCTTGCTGTATGTGTGTGTGAGCATGTGTGTGTATGTGTGTGCGTGTGTGTGTAGGAGACTGTGTTTGTGACATTGCATTAATTCGGGCTAAATATGTGAGAATAAGTTCTTTATTTTAAACACATGAAAGCTTGCTGCTGAAGCATTTAATTACACACAAGGGCAAGGAAAGACACGCCTCTTTCCATATAAAATATAATGATTATAGTAGCAAATATATGCTATCGTTGACAGTGATCATTATAGCATTATTACTGCTTGACTGATTTTCACAGCCTATCATTATCAAAGGAAAGGGCTGTAAGTTCAAAGTTTGATTGACAGCTCAAAGAGGTTATTAAATGATAAGCTGTCTTTGATGTGCGATTGTTAATATCTCTCTCTCTCTCTCTCTAGCAGTCCCTCAAAGCAAGGAGGATGCTTGCCACAGAGCCTGTGGCAAGCACTTGTGCCTGGAGTCTTTTACCCTGGGGATACTATAGCTGCAGCCACCACACAGCTCTGACTAACCAGGAAATCCTCCTGCTCTTACCACCCACCATAGGCATATCAGAAGGATTTATAGGTTGACAATCAACCTGCTTGACCACGCCACGCATGCACCTTCCACAGCCATCAAGTCCTGAGGCTGGACTCGAATCCAGAGCTTCTGGCTCACAAGTAGGGATGCTACCAACTGCTCCACAAGACCTTCTACAGAGGTTATGAATAAATATATATTTTTTTAAAAGAGATTAAGTACTTGAGGGGATTTAAATGTATTAAATGGGCTTTCATGAATGAGTGTCTTTTATATAGTGAACTCCGTAATAGATACTTAGAACTTTGTCTTATTTCATCTCAGCATGCTTCCTGAGATCTACCCTTGGTGGGTACTAGGTGGGTTGGCATGGAGGGTGTAGGGCAAAGGGTGGTGGGTGGAGACATGAGTTGGCAGTAAGTTGGCGTAGAGGCTATAAAGGACAAGGGGGGGTTCAGTGGGGGGTATGTGTTTGCATGAGTTGACACTAAGTTGGCATACGGGCTATAAGGGGCTAGGAGGGTGGCAGCATGGGCTGACATGTATGGGCATGGGATGGGAAGGTGAGGAGGTGTAAAGGGTGAGGTTTAGAGGGCCTAATGTTTAAGAAAACAACAGAGAACCGAGGTGCGCCTTTTAAACAGCCTGCCTCATCAAGTGGCAGCCCCTGCAGCCACCTCAAATCTGCATCCAGCGATGGTGGGCTTGACTCCATCCTCCACATACACCACGCCCCACCCCACCCCCACCCTCAGAGAGAAAATTGTGCCATTTGGGACACTCTTTCTCAGGGTTGGTGTGGCAAGGTGGGAGATTTCCTGTCTCTGCACACCATCTCTGGAGAAAATCTAGGCCCTCATATCTATGCATACTTCTTTTGCCACCACTTTGAGGAGTGTAATTACAGCAATAAGTTTACTTAGGCAATATTCATTACAAATGTGGGCATAGGAATTTATTATAGAAATATATAAATAAGGATAGAATATGACTTTACAATGGGATGGGAGTTATGTCTGTATGCCTCAACCCAATTATCACTCATCCTCGAACCCTGCTTCACTTGATGACTACATTGGTCTTTTCTCGCATGTGCAACATCATGGGAGATTATCTACTATAAAGTGTTCATTTACATTAGATGTTATATGTTAACCTCTTGAATCAAAGGAAACAATAATCAGTTCACATATTCTAAAATAAAATAATATTTTACAGTTAGTGTTTTTTTCCTTATATTCTGGCCTGTTGTAGTTCCAATGTGCAACATTGATAACTCACTGTGCCATATTTTAAAACATTTTTGTGAGATTTATTTAACCAACCTTTGCATAATCATTAACTAATGAACTCTGAATTTTAGGAATGCAATTTATTTAATTTACCTGACGGAAATTACGCCATGTTCAAAAACAGGTGACTTAACTCAGTATGGCCCACAGGGATTATTTTAATATCAGTTTCAGAGGATTTGAAGCAAGTATAAGTAATGTTCTCAAACAGGGCAGCTCAAGCATAATGTTCATAACAGAAACACTCCTCATACCGGATCGCTGCACAAGCAAACTGCTTAAATGGATGGAGCCTTGATGGAAACTTACCAATTTTGCAACTTTAATTCCTAATGTATTTGCATGAGCACATCAGTCCTATTTGTATTACCAAACACAAAAAAATCATGACAACCTGGGAGCAAACATTTTTTTTAAACTGCAAAAGATAACAGGGAAAGATATAACTCATAGATTGTAACTACAGGATTTATAATTGCCAGCTGAGTCACACTGCCACCCATAGATTTTGTATGCTATTTATATAAGTTTCAAGAGGTATGCTTGCTATTTTAGCTTCTAGACTGCTGGCAGTTTGATAGAATTCCATGCTTGCTGGCAACTTTTTTAAGGCCACACCACACATACTGAGAAGTTATTATTAAGAAAAAAAGCTACTCAAATATAGCGATGCAAAAATATATAAAACTTTTAGTTAAAATAAGTTTAAATGCTTCTGCTTGTTCTGTCTTCCCTTTTTTATTCTCCTTTTGTTTAACCCCCTTCTCTCTTAACTTCTTTATAGTTTAACTGTAATTATCTAACATCTAATGGGTCTAATGCAGCTTATTTTATTTCACACTTTCCTCTCCTCCACTAATGTTTCTAAAGTTGAAGTTACTGTAACCTATCTTTGTTCCCAAATCTCTTGAGTTTCACCCAACTGATTGAAAATTATCCCAAAATTGCAATGCTTTTTCAACTGACCAATCAAATGACAGAACTGGACATATTGACATGGATTATGTTATAAATATAACAAGACCAATCTTTAGCATAATTGTATGCATCAAATTAACATTCTACCATTAACTGGTAGGTAATCCTGATGATTGCCATCTTCGGCACCAAACCGGTCCCCAGCCAATGAATCAGTGTTCCTCCATGGTGAAGAAGCACTGAGTGTGGCAAGGGCACAGAATGTACTCTGAATCAAGGATTTCAATGTCCATCACTAAGGGTGGCTTGGTAGTGTTGTGATATCACTTTAAGAGAATATGCAAATATTGTACACATGTCATCAAGGAACCAGGATGTAAAGCAGAATGTGACCAGCAGTTAATTAGTGTGAATGTAACTGTTGCTATGAGTAATGATGGTTGCTGAATCCCTAGAGTTGACCTGTTTGTTGAGCTATCCTGTAACATATATATATATACATACATATGTATATTGGTTGTGGTCTTCAAATAAATCTAACCTACTTATTGTTTACCAATCCTTCGTGTGTGATTAGTGACTTTGCATATAGAAGCCAGAAACACAACATGGTGGCAACATTATGAGTTTGAAGATCACAGGAGGAGCCACAGACAAGATTTGGTGCAGTACAGAGGCCTTATGTGCATTGAAGCCTGAGAGGCAGCGTCCCTCTACAGGAAGTACTTTGCAGAACAGTGAGGACCTGATCTGTGGAATAGCTGGTGAGTGGGAAGAATGAGTCGGTTCAGGGTAGTACTGTGCAGTCTGTTTTGAATCTGGTTGAAAGGCAGTAAGGCCATTGAGACATCCTCAAATGCCACTCCTGTGCAAAAGATGAAAAAAGTATGAAATGGGAAAGCAGCATCACTGGGACGAGTGTGACAAATATCTGAACTGCAGCCGAAAGAAAAGAGGGAAGAGAATTTTAAAAATCAGCAGCATTGCTGAATCTCTCAATGGAGTGAAAAGGTTACAAATCCCCTATAAGTCAGGGAACATCAGGAAGCTAATCACCAAATTCCCCATCATGAATTGGAAGGCCACAGATGTCCCATCTGAAATTAAGCTTTTTAAACAAAGGATGGAATTATGCCATTTTTTAGATTTATTTGTCACAGAACCAGATAAAGAAGCAGTGAAAATAAAGATAGCCCAGTAGAAATGAGGGGTTGTAAAGAGTCAATACCTTGAGCCTTTCTGAGGAGGATCAGAAGAACCTTGCTAGGCTGTGGAACATGCTGGAGGAGCATCTTCATGTAAAGGTGAACTTCAGAATACACCAATTGGAGCTAATAGCTTACAGACAACAGCCACAAAAAGCAATTAATCAGTTCATCAGCAAGTGTCGTTATAAGGGAAAGGACTGCAGTTTTTCAGAACTGAGCTGTCTGAACAGAAAATTGAACTAGTTGTAGCTTCAATGCTGATGGAAGCCTTCCAAAAAGACCTCTTGAGAAAAGGAAAGGTCACAATATTGAAACACCGCCAAAAAGCAACAGAAAATATGAAGCCATGTGTCTGGACCACGACACCTGCAAGCATAGGGTGCAGATACCAGCACTGGCATGGTATCCAAGATGCAGAAACCAAGCAAGCCGTGTGGCAAGTGTGGATCCCTGCACCCACCACAAAGCTGTCCTGTGTTCCAAGACCTCTGCAAGGTATGCGGTGTTAGAGAACATTGGTCTTGCAAATGCAGGAAATCTGTTCTGGATGTGTGACCAGAGATTACAATAAGATATGACCAAACAATAAGTATGTGCAGCACACTGGCAGCAATGACACGGAGTGTGCCAGAGACCAATATAAACACAGGCACATACATGAGGTTAGTGGCAAGACAGACCAGGGTAAAAATTCAGAGTGGCGGAATCGTCAACAAGAAAGTGAACAGGCTTTCCACATCATGAATGTAACACAATATGTGGATGAAGCCAAACAGTTAGAGGCTTTTGCCAATATCAGCATCATATTCCCAAAGAAAAGTGGCGAACACATTCTCAACGCCAAAGTCGACATAGGGGTGAGCACGAACATCTTGCCATTCAGGATTCTGAAGAACTTGTACCTGGACTGTTGGGAGTCAATGGTACAACTAATGACAGACAAACTAACTGCATACAATGGGTCACACTTTGATTACATTGGTACATTGACATTTAAATGCAGCTAAGGTAAGTCTGCATGGAAACCATAAGCATTCTACCTTGTGGACATGACTGGACCAGCAGTAGCAGGGTTACCAGTCTATATGGAAATCAACATTGTGACCATACATGCACCAATCACAGGAGGAGAGGCAAAAAATAATCACATTGAGTCAGTCTGGGACCTACAACACATACCCAGACAGATTCAACACTACACAAATATTTTTTTCATTGGATATGGGCTTCACTGGCTGGGCCAGCATTTATTGCCCATCCTTAGTTGCCCTTGACAACTGAGTGGCTTGCTAGATCATTTCAGAGGGCATTAAAAGTCAACCACATTGCTGTAGGCCGGGAGTCACATATAGGCCAGACCAGATAAGGACGACAGATCTCCTTCCCTGAAGGGCATTAGTGAGCCAGATGGGTTTTTACAACAATCAACAATGGTTTCATGGTCATCAAAAGACTTTTAATTCCAGATTTTTATTGAATTCAAATGCCACCATTTGCCAAGGTGGGATTCAAACCCCGGTTCCCAGAACATTCCCCTGGGACTCTAGATCACTAGCCCAGTGACAATACCACTACACCATCACCTCCTAGAAGTGATGCTGTTCTGCACCTCAGTGAAGATGCAATCCTGTCGATCAACCCTCCTAGAAAGTGTAGTGTGCACATACTCACTCTTAAGCTTCCCCTGTAATGGCATTATTCGCCATGTGCATCAGCACATCAACTGGTGCAGTTCTATCATTTGCATACTCAAAAAAAATGACACAATCCAAGTATGCTTGGGCCCAAGATGGATAAATCTTGCTTTAAAGAGATGCCCACACAAGATCTCAACATTAGAAGAATTGAATACCAAATTCACAGGGGGAAATTCTTCCAAACATGGGTGTTGGTTGATTAATTTGTCCAAGGGATCTCAAGACATCACTACTTTCAGGACACCTTTCAGAAGATACTTCTTCCAGAGATTACCTTTTTGTTTATCCATTAGTCAGGATCTGTTCCAGCAGCATATATTATCCATATTAATAACTTGGATAAATGTATGGTTGCTAAGTTTGCTACGACACAAAAAATAGATAGGAAAGTAGGTTGTAAAGAGGACATAAGGAATCTGCAAAGAGATATAGATAGGTTAAGTGGGTGGGCAAAAATTTGGCAGATGGAGTATAATGTGGGAAAATGTGAAATTGTCCACTTGAGCAGGAAGACACCCCCCCCACCCTCACAACTCCAACCATGCCCCCCCCCCCCCGCCCCAACCCTCGGCTCCAGCTGTGGCACCCCCCCCGACTCCGTCCGTGGCATACCCCCCCTCCACTCCCTTCAGCTCCATCCACGCCCCCAAACCCCCCCACCCCTCCCATGTCATCTGTGGCCCAGGACCTGGGCTCAGCCTCCTTCAGCCTGTCAGGAAGAGGTCCAGGCTCCAGGTTCAGGTGCAGCCTTGGACTGGGAATCGTCCAGAGCCTCAGGTTGTTGACTCAATGTCCTGGGCTGGGGTAGGGTGAGGATGAGAAGGATGGGGATGAGAAAGAGTGAGAAAGGAAAGAGAGGGAGAGACAGAGTGGGAAAGAAGAGAGAGAGCACAGAAGAGTGGGAAAGTAGAGAGCAGAGGAGTGATGAAGCAGTGAGAGAGAGACAGACACGCACAGAGTGAAAGGAAGGAAAGAGAGAGATGCAGAGTGGGAAAGGAGACACACACACAAACACAGATACACAGAATGAGAAATGAAAGAGAGAGAGAGACAGAGTGGGACAGGAGAGACAAAGAGAGAGAGACACACACACAAAGTGAGAAAGGAGAGAGAGAGTGGGAAAGGAGAAGGAGAAAGACAGAGTGGGCAAGGAGAGAAAGACAATGGGAAATGAGAGAGAGAGAGAGAGACAGTGGGAAAGGAGAGACACAGTCAAGGTGGTAAAGGAGAGAGAGAGAAAGGAGAGAGAGAGAGGCAGAGTGGGAAAGGAGATTGTTGGAAATGGGGAGAAAGAGAGAGATAGACAGAGTGGGAATGGAAAGCAAGAAAAAGTTGAACTGAGTTTCAGGAGTGCTGTGGGTGAGACACGGAAGTTGTGCTACTCAGGGCTTGTTTGGGTGATTTAGTGTTAACTAATTTGAATTTACACAGTATTTCTGTTCAGTGATTTATTTTATTCTGCAAGTTATTCCAGCTAGGAATACACAGTACTGCACATGTACAGTACAGTACAGTATTTCAACTTGTACATTGATTTTTCCCAACAAGAAATGACCGAAGGAACCTAACTCTGACTTTAACATTGATTCCAATGGGAATCCTTGATTCACTTCAAGTTGTTTCACTTAAAGTAATGATTTGCAAGAATGCAACCACAACATTAAGTGAGGACTCACTGTATTTGAATATAGTGCATGAGACACTCGCTCTGGTATTCGATATCACAAGGTTCCACTTGTGGTAAACACATTTGGTAAGCGGTTCATTGTGGAAACTGACCATAAACCATTAGAAATGATTTGGCACAAGCCACTGACAGGTGCACACCCAGACTACATCAACTTCAAATAAAAATACACAGATATGACTTCAAAGTCCATTATAAACCAGGTAGTAAAATGATCACTTTAGACACACTGAGCAGGTTACCAGATCCAAAAAAACTGCAGATGTTTTTCTAGACCAACAAGTTAGACAGCATAGACATCAAAGTAGGAGATGTACTCAATCTCAATCTGATAAGCTTTGACCAACACAAGTGCAACTTCAGGAAGAAACAGCAAATGATCCACGACTGGAGCCATAATGGAAAGTTATTGTAGAAGGTTGCACTGATACAAGAAGTACCAACACCGTAAGATGCTTTTACTCATGCAGAGATGAGCTAGATGTTTGAAGAGGCATGGTTTTGAAAAGAAAACAGGTGCTTGTACCTAAAGCTCTTCAGCAGGATATATTGTCACAGTTACATCATACACATATGAACATAGAGCAGACATGGCGCCTGGCAAGGAAAACTGCATATTAGCCAAGGATCAACAATGACATTGAGAAGGTAGTGAGGATGTGTGACATGCCAAAGTCACCAACCGTGCCAACACAAAAAACCACTACATTCTCACAAGGTTCTATCACACCCTTTGTCTAAAATTTTAACAGATTCATTCAGTGTCCATGGTGACAACATTTTCTTGGTGTCACGACTTACTGAAAATAGTGCGCGGTGATATCAAGCTCCACTGTTCCCGAGCTGCAACAAATGTGAGAAATTTGACCAAACCACCAGATTGCCTCAATTCTACCCAACAGTTGAATTTAGGTTAACATAATACAAGCACCAGGTTTGTAAACTAAACAAATAAATAACTGTTTATTGAACAAACTGTCGTTAACCAGTGGCAAAAGAAAGAAATATGAACTGCTAATTTCTAACTCTATAATCTAAACTCTACCCCTTCTTAAATCCCTATACACACACATAAAGGACACATAAGACACACAAAACATGGATTTTAAGGGTGGGGTAAAACAGCTCAATAGCACCAATTCTGGAGTACAGGATTTGATGGGTTGATTTTGATTGATGTCTTCCAAATTCCTTTCAGTTCTTGTTGATGAAACAAGGTGGTCTTCCAGCATTTTCAGTATTTAGTTCAGCAGTTGAGCACATGCCTTTCAATGTCTCTAACAGTGATTTTCCCCTTTGCCTCTTGACAGGGGTTTTCAGAGAGGGAGAGCAGGTTATAGAGATGTGAGGAGAAAAAGCCAGCTAGCTATTATTGTGGAATTACTGGAGTCTTACTCCCACCGGAGAGGGAGGTTTTATGTCTTTTTCCTTTCAGGTTAGGAGCTATTCAGCTGCACTGCCCTCACACAAAACCTGGTCACCTGATCAGTAGCCAATTAAAATGCTGTTGCCAGGCAGCTCCCTTAGTCCAGGACACCCTTCCAGCACCACCCTGTTTTTCATGGCACACTCTGTTCTAGGACTGCAACGTTGTATGTATCTCTCAACCTGTTCCAATGGACATGCCTTTCAAACTGCAGCCATTGTAATTTTAATCCACAGTTTAACAGAAAATAAAAAGATATATTCTTTACAACAGTCCAATAGAAATGAAGAGATATGTTCCTTACATTAGTCACCAATTACTTTTCCAAGCTTCCAGTCATCCAACAATTGAAGGATACATTGGCAGACACAATGAGTGCAATATTCAGTTTGTTCAGTATACCTAAAGAGATTATATCTGACAACAGGCTGCAATATACTGGCAGACCTTTTAGGGACACGTGTGCTAAATGAAGCATAGATTATATTACAGCCTCGTCACACAATCCCAGACCCAATGGTCTTGCTGAGTGAGCGGTCCACACCATTAAGGCATTGATCATGAAATCCAGAGAAACAAAACAAGATCTCTGTTTTGCCATGTATTGCCACTTGAGAGCAACACCTTTAGATATGGGCTTCTCATCACTAGTGGAAGTCATGTTTGGGAGGTAGGTTAGGCCAACCTTGCCAAGCCATCATCTTTCTAAATTCTCAGGAATATAGGAGAAACTTCTTGAAAAACAAGAGAGCATGAATATCGCACATGACTGATGTGCAGGTACAGAACTGCCTAGTTTGTACATAAGACAAAAGCTTAGGGTGATACATCCCACCCAGGGAACCTGGTTATCTGCGGAAATATCTAAAGTGTACAGTGAGCAACATTGAATACGGTGACATTAAGGAGAAACAGGAGCCAGCTAAGGGATTGTCCAACCGTATAATCCCCAGCACTCCAACAATCAGATCAGCCATGATCTTAACAAATGGTGGAGCTGGTTTGAGGGGTTGAATGGTCTATTCTTGCTCCTTGTTCATATGTTTGTATGGGGCCTGGGTAATGCCTTGGAACAACCATGACAGGTTCCCCGCTCTCTACCTGCCTCCCTTCAGCAGTTCTATAATGACGCCTCCTGAAACCCATCCGCCCCCTTCAAATTTCGACCCCACCTCCAAAAAGCTCATAATGAACTCTTTAAATCCTTTAATTGGCCTTAATGGGAAGATGAACGTGATCATTATCCCACCCTCCATCCATCCCCATGCCATCCCCAGGAATGGCCCATATATTTGAGCTTCGCACCTCTGTTCACACTTTCACGGATCTAAAATTTCTGTTCTTGGTATTTCGTCATTAGGAGGAAAGGAAATTCAGAAGGAGAGTCACCTTAGACCTGCTCTCATGCACAACGTAATAGCAAGAACAGACCTAGTAACATGTTCATTTTTCAGCTCCGAATAATATGTGCTCTGAAGAGATCAACAAGAGGAAAACAGAAGATATTTTTTAACTTTGAACTAAAAATACTCATGTGAATTCCTAAGTAGAATGATCACCTATTTTACATTTATCTTTATTTAAATATATGATGACATCAACTAAGTTATTTATTGACACTAATTTTAAATTGTTCTGATTTTTTAAATTTGTAAGGAACATATCTTTTTATTTCTGTTGGACTGTTGTAAAGAACATACCTTTTTATTTTCTGTTGGACTAGGGGTTAAAATTACAATGGCTCCAGGTTAAAAGACGTGGCCATTGGAACAGGATAAGAGATATATACAATGTTGCAGTCCTGGAACAGAGTGTGCCATGAAAGACAAGATGGTGCCAGAAAGGAATCCTGGAGCAAGGGAGCTGCCTAGCGACAATGTTTTAATTGGCTCCTGACCAGGTGACCAGGTTTTGTGTGAGAGCAGTGCAGCTGAATAGCTCCTAGTCTGAAAGGAACAGGACCTAAAACCTTTTTCTCCTGTGTGTGCAAGATTTCAGTAATTCAACAATAATAGCTAGCTGGCTTTTCCCCCTCATATCTCTATGACCTGCTATCTCTCTGAAAACCCTTGTCAAGAGGCAAAGGGGAAAATCACTTTTAGAGACATTGAAAGGCAAGTGCTCAACCAGTGAACTAAATACTGAAAGTGTTGGAAGACAACCTCATGTCATCAACAAGAACTGAAAGGAATTTGGAAGACATTGATCAAAATCAACCCGTTGAATCCTGTACTCCAGAATTGGTGCTATTGAACTGTTTTATCCCACCCTTAAAATCCCACCCATGGTTTTGTGTGTCTTATGTGTCTTGTATGTGTGTGTATAGGGATTTAAGAAGCAGATAGAGTTTAAATTATACAGTTAGAAATTAGTAGTTCATATTTCTTTCTTTTGCCACTGGTTAATGTCAGTTTTTTTCAATAAACAGTTATTTACTTATTAAGTTTACAAACCTGGTGCTTGTATTCTGTTAACCTAAATTAACAGTTGGAAAGAATTGGGGAATCTGGTGGTTTGGTCAAACTTTTCACATTTGTCATGGCTTGGGGAACAGTGGGGCTATCCCCAGCAAGTCGTGACAAATCAAAGGAGCAATGCCTTTTAATCAACAATTAAAAGGATTGACTAAGTGATTAATGGCAAATTGTTCACATGTTGGGCCCCTGCAGACTCAATTATTATTTTCCTATTGATTCTATTATGTGAAACCCAGTGAGTTTCTCTTGCATAATGTATATATTCAGATATTTGTAATGCAGCCTGGTCCATTTATATGTGACCTTAAGTTTGCCTGACAATCAACTACAAACAATTGTTAGCAACACAACATTGAAAACATAATAGAGTTCTTGTGATTTCTGATGGAAAATTTACTTTTAACTCCCTTCTTATAAAAGATGTTGCATTAATAACAAAAATGGTTTAAAAAAGGCAGAAGCAATTGAACTCATCTTGCCACTAACCAGGACCATGTCTGGACAAGACACAATAGTCTTTCTGTTTATGTCCGTAAATGTTTCTTTTGAAGGGTAATTAACCTGTTGCACTTATGTAAATTAACATATCTGTTGTTTTGCCTGTCCAATCTGATCTGTGAGGAGTCCATCAATCAGTGCAATATTGTTAATTTGAACATGTAGTAGAGTAGCACAACAACTTACTTTGAACATGTAGTAGAGTAGCACAACAACTTACTTTGAACATGTAGTAGAGTAGCACAACAACTTACTTTGAACATGTAGTAGAGTAGCACAACAACTTACTTTGAACATGTAGTAGAGTAGCACAACAACTTACTTTTATGATAGGCATATTTATTAACCCTTAGCTCACAACAATGTTGTAGTTGAAAATTTCAAAACAAAGAAGGCTGCTTCTAATTATAAGGGACAAAGCTTCTCATAGGAAATTCTGTGTGATTGTTCAGAGATACAATGGTTCTATAAAATACACAAAATTTGAACACATGCAATAACTTTTGCTGATAAAAATGTATCCCTGATCTCAGAATTTGCTAAACTTTAAAAACTGTACAGCATTTTTTCTATACTGATCTGATTTCTCCTATTTGTCTGATGCCTATCATCACTGAGTGCTTCAATTCAGCTCCCCATATCATTGACAGAAAGGAGTGAAGCTGCCTTCAGTGTTGGTTGCAAGTCAGAATGTCTATTAGGAGTCTGTTTTAAATAGAGAGATATCCAATGACTTAAGGAAACTGCATGATGTTTCCCATGTGCCAACTCAGTGATGATTCTTTGCCCATGCCCCCACCCCCCCAATTCCAAAGGGAGCTGGACCAGTTCTTAACTAGAGCAGAGCTCACATCACATAAACAGTGAATGGTTTAAGCAGTCATCACATACATAGACTATGTGATCTCCTGAACTAGTTTTTATTGCCTGAGTGGGCCAGAGAGGAATTTTCCAGATCTTCTTTTCTCTTTTATGGTCCTGATTTAGTTTTATTTTGTCACACACAGAGGATTACATAGCTTTTTGGTATAGGAAGGGTGTACTCATGATGCTCCAGGCATCATTAGTGCTGGGCAGGCTCAATGGCCCAACAGGTCTTTATCTGCCTATCATTTTTCTATACGCGTATGATTCTGTACACTGTTTCCCAAGTAACTTCTTGACTCCAAGCAATTCTTCTGTCAGAAGGATGTGGGTTCAGGTCTCAGTGTAGGACATGAGTTCATAAAATCAAGGATGATACTTAAGTGTATTGCTGAGGAAGTATAGTATTTTCGGAGGTGCTATCTTTTGGAACAAATTTTAAAATGAGACCTTGTCCACCTACTCAGATAGAGATTTTTCAAAAATCCCATGACTATTTTTCTGATGTCCCAACATTTATCTCCCACCATCACCATCAAAATAGATGAATGATTCATTTATCTCATTTGCTCTGCATCAGCAATGCAATTCAGAAATATTTCATGTGAAGCATTTTGGGACATCTTGAGCAACTGAAGTGTATTTTATAAATACAAATTATTTCAATGTGTATTGACTATACCCAAAAGTTTAGAGTGTCAAAGCTGCAATCACAAATTAATTTTCAATTATACTGAACCTCACTAAAGTGAGAATTAGAAAATATTTGAATATTTTTACAGAATTTGAAAAACCTTCAGAAGATACATACTTTTGTCTCCTGTTTCAATCATCTAGTTTACCATAATTACAATTCTCACAGCAGCCCTTCTAAAATACTCAATTGGCTTATTTTGCTTAGACTGCTTACCAATCACTCCCAATATGCCACCTCTGTATGTTAAGTTGAAATATTTTAACAGAATGCCTTTTCCGTGTTTCCTAACATTTGATTGCAATTTTAAATTGCAATTGAATTCAGTGTTGTAGCCAATGTTTTAGTGAAGCCACCGCACTTGGCTCTATGGCCAATTAAATCTACATTGAAGATGATTACAGAAAAATCAAGTGTGCAAGCCCATTTCTTAGAATGGTTACAGCACAGAAGGAGGCCATTCAGCCTGCTGTGACCATGTTGGCTCTCTGCAAGAACAAGTCACCCAGGCCCACTCCACACCTTTTCCCCATATAACCCTGCAATTTTTTTTATTTTCCATTAATTATCTAGTTCTCTTCTGAAGACCTTGAGTGAATCTTTCTCCACCACACTCTCAGGCAGCACATTCCAGATCCTAACCACTTGTTGCCATTCTTTTGCCGATCGTCTGAAATTAATGAGCTCTGGTTCTCGATCTTTCTGATAACAAGAACACTTTCTCCCCATCTACTCTTTCAAAGCCCCTCATGATTTTCAACACCTCAATCAATTCTCCTCTTAATCCTCTCTTCTCTACAGCCTCAGCTTCTCCAATCTACTAACACCACTGAAGTGCCTCATCCTTGGAACCATTCTCACAAATCTTTTCTGCACCTTCGCTAAAGCCTTCACATCTTTTCTGAAGTGTGCTGCCCAGATCTGGACACAATACTCCAGTTGAGGTTGAACCTATGTATGCCTCTATTTATAAATCCTAGGATCCTATATACTTTATTAACTGCTTTCTCAACTTGCTCTACCACCTTCAATGATTTGTGCACATTTATACCAAAGTGCTTGTGCTTCTGCACCCTCTCTATTAGGCTGTTTTATATTGCCTCTCCTCATTCTTCCAACCGAAATGAATCACTTCACACCTCTCTGCATTAAATTTAATCTGCCATCCATCTGCCCATTCTACTGGCCTATGTCCTCTTGAAGTTTATCTCTTCATCAGTCTTCAGCCAATTCGTTTCACTCCACGAGATATCAAGAATTGGCTGAAGGCACTGAATACTGCAAAGGCTTTGGGTCCTAACAATATTCTGGCAGCAGTACTGAAGACTTGTGCTCCAGAACTTGCTGCACCCTTAACCAAGCTGTTCCAATAGAGCTACAGCATTGGCATCTACCCGGCTTTGTGGAAAATTGTCCAAGGACATACCTGTACATAAAAATCCAACCCGGCCAATTACCGCTCCATCAGTCTACTCTTGATCATCAGTAAAATAATGGAAGGGGTCATCAATAGTGCTATCAAGTGACACTTGCTTAGCAATAACCTGCTCACTGGCACCCAGTTTGGGTACTGTCAGGGCCACTCAGCACCTGACCTCATTACAGCCTTGGTTCAAACATGAACAAAAGAGTTGAACTCCCGAGGTGAGGTGAGAGTGTCTGCCCTTGACATCAAGGCCGCATTTGACCGAGTGTGGCATCAAGGAGCCCTATCAAAACTGGAGTCAATGGGAATTGAGGGAAAACTCTCTGCTCGTTGAAGTAATACCTAGCACAAAGGAAGATGGTTGTGGTTGTTGGAAGTCAGTCATCTCAGCTCCAGGACATCACTGCAGGAGTTCCTCAGGGCAGTGTCCTCGGCCCAACCATCTTCAGCTGCTTCATCAATGACCTTCCTTCCATCATAAGGTCAGAAGTGGAGATATTTGCTGATGATTGCACAATGTTCAGCACCATTTGCAACTCCTCAGATACTGAAGCAGTCCATGTCCATATGCAGCAAGACCTGGACAATATCCAGGTTTGGGCCGACAAGTGGCAGATAACATTTGCACCACACAAATGTCAGGTACTGACCATTTCCAGCAAGAGAGAATCCAACCATCGCCCTTTGATGTTCAATGGCATTACCATCACCGAATCCCCCACTATCAACATCCTGGGGGGTTACCATTGACCAGAAAATGAACTGGACTAGCCATATAAATACTATGGCTACAAGAGCAGGTCAGAGGCTAGGAATCCAGTGGCCAGTAACTCACCTCCTGACCACCCAAAGCCTGTCCATTATTTACAAGGCACAAGTCAGGAGTGTGATGAAATACTCTCCACCTGCCTGGATGAGTGCAGCTCCCACAACACTCAAGAAGCTTGACACCATCCAGGACAAAGCAGCCCACTTGATTGGCACCGCATCCACATACATTCGCTCCCTCCACCACCGATGCACAGTAGCAGCAGTGTATATCATCTACAAGATGCACTACAGGAATTCACCAAGGTTCCTTAGACAGCACGTTCCAAACCCATGACCACTATCATCTAGAAGGACAAGGGCAGCAGATAGATGGGAACACCACCACCTGGAAGTTCCCTTCCAAGTCACTCACCATCTTGACTTGGAAATATATCGCCGTTCCTTCACTGTCGCTGGGTCAAAATCCTGGAACTCCCTCCCTAACAGCACTGTGAGTGTACCTAAACCACACGGATTGCAGCGGTTCGAGAAGGCAGCTCACCACCACCTTCTCAAGGGCAACTAGGGTTGGGCAATAAATGCTGGAACAGCCAGCGAAGCTCACATCCTGTGAATGAATTTAAGAAAAAACTACCCTCCTTAGCATTCAAGATACTTCCAAGTTTTGGTAATCTGTAAATTTTGAAATTGTGCCCAAGTTTAGGTCATTAATATATATTTTAACAAGCAGGGATCCTAACAGCAAACCCTGGGGAACTGCACTATATACCTTCCTCCAACCAAAAAGTCCTGTTGGGTGACTGCCCACTGGAATATCTGTTCCAGAAAACATTATTCTACCTAAATGCTATGTAGCATAACCCATTGACTCTCAAACTGTGTGACTTTTTATACTTGAAGAGTGCAACCTTTGTTTGCTTCATATATAGGAATTTATACTGCATTTATGCTACCACACATATCACTTCAGACACTGATCCTTCTGTACCAATTTATATATCTAGCCCAACAGATTTTTTACATTGTTTTTTGTTGAATTTTTTCTATTTACTTACTCAAATATATTATTTTTACTTAATGTGTACAAAATGTCCCTTTCTCCACGAAGACTTTACTAAGTAAGAACTGTAAATTAGACTTCAGATGAAGGGGCTGACTCATCTGCTAACACTTAGGAGTGGTGACTACAGTGCATGCCAATACCCAGTCTATGATTCACCGACTCTTGCTGTGTGCATCTATTCTGAATGCTATGAAAAAGAAGGCAGACAACTCACCTGCTATCAATCCTAAATGCTGGTGACACTGTATTACAAACATCTGGTCTACGATTTACTGAGTCTCACTCTATCCCAGTGACAGGCAACCTAGGCCAGTGAGTAGGCCGCATGAGTGGGCCTCCTTCATCTCAGTGGGCTACAAGATTGAAATTGGGCATGTGCACTAACTATGACCTCATGAAGAAGATTAAATCCATTTAATACACACCAAATATTTTGTAATGAGTTCTATAAAATGCTTAATCATTCATGTATGAATAGAATTGTCATCAACTTCAAATGGTAAAAGCAAAAGAAATGTTTGCACTTACCTTACTAACATCATAGTACGACTCCTGTTGGATCTGTCCTCCATAAACATTCTTAGATTAGGACTCAGGGATGTACAAACGCTTCACAATTCAGCACTGAGGTTTCCGTCCATTAGTCTGTTGTGCTTCTTGCATTTGCTGTGTCTCAAAGTAGAAAAAGTCTGCTTGCATGCAGTGCTTTGATTGGATGCAGTGGGATTGCATGGCTCTCACAGTCAATGTTATGTGCAATCAGCGTGCATCTCACTTCATCTGTCCTTACTTTACATGCGTATCACTTCAATAATACCGGTAGGAAAAAAACTACACGGATGGAAATCAGCGGAATCTGGCAACCCTGCGCATGGGCAATGATCAACAAAATGTCTCACGGGTTGCAGTCAGAACCCTGAAGGGCCGCATGTAACCCGTCAGCTGCTGGGTGCCCACCACTGCTCTATCCTCATCAGCAAAGCTACCATTTGTGTCCTAGCTAATTTCCAATGGCTCCTTGCTCTGAAAACATTGATTTAAAACTATTTGTAATTATTTTCAAATGTCTCTGTGAATACCCTATTGCTGTAACTTCCATGAGTCTGACAATCCAACATTCATTCTTGCTCTGATGTAATGATCTAATCCTCTCCTTTTGTTCCACCAACATGACAGCTCACTTTGGGAATTTCTTCCCAAATTCTTCTGCCTTGATACAATCCTTTTCACCATCAAACCTGCTTTGATCGAGGCTTTGACCACCTTCTCAATTTTTGCTTATTGCCTGCTACCTCAGCCTCCTCCCTCAGAGCAGTACCCAATATTAAAGGTAATACATAAGTGCCAGTGCCACTTGTTGTTGTCCTATGACTCCAGGTTGCAGTACCTTGGTTTTCTAACATGTTGTAAAATCACATATCCTTTAGCTAAGTTGATTCGAGTTACATATTGGGAATAGGTTCCAGTACTGTTTGTCAGCTACTGTGAATTAAGTTTGTGAACAGCAAAGATGACACAGTCATAAGTAATGTTGATGTTGGGCTTCTGTTAATTTGTGATGCATAACATTAAAAATGTTACAGTACAAGTTTATTTTTTTGATTACAGAATGCAAGAAAGTTCAGTATCCTAATACTATCCCCACGAAGCCTGATGTCAGTAACAATAAATTTCTTCTGCTTATTTTGCTTAAAGATGGTTTCCATTCAGTATTCTTTATGAGTTCACATTTTTACTGTACCTCCTCATTGATAGCTCACAAAATACTGAAATAGTGGACTCTTTCTGCAATAAGAAAAAATACTATCGTGCTAAGCATTGCAAATCCTTGTTTGAGAACTCCATTCTTCATCTGCTACAATTGAACAGTTTTATCTACGTCATTTAACAGCCTTCAGTCAGTCTTGTTTTCAAAAGAACTGAGAGCTACAAAGCTGCACAATGAACTGATTTACTGATTCGTCGCAACATGTTCCTGCCAAACTTTTCAGTGTCTGGCAACTTCATTCTTAGACTAATGCCTCTGCTGCCAGGAGTGATGTTATTATCCACAGCTCAGAATTTTTATTAAGTTCATTATTGAGAAAATGCGCTCACACCAAGACTCAGTGATACAGTTCATTAAAGGAATAAAAAAACTGCAGGATCCAGGCTTCTTAGGCTAGGCCAGTGATGCTAAAATAGTTGAAGTTCTCGTAATCAAGTATCTAACTAAATTGTGTAAAGACTTTTTAAAAAATAAACATATCTGCAAGGTAACTGGATAAGGTGAGAAACACCCTAGAACTTTCAAGGAAGTAGACAGAGAAATAATTGGGACTCTAATTAATATTAAGAACTTCTTAAATACCAGCATTGTGCCTGAAGACTGGAACATTATGCAAATATTCAAAAAGGCAGTGAGAGATGAATCAGGAAATTATAGATTAACTAACCAGAAAGTATTAATAACTAACCAGGAGGAAAATAATCTGAAAAACACTTTGGTTATGGACCGGGGAGAGAGATAAATTGAAACTCCCAATTCCCTTTCCCTTCTGCCCTTAATTCTGATAAGGCTGATGTGTGTTCCCAAACCCCCATTAGTGTGCAGTCAATTTAAAAGTCACCAGCAGCGGGCTTTCATGGAATTAAACAATGAGTATTATTTATTCACACACTTATCCCAGAAACTCTACGTGATGTCAAATACATAATATACACCCAAGAAAGATACAAATTAAGACAGAATGCACTTCTACAAATATTAAAAGCAAACAGAATAGTTAGCTGCTCATGTCTGTTGGAAAGTCCAGTGAAGGAGGGAGCTTTTCTCACTCTGGAATTGAAGTTCAGATAAATTCATATGCCTGGTTTCAAACCCGGATTAACTGCAGTGTTTGTTCAAAGTAAAGATTGGTCAGCAGGTCACGTAGACAGGTCCTGATGGCTGTTGTAACCAGATGCCCAATTTCTTACAGATGAACTCGGAGCTGTTCAGAACAGGTTGGAAAAGGCAAGATGACACAGCCTTTTGTTGCAGTTGTAATGTTGTTGCTGATGCTCAGCAGACTGCACAGCCTCTCGGTTTTTGGATAAAAAGATTTCAAGATCAAGGGCAGTTTCGATCACATGATGAATGACATTGATACACAATGGAAGGCAAATGATGGTCCTTTAAAGTGAAGACAGAGTTTCAGTCACATGGTCAAAAACCATTGATATACAATAGAGAGTAGATGGTGGTCTTTAGCACTTCGTTGTGGATACTAAATCTCAATAGCCCTCCTTTGTTACATGACAGACCCAGAGTCAGAGAGTCTGGCAGTTTATTTTCCCTGAATTTTGGAGTAAGCCTTGACAATAGCAGGTGTAAAAATCCACAGAATAGTACTGTTTAGGCATGTCTATTCAAGGGAGACCCCTACCCATTATGATCCAATTTGGAACTTTCCAGAAGTTTGCAAGGCTGTTGAAGTTGCAAAAGTCAGTTAATCCCTTGATGACCATTTTACAGTTCATCAGATCCATTTTAAAAGGAATACAGTTTAAAAAGAAATTAATATATTCATGCCTGCACTGGCATGAAACTTATAGAATTTTAGGTACATGAATGCAAAAGTGAGGAGATCAGTTTTGTTTCAGAGGTAACAGCTCAGCACTTCATTAGAGGATTAGAGCTGTCCAGTGAGTTCACTAGAAATTTGTAGGACTAAATGAAATTAAGAAAATTAAATAAATGACAAAGCAACTTGCCAGATTGAAACTGGCTTGACACTGACTTGAAGAGGTGATAAATGAAAAAGAATGGCTATTAGCATTCTTATAGAGGTTTGTTTTGGATCCCTTATACATATACATCTTGTATACTTCTCGTATTCTACTTCTAGCAAAGACGCCAAGCATCTTCAGAGACATCAAGAGCGTGCGGAGGCCAAATCCAGGCAGTGGGAGGAACGCACAAGCACCCGCCTCCCCCACCAAGTAACTCATCTTCTCGATACTTCAAACATCACCTGTCCTGCATGAGGCAGAGTCTGCAGATTGTACATCAATTTTGTTAGCCATCATAGAACACATTGAACCAGAATGGAAGGAAGGATCCCAAGGACTACCTAAGAGGAAGAAGACTTTTAGCATTAGAAAATTTATGAGCATCATCAAGCAATGTGTTCAGGTGAATAAAGTAAGGGAGATTGGTGACATTCAATGGAGTCTGGACAAGTAAACAAAATGGATTTTAATGTTGATGTAAATTAATGCAAATTGGTACAAGGAGCATAAAATGTGCATACAAAATGCAAGAATATTTTAGTTACACCACTAAATTGTGGAAAGATCAATCTCACTTGGACGCATGATCAAATGCCTACCTTGCAGAATAAATAATGGGCCAGATTTTGCAGTCAGCATTAAAGGAAGGATACTCACCGCTGATCTCAAAGAAGGCTCCCCACAAGGATCCATTGATTTGGCACGGGATTTCTTCTTTCCTGGCAGCAGTTTAAATCTGGCACCAGGTTAAGGAGATTTCAAGGCATTAAAACAGCAGTGATGTCAACAAACAGGGTAAGCAGCCAATCCATTTGAAGTATTCTCACAAGCAGCAAACCAATAAGGTAGAGCCCTTTATTTTTTACTTTGTATTTCAATTTTCAGATAGTGAAATAAAAGATGATTGGATTTAGATAAAGTTCAAATAGTAATATAAAGACATTTTTTTAACATGTGAATTTTCTCATAAAAGAGAAATTTGATATTCCACAAATGTAAAATTGGCTTTCCAGGACCAGTGAGGATGTTCAGGAGCAATTTTAAAGTTAGGTGACATTAAAAACCCAGTTAGATCGCATTCAACAAGGTGCAACTTCTTCCAGGGATTTTACACTAAAATTAACAGTCTAAGAGTGGAAATTCTCATCAGTTCATAAGCTTCCCATTGATACAGCAGTTCAAAAAGGAGGCTCACCACCACTTTTGCAAGGGCAATTAGGGATGGACTATAAATGCTGGCCTAGCCAGCAAAACTCACATCCCGTAAACGAAAAAAATAAAAGATTGCAGTCTATGGGTGCCTCAACAGCACACCCTCTGGAGAAAGTAGAATCACTGAGAGAAACTTGTGGATCTCTCATATGCAGACTCCCAAAGTTGCAGCCAGTTTCAGTGGATTAATGATGGTTAACACTTGACAGTTTCATTGTCATTGCCACTGAAAAATCCAGGCCATTGTCTTTTCTGTGTGATTGTAGAAGTTGAGTATTGCTGAAAACTGACGTGTTGTGAAACTTGTTGTTTAGCACTCCTCAGGACTAGAAAAATACCAATTTCAAAGGAAGCAACAGTTTATACTGCAGGAGAAAAGAGTGCCGATTGTTTGGCCAGTCAGCTCTTATTAGTCAAGGTGTTGCCATGGGGAATGCACCAAGGAGCTATTGTTCCCTATGCTTTTGTTTAATTCAAAGATTCATCCTCATGGTTCACTAAATCCACCTATGTATGGGCTGCCCAAGACACAAAAAAAGTTATGCCCCATTATGTCCTATCTTATCTAAATACAAAGTAAAAAATAAAGGGCTCTATCTTCTTGGTTTGCTGCTTGTGAGAATACTTCAAATTGATTGGCTGCTTACCCTGTCTGCTGACATCACTGCTGTTTTAATGCCTTGAAACCTTCTTTACCTGGTGCCAGATTTAAACTGCTGCCAGGAAAGAAGAATTCCCATGCCAAATCAGTAGATCCTTTTGGGAAGCCTTCTTTGAGATCAGCGATGAGTATCCTTCCTTCAATGCTGACTGCAAAATCCGGCCCATTATTTATCCTGCAAGGTAGGCATTTGATCATGTGTCCAAGTGAGATTGATATAACATCTGCATAACATGAATTGGCCCAATGGGTGAGTGAGTTGCCATAACCAGTAGTGAGTGAATATTCCACAGAAATGGTGAAGGATTCCTTCACCTTCACGAAGACTGCATTTCAATAGCAGTGCCATGACTATGTGCTCATTTGAGCAGGAGCAGCAGTAGGCCATTCAGACCCTCAATCCTGCTCTATCATTCAACAAGATCATAGCTGATCTGATCGTGGCTTCAACTCCACATTCTCTCTGTCCTCATAACCCTTGACTCCTTTGTTGATCAAAAACCTATCTAACTCAGCCTTGAAAATACTCAATGACCCAACCTCCACTGTTCTAAAAGACTAATAACCCTCTAAAAGAAAAAACATTTCCTCATCTCAGTCTTAAGTGGGAGACCCCTGGGACTGTATGCCCTACATATAGACTCCCTCACAAGGAGAAACATCTTCTCAGTAAGTCCCCTCACAATCTTATATGTTTCCATAAGACACCTCTCCTTCTTCAAAACATCAATGGGCTTAGGCCAAACCTGCTCAACCTTTCCTCATAAGATAACCCTTTCATCCCAGGAATCAGTCAAATGAACCTTCTCTGAACTGCTTCCAATGCAATGATATCTTTTCTTAAGTAAGGAAACAAGAGCTGTACATAGTACTCCAGGTGCAGTCTAACTAAGACCCTATACAGTTGTAATAAGATTTCCTAACTTTTATAATAGTCAGGGTTGAATATGCAGGCTACCACAGTTTTTCTTTATCCTAGTTTCATTAGATAACCATAAAGGTTATGCTGAAGTACTTTATTTTCGGTACTTTATTTTCTAAGATGATCGAATTGTAAATATTGTGGAACCCAGCTCATCTGTTTTACATCAATAATGGTTGTAATTTTGCCCATTAACATGCAAAAAATCCATTGTAGAATGTTATTGCTGGTTATTGTTTTCTCTGAATCATATTAATTACAGATGAAAATGTAATATGTGAATGTTTTTCAAGGTGTATTTGGGAATATAACTCATCATGCACGTTATTCAAGTCACACTAACTGAAGAAACATATGTATTGTCGTTTCATAGTACAGAACTTGAGTATTGTTGAAAAAAGAGACATGCTGTCAAAACTTTTTGTCTTACACTCATCAGGACAGGTTTGCAAGAATAACAATTGTAAAGGGAACGACAATTTATTCTGCATGAGAAGAAAGTACTGATTGTTAGGCAAATGGATTCTGGTTAGTAGAGGCGTTTCAATGGAGAATGTACCAGGGGACAGTTAACTGCCAAGTTTTTGTTGACCTGCCTGGTTTAAATTTTTAAAAACTTGGCCGTTAACTGTTCTGTGGTGCATTCTCCAAGGCAACGCCTCTACCAAAGTCCGCTTACCAAACAATCAGCAGTATAAATTGTTGTTCCCTTTGCAGTTAGTATTCTTGCGAATCTGTCCTGATGAGTGCTAGACAAAAAGCTTCAACAGCATGTCTCTTTTTTCAGTAATACACATATATATGCATAGTTTTGGCAAGAGTCAAAGTTCAATGTTAGACAAGCACTGGTTTGGTCAAATACAGATGTGCTCTTTATGCTCATTATTTAGAGGTATATGCAAATTAAGGGATTTTAATTTCCAGATATTAGGTAAATGGATTTCTACTTATTTGAATATTATTTGTGGCACAATAACAACTTGCATTGATGTAGCATTTTTAAGGTAAAAATATGTCCAAAGCTGCTTCAGAGTCATAAGGAAAATTGATACTACAAGGGGTAGGTTTTAAAGGTGGTTTTGAAAGATGAGAGGGAGTTGGAGATACAAAAGTGTTTAGGGAAAATTCCAGAGAATAGAACCCAGAATGTTGAATGCATTGTGTCACAAAGTTGATGTGAATTGCATGGAGAATAGGTGCACAAGAGAGTGAAATCAGAGTAATTGAGAGCTCTCAGGGAGTTGTAGGGCCAAAGGATGTTCCAGAGAAACAATTTTCCTGCACTATCCCTCATATTCCTTGTGTTTTAATACCTAGAAATCTATCAATCTCAGTCTTAAACGACTGAGCACCACAGCCCCCTGGGGCAGAGAATTCCAAAGATTCACCATCCTCTGAGTGGAAAAATTCTTCCTCATCTCAGTCCTAAATGGCCTGTCCTTATCCTGAGACTGTGTCCCCTGGTTTCAGCCAGGGGAAACATCCTTCCTGCATCTACCCTGTCGAGTCCTGTAAGAATTTTGTATGTTTGAATGTGACCACCTCTCATTCTTCTAACTCCAGAGAATAAAGGCCTAGTCGATTTAATCTTTCCTCATAGGACAATTCCTCCAATCCAGGAAAGGCAAGGCAATGGTGGCATTTAACCTCAAAAATTAAATTCAATATTTTTCAAGAGGGTACAATCAGAGATAACCGTCATTAAGCTAGATACAAATCACATGATTACTTGCACTTGTTTCAATTAATATCTCTTGTTTTTACATAATGATATAAAATAATTAACATGCTATGCTTCCCCATCTTAGTGGGGTGTCTTACAGGATTGAAACAGAATATCTCCTCTGCATTTTATCCTTTATCCCAATGGAGTACCTCTTGTCCCTGCAGACTCCTGTCTTCTTCTCTCAATCTGCCTCCAGCGCTAGCTTTTAGTTAAACTGATTACCTCCAGCCCCAAGGATGAAATTCACCAGCCTAACTGAGCAAGACCATTGCTGAGTTCAAATGAATAGAGATATTGAAGCAGCAATGAGCGAGAATGATCACAGAAATACTAGACTGTCTTCCCTTGTCTCCAGCACACTGGTTAAGATGTTTGAATATAATTTACATCTCCCATCCATCCTGTGAATATAACTCTTTGAAAGCTAAGTTTAGCTCAACAGTATTATTTATAATGTATTATTTATTTTTAACATATATTACATCAATGACCCCACGGAAGCTTAGTCAAAAATCTTGAGACATGCCAACCCCATTGAGTGGAATTAAACCAGTGACCTCCTAATCTGTATGACTCAGTTACAGACTGTTTTTACCATATTCAGGAAGCTGAGATGCCTCATGAATTTAACCCTAGTGGCATTAGTGCTGTTGTAATATGCTACAGTAATGCTTTAATGATTTTAAACTGAACTAATAACCTGTACTATTGATTACAATCATTAGCATTAGAATTTCAATAGCTCAAGTGTTAACTGGATAAACTCATTGAACCCTCAGGGAGCATTTATCCGATATTTATTTTTACCTTTGCAAACAAATTAAAGGATTCTAATTATATGTTCTGAGGATAATAGTGCATCAGTGGGTTTACAATGTCAATCACAGTATTCACCTCAAGCCTCAATTAATTTAATAAATGATAGCAGACTTCAATTATTTTTGTACTATCAATTTCGGAATTCTTAGGCACTGAAATTATCACCAATACAAAAACAACTTTTTAATGGTGCTTATTTTGCAAACTAAAGATCAAGCTTATGCTTGCAATTTCTAGAAATTTTTTGGACAAACTTAACATTGGTCATAGAACATAGAAGCAAATAATGATACAGCACAGAAGGAGGCAATTGGCCCATTAGGCTGTGTCAGCTCTTTGGACAAGTTAACCAATTACTCCCATTTACCTGTTCTTTTCCCCATAGTGCTGTATTTTCCCCATTCAAGTGTTTACCAAATTTTCTTTTGAGTGTTCTTATTAAATCTGCTTTCGCCATCTTTTCAGGCAGTGCATTCCTTGTACTATTGTACTAACTGTTTTAACAGACAATGCTATATACTTTGATTGAAAGTTTATTTCAATTCTTTTCTCTCCTCACTAATTTTCTCTCCTCTCCTTAGGTACACGTCACCCACAAAGTGACCATTATCCCTATGATTGCCTTGTTAGTGAGACTGTGACCCAGATCTGAGGTCAGCTTCAATGCTGCTGCTGTGCAGATGAAACTTGGAAGTATTGTGAACTGTGGGAACTTTTATTTCTGGCCTCCAGTTACACAGATCCAGAACTTGCTGGTCAATTTATGTTCACTAAGGTCTCAAATACCTTGTTGCCCTTGCCATATTGTTGTAAGCTCACACTCCCAGCAAGTTAGGTCACAGAAGACTTTTGAGCTGAAAAGTGCAGAAATGTCAAACTGATGGCACATGGCATGAAATGCCCTGCCAAGCAAAAGTCAGTCCATTTTCACACTCACTTCTAGCATGGAAGCAATTTGCAGCAAGGACCCTAGAGCAGTTCCTCTTTCCCAACCTGTCTGAGATTGCTCACTGAGGAGTACTATTGGTGATGGCAGCCTTTCATCTCGTAAGATGATGATTTGTGCTGTGGTGGTCAACTCTGTGCTAAGCATCACCTGACGTGACTGAGGAGTCCCACACTAGCATGGCAGTCTCTGCCACATATGCTGCAGAGGAAGACAGTGGACTGAGAGGGTTCATGATTCACTGGCCTCAGTTTTCTCTGGGTCCTCAACTCAGCTAGCTAATCTTTTCTTTTCTGTTTGCCTCTTCCAATGCCATTCCAAACTGTCAGCCTCCAGAGGTCACAGTTGTCATCAACAGTCTCCTGGTTGTTAGTGTCAATGTCCACCATCTTCATATCTCATTTTCTGGTGTCCTTATAGACACCCAAGGAGGTTGTGACCCAGTGGCCATACAGGAGGTCTTTGGGTAAATGGCCATCATCCATTCAATGAACGCAAATGTTGTTGGCTTAGTAATTAATGTTCGCTGATGGAATTAGCATGCTCCAGGACTTCTGAGTTGCTGACCTTTTCCTGCTATGAGACGTGGAGGATAGATCTGAGGCAGTGAAGCTGTGGAGTCTAGATATGTGAAGTTATCAACAACCTCCAGTGTCACGTTGTCAATGCTGATAGATGGAGGTATGACAACAATCTGGACCGTCATTTTTCTTCATGTTGCTGATGGTCAAACCAACCTCTTTATAGGTGTGGGAGAGTCTGTCTATTTGCTGCTGAAGATGTTCCTCAGTCTGGAATGCTAGTGCAGCATCATCAGCATATAGCATCTCTCTGATGAGAACTTGGCACACCTTTGTCTTGGATCTCAGATAAGCAAGGCTGAATAGTTTTCCATCAGTTCTGGTATATCATTAGATACAATCTATAGATGACCTGAAGGCATATGACAGTAGCAAAGAGAATATGCCAGGGCAATTCGCAAAAATGCAACCCTGTTTGACCCTACTGCGGATCTCAAAGGTTCTGATGTTGCTGCACCATTGCTGACCTTACCCATCATGTCATGTTATCATAGAAAGAAGAGATCACTTTGAGCAGCTTCAGTGGGCAGTCAATTTTCTTTTCTCATTATTTCTAATTATAACATTGTTAACTGTTCCCCCTCCTCAGGTTCTGTCCTGATATTCTGCCTCCCTTCCAAAAACACATCCTTAACCCCCCCTGTCCTTGCAAATGATCACCCTACCTCCAACCTCCCTTTTCTGTCTGAAGCCTTTGAGCGTATTATCACTTCCCAAATTTTTGTCCAAGCTTTTGGTCAGTTGTCCTAATATTTCATTATGCTGTTCAGTGTCAATTTTTATTTGATACTGCTCCTTTGAAGCCCCTTGAGATGTTTCACTACATTAAGGGAATGATATAAATGGAAGTTATTTATACTTACAAGCGAGATTGCCAAACAGTATTGATGTGGGCAATGGAAGAACTCCCTAATTTTCTTCAAAACTTCCTGGCGACAGCCCTTTGAAAGAGCTGTCCAATTAGTCCCATTCCCCTGCAATTTTTTTTCTTATCAAGTAATTATTCAATTTAAAAGTTGCTGTTGAATATGTTTCCATGGCCCTTTCAGCCAGTGCATTTCAGAATGTAACAATTGCTGTTTATTTTTTTTTTAAATGTCTCCTCCTCTCCCCTCTGGTTCTTTTATCAATTCTCTTAAATCTTTACTTCCCCCCTCCTCACCGTCCAAGGGCCCAAACACTCCTTTCAAGTGAAGCAGCATTTCACTTGCACTTCCCTCAATTTAGTCTACTGCATTCGCTGCTCCCAATGCGGTTTCCTCTACATTGGAGAGACCAAACACAGACTGGGTGACCGCTTTGCGGAACACCTTCAGTCTGTCCGCAAGCATGACCCAGACCTCCCTGTCGCTTGCCATTTCAACACACCACCCTGCTCTCATGCCCACATGTCCATCCTTGTCCTGCTGCAATATTCCAGTGAAGCTCAACGCAAACTGGAGGAACAGCACCTCATCT
The DNA here is from genome assembly GCF_017639515.1 of Carcharodon carcharias. Classification (NCBI taxonomy): domain Eukaryota; kingdom Metazoa; phylum Chordata; class Chondrichthyes; order Lamniformes; family Lamnidae; genus Carcharodon; species Carcharodon carcharias. The sequence goes on from NC_054471.1 coordinate 170,419,648, forward strand.
TCCGACTAGGTACTTTACAGCCTTCCGGACTGAATATTGAGTTCAACAACTTTAGATCATGAACTCTCTCCTCCATTACCCCCTCTCCTTTCCGATACACCTTTTCCCAATAATTTATATATATTTTTCTTTTCCCACCTATTTCCATTATTTTTAAATGTATTTCTATCCATTGTTTTATCTCTACCTTTTAGCCTATTTAGACCCCCCCCACCCACACTAGAGCTATCTGTCCCTTGCTCGTCCTGCTTTCTACCCTTAATGTCCCCATTAGCACATTTCTTAGCTAATATCACCTCTGTCAACACCTCTTTGTCCTTTTGTCTATGACATCTTTTGGCAATCTCCACTGGCCCTCTATCCAGCTCTACCTGTCCCAACCCCCCTTAAACCAGCTTATATTTCACCTCTTTTCTATTTTCCTTAGTTCTGATTTAGAGTCATTCGGACTCGAAACATTAACTGTATCCCTCTCCGCAGATGCTGTCAGACCTGCTGAGTTTTTCCAGGTATTTCCATCGAACTGCACTGTTGGTACGTTGGCATCATTTCACATCAATTTCAGTGACGAGCAAAATTGTACAGCGCTACAGGCCATTAAGGAGCTCATTGACATCTCAGACTACATCCTTATAAGTACTTGCGCGCTAAAATGCAACAATCAGGTGTTGTAATTTCCTATCAGTGTGTATGTCACATCACCAAGGATGAGTAGTGAGGGCGTGAACAGTTCTGGTTGCCAGTCTCGAATAATTCATCTATGTGGTCACCCATGACTAAGCGACTGGAGCTTCTTAGGTGTACACAAAATTAGAACCGACGAGAATATTTTTCAGATTTTAGCAACTAAAAGAATCCTATATTTTGCAGAAATCTCAGAATTAAAGCAAGAGCTGAACGATGCGATCACTTTATTTTACAATGATTCTTCTCATTGTTTGTGTACAACTGGAATTAATAGCAAACCAGCCCCATTCCACAATAAATTTTTAAAAAAACAATAATTTCCTCGTCACACACCAGCAATCCTCCCTGAAGCTGATACAATTTCACGTGCCGGAAATGCTGCTTCCGGGCTCATTGTTCATGAGCCCAACACCCTCCCCCTCACCCCCGTTCCATTAAAGAATAGAGATAGCGTGCGCGTGCGCACTCACCTCCCCTCTTCCCCCAGTCCGGAACTGTGTGCTCATGCGTGAGAGCGCGAGCAAAGGAAGGTACATGATTCATTCTTGCGCTTGCGCCTCAGTTTTCATTTGACCTCATTGAGAAAAAAGGCGCGTCTGGCAGCGGAGCGAACGGTCAAGTTGGAGCGAGGAGCAGCGCCTGCGCGTTCCGAAGTCCCTCCTCTCCGGCCCGAGCAGTGCGAGCTCGAGCGCTGGAGTCGCGTCGGTTGGAAAACGCTGCTGAACTTTTCACCACAGCCCGGTCTCTGCATAAGCGCACACAAACTACTGATGTGAAAAAAAAAACAAGACCAAACAAAAACAAACACCACGAAAAAGGAAAGGAGATTTAAGCCTATTATCGAAAAGAGGAGTTGACGATGCCGGACCAGATCACAGTGTTGGAATTCGTGACCGAGACGAATGAGGACTACAAATCTCCAACTGCCTCCAGCTTCACCACCAAAATGAGTCAGTGCAAGAACACGGTGGCTGCCTTGGAGGAGGTAAGATGCAACCCTCCTCACTAAACAAATAAATGAGCGATCGGGTTGAAGAGCTGCAAACATTCACCGCCACGGTGGCCGCCAGTTCGGCTTGTTTCTCCTTCCCTTTCCCATCCGATGTGTTTCAGTGAGTCCGCCCCTATCAGCCCTGATCTGGCTGTGGGGAGTCAAATGTGAATCCGTGGCAACGCTGCACTGACATTAGCCTCGGAAGCCTGAGGGGAAATAATCGAGCAGTCTTACCGAGAGGGAGAGGAGGTGGTGTTGGTGGTGGAGAGGAAGGTATCACGTTAGAAGGAAAACAATATGTTGGAAATAGGGCATCGGACAAGGATGGAAGTGATATATACACCACCTCCCCAGTTCAGTTATTTTAGCTAATTCGGGCGTAGGGATTGTGCTTTTTTGCCTTTGCTTGAGACAATGCATTACATTGGCATCAATCTTATTGCATTATCTCGCTTTTATTAGAAGTGATTAAAATGAAACTTTGAGAGATTTACAACCAGCGAGAGGTTTCCAGAATACCTGAATATTTTCTTTCAGAGATATGTGCTGCAATGCCATATCAAACCAGTATATTTGGGAGAGTCTGTTCAGCAATGGTTTGCGTTGGTCGACGATGTGTGCGCGCTCTAATAAAATTGTTTTTGCTGCACTCGTAATAAAAACCAAGCTCTCAAAATAGTGTAATATTTACATTTTTTAAGGAACGAAATGATCCCTCCCAAGAAAGGAGGTTTCATTTACATAGTTTGGGTCTGTTTGCTAATGTGTTGTTATCGGTGATTAAATTAGTTGCGTGATTATGGTTTGGTGGGAAAACAATTTCACAGCCTTTAATGGGCACAAAAACAAAAGCAAAAGCGTCTGACGGGATGAAACTGGCTCTTTGTTCAGACAAATATTTGCCCTGCTAAAAATATATATTTTGAAACTGGCGAATGATTAGCACCAGATATATATGTTGGAATAAGCACATCTAAACCTGCATTTATTGTTGTAAGGCATCTTTAAAATATAACAATATAAGTGCATGAAATTATATGTGGTGTTGTATTTTCACCATTTAGCCTGATGAAATCCTCTTTTCCAACTCCAGCCTTGATTGTTGAGTTGTGTTGAATTCAAATTTTATAAATATTTTACAGTTGTGTGTGCTATAAACAAGTTTAATTTAAAGTACTTCCTTTATATGTGTAAATACATATACATGGTGCATTAACAGAAGTATTCAATTTTGATGTGAACACAGCAGTTAAGCTTTGCACATGCTATAGTCTTGAGACGACTTCTGTTACAATAAAAATTGAAGCAGCCTATGCTTAGTTTGAAAAAAACAGGTCTGCTTGTGTTTACAAACATTGTACAATCACTGCCTTGCAACTATTGGATTTAGATGAATTAAAGTCAAATGCCAGCCAATTTTGCTTATTTAGTAAGGGTTGTATAACACATTGATTTCTCGTGTATTCCAATATCTTTCAGTGTCTTAAAATTATACATGTATAAATAGTATTGTGTTGCGTAAAGCCAACATATGCACACAGTTTTAATTTACCTGCGCAAAAACATTTTTGATTTGGAAGAGATGTATTTGTTACATGAATTATCTTGCGCTACATTCGCATTCTTTAAAAAAGTTGTTTAATGTAGATGAGTTAAAAATTTTGAGGTTACCTGTAACATTTCAACCTTGCACTTTTTAAAAAAAGACTATATTTCATTCAGTAGGGAACCTTGTGTGTTCTATTCCACTATGTACTAGAACTGTAAGCAGATTCATTTTGTTGCCTTTTTAATCCTTGGAGTTGCCAAGTGTTCAGCAAAAATGTACAGCAAAAAAAAATCAATGGGTGCAGATGCCTAACATATAAAACTCATTTGACAGCCATTGGTTTTCTGTGCACCACTTAGCATGTGAATGCATTATTCTCTACATTGTTGCTATTTGTTCTTGTACATCTATTTTCTCAATGTTATCTTTTTCAAAATGCCATAGGACAGAAAGGCTAGCATAGTTCAAAAGGAATGCTGAATATAATTATGTGATAAATTAGCTTGTTTCATTAAAATTAACTTGATGGAATAGAGACATTCTGTGATCAATTTAATTTTAAAGCTACCAAGAAAAATGTGGCTGAGTGGGAAATATATTTTAGTGGCTTTTTTTTAAAGGAAATAATTTAAAATGACATTCCTCTAATTAAATGCTGTTTTGAAGACTACAGGAATTTCTTTGCACAGTAAATATAATCAGCTGTCAAGTCTTTTACTTTATGGAATATTGGGAATTCTTTTGTTTGTGTGTTACTTACTGACATAATCTTGTGGTTATGACTAATGGTTCCTCTTGTTGCTAGCCTATTTTTGAGTGTGCAGTTTATAATTTTAAAACACAGGATACAACTGACACTACTAATATTCTAGCATAAATGGGTGAGCTTGGCTGTGTAATCCAGTAGTGTTTATAGTATACTGAACAGTATGCAATGGTAAAGGTTGGCATTTACTAGGGCATAGTTTATTACGAATTGACGCTTCACTTCCACATTAGACGTTTATATGATATTTTATATAAAGCCTATTTATAGAACATAATTATATTAGTGCTGCAAAGATTCTTGCATTTTTAGAATCGGAACAGAACGTTTGTTGATTTAGGGATATGAACAAGGGAGAGAGTAGCTAAATACCAAGAGGTGTTTTCTATATGGAATGAGATGGATGGTTGAAATCAGTAGCATTGCACAAAGAGGAGAACTTGGACCAGATAAATGCAACACTTTGTTTTGTATTAACTATTATTTATAAATGGAGAGATTGTAGCAGAGTTTTTTTTTTCCAAAACACATTTTAAACATAGCATAAAAGTGAAGGAGCAGCTCCCTGTAGAAGAATTAAGATTCATTTTTGTAAAATCATGTGGTTTTAATGTTGCCTTTCAGGATATAGCATTACAGATTTAGAATTTTATTGTTGAAGGATCATAATGCAGAAGATTTTCTGATCCAGGCACATACCTTGCAGTAATCATAAAGTGTATCTTTAATGTGTTTTGAATAAATTGAACTATTCATTTTGGATATTTGATTTGATGTTTGATTTTACAGGAAGCCTATTAACATCAAAGATCTGAAATAAATGATCTGTGAAAGAATCCCTTTTCTTTGTAATGATTCCTACAGGATAGCCAGCTGTTAAAAGTTTCACCCAATTCACCCAATAGTTGAATTTTCTGTTCTAAAGTAAAAGTCTGGAGTTTGCCTTTGGTGACCCAACAGCACCCGCTCTGACTTCGAAGATTGCTACCCACAAAGATCTAGTAATCTCTCTGATGCAGATTTCCCCTTTCCTGACATCAATTTGAATCTGACACCAAGTCAAGTGGCTTTCCAGGCATCCAAGGACAATGATGTCATTAAGTAACGAATTTCACTGAGAATATTTCAATGACAGCATACCAGGAAGTCCTTCATTTTTTAAATTTTCAAACTTTACAGATAATAAGTGGGATAAAGCTTGACACTAAAATATCATAAAACTGTGGAACTTCTCAATATTTAACATCTATCTTGGGAAATTTAGCATTCTACAAATATAAAATTTGTTTTTCACGGACGGTGTAGTAAGTATGAACTTAAAAACGTAGTTACACTTCATCCAGCAAGGTGTAAGATTTTAAAGGGTATTTATAGCAAGGCTATGAGCATGATAGTGGAAGTAGAGTGATCTTTACCATGATTGCATTGTGTGTGTGTTGGGGGAATGCAAGCGATTTCCACACTTAACTGCATGTTTACAGACTGCAGAAGTTGGTGTTAGTTTCAGAGGAGTAATGACTGTGAATAGTGAAAGTTTCACCATCATTACTACTGCAGAATCACAGAATCAGAATCACAGTGCAGAAGAGGCCCTTCGACCCATCGAGTCTGCACTGACATGTGAGAAACACCATGACCTACCTACCTAATCCCATTTACCAGCACCTCGCCCATAGCCTTGAATGTTATGACGTGCCAAGTCCTCATCCAGGTACTTTTTAAAGGGTGTGAGGTAACCCGCCTCCACCACCCTCCCAGGCAGTGCATTCCAGACTGTCACCACCCTCTGGGTACAAAAGTTTTCCTCACATCCCCCCTAAACCTCCTGCCCCTTACCTTGATATTGCTATCACTGGGATTTTTTTTTATTTGACTGAATATAGAATGTTATTGAAATGCACACAATGATTGTTTAATAACAATTGACATTCTCTTTAAAACTGCATAACATTTTTGTTTAATAATTAATGTGTAATATTTTTATAAGTTACTGAAATGAATTATATGTGTGCCTTTATGATTAGATTTTTTTCTCTTGCTTGTTTTCTCCTTTCCTTATGTAGTGTCTCCATTCAGAGTGATACTTGTCTTGCTAATATTTTCTTAATCTTTAATTTATTCTCCTTTGATAGTACAGAACTAGAGTATTGCTGAAAAACAAGATATGTTATCAAAGCTTTTCGTCTTGCACTCAATAGGATAGCTCGTAAGAATTTTCCAACTGCAACGGGAGAACAACAATTTATACTGCATGAGAAAAGAATGTTGGTTGGTTGGCAAGTAGACTGTGATTGGTGAAGGTGTTGCCATGGAGAATTCAGCATGGAACAGTTAATTGCCCAGCTTTGTTCGAATTCAAACCGGCAGGTTGACTCCGATTGCCCAAGACATTGCCTGGTTCAATCCCCAGGGCAATGACGGTTCCTTAAGCTTCTGTTTAGTTCAAAAAGCCAGAATCTGTGGACATGTTCCTTTTGTCTGTAAAGGACAGGGCTCTATATGTGAACATATGTTTGAATTTGAACAAAACTGGGCAGTTAACTGTTCCATGCTGCATTCTTCATGGCAATGCCTCCACCAATCAGAGTCCACTTGCCAACCAATCAGCGCTTTCTTATGCAGGATAAATTGTTGTTTCCTTGTTACAGTTGGAGAATTCTTTTGAGCTATCCTAATGAGTTCAAGTCAAAAAGCTTTGATAGCGTGACTCTTTATTTCAGCAATTATTCCCCCTTTTTAAAAAAGGAATATTCTCCGATACTGTGTTGTTGATAGACTTAACTGGCAATCATGTCTCCTACTCATCATCTTGAATGATGGGATAACCAGTGGGATAACTGGTGGGTGTTGCACTCCAGAAAGCCAGGTGGTAAAAGAATTGCAGCCAACCTTTACACACCTATTTGGAGGAGGGCTAAGTTCTTTGGGGTGAGAATGGATCTGATCCAGGTAAGGTGGAATCAAAGATTGGTAGACAAAATTGTAATGAAACAATATCTTTAAAGTGGAGTTAGTTTGGATACAGTTGTCGTAAATTCCCACAAGGGGGGATGGTAGAGGAACTAAAGCCAGGGCTCCCTGGGTGACAAAAAAGAGAGACAAAGTAAGATGAAGCATAAGATCATAAGACAAAGGAGCAGAAATTAGGCCAATTGGCCCATTGAGTCTACTCCACCATTCAATCATGGCTGATAAGTTTCTCAACCCCATTCTCCCGCCTTCTCCCCGTAACCTTTGATCCCCTTACCAATCAATAACCTATCTATCTCGGTCTTAAATACACTCAATGACCTGGCCTTCACAGCCTTCTGTGGCAATGAATTCCATAGATTCACCACTCTCTGGCTAAAGAAGTTTCTCCTCATCTCTGTTCTAAAAGATCTTCCCTTTACTCTGAGGCTGTGCCCTCAGGTCCTAGTCTCTCCTACTAATGGAAACATCTTCCTCATGTCCACTCTATTCAGGCCTTTCAGTTTTCTGTAAGTTTCAATCAGATCCCCCCTCATCCTTCTAAATTCCATCGAGTATAGACCCAGAGTCCTCAAACGTTTCTCATATGTTAAGCCTTTCATTCCTGGGATCATTCTCGTGAACCTCCTCTGGACCCTCTCCAGGGCCAGCACATCCTTCCTGAGATACGGGGCCCAAAATTGCTCACAATATTCTAAATGTGGTCTGACCAGAGCCTTATAAAGCCTCAGCAGCACATCCCTGCTTTTATATTCTAGTCCTCTTGAAATAAATGCCAACATTGCATTTGCCTTCCTAACTACCGCATCAACCTGCAAGTTAACCTTGGGAGTCCTAGTCCAGGATAGAGGGCCAGTGACAGGTGGAGATAACCAAAATATGTCACAGACAAAAGGACAAAGAGGTGTGAAGGTGGTGATATTACCTAAGGAATGTGCTGATTAAGGGCAGAATGGACAAGCAAGGTACAGATAGCCCTGGTGGGGTGGGGTGAAGGAATTGAAAAAGGCTAAAAGGTAGAGATAAAACAATGGATGGAAATACATTTAAAAATAATGGAAATAGGTGGGAAAAGAAAAATCTATAAATTATTGGGAAAAAAAAGGGGGGGTTGGAGAGAGTTCATGATCTAAAATTGTTGAACTCAATATTCAGTCCGGAAGGCAGCCTTCCACCTGTTCAGCTGCAAATAAGGGCTTAGTACAGAAACATCAATGTCCACTCAAACACTTATGATAAATCTGTGAAAAAGAAAAATGCACCACAAATAAAAGACCCTCAGCCATGGTTACAAAGGTGGACTTTATTTTGTCCAAAACAAAAATGCCCGCCACTTGTTAGTGATCACAAAAATATGGGCCCCTATTCTAAGGGCAACACAATCACCAGTGACATACACGTGGAGTGCCTAAGGTGCCTTATGCCTTAGTTTTCGGGTGCTATGTCTAAGTGTAGCTCCATCGCTTGGAGTGGCTTCAGAGACAGCCTGCTGACTGTGGCATCCTATTGGGCTCCTCTGGCCCGTGGAGCCTATGATAGCCCCGCCTGGGAAGAAGTGGCCAGTTCCAGAACTGGCACCTCCCCAGTTGTCGCAGCCTCAATGGAAGAAACGTTGACTGGCAGAGGGGCGCAGGAGCTGCTGCCTTCATCCGGAACACCATGAGAGGAGCTTGCAGCGATGGCAGGCAGCTGCTGTGCTGATGTGAGGTCCAAATCTACCTCCCTGCTCACTGCAGTTGCAAGGGGCACCGAGTGCCAGCGCTTGGTGTTCATGTTCACAACATCTCCCACAATGGAAAACACCACCTGTGGCCAGAACCGCTGTGAGGGCTTGCAGGTTAGAGCGTAACCCAATCATATTTTGATTCATTTGGTGGAAGCCCCTCTGAGAGTTGTCAATCTCTTATTGAAGGAATCCTGATGCTCTGCCCTGAGAGCGGATTCTTCACGTGCACTCTGCCTAATCTCCTCCGTCGCAGAGAGCAACTGAACCGTTCCCTCATGCAACCCTGCCAGATGCAAACGCACTTCATGCCGCCTTTCCTGCAGCTGCTGCAATGGGGACAACTCCAGAGGCACGTCATCAGTGCCGGACTCAGCATGTGCCTCGTCCCATGCAAGCCACAGCTGTTGGAGCCATTGGCACTCTCTGCCCCTACCATCTCCTCCAGTGATATTGATGTCCCCTCTCTACTGTGACCCGGGACACTAGCCGACGGTAAAGTCCCCACTGAGGTGTGTGTGTCTGCGCTGGTGCCTGGCTGGCTGAAATGATGTGCCGCAAGTTGCACTTGTTGGCCCTCAGGTGTGGAGTGGGGGGGGCCGCGGGGTCGAGGTGCGGATCGCTCTGGTGGTGATGCTGAAATTAATAACAAGCACAGTGCATCAGTTAGTGTACATTCAGTTCAACCTTTCATCCCTTTTTCCCCCCCCAGCCTCATAAGTCGCTCACCCTTCAAGACCCTAAGGAGAAGAACATTGGTGAGATGAAAAACAGTCAAGACGAGCCCCAAACATTAAACGCACATGCAGACGGTTCAGATGGCCTCAGGAATGCCACATGGCATGTTATGAACCCTAGGAGTGGGGAGAATGCCTGACCTGGATGCATTCTGGCCTGGATAGTTGCGGGGCTGAGGAAACATCACAAACAGTAGTGACATTTGCCGTCGATCACAGGAGATTGAGAGGTCACATTATTGGCCTTCATTCCCTAAGGAGGGGCATTGACTGGGTGGGCAGAAGGCAACATTTCCCCTTGGCACAGGGATAAGTAACATGGTGGCATTCATCTAAGTTGAGTGCCATGATGTTCACAGCTGAGGTGCTGAGGACCTTTTGGACAAAGTAATGTGGGGCGCACTGGCTGAAAGCGTGCTGGAGGTCCCAAACCCCTCAGATGAAATAAGTCTTTGGCTGTGCAGCAGCGATCCAATAGCATGTTGGCCGTGGTGATAGTGGTCACAAATAGGATAAGGTGACTTTGGAAGGTGGTGGAGACGTGATTCCTCAACGGGACGAGGGCCCCTTCTATATGAACCACACGTCAGAACGTCTCAGTCTGTGAATGAGCGTTGTTTCAGCATTAACGATTGCAGCAACCATCAGTGGTTTAGATGGTGTGCAGACAGAATGGATGGGACCGTGGACTTCAAATACCTGCCCGTTGGACCCCAGCCTTGCCACCCTGGCCTCCTGACTGCTGCCCAGTTCCATGGCCTGCTCATCAAAAGGTGTGAAGTGCTGCAGGAGGGCGTGCTCACCTCCAGTCCTCTGGTGCTCCCGGGCATTGTGTCGAGTTTTTGCCTGCAAAACAGAGAAGAGGATTTATTGGGCTGCTCGCTCATGTAGTCTGCACGCGCACGCCGCACCCCAACCACAGTGGCCCATCTGAGGCCTCCAGCGGCTCCTGTTCCCGCTTCTGGTGATCAGTCCCCAGAAGATAGCATGGCTGATCCCAACCCCCTCCCCCAATGGCCACCTTGGACACATTCGGTGTCCATCACTTTGAATATCACACGGCTCTTAGCGCCCATGGCAAGGAGGCGCAACTAGGTGCGGTGCTGATGCCAGCAGATGGCATTGCCCAAAACACCTTGAGGCACCCCTTGCACCATCTCATTACCATCAATGTGACATGTGTTGGAGCTCTGAGTATGTGTCGTGCAGCCTCCCCTGCAGGTTGCCCCTAGACTACTCAAATGCCACGATGACCAACATATGCTGTGGGGAGAACCCTTCTTCTCCTCAACCACTAAGGTTGGTGTAAGCATGGTCAGTACCCATTTGCCCACCCAGCATGCGACAGATGCACTATGCAGTAACGACAGCAAGACATGGTGGGGGCTGGGGTGGGGGTCAAAGGCTAAGGCTGCCTTCTTGGTCAAATGGCCAAGACAGACATGGTACTCACCCTTCCAGAGCGCACCAAATCATTGATTTGTTTCCTGCACTGTGTGCCAGTGCGCCGCACAACATCATGGGTGCTTACAGTGCACCCACCTCCTCCCTCGCCTGGCTGGTGACATGGGGACCCTCCTCCTCCCATCCTCCAGAAACAGAAGGTGCCAACGGATGCCCACGTCTTGCAGGAGGACAGCAAAGCATGCAACGGAAAATCGGGGGGGGGGGGCACAGTGGCCCCCAGCTGGACTCTCCTGCAGACTACCCCCCCTCCCTTGCTCATGCTCATGCTGCTCTCCACTCGCACCTCCCTCCCCCTCTCCACAAGTGGCCATGGTGCACTGCCTCCAGCAGGCTGCCTGGCCACTCTTTATGCAAGCTGCTGGTTCCCCATTGGAACCAGCAGTCTGAGGCCGCCCGCCCTCGTGACTATTTTCCCGTTCTCCACGGAAGTCGCTTGCCCACGTGGCGGGCCTTAATTGGCCCGCCCGTGGAAAATGGGGGCACGGCCCGTTTCTTCAGCAGTACTCGGCCGCCCGCCCGCTGCCGAGTTGGTCGGCGACCGGCAAACGGAAAATTCTGGCCATAGAGTTTTGGGTTACCTTTTATCAGCATATAATTAGTAAAAGGTGGTGAGAGCAGGAGTGGGCCCAATTAGGGACCTAAAAGCAGACTTATGCATAAGGCCAAAGGCATGGCTAAGTCATTAAATGAGTACTTTGTGACTGTCTTTAGCAAGGAAGAAGATGCTGTCAAAGTTACAGTGAAAGACATGATAATTGAGATACCAGATGAGCTAAGATTTGTATTTAAAGCTTTTGAGACGTCTGGGTTGGAGGGGATGCATCCTATGATGCTGAAGGAAGTAAGGACAGAAATTGTAGTTGTACTGGTCATAATCTTCCAAACCTCCTTAGATATGGGGATAGTGACAGAGGACTAGAGAATTGCAATTGTACACGCTTGTTCAAAAATGGTGACAAACCCAACAACATGATGCCAGCCAGTTTAACTTCAGAGGTGGGAATGCTTTTAGAAACGATAACATGGGACAAAATTAACAGTCGCTTGGGCATGTGGACTAATTAGGGGAGGTTAGTATGGACTTGTTAGTTGAACATGGTATGCTTTAACAAGATTGAGGTTTTTTTGAAGATGTGACAGAGATGGTTGATGTGTATTATGGTTGTATTGTACATGGATTTCCAGGAGCTGTTTGATAAAATGCCACATAGTAGACTTGCCAGCACAATTGAAGCCCATGGAATAAAAGAGAAAGTGGACACAAAGTTGGCTGAGTGACAAGATAACAGTAGTTGTGAATGATTGTTTTTTGGACTGGAGGAAGTTTATGTAATTAGTTTCCCAGAAATTGATACTTTGACCACTACTTTTGATATACTATATATTACTAACCTAGTAAAGGACACAGTTTCAAAATTTGCAGAGGACATAAAATTTGAAAATATTGTGAACTGTGAGAATAGTGATAGACTTCAAGAGGATGTAGATAGGCTGCTGGATTGGGCAGATATATGGTAGATGTAATTTAAGGCTGAGAAGTATGAAGTACATTTTAGTAGAAAGAATGAGGGTGGCAGTATAAAATAAAGGGTACAATTCCAAAGTGGGTGCAGGAGCAGAGATTAGGAGGTATATATGCAAATTTTTTAAGATGGCAGGTGTTGAGGTAGTGGCTAAGAAGGTCTACAGGATACTGGCATTTATAGAAATGTAGGGTACAAAAACAAGGAAGTTATGATTAACCTTTCTGGTTCTCTCTGAGCTGGAATATTGTGCCCAATTCTGGGTACACCACTCCAGGATGGGCCTGAATGCTATCGACAGGGTGCAGAAAAGATTTATGAGAATGGTTCGAGGGATGCGAGACTTCAGTTACTTGGATAGATTGGAAAAACTGGGTTTGTTCTCCTTTGAGAAGATTGAGAGGTGCTTTCATGGAGGTATTCAAAATCATGAGTCTAGACAGAGTAGATAGAGACAAACTGTTCCATTTGCCAGAAAGGCCGAGAGCCAGAGGACACCAATTTAAGGTGATTGGCAAAAGAACCACTGCAACGTGAAGAAGAGGCCGCTGGGACTAGTGAGTTGGTACAAATAAACATAAAGGCTTTACAGGTGTATAGCTCAAACCTGTAACCTCTGAATCAAGATTGTGTTGGGTTTTGGGTCAGGCGGTTCGGGCCATAGGCAGTTCAGGTCAAGCTGGGTCGAATGGGGTCAGGGGTTTCTTGGAGCGTGGGTTAGAGTGGTGTGTGAAGGGGTGAAGCTGATAACTAGTCTTGGGCCACACTGTGCCAATGCGACGCATAACTGAATTGTCCAGGTACATTTTTTAAAAATTTAATAAATTAAAATAGATCCCTGGAACATTTTTAAAAAGAGTGTCTGGTTTTTGGCCAACTCTAATTTTGGGCAGAGAAATTTGTGACACTACCCATATTATGATAATTATACCATCATAATGATTCATTGCAATAATTAAGCCAAACAACCCCATTTTTCATGCCCTCTTGGCTTAATGTGAACAATGCCATTGGTTACTGCTCTTCCCAATGGCATCAAAGCCTGGTGTCATTTTTATTGTGGAAATCTGCAATAAGGAGCAGCAATGCTGGTAGTCTAACTGGGATGTGTAGCAGGATTTATTGTTTTTCAACAGGGAAAATGTTTATTCACACAGGTGGAGTGAAACAAAACACAAATTTAGATTCACTCAAGGAAGCATAAAATTCGTCTAGTTTTTCTGGATTGTATTTTTCCTTGAAGGTGATATCTTAATGTTAGAAATGTTCCATTGTATCAGCTGTCTCTGTTATATTCCCTAGCCCTCCAACCTGCTTGCAGCATTACGCTGATGGGCAATTTATGAAAAACTTGTCTTTTTCATGATTATAGGATGTTAAGGTAACAGTGGGTTGCAGTAAAGAATGAAACCAGAAAATTGACATAGAGAGGCATTGTCAGTTAAGTCTCTACCTGACGGCCACAATAGCATTGGATGTTCTGACCTAATCGTGTAGTTGAATTTACATCTCATCTGAAAGATGGCATCTCTGGTAGTGCAGCATTCCTGCAATCCTGCCCTGGAGCCTTGATTTTTATTCTCAGGTTCTGGAGTGGGACTTGAAGTCAGAACTGCCTGACTCAGTGGTATGAGTGCTGCCAACTGAACCACAGCTGTCACATGGTTTCTATTCTTCCTTCCATCCATCCTTATAATGTGTTTAAAATATACAGTTTGCCAGGATCCACCCATCGAGGTAGAAGGACTTGTTGAAAGGTCACAGAGGTGGCCTGTGGAGATCTTCAGTCAGGCATATCTTGAGACTCACTGCAGGCAATGCAGCATATTTTCTTCTATATTCCAACCCCTTGATCAAGTTTTTGCTGGGTCTGTAAATTGGCTATCCTCTGGTTCTTTTGACAATTACTTTAAATCTGTGTCATCTGGCTACTGACCCTTTCAGTTTCTCCTTATTTACCTAATCCAATACTTTACATGACTTTTGAATACCTATTAATTTTTTTTTTGTGATACACTGCAAAAACACACTAAGGCTCCTTAGACAGCACCTACCAAACCCACAACCACTACCATCTAGAAGGACAAGGGCAGCAGAAACATGGGAACACCACTACCTGGAAGTTTGCCTCCAAGCCATTTACCATCCTGACTTGGAAATATATCACTGTTCCTTCACAGTCACTGGGCCAAAATCCTGGAACTCCCTCCCTAACAACATTGGGTGTACCTACACCACATGGACTGCAGCAGTTCAAGAAGGCAGCTTACCACCACCTTCTCAAGGGTAATTAGGGATGGGCAATCAATGCTGGCCTAGCCAGTGAAGCCCACATCCCTTGAAGGAATAAAAAAAACACTTTAACTTTCTTTGCTCTAAGGAGAACCACCCCAGCTTCTCTCATCTATTTAACTGAAGTTCCTCATTTCTACAACCATTATAATTTTGGCTATAGAAATTTATAATGTAATAAGTTGATAGGACACACACAGATGCCCAATTTTTAAAAAATAGATTACAGATATATAACCATTCTGGTGGGTAAAGACACTCTTCAGTGTATTACTATGTCAATATTGACCTGAAGTTCCAGGTTCAAGTCCAAGTAGTCTGCCAACATTCACTGTGCAGGCGTGCATATGACAAGTGGGCACTCGGAAAAGGCACTGAAGGACTGCTAGCACCCATGGCACCAGACTTCAGCACGAATCAGTACCTTCAGCTGAGGAAGTGAGAAAAATGGGGAAACAAAACTGTAGAAGAGTTGACTTTTCAAAGAGAGTTTAAAAACCTAGGTGAAAAATAAGTTGATGTTTTGAAAGTCTAGTGTTTATGCTTGAAAAACCAATATGCATATGCAAATCTACCAAATAATCTTGAGTGCATACTTGCCTTGTGCTACTCTCTGTGCCCCTCCACATGCACTTGCAGAAAAATGCATGCCTCCAGATGCTGACCATTGGTCAACTCCATCTTCCCTTGATGTACTTCCATTGAAACCTCTGGTGCAGCTGGTGGCTGGATTAGAAGCTCCTGTGTGCTGAATGTGTATCATGTGTTATAGTTTGCCCAGGTGTGTGTTATGCCAATCATGCCCAATTCCTTTCAATCGCTTGTTTTAACAGGTCAATTAAGATGAAGGCTGAACACATTTGGATCTTGCTGCATTGCCCCAGTTTGCCAAAATTGCACATTTTTAACCCTCATGAGCAGACATGCAGCGCTCTGTCATTCACGCACCTCAACGGTTCTGCGAAAGCCGACGACTACCAACTAAATAAAACCAAGTCCTTCAGTTTGCATCCCCTGTGTCACTAGCTTCCACAAGGAAATTGAGAGTAATTAGACCGCTGACCTTCAGAAGGCCGGCCCTGCTTTCACAGCACTTCACAGAGTGATCCCGCAGATCTAAATGTATTGTCATTTAGTGGCACCTGGAGAGAACAGCAACAGAGAAGATAACAAAAGGCACGCTATTTTTCTTGTTTATTTGAGTCAGTGGTCCTTCAGCTACCAGGTTACTAGAAACCCAACAGCAGAACTGTGTTCTGATAAGCATAGACACAGTCTGACCAATCGACATGTGACTCCTGTCTAACAGCAACATGGTTGATTCTTCATTGCTCAATTTACCATGGATGACTGATAGTGGTCTAGCAAGTGAATCCCATTCTCATACCACTGTAACTTTTAACACAATTCAGTATTGATTGGCTTTAAAAATAAGCAGCATCAATTTGCGACATATCTGTGGCTGATTTGCTGTTTGTAACGAGTGGTAAATGTATTGGATAGCATTGACCTACATAACATTCAATGACTACACTCTCTTCAGAATCCCCTTAGTACTGAAACATCCCAAAGTACCTCACTTAAAATATTTGACAAATGGAATCCATACCCACTGCTTCCCTAAAAGCTAATGTTGCGGCAGCCAGTATACTTATAACAACTTTTAAAAAAAATCTTCTTATCTTCCCAAGCTAAAGGACAACATGTTCCTTGGGTCACTTAGAATGGGAACTTAAGTACGCATTTATCCAGATTTAACTCTGATAATGTTTTATTTGCTCTTCAAACACTCTGTACTTTGGGATGTTTCATTCTGGTGCTTAACTCCAACACATCACAACTAGCATCTGGTCTGCTTTGAGTGTGCAATCAGTTCAACTGACCAGCCAAGCCTTGTAATTGGTCTGTTCTTCTTTAGATATAACATCATCTTTCAGTGAAGACCTAGTGCAATTAACCAGGATGGGCGTAACAGTATCTAAATCGAGTCCACTTTAATATCTGGATCACTGGGTCAAAATCCTGGAACTCCTTTCCTAACAGTACTGTGGGGGTTCCTACACCACGTGGATTGTAGCGTTTCAAGATGGTAGCTCACCACAACCTTCTCAAGGGCAATTAGGGATGGGCAATAAATGTTGGTCTAGCCAGCGATGCGTGCATCCCATGAACGAATACATTTTAAATTCAGTCTATGTTAGCACTAAGTCCTATCTGCAAGGATTTGTTCAGTACAAATTCACCATGTGACAAAATTGGTTGACTGACTCTTATCTGGTACCTCAGAATAAACGTCAAACTTTCTTCAACTATTTAACTTCCTTTTTTTAGCCTCCTATTAGTTTATCCTGAAGCTTATGGCAGCCACCAAAACCTCAAGGTCTTGACTTCTGCTTCCAGTTCTATTCTGAGACTGCCTTTATTTCATAGTGTTATCTATTCAAACTACAGCCACTTAGACTGTCCAGACTACTACTACTGCAAGACCTTACTCTTGCACCGTTGCAAGTTCTTTCTCCAGTATGTGATCGTTTTCTGACACTAGTCACTCCCAGACTCACTATCACTAACACTGTATTTTCTTACTTTTCACTCTTTCCCCCCACTTTGTCAGTCAATCGACCCCACTTCATGGCCATCAATCTAAACATTCAACCAATACTTAAACTTGCCAGTAGCTTTTCTTGCATGTCCCACAATTGTGACTTTCCCCCATTTATTAGACTTCTTTGTAATATGTCACTCATATACCCACTCTTAGTAATTATCCTGTGGGTGATAGCACTGTCACGTGTATCATGATCACTCATTACCACTATCCAACCGTGATCTACTGCCTTCAGTTCTTCAAAACCCTCATCACAAAATACATGAACATTTATGTTACAAGGTGCCTTACTTTTCTCAATTGCTTAGTCTCTTGAGATATTTTATTTAGTTCTGAAACAAGGGATGAATCGTAACTGTTTGATTGGCATGTTTGTTAAGTACTGCCTTATCAGGCCTTTCCATTCCCTATCACCCTCGCTTTTATAGTATACCAAATCTCCTGAATCGAGCTCTGTCTCAGAGTCGTACATGATGCCTCATTTAATCTAAATTTTCTCTAAGGGAATGGGTGACCACCAGACAGTCAAGAAGAAATGGGCAGGTAGTGCAGGCCCCCGGAAGGGTTGAACACTAAGTGGCTAGTAACATGGCTGCGTAAGATCTGCTTCTGTGATTGACACTTCAGGCTGTCTTTCCCGGTAGACTGCAGTGGACCATTCTGTCAGCAGATGATGACCAGGTGCAATGTTGTGTTGGCCACCATCTTAGTGGAAATAATTTCTCCTTATTTACTCTTAGTAAAATCCTTCATGATTTTGAGCACATATTAAATCTCCCCTTGACTTTCTCTGCTTGAAGGAGAACAATCCCAATCTAGTCTCTTCATATAACTGAAATCCTGCAACCCTGGCATCAATCTAAATTTCAGCATCCAAATCCTGCCTAAAGTGTGATGCCTGGAATTGGATACAATATTTCAGCTTAGGCTTAACTAGTGATTTAAGCATGGCTTCCTTGCTTTTGTACTGGAGTACAGGTTGTTGCTCAGTTAGTAGCACTCTCACTGCTGAGTCAGAAGATTGTGTGTTCAAGTCCCACTCCAGGACTTGAGCATAACAACCTAAGCTGAGGGACTGCTACACTGTCAGAGGGTGCTGGCTTTCACGTGAGATGTTAAACTGAGCTTCCATCTGTGCTCTAGGGTGAACCTAAAATACCCCTTTGCACTATTTTGAAGAGCAGGCATGTTATCCCTGGCAAATACTTATCCCTCAATCAACTTCACGAAAACCGATGATCTGGTCATTATCACATTATTTGTCAGAGGTTGTGGTGTGCAAATTAGTAATGGCATCTCCTAGAGTGCAACAGTGACTGCTCTTAAAAATGTACCTCATTGGATTTCCCAAGCTATTTAGATCCAGTAATTGTGAAAGGTGCTGTATAAATGAAAGCTTGTCTGTCTTTATTTCTTTTATGTCCAGCCTTTACTTAAAAAGCCATGGATCCGGTTAACTTTTTCTAACAGCCTTATCAACTTGTACCACTTCCAAAATTTGTGCATGTAAGCCCACAGGTCTCTGCTACACACCGTTTAAAATTGAACCATTTCGTTCATATTGCCTCTCTTTATTCTTCCTTCAAAAATGCATCACTTGCCATTTCTCTCAACTAAATTTCATCTACCACGTGTCTGCCACTGTGCACCTGTTCCTTCAACTCTGCATCTGAAGACTGTTTTTCTTGTACAACATAAGGGCACAATCCTAACCTGGAAGTAGGTCAATTTAGTGGTATGTAATGTATGGATTGGCTTACTTGGGGAACAGTGGGTTTTTGTACACTGCTTCAGATACAGCTAGTCTACTTTGTTGTGGAACACTCTTGTATCGTATTGCTCCCTGTAGATACAAAATTTGCAGCAATGTGCCCACCCTACGAGCAAAACCTCTTAACAGACTGTAAAACTTTTGTTTTCCGACCTTCTACCATTCAAAGTGAGAAAAAATTAAACTCCTAAATATGAAGAACTAACTGCAGCAACACACTGAAGGTAGTTGCAGGATTTTGACCTAGTGATAGTGAAGGGATGATGATATAGTTCCAAGTCAGGATGCTGTGTGGTATGGAGGGGAACTTGGTGGTGTTGTTTCAATGCAGCTGCAGCCCTGGCCCTTCTAAGTAGTAGAGATCACTGGTTTGGAAGGTACAGTGAAGTTGGTGAGTTGCTGCAATACATCTTGTAGATGGTATGCATTGTTTCCACTGTACATCAGTGGTGAAAGGAGTGAATGTTAAAGGTGGTAGATGGGTGCCAGTCAAGCTGGCTGCTTTGTTCTGGATAAAAGCAAAATACTGCAGATGCTGGAAATCTGAAACAAAAACAAAAAATTGCTGGAAAAACTCAGTAGGTCTGACAGCATCTGTGGAGAGGAAGACAGAGTTAACGTTTCGAGTCCGAATGACTCTTCATCAGAACTGCTTTGTTCTGGATGTTGTTAAGCTTGTTGAATGTTGTTGGAGCTGCACTCACCCAGGTAAGTGGAGAGTATTCCATCACACTCTTGACTTGTGCCATGTAGATAGTGGACAGACTTTAGGGAGTCAGGAGGTGAGTTGTTGGCTGCAGAGCTCCCAGCCTCTGACTTGTTCTTGTGGCCACAGTAGTTATTTGGTTGCTCCATTTCAGTTTCTGGTCAATGGTAACTCTCAGGATTCAGCGATACCATTGACTGTCATGGGGAAATGGTTAATTTTGCTTTTGTTGGAGATTGTCATTGCCCGGCACTTGTGTGGCACAAATGTTACTTGCCACTTTTCAGCCCAAGCCTGAACGTTATCCAGGTGTTGTTGCTTATGGGTGAGGATTGCTTTAGTATCTGAGGAGCCGCGAATGGTGCTGGACATTGTGCAATCATTAACAAACCTCCCCACTTCTGACCTGGAGGTAAGGTCATTGATGAAGCAGATGAAGAAGGTTGGGCTGTCTCCTCCGGTTGTTTACCACCACCATTCACAACTGGAGGTGGCAGGACTGCAGAGCTTACATCTTATCTGTTGGTTGTGGGATTGCTTAGCTCTGGCTATTGCATGCTGCTTCTGCTGTTTGGCATGCAAATAGCCCTGTGTTGTAGCTTCACCAGGTTGACACCTCATTTTTAGGTATGCGTGCTGTTGCTCCTGGCATGCCCTTCTGCACTCTTCATTGAACCAGGGTTGATCCCCAGCTTGATGGTAATGGTAGAGTGGGGGATATGATGGACCATGAGGTTACAGGTTGTGGTTGAACACAATCATGGTGCTTCTGATGGCCCACAGCACCTCATGGATGCCCGGTTTTGAGCTGCTAGGTCTGTTCAAAATCTGTCCTGTTTAACATGTTTATAGTGCCACACAACATGATAGAGGGCATAGTTAGGGGAATAGACACTGTACTTTGCAGCAAAGACAGGGTCCTGAAGGCTGTGTTGCCTACCTGGTGCCAAGGTTAAGGACATTTCTTCAAGGCTGGGGAGGAATTGGGAGTGGGAGGGGAAGGATCCAGTTGTTGTCCACGTAGGTACAAACGACAAAGGTAGGACTAGGAAAGGGGTTCTGCTGAGCGACTATGAGCAAGTCTGGGCTAAATTAAAAATCAGAACCACAAAGGTGATAATCTCCAGATTACTACCTCAGCCACATGCGTGGGGTAAATAAGATTAGAGGAGTAAATGTGTGATTCAAAGATTGGTGTGGGAGAAATGGGTTCCGATTCAATGGGCACTGGCACCAGTACTGGGAAAGGAGAGAACTGTTCTGTTGTGACGAGCTTCATTTGAACCACGCTGGGATCAATTTCCTGGCAAATCATATAACTAGGGTTGTAGGTAGGACTTCAATTGAACCCTCCCCCCTACTAATTAATTTAAAGGGAAATTTAAAAAATCAAAAAGAAATGAGGGAGCAGAATGCAGGCTAGTAAAGAGGCGACCGATAATCAAAGTGTGACAGGAAGGGGCAGAATATATAAGCAGAAAAGTGCAGCACAATTCAGAACCAGAATAAGCAATAATGGTTAAAAAGTCAAAGCTTAAGGCTTTTTATCTAAATGCACGCTGCATTTGTAACAAGATAGATGAGTTGACGGTGCAAATAGAAATAAATGAATATGACTTGATAGCTGTTACAGAGATGTTGCAAGGTGACCAAGATTTGAAACTCAATATTCAAGGGTATTTGGCATTCTAGAAAAATAAACAAAAAAAAGAAAAGGAGGTGGGGTAGCTTTGTTAATAAAGCAAGGCATCAGTACATTGGTGAGTAGTGATATAGGTGCATTAGACTGTGATGTGGAATCAGTTTGATTGGAAATAAGGAATAGCAAGGGGAAGAAGTCATGGATGGGAGTTGTCTATAGGCCCCCGAAGAGTTGCCTCACTGTAGGACAAAGTATAAATCCAGAAATAATGGAGGTGTGTAAGAAGGGTGCTCCAATTGTCATGGGTGGTTTTAATCTGCATATTGACTTGGACAAATCAGATTGGCAGGGATAACATGGAATACGAATTTGTAGAGTGCATCAGGGATTTTTTTTTTTTTTGAGCAATACATTGCTGAACCTACTCGGGAGCAGGCTATTTTAGATCTAGTAATGTGTAATGAGGTGGGATTAATAAGAGATATTGTAGTTAAGGATCCTCAAGGGGATAGCGATCACAACATGGTAGAATTTCAAATTCAGTTTGAAGGTGAGCAAATCGGATCTCAAACCTGTGCCCTCAGCTTAAATAAGGGCAATTAGAGAGTTATGAAGAAAGAGTTGTCTAAAGCAGGCTGGGAAAATAGACTAAGGGGAAGGTCAGTGGATGAGCAGTGGCAGACATTAAAGCAAATATTTAATAACACTCATCAAAAATTTATCCCATTCAAAAAGAAGGACTCAATGAGAAGGATGAACCATCCGTGGTTAATAAAGATGGTCAAGGAGAGTATCCAATCAAAAACTAAGTCATACAAAGCGGTGAAAACTAGTGGTAGGCCAGAGGATTGGGAATTTTTTAGGAACCAGCAGTAGATGACTAAAAAGCTAATAAAGAGGGAGAAAATTGATAATGAAAGTAAATTGGCAAGAAATAGAAAAACAAACAGCAAGAGCTTCTACAGGTATATAAAAAGAAAGAGTGGCAAAAGTGAGTGTGGGACTCTTGGAGGATGCAATTGGAGATTTGAAAACAGGGAACAGAGAAATGGCAGATAATTTTAAACCAATATTTTGCATCTGCCTTCACGGAGGGAGGACATTATAAACATCCCAAAGGCATCAGATAAGCAAGGAGCTAATGGGAGGAAAGATCTTGTAATAGTCTCTATCATGGGGGACAAATATTTGACAAACTAATGGGACTGAAGGCAGACAAGTTGCCAGGACCTGATGGCCTGCATCCAAGGGCTTTAAAGGAAGTGGCTGCAGAGATAGTGGAGGCTTTGGTCAAAATGTTCCAGAACTCACTGGATTCTGGGAGGGTCCCAGCAGATTCGAAAACTGCTAATGTGATGCCGCTGTTCAAGAAGGGAGGGAGACAAAAAGCGGGAAACTATAAGCCAGTCAGCTTAACATCTGTCATTGGGAAAATGCTTGAGTCCATTATTAAGCAAGAAATAGGACATTTAGAAAAGCTTAGCGCAATCAAACATGGTTTTGTGAAAGGGAAATCATGTTTGAGAAATTTGCGAGTTCTTTAGAGGATATAACAAGCAGAATTTTTCAAGGGAACAGGTAGATATAGTGTGTTTGGATTTCCAGAAGGCATTCAATAAGGTTATTGCATAAGATATGAGCTCACGGTATTGGAGGTAATGTATTAGCATGGATTGAGGATTTGTTAATGCACAGAAGACAGAGAGCCGGGATTAATGGGTCTTTTTCAGATTGAAAAGATGTAACTAGTGGAGTGCCACAAGGATCAGTCCTAGGGCCTCAATTATTTACTATCTATATTAATGACTTGGAGGAGGGGGCAGAGTGTAATATACTCATATTTGCTGACGTTACAAAAATAGGTGGGAGGGCATGTTGTGATGAGGACATAAGGAATCTGCAAGGGGATATCGATAGATTGAGTGAGTGAGCAAAAACTTAGCAGATGGAGTTGAATGTAAGAAGGTGTGAGGATATGTGCTTTGGTAGGAAGAATCAAAAGGCGGACTATTATTTAAATGGAGAGAGATTCCAAAAAAGTGCAGCACAGAGGGATCTGGGTGTTCTTGTGCATGAAACACAAAAAGTTAGCATGCAGGCGCAGCAAGTAATTAAGAAGGCAAATGGAATTTTGGCCTGTATTGCTAGGGAGTTGGAGTTTAAATATAGGGAAGTCTTGTTATAACTGTACAGGGTGTTGGTGAGGCCATGCCTGGAGTACTGTGTGCAGTTTTGGTCCCTGTATTTAAGAAAGGATATATTGGCATTGAAGGCAATTCAGAAGAGATTCACTAGGCTGATTCCTGGGATGAAGGGATTGCCATGGTCTGATATGATCTGATTGAATGGCGGGGCAGGCTTGAGGGGCTGAATGGCCTACTCCTATTTCTTGTGTTCTTATCCTCAATGTGAATGTGGGACTTCGGTCTACAAGGACAGTACAGTGGTCACTCCTACCAATACTTACATGGTCCGATGCATCTGTAATTGGTAGATTGGTGAGGATGAAGTTAAGTAGGATTTTCCGCCTTCTTGTTTCCCTTAGCATCTGCTTCTGACGTCCACTAGTAATGGTGTTACCAAACTACTCTTGGCGATGGGCATTGAAGTTCCCTACCCCGAGTACATTCTGTGCCTTTGCCACCTTTAGTGCTCCTTCCAATTGGTGTTCAATTTCGAGGAGTACTGCTTCATCAGCTTGCAGGGGGGAGGTGGCATAATGCGGTGGTGGTAGGTGGTAATTAGCAGGAGGTTTCCTTGTCTATGTTTGACCAGATGCCATGCGACTTCATGGTGTCCAGAGTCACTGTTGAGGACTCCCAGGGCAATCCCTCTCGACTTATATCACTGTGTTGCCACCACTGGTGGGCTTGTCCTGTTGGTACAGTAGGACATAACCAGTGATGGTGGTGTCTGGGACATTGTCTGTAAGGTATGATTCAGTGAGTATGACTATGTCAGGCTGTTACTTGACTAGTCTATGGGACACCTCTCCCAATTTTGGCAGAAGCCTTCAAATGTTAGCAAGGAGGATTTTACAGGGTTGATAAGGCTGGTTTTGCCATTGTCGTTTCCAGTGCCTAGGTTGTGCCAGGTGGTCTGTCCTTTCATTCCTTTTAGACTTTGTAGTGGTTTGATACAACTAAGTAGCATGCTAGGTCATTTTAGAGGGCAGTTATAAGTCAACCACATTGCTGTGAGACTAGAGTCAGGTAAGGATGGCAGATCTCCTTCCCTAAAGGACATTAGCGAAGCAAATGGATTTTTATGGCAGTCAGCAAAGTTTCATGGTCATCATTACTGAGACTAGCTTTAATTCCAGATTTATTAATTGAATTTAAATTCCACCAGCTGCCCTCAGAACATTGCTGGATTACTAGTCCAGCGGCAATACCACTATCCCACCACCTCCCCATATATGTTTGTGTGTTAAGGGGAGACTGTAAGTATTTGCTTGAAGGCTGACTCCCTTTGGTGAGTTGAAGGAGAGAAAGAGAGAGTTACATGAGTCAGCGTATCAATAAGAAAGAAAGCCAGAAAGCTGAATCCTCATGTTAATCACTCAGATAATTACAGTTGATTACCATGTATGAGTTTGCACATTTATAACAGGATGGTGTTGATTCAAAAAAGAGAGCAAGGAGGACAAATAAGAAGAACAGTACTTTAGAGCATTAAAAAGTGAATGATGTAAGAGACCAATGGTCAGATATTTGCCACTATATTATCACTCAAAATATCTATCAAAGAGAAATTTTTTAACTTTAGACTTCATTATAAAGTTTGTTGATCATATAAAAATAGCTTCAATGTTAGAATACAGAGTAAAGTTTCAAAACTTGTCATAGATATCAAACTGGAGGTTTGGTAAAGAGTGAGGATGATACCAATCAACTACAACAGGACATAAATAGATTAGTAGCATGGACAGAGAAATGGCAGATGGAGCTTAATATAGAGAAATGAGAGGTACTGCATTTTGGCAAAAGAAATAGGGAAAGGCAATATATACTTAAGGGCAGCGTTTTAAACAGTGACATGGGGGTAGAGGGACCTGGGGGTCCATATACCTTTGAATATGGCAGGAAATATTGAAAGAATAGTTGGCAAAGCATGTGGGATCATGGACTTCTTAAGCAGAAGTATTGAGTACAAAAGTAGGAAGGTTCTGCTGAACCTTTATAAACTCTTGTTAGGCCACAACTGGAGTATTGTATCCAATTCTATTCACCACACTTCAGGAAAGTTGCAAGATTCCTTGAGCGGGTGCAGAAGAGATTACCAGAATGCTTTCAGGGATGGGGTTAGTTTGGAGAAACTATGGTAGTTCTCCTTAGAGCAGAGAAGTGTGGGAGTGATCCGATAGTGATGTACAAGATTATGACCGGTTTGGATAAGGTAGACAAGGAAAAACTGTTCTTAGCTCATTGTACGTTGACTAGGGGACACGGATTTAAGGTTTTGCGCAAGAAATGCGGGGGTATGTGAGGAAGAACTTCTTTACGCAATGAGTGGTAATGACTTGGAACTCATTGCCTATATGGGTGGAGGTAGCAGAGGCGATCATTGATTGCAAAAGGAAATTGAATGAAGTAAACTTGCAAGGCTGTTGGGATAGAGTGGGAGAATGGGACTGACTGGACTGCTCGACAGAGAGCTGACATTTTTGGTCCAAATGCCTCCTTTTGTGCTGTAATGATTCTATGACCCTGACACACACTGGAGAATGAGTGCATTGTTTTGGTGAGTTTAAACCCCTCATCTTTTTCCCATCCCTCTTGTTGCCCCACTTGAACTCCATAAGGTATTTAAATGTTTGAAGGTGTTCAAGAGGATAACATTTTTAAAATCAAAAGTCATTTGTAATTGATATTTGTGGCATAAATGCATATTTGGAGCTAACTTACTTTTTTGTTGGCAGTTTGACATATCCATGTGGTACCTAGTACATGAAATATATTTTTAAGATGAGAATTGGGTTATTTAAAAGACTTTACAATGTTGTCTCTAAGTTGTAATTCTGTGCAGCCAAGCAGCAGTCTGGAAAGTTCCATGGAGGCTTTGTTCTATGCAATGAAAAACTGGCAAAAATATTTCAATGATTGTTGCTTAAGACCCCAGTAATGGGATGCTGAGGCAAAGCTTTGGAAGATCAGTGTGTCACACCTCATTCCTATTCTGTAATTGTGACTAAAAGGGAAACGTCTGAAGTAGAAAGATCGGCAAAAGCTTGTTTGTCTAGAAAAGTTTTATAGGCTTAAGATTAGTTTTGGCACTATTCTTAAGTAACTTGGTAGTAAATTGGAGCAGAATGTATAAGAGAAAAAAAAACTTAGATTTACAGTGGCAAACATGATCCAAGGGGTCATTTTTGCAAAGCACTGCTTACAACTTGAAGTCTCGCAAGATGAGAGCATGGATAATAAAGTAGGCCTGAAGCCTAACAGAAAATCAGAATACTTCAGACATGGGAAACCTGAAATAAAAACAGAAATTTCTGGAAATACTCAGCAGGTCAGGCAGCATCGATGGAAAAAAAAACAAAGGTAACATTCGATAATTTGATTTCTGATGAAAGGTCATTGATCCGAAATGTTAAACTCTTTCTCTCCACAGATGCTGCCTGA
The DNA here is from genome assembly GCF_017639515.1 of Carcharodon carcharias. Classification (NCBI taxonomy): domain Eukaryota; kingdom Metazoa; phylum Chordata; class Chondrichthyes; order Lamniformes; family Lamnidae; genus Carcharodon; species Carcharodon carcharias. The sequence goes on from NC_054471.1 coordinate 170,446,710, forward strand.
TCTAAGTATTTCCAGCATTTCTGTTTTATCTCAGTGAGAACAGTCCTGCCCCTTTGCCTATTCCTTTGTGTAGTTCTCATGTTGGAATTTTGTGAAATTACTTCTGAAGTGAATTTTAAATAAACTGACCACTTTTTGGTGGCTTGATTTGCAATTTTGCAATCGTGAATTACCTAGTTTTGGAAACGTGGTGCGCCATTACAAAATTTGGATACAGAATTTGGATGCAGTTCCCAAACTGAATAAACTAATGGAAAACCCACTATTTACAAAATGTGTTAAGGTGCCACACAAAAGATATTGCAGAACATAAAAGCTCATGGTTTAGGGGGTAACATTATGGCATGGATACGGGAAACAGACAGCAGGCATAAATGGGTCATTTTCTGGTTAGTAAGATGTAAATGGTGTGCCACAGGGATCAGTGCTGGGGCCTCAACTTTTTACAATTTTCCTATAAATGAATGAAGGGACCGAAAGTATGGCTGCTAAATCTGCTGTTGGCACAAAGATATGTAAGAAAGTAAGTTGTGAAGAGGACGTAAGGAGGCTACAAAGGGACATAGATTGGTTAAGTGAGTGGGCAAAGATCTGGCAAATGGAGTATAATGTGGTAAAATGTGAAATTGTCCATTTTGGCAGGAAGAATGAAAAATAAGCATATTATCTAAATTGCAGAGCTCTTGAGTTGCAGAGGGATTTGGGTGTCTTGGTGCATGAATCGCAAAAGGTTAGTATGCAGGTACAGCAAGTAATTAGGAAAGCTATTGGAATATTATCGTTTCTTGCAAGGAGAATTGAATACATGAGTAGGGAGGGTATGCTTCAATTGTACAGGGCATTGGTGAGATCACACCTGGAGTATTGTATACAATATTGGTCATTTATTTACGGGAGGGTGTAAATGCATTGGAAGCAGTTCAGAGAAGGTTTTCTAGATTAATATTTGGAATGGGTGGGGTTCTCTTATTAGGAAAGGTTGGACAGGCTAGGCTTGTGTCCACTGGAGTTTAGAAGAGTAAGCGGTAACTTGATTAAAACAGGTAAGACCCTGAGGGGCCTTGACAGAGTGGATGCGGAAAGGATGTTTGCTCTTGTGGGAGAATCTAGAACTACGGGGTCACAACTTGAAAATAAGGGATCACCCCTTTAAGACAGAGATGAGAAGAAATTTTTTCAAAGGGTCGTTGAGTCTTTGGAACTTTCTTCCTCGAAAAGCTGCGGAAGCAGAATCTTTAAATATTTTTAAGGCAAAGGTAGATAGATCCTTGATAATCGAGGAGGTGAAAGGTTATCAGAGGCAGGTGGGAATGTGGAGTTGAGTTTACAATTCGATCAGCCACGATCTTATTGAATGGTAGCGCATGCTCGAGGGGCCAAATGGCCTACTTCTGCTCCTAGTTTGTATGTTCGTATGTATGTTCATCTAGGACTAGAAATTGGACAAGGCTGGTTACACGGAAGCAATGAAGTGTCGAGAGAAGAGGTGGTGAGTTAGAGCTAGTGTCGTCAGTTAGAGCTAGTGTCGTCAGAGAGTGGGAGATGGTTCTTGAGAGGGGATATGTAGGCTTACAAAGCAAAAGGATATGGCAGCATTGCATGGTAGCTATTTAGGTATTGATACCCAGAGTATGAAGGGACAGCATGCAAACATTAAAAAACAAATAGGGTCAAAGAGGGGAAAAATAGTAAAAAGGCAAAGTTAATGGCTCTTTACTTAAATACACATAGTATTCAGAACAAAATAAATTAATTAACGGCACAGATAGAGGTTAATGGGTATGATCTTGTACCCATTACAGAGACGTGGTTACAAGGAGATCAAAACTGGGAACTAAATATTCAGGGGTATGTGACTTTTCAAAAGGACAGGCAGGAGGGAAAGGGTGGTGGGGCAGCTTTGTTGATGCAAGATGGGATAAGTACGATAGCAAGAAATGATCTTGGATCGGAAGATGTAGAGTGGAGGTAAGAAATAACAAGGGGAAGGAGACAATGGTGGGAGTAGTCTATGGGTTCTCTAACAGTATCTATACTGTAGGACAGAGAATAAATCAGGAGATAATGAGGGCATGTAAAAAAGTCAGTACATTAATCATAGGTGGCTTTAATCTTCATGTAGATTGGGAAAATCAAACTGGCAGAGGTAGCCATGAACAAGAATGCATAGTGTATTTGGGATAGTTTCCTAGAACAATATGTTGTGGATCCAATCAGGGATTGGGCTATTTTGGATCTGATGATGCGTAATGAGGCAGGTTTATTAAATGATCTCAGAGTAAAAGGTCCCCTAGGAAACAGTGATCATAACATGATAGAATTTAGCATTCAGTTTAAGAGTGAGAAACTTGGGTTGGAAACAACTGAACTAAACTTAAATCAGGGTAATTACAACAGGCAGAGTTGGCTGGAGTGGACTGGGAAAGGAGTTTAGCAGAAAAGACAGTTGATGAACAGTGGCAGACATTTAAGAAAATAGTTAATGACTCACAACAAAGATATATCGCAGTGAGGAAGAAGGATTCTAGGAAGGGGATAAACTAGCCAAGGAAGTTAAGGATGGTATCAAATTGAAAGAAAAAACATACAATGTGGCAAAGATTAGTGAAAAGCCAGAGGCTTGGAAACCAACAGAAGATGACCAAAAAAAAATAGAGGGAGAAAATAAAATTTGAGGGTAAGCTAGCAAGTAATAAAAAAAACACAGTATAAGCTTCTTTAAATACATAAAAACGAGAGAGGCCAAAGTGAACATAGGCCCCTTGGAGAATGAGGCTGGGGAAATAATAATGGGGAACCAGGAAATAGCAGAGGAGGTGAATAAACACTTTGCATCAGTCTTCATGGTAGAAGACACTAATAGCATTCCAAAAATACTAAATAATCAAGGCGCAAAAAGGTTGGGGGTGGGGGGGGGGGAAGGAAATAAATACAATAACTATCACTAGAGCAAAAGTACAAGGGAAACTAATAGGGCTAAAGGCAGATAAGTCCCCTGGACTCGATGGGTTGCACCCTAGGATATTAAAGGAAGTAGCTACAGAGATAATGGATCCTTAGATTCTGGAAAAGTCCCAGAGGATTGTAAAACTGTCAATGTAACACCCTTATTCAAAAAGGGAGGGAGACAAAAAAAGCAAGTAACTATAGGCCAGTTAGCTTAACATCTGTTATTGGAAAAATGTTGGAGTCTAATATAAGGTATGTTAAAGCAGAGCATTTAGAAATGCATAATATAATCAAGCAGAGTCAGCATGGCTTCATGAAGGGGAAATCATGCCTGACAAATTTATTAGAATTATTTGAGGAGGTAACAAGCTGGATAGATAAAGGGGAACCAGTAGATGTAATATATTTGGATTTCCAAAAGGCATTCGATAAGGTACCGCACATAAGGCTACTTTATAAGATAAGAGCCCATGGTATTGGGGGTAGTATATTAGCATGGATAGAGGATTGTCTAACTATTAGATAAGACAGAGTTGGGATAAGGGGGGCATTTTCAGGATGGCAACCTGTAACTAGTGGAGTGCCACAGGAATCAGTGCTGGGGCCACAATTATTTACAATGTATATTAATGACCTGGACAAGGGAAGTGAATATACTATTGCCAAGTTTGCGGATGACACAAAAATAGATGGGAAGGCAAAGAGTGAGGATGCCGCAGTCTACAGAGGGATATAGACACGTCAAGTGAGTGAGCAAAAACTTTTGCAAATAGAGTATAATGTGGGAAAATGTGAGGTTATGCACTTTGGCAGGAAGAATAGAGGAGCAGGATATTCATTAAATGGAGAAAGACTGCAGAGGGCTGCAGCACAGAGGGATTTGGGGTCCTTGTGCATGAATCGCAAAGGCCTAGCATGCAAGTTCAGCAGGTAATAGGGAAGGCAAGTGGAATGTTGGCCTTTATTTCAAAAGGAATGGAGTATAAAAATAGGGAAGTCTTGCTAAAACTGTACAGGGCACTGTTTAGACTGCACCTGGAATACTGTGGATCGTTCTGATCCCCTTATCTAAGGAAGGATATACTGGCATTGGAGGCAGTCTAGAGAAAGTTCCGTCGGTTGATCCTGGAGACGGAGGGACTTTTTTGTGAGAAGTTGAGTAGGTTGGGCTGTAGAGGCTGGGTTGTTAAGTATATTAAAAGCTGAGATAGACAGATTTTCAATCAGGGAATCAAAGGTTATGGGGAAAAGTCAGGAAAGTTGATTGAGGATCATCAGATCAACCATGATCTCATTCAGTGGCAGGGCAGACTAGGTGGGCCAAATGGCCTACTTCTGCCTTCATGTCTTATGGTTTTATGGTCAGTGTCAATGTAAAACTGTGTCATGTTTTTGGATGATGTTGCTAGGGAGCACCATGTAGATGAGAAATAGGACATGTCTATATAGGATCCTTGAGGTACTGCAGACACACATTGTGCACACAGGCTGAAAAGGTATGGTTGGAGATGATCTGGCTACATGACCGGGTACATGAGTGGAACTAGGCAAGGGAAGTGCCACTCAGTTTGACAGTTAAGTAGCGTGGAGGAAGTTGACATGATCGAATGTACAAAAGAGTGCAGACAGATTGAGAAGGACGAGGAGAAACAATGCAGTACAGTCATGTTCATAGTTGATGTCACCTGCGACATTGATTAGTGCTGTTTTAGTGTGGTTTCCGTGCAATGGAAGGGACAGAAATCTGATTTAAATATGATGTGGGCAAGATGAACATGGATTTGGGAGGTATCAACAGATTCATGGACTGTGGAGAGGAAAGGGAGATTGGAAATGGAAAGTGATTGGAGATGAAGTGGCTTTTTTGTCCTTGGAACAAGCAGAAATAATCAGTCGGGGTTTCTACTTCTGAGTTGAATCCAGTGATCCTGCTGGAAATTGTGCATGTATAGTGCACGGTAAGAGCAGGATCAAGCTTGGCTATGATAAAGCCCTGTAGTCTGCAAACACTTAGTCAAGTTTCATATATGAAAAGTAACTCCTTTAGATGAAGCAGCTACCAGTAGAATTGTCCCCAGAATGAGTTGATATCTTTAGGAAAGGGGAGAAGGAGATTTTCTGATGAGTTTAAGTAGTTTGGTGTCACACATAATACAGGATTAGGGTTCTGTTGAAAGGCCACGGAGCTGAGACTTTAACTGTTTCTCTCCACAGATGCTGTCAGACCTGCTGAGTATTTCCAGCATTTTCTGTTTTTAATTTCAGATTTTCATCATCCACAGTATTTTGCTTTTGTTTTAAAGTATTTTGGTTTCTGTTCAAGCTAAGTATGAATTTGGCATTATAGCCTTTACTTTTTTTGCTTTGTACAATACTTTGGAAACTTCACTTTGAGTTTTTCTGTACATCATGATAGATGTAATCTATTTTTTGGCAGAAGATGGAGATACAACATTACAAGCTGTCACAAGATTATTTTAATGCAATGCTACCCAGTAGGTTAAGGATAACGTACCTCTTTTTAGCCCATGTTTTTGGTTACCTGTCCTAAGGTCATCTCCTTTTGATTTGGTGTAAACCTTTGTCTGATTACGATCTTATGAAGCATTATGGGGCATTTTACTATATTAATGGCTTATATAAATGTAAGTTGTTGTAACACAGGCCTGTTGGTTTCATTCGTTTGTTCATTTGTGTTCTGCCTGAAGGCCTGTCCTTGGCTCATTGTCTGCTCATGCTTCAGTGTAAGCCGTTTTCTTGACATACAGCTGTTTTAAAAGGGTTTAGTTTTAAAAGTTTCCCTTGCATTCTTCCTTGATCCAATCTTGTATTCTACTTCAGGTAGCTTTTAGTACAGCTGCTAACAACATATAAACATATATATTCCATATATATATAAAGAAAGTATACTAAATAGATATGAAAAAAAATCAGGCGATAGTGAGTGACCTTATGCATACATTTGAATCAAATTGAGATCTACCTTCTCAAAGCAGCGCACCTCCAAACTAAAGGGCAGATGACTGTTTTAAATAAAATATGGGAGGAGGCCTGTGAAGCATAAACACTGGCCAAATGGTCCATTTCTATGTTGTAAAATTCTGTTTCATTCTATGTATGTGGAAGAGAATTATGAAAGGTGTTTTATTTCAGGAGTGCATTAGAACTGTTTTTTTTGTTGGTTACATCAATAGATTGGATGGCTGGCTCTTATTTGCTGTAGACCTCAAAGTTCTGACTTGCATATGGTAGTTTTCCCAGTACCAGCCAACAGCAGAAATTTGTGGCAGATTTTTTCCTTGACGAATGAATACCTACAAGGTCAATAATCTTTTTGGCCTCCTGCTGCCTAGCAAGATAAAATCAATCTGTCATTTTGGCAAGTCCAGCATTCCTCAGTGTTTGATGCTGTTCTAATACCAAATTCTATTCGTTGTTTAGCTGCTGGATGATGTAATATATAGGAAAAAGGCTTCGGTTTTATTTATTAACATAATGTGCAAGCATGTTTGCAGAAAATGTCTAGAATTTCATTGATATTTTAATCAAAACAAATCATTCTGTATTTCAGTTAGTGTCCCATGGGATTGGAAAAATGTCAGGTCAGTGACCAAACTGATTTAAGAGTTTTGATGCTTTGCTTTACATAGCAGGAAAGTTCTATTTGCATAGACCTGTTTTTCATGAAGAGACAGTGTGTTTGAGTGAGGTGAAAATCTGAGCGTGGAATCAATTTGGCAAGATCGAGAGCATTGATTTGTGTGTAGAGCACTATGATGTGTTAGTTTTGGAAAGTACTTGATCTTAAAAATATAATTTTTTTTGGTCTGATTTGATTCCTCAATTTTGTGCTGATTATTCATTGCTGATTGATAGTTTCTACTTTTGATAGATTATATACAAATCTAATGGATATTTCAGACAATTAGTACTGTATTCAAAAAATGCCTTAAACTTTAGTCAGTTGGAAAATCTGAATGCAACTAGAATGTATGCCATTGACCTACAAGCTTAGGCTTTGTACAATATATATTGGAAATAATTCAAACTTAACTAAATAATATGACTTGGTACTTGAAAATGCATAGTATGTTTTAGAAGTTTTCATGTTTTACACTTGCACATATAGCTCCTAATGTTGAAATATCTCAAAGCACTTCACACAGTTACTTTTTAACTGAAGCGACTGTCAAGTGGTCAAATGAGATATTCTTGATTCACCAGCAAAGTCCCACAATCAGTGCTGAGATACATGCCCAATTAATCTATTTTTGGGTAGTATTAGTCGAAGGAGGCTATGAAACCCAAAGTATCTACTGATATTCTTTGAATAGTATTTTTGGACCTTTAACACCAGAACAAACAGGCTGATTGGGACCTTGGTTTAATCAAAAGCACAACCCAAGCAGTATCCTAGAACTATGCCTTGAGTCCTAGAATTGGGCATGAAGCCATAATCTTTGACCAAGGCATAAATATCACCAACTGAAATAAGGTGACGCATCCAAGTTCTCAAACCTTGCAATTCATCCTTTCTATTTTTCTCTACATGCATTTTGATCTGGCAACATTTGATCTTAACGTATGTTCCATATTGGTGAAACTACAAACAAAGTTCGTTCTAGCCCAATTAAAAAGAGATGGAAGAGCTTAAGTGAACATATACAGAATGGTTTGCCAAATGGCAAAAGGAATAAGTAAACTATAAAAACAAGTAAAAGTGGGTGTGCAAGGGGAAAAATCAGTAGAAATTTTTGAAAATAAGATTGCGGAGGACTCCTCAGTTAAAAGTAATGGGATTTTCAAATGTATAGGCAATTGATAAGACTAAAAGAATGTTGGCTCACTTAAAACATGATATGCACCTTGAATACAGGATAAACAAAAAAAAGCTTCAGAGCTATTGAATAGTTATTTCATACTCTTGAAAAAAGGCATGTTGCCGAAGCTTTTTGTTTTTCACTTATCAGGACAAATGCAAGAATGCCAAATTTCAAATGATCACAACAATATATACTACAGGATTGGTTGGCAAGTCGATTCTGGCTGACATGTTGCCATGGAGAAAGCAACAGAGAATGATAGGCTCCCCAAGCACCGGGGTAATTCAGAAAAAGGCACAAGGCTTGAACGTATCCCTTTTGTTTGCAGCGAACCAGTCTCTGTATATGAATATATGTCACGTCTAGCAAGTGTAAATGAACCAAGTTATGAGTGCAGCTCATTATCTTAAATTGGTTGGTGGTCTGTACTCTGCCTACTCTGAACAACCAAAGGAACATACTGTTTGATTCGATCAGCTAACCCTAAGGCTGTAGGGCCTACATACCTGACATCACGCTGACACTGAAATTCAAACACAAAACTGCTCAATTGTCTGGTAGACAGAACACCTTTTTAAACTGACAGCAGCATCCTGGTGGTGGAAAATACCACTTACCTAGCCCTGCATAGTAGCAACGTGAAACTTAATAATTCAATAGGTTGTACATAATGGGCAGAGTACAAACTGAACTCAAGTAGCCTGCACTTACAAAGCCCAAAACAAAATGTCTACTATTGGATGTGATTCCATGATTGGGCAGCACTTGCTGAACATTTCCGAGTGTGCTGATACCTACACTACACTTGCACTTGCTGAGATAACATACATTCATACGCAGGGACCCATTCTCTGCAAACCAAAGGAATATGTTCAAGCCTTGTGCCTTTTAAAATTATCCAAGAGCTTGGGGAGCCTGTAGTGCTCTGTTGCTTTCTTCATGGCAGTGCCTCGGCCAATCAGTCGTCTTGCCAATGAATCAGTCAGCACTCTTTTCTCCTGTAATTTAACTTATGATCCTTTGAAATTTAGCATTCTTGCATTTGTCCTGATGAGTGCAAGACAAAAAGCTTTGGCAACATGTCTCTCTTTTCAACAATAATCAAGCTCTGTATTACCAAGCGACAGTTATCTCATAGCTCTTTTTACTCAAGGGAGGATGAAAGAAAGTTCCCAATATACTTCTAATTTGGCCATTTTCTTAAACTGAACTTATGGTTGACGTCAACTTAGTGACTCTTTGGTAGTCTCTATGGGGAAGTAAAAATAGTGTTACTTTAAAAAGAAATGCTGGCTAGTAGTCTCTTTGTTCTCTTAGATGTGAAAGGAGTATACCATATTGTATCTATCAAACAATTATGGTTTTAAAAGGCAATTGAAAAAGTAATTTTTTTCTCCCTTGAGGATAGAACTTTCCCTCCAGAAATTAATCCCTTGTTCTCACTAGAGGACCAAAACCAATGTTAAATATGGTGTTATGAAAAAAAAATTAATACTTGTCATGAAACTATCATATTTTTCATTATATTGTGGCTTATTGTAAAGTAGGTTTATGAGTGTGAGTGTGTATGGTTATGAGTGAGATTTAATTGAATCAGAGTCTGATAGACTGCAAAGTTAAAATGGTCAAAAACAGTTAGTTGTAAAAGTCATTTGAAATGCTAATGAGTAAATATAGATGAGGGCACTATGTAAGGTGTGAAGGAAACTTGCTTTTTTAGGTAAATTAAGGCTTTAAAGGGATGATAGGATGTTTATAACTAACAAAATAAGCAAGGCCAAGCAGTATGTTTATTTTTCTCAAAGGTACTGACCGTATTGACAACATGAAAGATTTTTATATTATGGGAAAAGTAAATTTCCAAAGACACATTGAACAATGGAATTTACAGATTAAGGAGAGAGAAATATATATAAAGAAGGATGGAAGGCTATGTTTGGGGGGCCATGTAAGATCTAAAAGAACCATGTAAAACAGCCTTGGGGAGAAAGCCTCCGGCCACTTTTGCAGAAGTCTGCCGTATCCAGGAACCAAAGCTGAAGAAACGCCTTTGGAATTCCACTGTCGAGTGGGTGCTGTGGTAAACTTGCTGGATTACCTATCTAAATTTAAAAACTATTTTGGACCGTTGCCTTAAAGAGGGTGTCAGGTTAATTAGGAATTTTGGGATTTGTTATAGTATTAAGTAACTAATCTTATGCATGTGCTTGAGATCTTTTATTTCTTTAATAAATGTTTTAATTTTTAAAATCTCTAAAGCTGGGCTCATTACTTCTGAATTCAGTGTACGAATCTTCTCGTGATAAATACAAATTGCAAAACCGTTGTGATAGGGTGGCCAAGTTTCCCGTGCGGATTTGGTCCGCCTGGCACATCTCACCTGCCACATTATAATAAACTAATTAGTATAACTCAGCTGTTCTATGATTTTTAATTGCCACATGCTTCAAATGGTGAACAATATACTATTATAGTTTAATAAAATTTTCCTGTGATTTGAGAGTGAATGGAAATTTGCTACAACAGTAGCAACTTATTTGTATAGCACCTTAACATAAAATGTCCCAAGGCACTTCACAGGTGTGATATGAAACAAAATATGACACCAACCCATAAGGAGCTATTTGATCAGGTGACCAAAAGCTTGGTCAAAGAAGTAGGTATTAAGAATTATCTGAAGGAAGAAAGGGAGATAGAAAGACTGAGAGGCGTAGCGAGGAAGTCCAGAGCTTAGGGCCTTGGCAACTGAAGACACAGCCACCAATTGTGAAGGCATTAAAATTGGGGATACTCAAGAGGCCAAAATTAAATGAGGGTTGTGGGGCTGAAGGAAATTGCAGAGACAGAGAGGGGCAAAGCTGTGGAGGGATTTGAATATAAGGATGAGAATTTTAAAATCAAGATGTTGCTTGATTGAGAGCCAATGTAAGTCAGTGAGCACAGTGTTGATAGGGAAATGGGACTTGATATGTGTTAAGACATGGGTTGCAGATATTCTCCATTTTATGGAGGATAGAACGTGGGAGGCTAGCTATGAATGTGTTGAATAGTCTAGTCTAGAGGTAACAAAGACATGAATGAGGGTTCCAGCAGGAGATGAGCTGGGACAGGGTGATGTTTTGGAGGTGGAAATAGGCAGGCTTTGTGATGGCATGAATATTTGGTTGAAAGTTCATTCTGGGGACAAATATGACTCCAAAATTGTGAAAATTCTGGTTTAATCGCAGACAGCTCTCAGTGAGAGAGTTGGGTTGCTAGCTGGAGAACTATGTTTGGATTGGGGACCAAAAACAATGGTTTCTAAGTTCCCAATACTTGATTGAAGGAAATTTCTGCTCATCTAGCACTAGATGTCTGACAAGCAATCTGATAATTTAGCAATGGCGGAGGAATTGAGAGGCTGTGGTGAAGTGGAGCTGGGTGTTGTCAGTGTGCATGTGAAAACTAATGCAATGCTTTCAGATGATGTCACTTAGAGGCAGCTTGTAGATGAGAAATGGAGGAGGCCAAGGAGAGATCTGTGGGGACACCAGATATAATGTTTGGGATCAGGAAGAAAAGCCATTGCAGATGATACTTTGGCTAGAATTAGACAGATAAGTGTGGAACCCAGTGAGAGCACTTCCATTCAGCTGGATGACAGTGGGGAAGCGCTGGAGAATGTTGTAGTCAACTGTACAAAAGGCTACGGTCAGATTGAGACAGGAGAAGGGAAGTTTACCTTTGTTACAGTCCCTTGGGAGGTCATTTGTGACTTTATGATGAGAGCTGTTTCAGTACTGTGGCAGAGTCAGAAACCTGGTTAGGGAAAAACAGGAAGGATGGGCACTGGTAAGGTGGAGAAAAGTCAAGGGAACCAAAAAGTGACTCGATTTTCATAGTTGTGAGCAACAACTTTCTATTGGAGAAGCAGTATATGTATGGAATTTTGATGGAGGACCGAAGTGGTTACCTGGTAAAGTAAGCTCTGTGACCCTGGTAAAGCTAGCTCTGTGAACGGACCATTGTCATACCATGTGGAAGTGGAGGGCCGGATCACCATTTAAGGAGAAGGGAGGTATCCCAACAAAATGATGTTCCACCTGTAACCATTGCTGAACCTGCGTTTTCCTGTTGAAGTTGCTCAACCAAGGATAGACGTGCCCGATGTCTCTGTCGGAGTGAAAGACACTGCATGAGCCTAATGAGTTACTTGATGTTAATGTGGTTCCAGAGAATGCGTTTCCTGCAAAAGAATCAGAAGTCGTAGAGCTACGACGTTCTACACAGATTAGGAAACCAGCTTAAAGACTGAACTTGTAATTTCATGATCTGTGTAAATATTGTAATGTCATGAGATCAATATCCTTGTAAATATAAAATGTACAGAAAAGTTAAAGGGGGAGGAATGTAGTTAATTATAGTTCTGATAAATGTAGGATTATTCTTAAAGCTACAATCCTGTGTTGTAAGAGTCACATGATCTGTGTAAACCAATGAGTTAGCATCGTGGAAAACCTCTACAGGAGCATTCTTCTTTAGTTATAGAGTTTAATGCATTTGCTGCTGCTGTCTTGTAAATAAAGTTAAATGTGTCCACCAAGAAAAGCTGCCTGGAAAATCAACTCTATAACAACAGTATTGGTATAGTCCATTAACATTGTGCACAAAAGACTGTAATGACCAATCGAGAAATACCATAGTACTTGCCCAACAGTTAAAATGTTCAACTTGTTATATTAATGAAACAAAAAGTACATTTTATAGTACAAATTCAGTTCAGCATCATCAATTATCCCATAAACCGCTTTCAGCACTCAAGTGCTATGTAGCTTTTTTATTATTTTGCCAAAATGGCAGGATGAGAGTTTTAATCTTCAATCCCTCACATGGTAAATTTCCATTCCTTCTCAAATCACTGGAAGAGATTTTTTTCAAACTACAACAATATACTGTTCACCATTTGAAGTATGGGATAATTAAAAATTTTACAATAGTCTTTGTAGTTAGCATTAACATATGATTTCACTGCCTCTCAAGTTGCCCTGCCTTTCTGCAGTTTCTTTCCTATCTTGCCTCAAGCTCTCTCTGAACTCATCTTGCCCAGGAAATTCGTCTCAAACACATTGTCACTAAACTGCTGACCACCCAACTTTCACTCCTGGTTCCTACGTCAGCTGGTATTTTTAATGGCTCTCTGTTCAGGTATTGTCCCTCTCTCCTTTAAATCTTTGTCATTACCCCTCTCCTCAAAAACCATTCCTTAATCCTACCATCCTTGAAACATACCACACCTTCTCCAACCTCCCTTTCCTCTCGGAAATCCTTGAACAGTTTATTGGGAAGTATCTAGCTTGTTCGAAGACGATGGCTCATCAGTAATCCTGTATCCTCTTTCTATGTGTTTTCTTCTTTCTACCACAGAATTTAGTCTCGGCCTTTTTGACTTCACTGTCAACCAGACTTCTCTCAGATCCATCTCAACTTGTCTTAGTTCAGTAGTTGAGCTACCCATGACTTCATTATCTACTCGCATCTTGAAAAGTTCTATGACTTTTGATTTCAAAACCTCCTTAGCTTCATTTGGCTGATTCTTCAGCTCTTCTGTCTCCTCATTGTATCTGCTGGCTTCCTCCTGGAAACTTGAACATTGCTGTGTCTTCTCTGCCAACTGGTTCTTCGGTTTGTTCAGAGAGATGTTAAATTCTTCTGTTTCTCTTCGTAATTTTTCAGAGGCACAAACTTTGACCTGAGAGATCCTTGTGTTGTGTGAAGGTTTTCCTTTTCTTTGTAAACCTCACTCCCTTCATCTTGAATTCTGTCATTCAGCAGTCTCCTTGGGTTTCTTCTACTGTTCTTTCATAACGTTGTTTAAGACAGTCTTCATTTCTTCAGGTTGCTGAATGCTTACACGTTCCTTTTTCATCCTGTTGCGGTCCTTGGACTCTCCAGGCACTTTCTGAAGTACCTTGCCATGTTCCTTTTTCAACTCAGGAACTCTTACAGCATCCTTTTAAAATCTCACTGGCTAATCGAGGTTAATTTCCCTCAACCAATTTTGACCCAGAAGGCTTGGTCCTCTACCTTCTAATACCATCAAGGGTAGTTGTGCCGACCGGTGTCTATAACGAACAGCTACTCTGGCGATACCTTGTACCTGGAGTTTTTTGTCCGTGTACTTTTTCAACTTGGCAGATGTTTCAAATTTAATTGTGGATCACCTTTATTTAAATACCTGAATGTGTGTTCTCCTATTACAGTGGTAGAGCACCAGTGTCTGCTTCCATTTTTAAGGGTATACCATTTGCACTGTGTCAATAATTGGACCTGTTTTCCCAACTTTCATGTTGAATAATGAATAAATGTCAGAATTGGCTGTTTCTGGCTCTTCTACACTATATACTTCATTGGACTCATTAGTATTACCTGGAAGCCTGTTTAAATCTCGCTTTGTAATGTTTCAATATGTGTCCACTTCTGTGACAAAAATAACACTCTGCCAGTCTTTAGGAGTATGATTGTTTCCATATTGATAAAAATTAATTTTGACTTGGCTGTAAGCCATTTCCTCTAAATTTGTAGTAGAGTCCCGGCTTTTCACACCACTTTCAGCTGACTGTTCCTGTCCAACCAGGAGAATGGTGCCATTTTGCACCCTTTGAATTACTTGTGAATCCCTTACAGCACTTTGCGTTGCGAGCGCTATTTCTAACGCTTTCTTAAAATCAGGATTCACTTCAGCCAGCAATCTTCGCTGAATAGCATCCTCCTGCACGCCACAGACCAAACAATCCCTGAGCATGTCATTCAGGGTTTCACCAAAATCACAATATTCCATTAGTTATTTTAATTTCGCCATGTAGATAGCAATGGTCTCTCCCAGGGCTCTTTTTCATGAATTGAACTGGAACCTCTGCATTGTGACTGAGGGCTTGGGATGGAAATGTCCTTTAATGATGTCTGCCAATTCACTGAAAGTCTTCGAATCTGGGGCACTGGGGGCCATCGAGCTTCGAATTAAACTGTAGGGATTGCTTGCACAAATACTCAGGATAATCGCTCTCCTCATTTTCTCCCCCGTGATTGTGTTGGCTTGAAAGAAGAACACAAGACATTGAGGCCAGTCACCTGTGGCTGGTTCAGGGGGATCGCTTTTGCAAAACTCTGGCATCTCGGATTAGTATATCTTCCTTTCTTTTCAATTCTCTTAGATACTCTCAATCTCTAGGTGAGGTACAGCACTGGATCTGATTTATCCTCATCGCCAGTTTGTTATAGAATTGATTTTTCAGGCAACTTTTCTTGATGGACACATTTAAACTTATTTACAAGACAGCAGCAGCAACTACATTGGTGCATAAAACTCTATATAATTAAAGAACTCCCCTAGAGATTCCCTGCACTGCTAACTCATTGGTTTACACAGATCATGTGATCTTACAACACAATATTATTCTTAAAGCTACAGTCCTATGTTTATCTATAATTACTACAATTGTGTTTTCCTTTTTTCAAATTAAAATACTGTTCTGATTACAAAATAATCTAACTTGTATGAATTGAGATTTGTGATTGCAAGCTAAAAAAGCTGAGCAAAGGAAATGTATAGCAGTTTAAACATGGCCAGCAGTCTTATACAAGCTTTGTAGTGTTTATTACAAGTTTTCTGCAAGGACTCTCAACTCTAATTTCAGAATAATGTTTTTCTGGTTAAACAATTTAAGGGGAGAAAAACTTCAGTATAATTCAGAGTAAAGCTAGATGTTAGGTATCATTAGTTTCCTGTAAAATGAGGGAGTTGGGATATTATATTTCCTGTAAGACTGCCTATTAAGTCTACTTCATGCCAAGTTGGGCATCTGTCTAACAAACAGGCAGAATTCCATGCTTGGTTTTGATAGTGTTGGAAATAGGGCTGTTACACTGGAAACTCCGCTGCAATGAGGCTACCTTAAGAAACTTCAGATAATCCTCTGCATTTTTTTTTAGGAGCATTGGTTGTCCTGAGACTTCCCCTGCTGAAAAAAAGGCTGTAGTGGTGCCTAGGAAAGGTACTGCTGCTGTGGTTGATGAACAAACTTGCTACACATTCTATTTGTTGTTTACTGGCAGAATATTTATTGAGTCTAAAGGCGTAATAGAGTGTAGTAAAATGCTAATGCAAAGTGTGAAGTAATTGCTGGAGCAAAACTTAAGAGAATGTAATTTTTAAAATGTACTTAAAATTTTATTTTTTAGATTCTTTTTTGAAGGATGTGTGTAGACTGCCATGGTCTTGCCTTGCACTATTAGTTTTTGCTAGTATATGATTTTCTTATCCATTTGTGGGATTTGAGGATTGTTCATCCTTAATTGCCCTTGAAAAGGTGGTGCTAAATTGCTTTCTTGAAAAGCTGTAGCCCTTGTGGTGTAATCACACATTCTTATAGTTGCAGTCGCTGCTGTTAATTCCAAGTTGGGGTGGTGAATGGCTTAGCAGGGAACTTGCAGGTAATGGTGTTCCTCTGTGTCTGTTGCCCTTGTTCTTCTACGTGGTAGAGGTCACACATTTGGAAGGTGCAGTTGAAAGAACCTTGGTGAGTTGCTGATAATGGAGAGTGTAAATATTTAAAGTGGTGGAAGGAGTGCTGATCGCAAGGGCCGCTTTGTCCTGGATGGAGTCAAGCATCTTGACTTTTGTTGGAGCTGCAATCATTCAGGCAAGCGGAGAGTATTCCATCACGCTCCCGACTTGTGCCTTGTAAATGGTACATAGGCTTTGGGGAGTAAGGAGGTGAATTACTTGCTGGAGAATTCACAGTCCTGACCCACTCTTATAACCACAATATTTATGTAGCTAGTTCAGTTAAGTTTCTGGTCAGTGGTAACCTTCAGAATGTTGATGGTGGGGGCTTCGAAGATGGTAATCACATGGAGCGTCAAGAGAGTTAAGATTCTCTTGTTGAGATGGTCATTGTCTGGTACTTGTGTGGCCCGAATGTTATTTGCCACTTATCAGCTCAAGCTTGAATATTCCTCACATCTTGCTGTATGAGGGCACCAACTGCTTCAGTATCTAAAAAAAAAAGTTGTAAATGCCACTGAACACTAATGTCGTCATTAGTGAACACCACTACTTCTGACCTTATGAAGGAGGGAAGGACCTTGATGAAGCAACTGCAGATGGTTGGGCCTGGGACATGACCCTGAGAAACCTTTGCAGCAATGCTGAGGGCTGAAATGATTGGCCTCCAGCAACCACAACAATCTTCCTTTGTGCTCAGTATGACTCCAACCAATGGAGAGTTTTCCCATGATTCCTATTGACCTCAATTTTGCTAAGGTTCCCTGATGGCACACTTGGTCAAATGTTGCCTTGATGTCATGGACAGTCACTCTCATCACACCTCTTGAATTCAGCTTTTTTGTCCGTGTTTGGACCAAGGCTATAATGAGGTCTGGAGATGAGTGATTCTGGCGGAACCTAAACTCAGCATTGCTAAGCTGTTTATTGCTGAGTAAGTGTAATTTGTCAGCACTGTCAGTGACGCTTTCCCTTGCTTTGCTGATGGTTGGGAATCGGCAGCTGTTCCTCGATTTGAAGATGATGTCTGCTCGGGTGTGAGTTCCTGCATTGGGGCTTCATGTGACTGAACAGGCTAATTCTTAACCCAAAAATCCTTGGGCACATTGGATAGGATGTTCCACAAGGCAGTTGGATCTACATGTAGGATTTGATTCCTTTTCACATTATGTAGCTTGGTGGACAAGTTGTCACCATTTAGAATGATTGGTAGCAAGCTGCTCCCACTCATTATCTGAAGGAGAGTTTCAGAGTGTCATGGAAGCATTTTCTTTGTCCTCCCCGAAACACTGGCCATTTGAGAGTTGAGAAAACAGGACCTGGCAGAGGAGATTTATTTTGGCCATCCAGACAGAGTGTCCAGTCCACCATAGTTGATTTTGCCGGAGTTTTGCCTGAATGCTTGTGGAGCTAGCTTTAAGAAGGACACACTAGCATTTCTTCCCGTTGAATCCACTTGTACAAGGCTGAACTGGTGCAGCTGCTGTTGAATCTCCTCATCAATGGTGGCCTTAGGAAAGAGGTAGCTGCCAAGGAATGGGAAGTGCTCAACATATTTCAGTGTCTCCATATACGGGAGATGGAATATTTGGCTGTCCAGGGGTGGGTTGATAAGGGTTTTGTTTGGCAACATTCCAGGACACACTGATTCTCTTGTATGTAGAATCAAAAAGATTGAGACTGGCTTTCAAATCTGATGTAGAGTGGGCAATGACACTGCAGTCATCTGCAAACTATAAATCATGCACGTTCATGATGGTTAGATTAGTTTTGGCACTGAGGCAATTGAGGTGAAAGAGTTTTCCATTTAGGTGTTATTTAATACGCTCACCAGAGGGCAGTTGATCTTTGATTGCCACTTTCAGGTAAATTGTAAATAGTATGGGGGCTGTCACGCAGCCTTCCTTGACACCAGTCCAGATTTTGAAGGTGATTGTTTAGGTCTCCCACTCAAGACAGTTGCAGTCATATCATAATGAAGCAGTTGCAGGATTGTGATGAAGTTTATTGAATATCCAAATCTTTGAAGCACAAATCCAGAGCCTGATTTACTGAGACAAATGTGTTGGTCAGGTTGATGAAAGCAATGAAGAGCTCCTGGTAGTGTTCTCGACATTTTTCTTGGATACTTTTCTGGCAACATAGCCCATGTCAGAAGTTTCCCTGGAAGGTCTAAAGCCACTCTGCATCTCTGGGAGGATTTCCTCAGTCGCAGGAGATTTTCCCTGCAGTGGTCAAGGTAGGGGGGGAAGTACCTAGATGGTTTCCACAGCATGATTTATCTCCATTCTTGAAGATAGTTGCACTTGTTGCAATCTTGAAGTTGGTGGAAGGTTCTGGGGGTGGGGATGTAGGTGTGGAGTTCTTTTTCCTCCCAAATCCGTATGATGAGTTTATGGAGTCTTGATGTGAGCAAAAGCCCACCAGCTTTTATTTTTATTCATTCACGGGATGCGGGTTTCGCTGGCTGGGCCAGCATTTAGTGCTAGTTTCCCTTGAGAGGGTGTTGGTGAGCTGCCTTCTTGAACCTCTGCAGTCAATGTGGTGTAGGTGCACCCACAGTGCCGTTAGGAAGGGAGTTCAGGAATTTGACCCAGCGACAGTGAAGGAACGGCGATATAGTTCCAAGTCAGGGTGGTGAGTAAATTGAAGGGGAACATACAGGTGGTGAAGTTCCCATCTACCTGCTGCCCTTGTCCTTCTAGATGGTAGTGGTCATGTGTTTGGAAGGTGCAGTCGAAGGAGCCTTGGTAAATTCCTGCAGTGCATCTTGTAGATGGTACACACTGCTGCTGCTGTGTGTCGGTGGTGGAGGGAGTGAATGCTTGTGGATGTGGTGCCAATCAAGCGGGCTGCTTTGTCCTGGATGGTGTCAAGCTTCTTGAGTGTTGTGGGAGCTGCACTCATCTACGCTCCTGACTTGTGCCTCGTAGATGGTGGACAGGCTTTGGGGAGTCAGGAGGTGAGTTCCACGATTCCTAGCCTCTGACCTGCTCTTGTAGCCACTGTATTTATATTGTTAGTCCAGTTCAGTTTCTGGTCAATGATAACCTCCAGGATGTTGATAGTGGGGGACTCAGTGATAGTAATGCCATTGAACAGCAAAGGAGCTTGAATTCAGCTCGAATACCATCAGGGCCACAGCCTTTGATGTTTTTCATCTGTTGACTACTTGTTGCAGCTCTCCCATCAATGGATTTACCACAGAATGAGGGGATAGCCTGGAGAGTATCAGCTGCCACTATGGATTCATGGTTGAGGAGTTGTTGAAAATGTTCTTTCCAATGTTGGTGGATGGCATTCTCAACCTTAAGAAGAGAAACACCATCCTGCGAGCAAAAGGAGATTTGTTCATTTGACTTTGGTCTATAGATGGCCCTGGTGACTTCAAAAAAAGCTTTTCATACCATGATGGTCAACATATTGTTGGATCTCTTAGGCTTTCTCTTCCCACCAAATACCTTTTTATCTTCCGAATTTGCCTTTGGGTGTCAGCCTTGGGCTGTTTGAATGTTGCCTTCTTGGCTCACAAACTTGGGTTGTTCTGCCAAGAAATGAAGGCTTTTCGTTTTTTGTTTCAGCAGGTCACATATTTCAGCATTGGTTTTATCAAACCATTCCTGGTGACAAGGATGCTTGAACCCAATAGCCTGGATACAGGAGTCGAGTATAGCTGACTTCATTTGATTCCACTATTTTGAAATTGACTTGAATGTATGAAGATTTTCCAGATTACTTGTGAACTGCACATGGAATTCCTCCCGGAATTTCTCCCTTCGTTTGTGCTGCCTTAGGGCTAAGACATTGAACTTCTTCCTATTGGACTTTTGGGTTTTGCGATGTATTGGTACTAAGTGGATGTTCATCACCAATTGAACAAGTCGATGACCTGTGCAACAGGCATCAGTCCTCTGCTTGGATTGAGTGACATGGACATCGCTTAGACCTTTGACTCGAACAATGACATAATCCAGGAGGTGTCATTGTTTTGACCTAGGATGCTTTCATATGATTTTGTATTTATCCTTCTGGCAGAAGAGGGTGTTTTTTATAATAGGGCCATGCTGCGCACTCTTTGTTAGCAAGAGGACATCATTTACGTTGGCATTACCCACTCTGTTTTTCCTAATGGTTCCTCTTCAGACATTAATGCCAGGGTTGGTAGTGACTTCAAAGTCTCCCAGAAGAAAGATCTTTTCTTCTTTTGGGGTAGCAGTGACGAATGCATTAAGGTCAGAATAGAACTTTTCCTTAACATCTTCGTTGGGGTCAAGGGTCGGATGATGATGATGAAGATAAATGCTGATGATGGTGGCTGAGTTGTAGGTGAAGTGTCATGAGCCTATATTAATATAGTTGGGGAGTTTTGGCAGTCCAACTCCACGGACACTAGTGGAGCTACCAAGCCAGTCTTGGTGATGTCCCCCACCAAGAGTATATTCTGTGCCCTTGCTACCCTCAGTGCTGCTTCTAACTGGCATTCAGCATGAAGGAGCACTTATTAATCAGCTAAAGAAGGAAGGTAGATAGTAATCAGCAGGAGATTATGTTTGACCTGATGCCATGAGACTTCATAGGCTCTGGAGTCAATGTTGAAGACTCCAGGGCCGCTCTGTCGCAATTGATTGCCACTTTGTCACCAACTTGAGTGGCCTTGTGGTGGGACAGGGCAGACCCAGGTATGGTGTTGGAGGAGACTGAGATATTGACTGTAAGGTATGATTCGGTGAATGTGTCTCTCAGGCTTTTGCTTGACTAGTCTGTGTGGCAGCTCTACCGATTTTGGCACAAGTCCCCAGTTATTAGTGAGGAGGACTTGGAAGAAAATAGGAATTTAGCAAATGTAGAAAAAAGCAAAGTAGGCAGGAGAAAAATGTAAACTTTTAATAGCCAGTAAAATAAATTGACAGACTTGGCAATCATGACAGATGCAGGAAATTGTTTGTTGTTGATTATTGTTGAAATATTTAAACAGAATGGATATAATGTATACTGTCATACAAAATATTATTCTTCTGGTGCTCGAAACAAGCTGGCTGGGCCCTGAAGGATATATCTGCCAGACTGGGCCTGCGGCAGGCGGTGAGGAAATCAACGATGAAATTACCTACTGGACTTTGCCCTCATCAATCTACCTGTCACAGATGGGTCTACCCATGACAGTATTTGTAAGAGTATCCACCCACTGTTCTTGTAGAGACAGTGCCATTCTAACACTGAAGGCCCCCTCCATCATGTATGGCGCTACCAGTGTGCTAAGTAGGATGGATTAAGAACAGATCTGGCAGCGCAAATTCGGGCATCCGTGAGGCACTGTGGGTCCTCGACAGAAGGATTGTATTCAGCCACTGTTTGTACCTTTTGTACGCCTGACATATCCTTCATTCTACTATGACCATCAAGCCAAGCAACCAAGCTCTGGAACAGAATAGTGTGAGTTTGCTTGGAGCATATTTACATTAGCTAGATAACAGATGACTGAACAATTAAATTATTATTCTTTTCACATTTTTAAACAATAAATATGCACTGAAAAACTATGCTCTCATTATTGCTTATTTGCATGTAGTGGACTTGTGCAGAAATCAAAAGGATCACTTGATTATCTGCTGTTCTTGATCTATTACTGACTTTGGTACACAGGGTACAGTTTCAAAATTTGCAGATAACACAAAACTTGGAAGTATTGTGAACTGTGAGCAGAATAAAAATTTGAACAGGACATAGCTGGTGGAAAGGGCAGGCTTGTGACATTTGAAATTTAATACAGAAAAGTGTAAAAGATATGTATTAACCGGAACATTTTGGTAGGAAGAATGAGGAGAGACAATATAAAATAAAGTGTAAGATTGTAAAGGGCAGGAGCAGAGAGACCTGGAGTTATTTGTGCACAAATTGTTGAAGGTGGCATTGCAGGTTGAGAATGTGGAGTTTACAAATTGAGGCATAAGGTACAAAACAAGGCAGTTGTGATGACTCTTTATAAAATTCTGGCTCAGCCTCAACTGGAGTATTGTGCTCAAAAAGTGCATTGCATTTTAGGAAGAATGGAAAGGTGTTATAGAGGGTGCAGAAAAGATTAATGAGAACGGTTTGAGGGATCAGGGGCTTCAGTTGTATGCAGAGACTAGAGAAGCTGGGGATGTGCTCCTTGGAGAAGAGAGGGTTGAGAGGAGATTTGATAAAGATATTCAAAATCATGAAGTATCAAGACAACAGATAGTGAGAAACCATTCTATTGGCAGCAGAGTCGAGAACCAGAGGAGACAGTAATTGGCAAAAGAACAAATGTGACATGAGGAAGATCGATTTTATACAGCAAGTGATTAGGATCTGGAATGCACTACTTGAGAGCGAAGTTCATATGTATTGTACTCTGTGCTTGCTTAGGCTAATACTTAGTTGGCATATGATGAATGAAGTACCAAAGGATGAATGACATCCATGGGACTGTGCACCAGCTGGAAAAGAGGTGGGAGAAAATCTAATTTGAAAAATAATTTTGATTATGATAGCTTATCTTCTCACACATTTTGGCCCCTTGAACGAAAGTTTTCATTGAACAGAATCACAGCAGATATTAGGGTCAGTTTTTCTCTAGGTAATTTCAGAAATATTCTCCAGTGAATATTGAGCAATGAAAGATTGATAAAATACAGTAGGTACACCTGGTGCTCACTTTCTCAAAAATATTGAGATGTTTGTTGTGCTTCCTTAGCCTATTTAGTTTTCTAAGTGCTTTTGACCAATGTTGGTATTACATCCCTTATTCCAAAATCAGCAGACTTTATCCCCCACTTTGTAACTTGGTGACTTCCTTTTTGTGTTAAACCAAATGACTAATTGATCACATTCCTCGTGATTTTAATACTTAACAAAATGGTTGATATATTTTGTAATTTTCATGAGAAGCTTTATCACATTTTGGAAATGAATGGACTTAAAGAGCATTCGTTAAAGCTAGAAACATGTAGAACTCTTGTTGTAATGTAAGCAAAATTCTTGGGTCGAGTCCTGTGCAGTGTGTTTTGGTTTTTCACTCACTCTTTTCCTCTCCCCCTCTCTCTCGCTCAAATAATGATTACTTTCATCACTCATTCAAATTCGATCTCTACTGACCCGGAAACCAAATTCGTCCAAACATTCAAGTAGATGCACAAACATAAGAATTAGGAGCAGGCCATTCGGCCCTCGATTTCTGTCCAGCTCTATACTGCTGGTAACAGTATGCGTTAAAAAGTAAAAGATTGAAGCACAAAGGTTAAAAAAAAAGTTTCATTGTTCTGCAGGTAGTGTCTCTGATGTAATAAAAATGTGCTGTGGTATGTTTTAAAAAGCATCAAATGCAAGGCAGTTATGCTACAGGTGATTGACACCCTTGTTACTAGAGTCCTTCTTCTACCAGCACAAAGTGATAACTGTATGTACTGCAGCATGCCAAACTTGCTTTGACAGCACCTACCAGTCTTGCCATCTCTATCAGTAGAATCATAAAATAGTTGCAGCACAGGAGTCAGTATGTTTGGATGTTTTGAGGCTTTCTTCCCACAAGTACTATGCAGTTAAAATATACAATGGCTTCATGAAATATCCGAAGCAATAGTTGATTACACAGAGCACAGTGGCTTATGAAATTTGTACGTGAATATACACCAGTAAATGCAATAATTTGCAAAATATTCTGTACTGTACATTGTGTTGTATATTCTTGAGAATTTAATTACAAATAGAGGGCAAAGCAAATAAAATAGAAAGCAAGTCTCAGCATTGACGAAGAATAAAGACATCTTAATATTCTGGGTTTCAGCCCCATCCCAGATCATTCCTTCTTGGTTGTATCTATCCAAAAACAGTTGCTTATATTGAATCAAGCTCGTTCCAAGATCCAACAATTGCTGTCCTTTATTCTTCGCTTGGGCCTATCAAGTCTGAAAAATGTGGCTCTTTGCTACTGCGATAAGGAGTGGAATTTAATGCCCTCCCCATGGCAAGTTCAGTGGGGTGGGGGTGGGGGGAGTGGGTGGAGGGGGGTGGAGGGTGGGGGGGGGGGGGGTGGTGTGGGGGGGTGGGTGTGGGGGGAGGCGGGGTGGGACATGGGACACCCTGCCTCCTTCCCTCCTTTACCTCAATTAAGTCCATGGTGGGAAGGCCTGCCCTGCTGCCAATTGGGAACCTTAGGTGGCCTCATCCCACCGTCGCTGGTATTGACCCAGCAGTGGGGGGTGGACTTGACATATGGGGAGCATGACAAGCTTGCTCACTCTCTCGCCCCACTACCCCAATCTCGCTGCGTTGTATTTTATTTGTATTAGGTGTTTGCTGTCAATTACATTTTGTTGCAAATTCCTGGCAAAAGCATTTTCCTACCATTGGCAACAGTAAACAGCTCTCAGCTTCATTTGATGTCAAAATGGTTTCTTTCTTAGCTGCCTGTAAGGACCTTGTGCAGCCTTTGGGAAAGATATTGTCAACTACTGCCAAAAGTATCCAGTGACCCCAATAACCCATATAAAACATTGAAGATATATAATAAAAACAGAAAATACTAGAAGTACCAGCAGGTCTGACAGCGTCTGTGGAGGGAGGAACTGAACTAATGTTTCAGGTCTGTGACCTGTCATCAGAACCCTCAAGTATCCACAGTATTTCGCTTTTGTATCAAGCATGTATAGGTGTCTTAAAGTCAATCTGGCAACTGTTTGATTAATTGAAACCTTTCTGCAGGAAGCTTTCATCAGTAGTACTACTGAAATAAATGCAGGAGTGTGCTTAAGGAAGCCATTAACAATGAGTTATTTGTAACATGGGAGTATTTTGACACTAGACTTTGCAGTGGCTGGCAGTTCTCCATGTTAGTATTATTTATTAATAGGAAATGTACATTTTCTTGTAATCTTTATTTTTGTAGCTATTAAAACAATTCTGGATATGATGGGCTGGATTTTACGGTCATGCGTTGACAGCAGGTTCAGCACCTGGAAGTCGGCAGTGTGCTGACTTACAGATTTGCCATGTGTGCGCGTGCTATAATGCACTAATTGCTGCCAATTAGTGGCAAGGGCAGGTGACAGGTAATCATCCTGCCCAATGCAATCCGGATGGTGGGAGTTAGGCCCTGAAACACTCTGCCATGACCTGGACCTAAGCCAGGTCAGACCTTTAAAGGGACACCGGTCAACAGGCAGTGTCAAATGAAAGGACGTGTGGACCAGAGAGCATCATGTTCCTTTGCACTGTATGAAGGTAAGTTCATGTTAATGATTGCTTATGCTTGTCTGCAGCCTCACAATGAGCTATTATTGAATATTGCAGCAAGAATGCCAACTGCAGACATGGAGGATTTATGCATTTATGTTATCTTTCCATTCGTAGATGTTTGCCCCATCGGAGCAAGGGGAGAGCAGCTCCAGAAGCAGCAAAGCTGCCCCCAGGTTCACAGAGACGGCGCTCAATGCAGTCCTCCTTGCAGTGGAGGCTCGAGCTGATTGCCTCCTCCCGAGAGGGGTCAAGAGGAGGGACCGCAAGCAGACATGAGCTGCATGGGAGGAGGTGGCCGAGCATGTCTCGAGTGTGGATGTGGTCAGGCGGAGCTGGAGCCAATGCCAGAAGAGATTCAATAACCTTGTGAGGTCAGCAAGGGTGAGCATGACATCAACATGGACAAGAGGTTTCCAGTGTTGGGGCACGCGTAAAAAGCAAATCCAGCAGGTGTACCAGGTACTCGTCTCATCCACAGTTGCATGTTCGCA
Organism: Carcharodon carcharias; assembly: GCF_017639515.1. Taxonomy (NCBI): domain Eukaryota; kingdom Metazoa; phylum Chordata; class Chondrichthyes; order Lamniformes; family Lamnidae; genus Carcharodon; species Carcharodon carcharias. The sequence goes on from NC_054471.1 coordinate 170,472,773, forward strand.
CAGACACACAGCTTCCTTTAATCATGCCACGGATCATTCCAACTAGTTATGCATCAGGCAGCCCAAAAACTGTGCAAGCAGCAAAACCAGAACAAAAAGTAGAAAATGCTACTAGAAGTCAACAGGTCTGGCATCATGTGTGAAGAGGGAAACATAGGGAGCCATTTGCAGTGTTGATCAATTCTTCCAAGCTCTGAAGAGGAGTGATGCTAACTGGAAGGTTTCACTTGTCCTCTCTCTCTCTACATATAGTGCCTGACCTGATGACATCTACCAGCATTCCCTGTGTGTAAATCTTTTATTTTGGATGGTGGTTGGTTGGCATGATGACGTTCACCCGACTGAGAATAGTCATCATCTGGCCATATGTTCATCTGATAATGTTGCTGAGACATTTGAGAGTTGGTGTTAACACTCTCAAGTACTATGTAAATGTTTTCAGGAGAAGTGAGTGAATAACACCAGTGAGCGCACTCACATCAATGGCAGAGTCACGAGGCTCAAGATCCTCAGCACATTTGAGGTACAAGTGCTATCCCTTGTAGATGGTGTTTGGTGCTGGGTTTGCACTCCGGTGACTGTCAGCAAGTATCATAAGAGAATATAATTCTTTGTTCATGAGATCATAGTTTCCACGAAGTTAATTAATGCATGTTTGGCCAGGTGAAATATATCTGAGTTGAGATTTTGATGTGATGCTTTTAGTAATATGATAACTGATGACCCCCCTGAATTAATCCTGTTCTTTACAGGAGAAACCTCCTTTAGCGCAGCCTCCATGGGATAATATTGAAGATGCTCCACCCTCCTCTGAGGATCAACCTTCGGAGGGTGCAAGGTCACACTCTCTCTTAGCATCCAGCACCATTGCAGATACTGGCACTTTGTCATGTATAAGTGCGTTGAACAGGGGTGATATATGCACTGCTGAGGGCACTTCACAGTCGCATGTGCAGCTCCCAGAAAGTGTGGAGTAGCCCTTGGACAGTCAGAGGAGTGCCTGGGGTGAGCTAGAGTCTGAATCCGAGTCAGATGAATAGCCTCTGGAGCCGTCCATAATATGGCTCAATGTGCAGCGTGAGGTCCATGAAGATATGGCTGCTATACCAGAGGGATTATATGCTCTGGCCCGGACTGTGGAGGTGTCCATCCAGGCCATGAGTATTGCGATCACCCACTCTTCAGAGTGCCAAGTCTCTACCATGGATAGATCGATGAATGTCCTGGAGAGGCAAACTGACCGCGTTGCAGATACGATTGTCAGGATGTGCTCTGACCTGCACACCATTGCCCTGGCTCTGAGCTCAGGCTCAGACCCACAGCGGCATGGGAACCGGGAGCTTGGTCGCCCATCTGGCTCCTGGAACCTCGCTGGCTGGCAGGGAGGACCAACCAGTCCTAATGGTGGGGGATGAGCAGCTGCAATCTCCATCTATGAGTACCTCTCCTGGCACTTGTGACGGTGGGGGGTGGCAGCATCTCCTCCATCCAGCAGCCGTTAACACAGACCTTGATCAGTGCTGTGGTGACTGAAGACTCTCATGCACGTGTGCAAGAGTCTCCTGAAGCTGCTGGCACCATGAGGCCTAAGCCACGCAGAGGGCCCCCATCAAAGTCATCCAGGCTAAGGGATGTGCCAGATCAGACCCCACTCTCAGTGCAGCTGCAAGCGAGGGGGTAGCCCTGCGCCAGAGCACACGTAAACGTTTCTGTCATTATTCACATTACTCGCAATGAGGAGCACAAAGGTGAGAGATCTCATCGTCAATGTATTTTGTTTGTTCATCGTTCACATTATATTGTAAAGTCATATTTCCTCATGCGTATGTTCTTTTTCATAGCTGGGAAATGTGTGACTCATTTCTGTGGGTGAAGGTAGGATTTTCAAATTTGAGGGAGGGTGAAGAAAATGTATATTCCTGTGGGTTATTGGAGAAGTGTGGCTTGTGAGGGCATCAGGAGTTTCTCATAGTAATTGCAAGATGGTGGTGAGGGGGAATCTATTTTCTCACTTGCATTATGTTGCTGTTCTGCAGGGCTCTACACAAACTGCTTCTGTATTAGGGCTTCCCTTGACTCGTGGCCACCTGCCCGCTCATGGCCAGACACATGCACCAGGGCGTTGTTGTTTTCCCCTGCCTCATCCCCTCTGTTGTCCTCAGATGACAGCTGCCATTCTGGCCTCTCATCATCCTCCAAAGTGTCTTTACTTTGAATAGCCATATTGTGGAGGACACAACCATCTGGGAGACCCGTGAGGGGGAGTGTTCCAAAGCACCTCCTGACCTGTCACGGCATCTGAAATGCATTTTCAGAAGGCCAGTGGTCTGCTCCACAATGGCCCTGGTGATGGCTTGACTGTCATTAAACTGTCTGTTTCCCTCAGTTCTTGGGGCCCTCAAAGGCGTCATGGTTGGCACGATATGGTGAGTGGTGTGCCACAAGGATCAGTACTGGGGCCTCCATTGTTTACAATTTATATAAATGACTTGGATTAAGGGTCCGAAGAAATGGTTGCTAAATTTGCTGATAACACAAAGGTAGGAAAGTAACTTGTGAAGAAGACATAAGGAGGCTACAAATTGACATAGATAGGTTAAGTGAGTGGGCAAAGATCTGGCCAATGGAGTATAATGTGGGCAAATGCGAAATGTTCATTTTGGCAGGAAGAATAGAAAATAAAAAAGAGGCTTATTATCTAAATGTTGAGAGATTGCAGAGCTCAGATTCAGAGGGATCTGGGTGTCCTGGTGCATGAATCACAAAAGGTTAGTATGCAGGTACAGCAGGGAATTAGGAAAGCTAATAGAATGTTATAATTTATTGTGAGGGGAATTGATTACAAAAGTAGGGAGGTTATGATTCATTTGTATAGGGCATTGGTGACGCCACACCTGGAGTATTGTGTACAGAAACTGGTCTTCTTATTTAAAGAAAGATGTAAGTGCGTTAGAAGCACTTCAGAGGAGGTTTACTAGACTAATACCAGGAATGGTTCGTTGACCTATGAAGATAGGCTGGACAAGTTAGGCTTGTATCCACTGGAATTTAAAAGAGTAAGAGGCGCCTTGATTGAAATATTTAAGATCCTGAGGGGTGTTGACAGGTTGGATGTGGAGAGGATATTTCCTCTTGTGGGGGAATCCAGAACTCGGGGTCATTGTTTAAAAATAAGGGGCTGCTTGTTTAGGACAGAGAGGAGAATTTTTTTCTCTGGGGGGTTGAAAGTCTTTGGAACCCTCTTCCTCAAACAGCAGTGGAAGCAGAGTCTTTGTATATTTTTAAGGCAGAGCTCGATAGATTCTTAATTAACAAGGGGATGACAGGTTATCAGGGGTAGGCAAGAATGTGGGGTTGAGGTTACATTCAGGTCAGACATGATCTTATTGAATGGTGGAGCAGTCTTGAGGGGCGGTGAGGGGTTCCTAATTTATATGTTCATATGAGCCATCTCTTTAAAAGATAACTTTATCTTCCAGAAGCCAACCTTCCAATGCATCGGGCCCCGTGAAAAGAGCCGGTATTTGCGAATTTCTAAGGATGTATGCATCATGGCTGCCGCCTGGAAACCTGGCGCACACCAGCATTACATGTTGTTTGTGGTCACATACAAGCTGAGCATTGAGTGGAAGCCCTTTCTATTGATGAATGCACAGGGCTGCCCCGCAGGAGCCTTGTTGGCTACATGTGTGCAATCAATGGCTCCCTGCGCCCTGGGGAAACCAGCAATTGCTGCAAAGCCTCAGGCCTTCCCCATCTGGCTTTGGTTATCAGTGGTGAAAGCTACGTAATTTCCAGCCCTCTGGAACATTGCATCAGTGAAGACCTTAATGCAGTGGTGTGCAGCCAGATGGGTTATCCCTGCAAGGTCCCTTCATACTGCTTGAAAGGATCCAGGAGCAAAAAGATTGAGCACCACTGTCACCTTCAGGGTGACAGGCATTGAGTGGCCCCCAAGGCAGTTTGATGCAATTTCTCCAGAAAGCAGCTCACAAAGGGACGTGACAGTTGCCCGAGAAAACCTCAGCTGCCTTCGGCATGGATTTCTGTCATCTCAAGGCAGCTGAAGCGCTGGGTGTACACCCTCTGTGCTGCGTAATGTCTTTGTTGCCTACAAGGAGCTTCTCCGGACTCTGCCTGACTGCTGGGGCCTTGTGCTAGTCTGTCCCCATCCAGAGGAGCGACTGCCTCCAGGGCCTCACTCTGATCCCTAGTTCCTCTCCTCCTTCTGTTCCTCCTAATCCTCTTCTCACTGGAGGATGTGCCTCCTACGGACACCATAATCCTCATCTGTGTAGGAGAGATTACAACACTCACCCTGGGTTGAAGGAGAGAATGGAGGTTTCTGGAGACCCCTGCCAATGAGGGGAGAGTCCTTCTAAAGAAATGTAATCCTCAATTCTGCAAGACCCGGTTAAATGAGCACTTCCGGCAACCAGAACTGCAATACTTAGACTGCTTTCAGCTGCAGTTTAAAAACAACCTGCCCTAACAAGCCTGCACTTAAAAAAATGAATTTCACATCTGGCGTGATTCAGACCTTGAAGGTGTTTTATTGCCTTCAGCCCATATTATTGCACTCTGTGCACTTGTTACTTGCATCAATAGGCATTTAAATGGATACTTAAATAACACGGGTGGGTTCATGACCTTTTGACCTGCCCATGTATGGTATCATCTAAAACATGCAGGACAACATTGGGAACGCCACCTGATATTATGTTTCATAAAGCAGGAAACGGTCTTGTTCATGGAGCGTAAGATTCAGGCCGACGTGACTGAAAAGAATTACCAAGAATTCCAAAAGTATATATTTGTAAAAATCTTAGAGTCACTGAGACAATTATCAAAAACAAATAAAACTCCCTTTTTATTAAACTATGCTATTTTATAAGATGTGTAATGAAGAAAATCCTCGATACCAATAACTTGGAACTGCAGAGAAGGAAATTATTAAAGAGGTGATATTGAGGTACAAGACTTGGGTCACTGTGTGTTGTGTATAGATTTGGGCATCTTATTATGGGAAGAAAATAAATAAATTAATGGCAAAGATGTGTTGTAGCTTCGTTATGATGTATGTTGCCAAGGAGAGGGATTGCAGTTATGAAGAGATTTGACCTTTGGATTTGTGCACTAAAGCTGAGAAGGTTGAAGGGTGACATGATAGATTTTGGGATTCCTAAAGATTATAATGGGAAGAATAAATTCCTTTTAATTGATGATGAGACAAATAAGAGGATATAAACTGAAGATAATCACAAAAAATAGCTGAAGTTGGTGGTCAGCAGGTGGCATTCTCTTACACAACCCATTTTGAAGCAGAGCCTACAAATTCTTTCAGAGAATTACAGTTGCTTGAAAAAAGAGGAATATTAAAGGTTATGGGGAGAGAGCAGGATATGGGTCAAAAAACTAGTGCAGACTTGAGAGGAATATTCTATTTCTATGATGTAACGTTCTGAGTTGAAACTCGGGGATTTCGTCAGAGCTGACCAGAAATAGTATAATTATGTGACTTCAGTAATGACTTCCTTATCGGATTTGCAGAGGAAACAAATCAAAGAAACTATTGACCCTCTGGAAACCTATTTCAGGAAGTAATTCTGTATTGATGAGTATGCACACAACAAAATCAACCACAATCTTTTCAGAAATAGAAATTATGGGGGAAGATTTTTTCTCTGTCCTCAGCATAGCAAAATAATGAATGCTTTTACGAAGAATGAGATTAACATTTTGTCATACATAGCATCTTGACATCAGGTTAAACGTGGGCAAGGAAACCTGTTGTTTGCCATCTACAACCCTCCCATAGCTGATGAACCCATATTTCTCCATGTTGAACACCATTTGGAAGAAGCACCAAGGGTGGCAAGGGCACAGAATGTAATCTGGGTGTGGGACTTCAATGCCCAATGCCAAGAGTGGCTTGATAGCACCACTGCTAGCTGATTCCTACTGCCAGACTGTGCCTGTGGCAGGTGGTGAGGGAACCAATGAAGGGAAAAACATACTTGACCTCATGTTCACCAACCCATTTGTCGCAGATGCATCTGTCCATGACAGGATTTGTAGGAGTGACCACCCTGCAGTTCTTTTGGAGATGAAGACCCATCTTCACACTGAGGATACCATCCATTGTGGTGTATGGGACTAATACTGTGCTAAATGCGATAGATTCCGCACAGATCCAGCAGCTCAAAACTGGGCATCCATGTGATGCTGTGGGCCATCAGTAGCACCAGAATTGTATTCAACCACAACCTTTAATCTCATAGTCCGGCATATTCCATAGTCCGGCATATTCCATAGTCCGGCATATTCCATAGTCCGGCATATTCCATAGTCCGGCATATTCCATAGTCCGGCATATTCCATAGTCTGGCATATTTCATAGTCCAGCATATCTCTCACTCGACCATCACCATCAAGCCAGGTGATAGATCCTGGTTCAATGAAGAGTACAGGAGGGCATGTCAGGAGCATCACCAGGCACACCTAAAAATTAGGTCCTAACCCTGGTGAAGCCATAACATGGGACTGCATGCATGCTAAACAGCAGAAGAAGCATGTGATAGACAGAGCTAAGCGATTCCATAACCAATAGATCAGGTGAAAACTCTTTAGTCATGAATGGTGGTGGACAATTAAAAAAACTAGTCCGAGGCAATTGATACTTTAAATGAAAAGGTAAATTTCACTTTAATTATTTGATGCAACAAAGATATGTCTTAACAACCACAAACACCTGCATCACTTCTTGCACAAATGTGGTAATGTATGCAATCTCACAGCCATTCCATCTCTGCCTCTGGTAGCTAGTGTCTCTTGTTTTTCCACTGAATTGATTCAGCCCTCATGTCGCGTTCACCGGTAGTGGCATTCCACCTGACGTCCTTGAAAACGATCGTCACCCAAATGGCACACTGCTGCAGAACCACCTTAGCTAGGTTCATGACTGAGGGCACAAATTCCTCAGAGAATCTTTTATGGTCCCTTTAATAAATCCCACTAAATGGTCTTATCAGCTTTCGTAAAACTAAAGCAGCAGTGGTAAAATTGGTTAATTCACAATCCCTGTTATAAAGGCAAAATGCTGCGGATGCTGGAAATCTGAAACAAAAACAAAAAATGCTGGAAAAACTCAGCAGGTCTGATGGCATCTGTGGAGAGAAAGACAGAGTTAACATTTCGAGTCCATATGACAGAGCTCTGAAGAAGAGTCATATGGACTCGAAACATTAACTCTGTCTTTCTCTCCACAGATGCTGTCAGACCTACTGAGTTTTTCCAGCACTTTTTTTGTTTCACAATCCCTGTTCTCCCCGTCTTCAGCTTTCTGTCCTGTTTAACCTTTTTAGGCACAGACAACTCCTTGTAAATGTGCCTTCTCTGTTCCTCCCTTTTTTTGCAGCTCTCTCCTTTGTTCTTTACAGCAGTAGCTTCTTTTCCCTCTGTGTCTGGCCACATGGCTTACTTGTGTCTTAACTTCCTGTTAGTACTGCTTCCGGGTAAAGGATGGCCGGATCACATGAACCAGTTTTTCTTATTATGCAAGAAAATTATAATTGATCCCTTTACAATTGATGCAAATTCTTAAAAATCCTTTTCCAGCATTCTTTAAAAAAAATTATAGATTCCCTATATATTTTAAGGAAATTACAAATTTTCCTTACTGTACTGCTTCAGGTAAAAGGTTGTCACGATATGCTCCATTTTGTCTAAATGAGTGCGGCTCCAACAATACCTAAGAAGCACAACACCATCCAGGACAATGTATCCAATTTGATAAGCACCCCAGCCAGCAAAGTGACAGCAGCATGTACTATCTACAAGATGCACTCTAGCAACTCACCAAGCTTCCTTCAACAGCACTTTCCAAACCCATGACCTCTGCGCCTAGAAAGGCAAGGGCAACAGATCCATGGGAACGTCACCACCTGCAAATTCCCCTCCAAGCTAGACACCATCCTCGACTAGAAAGTATATCACCATTCCTTCACTGTTGCTGGGTGAAAAACCTGGAACTCCCTTCCTAACAGCATTAGTGTGGGTGTACCTGTACCACATGGTTTGTAGCAGTTCAAGAAGGCATCTCAGTGCCACCTTCTCAAGGACAATTAGGAATGGGCAACAAATACTGGCCCTGCCAGTGATGCTTACATCCCATGACAGCATTAAAAAATGCATAGCACATAGAGTCAATGTCTCCAGCCTACAATACCCCCACCCCTCCCAGCATATCAACTGCTAATTTTGTTTTATCCTTCTTGGTGCAAAAAGATATTAAAGTTAATATGATTAGATATTGCTGATGTTGATCAAGAGAGGTACAATATAATTATGGTCTTTGTCATGACTACTTTTGTGGTCAGCTTTATTGGATCATCTTCCCTCATAATCATTTCGTACTAGTGTAAAACTGGTATCTGCTTCTGAGCACTAAGGTGGGAAACAAATTTCTACTTTTTAAACGACTTAGTACTTCTTGTATTTGTAGAGAATAAGTGCTTGTTTTCTAAGTTCAATGGAAGGGAAGGACAGAAAGACAATGAATTGGGCAAGAAATCCAATAAACAAGGACTGAAATAGATGGGGCATTTCTAGACCCTGAGAGCTAGCTCCAAGCTCCGTTCATTTCCATGTACAGCACAATCCTTTCAGTTTCCCCCATAATTCCAACTGCCTTTTCTGCTTCAAATTGTCATCAATTTGCCCATGTTACTGCTTCCACCTGTGCCCTCCTGTGTCAGCACCTAAGAGTGAAGGAATGTAATGTAATATCAGCAGAGGATTGGAGAAATTTAAGGGATTTAAAGCTCAGATTCTCAGGGCCTGAGATGACCTGTATCTTGGGATTGTAAAAGAGGTATCTGCTGTGATATTGGATCCACTGGTTATGATTTACCAAAATTTTCCAGTTTTTAGAATGGTCCCAATGGATTTAAAGTTAACAAATGTAAGAATGCTATTCAAAAAAGGAGGGAGGGAGAAAGTAGGGAATACAGGCCAATTAGCCTGACAGTGGGAAAATGTTGGAATCTATTGTTAAAGAAGTCTTAACAGTGCACAGAGAAAATCATAATGGGCAGAATTTCCCCCCCATCGGGGGGAGGGGGGGTTTGGGAGCGGGTGCATGGAGGCACCCGATTGGGGGTGTGCCGCTATTTTACGTGTGGAGGGGGGGCCAATTAAGGCCCGCCCAGCGTGACGTCTGCCAGGAAACGCTATGCGCTCCTTGTGCGGACGGGGGGTGTATTCCCTGAGCCGAGGGTGTGTTCTTTCGTGCATGCGCACGAAAGAACACACTCATCTCCCTGACGCTAAGGGCTGCCTCAGGGAGATGGGCTCCACAATAAAAAAAATCTGAAAAATAGAAAAAAAGTCACATGAGTTGGGACATGTCCATCACTTTCAAATACACTTTCATTACATTTTTTAAAAACTATATGAAACCTCATCACGTCCGTGGATGAGGTTTCGTGCTTTTTCTAATGTCCGCCAGGGCTCCCGGCCTACCCACCAACATTAAGGTTGGAGGGGCAGGTCCACTAATGACTTCAATGACTTTTTCAATGGCCTCAACTGGCCATTGACAGGTCGGTGAACGCACAGCTGATTCTGCTGAGCCCCCGCCTACCTGAAAATTTAAATGGTGCGGGGTGACGGGAGTTCCGCCCAATGTCATCCCGCATCATTTTACGTGTTGGTGAGCAGGCGCCGCTTCCCACTCGCAGACTGTGAAATCCTGGCCAATATGATTATACAGACTCAACATGTTCTTACAAAAGGGAAATAACGTTTGATAAATTTATTAGTTTTTTGAGCAGGTTAACTGGTAAGATAAAGTAAGGGGAGCCAGTAAATGGAATATATTTGGATTTACAAAAGGCATTCAATTAGATGCCACACAAAAGGTTAGTATGCAAAATAAGGGCTCACAGAGTGGGATAATATATTGGCATAGATGACAAAATTGGTTAATGGAAAGGAAGCAGAGTGCAGGGATAAACGGGACATTTTCAAATTGGCAGGCTGCAACTACAAGGACCAGAATGAAAGAACAAAGAATAAGAGTAGGAATCAGGCTATTTGGCCCTTTGAACCTGCTATGCCATTAAGATCATGGTTGATCTAATCTTGGCCTCAACTCCACTTTCCTGCCTGTCTGCCCTGATAATCCGCGGTTCCCTTGTAGGTCAAAAATCTAACTCAGCCTTGAACATATTCAATGACCTAGGCTCCACTGCTGCCTCTGGGGTAGAGAGTTCCAAAGATTAATGACCCTGTGAGAGAAGAAATTCCTCCTCAACTCTGTCTTGAGACCCCTTATTCTGAAACTGTGTCCCCCTGGTGCTGGGGGTTCAGCTGTTTACAATCTATATTAATGACTCAGACAAAGAGAGGAATGTATCTAAGTCCATTCAGGAGACAAAGCTAGGTGGGAATGTAAACTGCGAGGAGGATGCAAAGAGATTGCAAAGAGCTGTAGACAGGTAAAGTGAGTGGGCAACAAGGTGGCAGATAGAATATAATGTGGGTAGGTTTGAGTTATTCACTTCGGTAGTTAGAACAGAAACTCGTAACAAGGAACACAAAGTTAGCTTGCAGTTAAGACAAGCAATTAGGAAGACAAATTACATACTTTTTTATGGCTAGGGGATTGAATACATTAATAAAGAAGACTTGATACAATTGTAAGGACTTTGGTGAGACCACTCCTGGAGTATTGTGTGCAGTTTTGGTTTTCTTATTTAAGAACAGTATATTTGCCTTGGTGTTGGTAAAGCAAATGTTCACTGCATCGGTCCCTGGGATGAGAATATTGTCCTATGTTTAAAGGTTGAGTAAATTGGGCCTATGCTTTCGAGTTTAGAAGAATGAGAGGTGGTCTCAATAAATGTACAAGATTCTACATGGGCTCGACAGGGTAGATACTGAGACATTATTTTCCCCTAACTGGGGAATCTAAAACGTGTCTCAGGATAAGGGGTTGATCATTTGGGACTGAAGTAAGGAGAATTTTCTTCAGTTCGAAGGTTGGGAATCTTTGGAAATGCCTACTCCAGTGATTGTGGTTTCTCCATTGTTGAATATATTTAAGGCTGAGAAAGACAGATTTTAGGTGTCCCAGGGAATCAGGAAATCTGGAGTGCTGGTGGGAAATCGAACTTGAGGCACAAGATCGGTCATTGTTGCATTGAATGTTGGTGCAAATTCGAGGGGCTATATGGTCCACTCCTGCTCCTGCTTGTTCTTATGCTCCCAATTTTTGCTTTGCAACCACACCTTTCTCTTTACCTGAAAACAAATAACTACCTGTTTGGGGGTAGGAAATGAACCACTTTTTTTTAAAAAAAGGACTACTTTTTAGAAGCACTTACATATTTATAGTTATAACTACTTTAATTTTTGGAAGTAGTAATACTAGTTTCTCAGCTTATTGCATGTTTTGAGTGCAAAGGATTAAGATTTTGGGGAGTGAGTGGAAAACAGCTCAAAGTGAAGGGGAGTGGGCGAAGGCAGAGTGGGAATGGTAACAAGGTGGAGAGATGTTGCAAGGCCTATAAATGGAAGCTGGGGAGATAGGGCACCTGAAACAAAATCAACAGGCAAATGGAGGGAGCTGCAGGGAGTTGAACAGACAGTGGGGCAGTTGAGTCTCTGCTAAGGTAACCATAGAAACTTTCAGGTACCAGAAATGGAAGTACAGGAGATGGTGGCTCCAAGCCTCAAATTTAAATGAAATCGCACAGAATTCGGCCCATCGTACATTTAATAATAGGAATGGTCAAAGAATCAGGAATATTGCTGAAAAAAAAGAGACAAGCTATCAGTTTTTTATCTTTCACTGATCAGGATAGCTTGCAAGAGTTTTCCAACTGTAATGGGGGAGCAACGATTTATACTGCATGAGAAGAGATTGCTGATTGGCTGGCAACTGGACTCTGATTGGTGAAGGTGTTACCATTGTGGGTGCAGCATGGAACAGTTAACTGCTATCAGGAGTAGGGAAAAAGAATGATAGAAGGCAACAAAATACCAGTGGGACCCTGGATGTGAGAGGAATATGTTATTTTTTCCTGCCAATCATAGTAAAATACAAGGAAAGAAAACAAGGAACTTTCCTAGTTGGAGAACTGAATGAGGATCTTTCAATTATCACCATTGAAATTTCATGCAATGGGAATAACAGTGCTATAATATGATAGTTGCAAGAAAGGAAGTAGTGTGATGACTTAATGTAATAGCAGCAAACTTGTGTGTTAGTTCTTAAATTGGGTTATGAATTTGAATGAAGTATTTGCATGTAATTAAACACAAGCCTTTCATTGAAGAGTGATAGATATTTGAATATTCTCTGTAGAAAACAGGTGTCTTCTGTAATTAAAAGGGGCTTGGAGTGAAATTGGGCCATCTAATATGTAAATAGGAATGATCTGAAAATAAAACTAAGGTTTATTTAATTAAAACAAAGTTGCATTTTTCTCCATCTTGTCTAAAATGCTATAGATTCTTGAATAAAACATATTAGACACAAAAGGCTAATTGCTTAAGTAGATCTTCAGTTAGTTAGCTCGTTATCTTCCATAGTTTACTAACCAATTATGGATGGAAAATCATCACCTTTATGGACATGTGTCTACCTCTAAGACAGACAAATCTTGTAATTTTGGTAGTCAGGGAAGGTGTGGCTTTTTAGGGGATCGAATTCATCCTTGGCATCATGGTTTGTTAACATAATGTACATCCCCAAGTCTACAGCTATGTGCATGATGTTCAAGAGTAAGCTGTTGGCATTACTTCTTCAATGTTTTGCTTTGAATTTGCAGGAATAGGAAATTTACAGTTAACTTAAAATTTATACATGTACAATTTTTATATTTCATTTAGGATGTTTTAGTATTTGCTTCACTTCATATTGCAATAACTTTGTTTCTGCACTTATAATTAATTTGAGGGTAAAATTTAAAGGCAAAAGTGTGTGAAAATATGGAGCAATGTAAGCAGCACTGGAAATTTGCTCAACTTGTTAAAATGTAGCATTTTTGGAGAAACCCTTGCTATTGTTACCAAATCAGTGCTTAAAACTAGGAGACACGTTCAAGTTCTAGGTTCAGGCAGTGGTCCACCCTTTTTGATAAAACTGTTTTTGCACATGTGCATTACAAATTGTCATGCTTAAAATTGGCTGCATAAAAAGATGCTATTGCTGTTCAATCTCTGACTTGCTTCCATCTGAGTAATACTAGGAGTAATGCACTTTCTGTTTTGATTTTCTGAATGCAAAGTCTATTAACTTCCGAAATTCAGCTTTCTTTCTGTATTTGTTCTTATTATTTTAGACCTATGTTCTGTGTATAAATTAAATCTTGCACCTGTGCAGATTCCTGACAGTTATTTTGTGGGGGCCGGGGGCAGGGTGGGTTGAAGGAAGAAAGAGGAGAAGCAATGCTGATTTAAAACAGACTGAATGAAGACAATTTCCTGTGAAGTTCATGTCATGTTATGCCCTGTGAAGTTCATGTCATGTCAAGTACAGGTGGCGACAAAAACAAATTCAATCTAATTCTACTTCCACAATTTTCCTAATCAATAATTAAAATCTTAAAGGAGTAGATAACTGGAGATGGCAGGAGAGACTGACCCAACTGAAATAAAAGTCAATGTGTATTGAGGAAGATAGACAGCTCAACGTAAGAAGATCATCGGTCATAACTTCCAAGTTCCTGGGCAGTGTAACTGGGGTTACCCCAAAGATGTGCAGGGAACTGCCCCCAGGAAAATCTCAAGTAAGGATTGCATGGCAATTGACTGGGAAGTGCAAACCACCAGTAGTTACCCAGAAAAAGTTAGAAGAATAAAAATCACTTCTATCTTCTGGGCAACTATTCTTCAGACCCACCACAGGACTCACCCCCTCCCCTCCCCAAAACCCTCAGAAGCCTCCTTCCACTCCCTGACTACCTCCCCACCCTAAAGCCTGACTCTTGCCCTCACCCAAAGGCCTGACTCCTGACTCTTACCCCACTTTTGAGGCCTGATCCCTGTCCCGTTCCCCCAGCCCTACAAAATCCTACCCTTTTACCATAGACAGTTACCATCTCCTTGGCCTGTCAAATACCTTTAAACTTGGCTGACCCTTTAACTTACCAGCGACTAGTGCTGCAAAAAAGAGGCACGGCCTCCTTACATCTGACTCTGCAGTGCTTGACTAAAGGCCTGAAGAGCATGCTGCACTGTACAGATCTCGCCCATCCCGAGTCAGAGGATTGTACAAGAGAGAATCAAAAAAAAATTCAGATAAGAAATTAGGAGGGGAATGGCCGTCTGACTCTGATTGCCACTTTGCGGAAGTTCAGACTCCATATGTTCCTTGTGGCGACCAGGGAAAGTATTTAGGTAAACAAAAACAGAATTACCTGGAAAAACTCAGCAGGTCGGGCAGCATCGGCGGAGAAGAAAAGAGTTGACGTTTCGAATCCCCATGACCCTTCAACAGAACTGATTTTTCTTTACAATTGCTCTCTATTATGTTTTTATAAAACAGGATCTTGAGAGGTCAGCCAGACCACCCACGCTACCCGCTCGCCCCCTTGCGCCTGCGCCGTCTGCTCGCCCCCTTGCGCCTGCGCCGTCTGCTCGCCCCCTTGCGCCTGCGCCGTCTGCTCGCCCCCTTGCGCCTACGCCTTCTGCTCGCCCCCCGACTCTTTAGTTTTACATGTATTATAGACATTATGATAATATAATTTGGGGAATAACTAACTGCTAGCTTCAATTTTCTTTTATATGTGTAATGAAATCCAGTTGGCTTCCATTGTCTTTTCAGGTGCAGTGTTCTTTAAAACCGAATTTTGGCATGTGTGTATTTTGCCCTAATTGGTAGACCTTTTGTAACATCAGTATTTTGCCCTGAAAAATGTATTGCACATCTGGTTATACTTATAACTAAATACATATTTTCACGTGAGACTATTTGCAGCTTTAGAGGTAAAACCAATGTATATACTTACTGTCCATTTTGGGACTTAGTGCATCAAGTACAATTTCCTTCTGTTACAATTAAATGTAAAGTTAAGTGTATTTGATGTTTAGTTACTGCGCCAAGGGATAGAGATGGTGCGTGGCAGCTTCAGAGTTGACCTCAGCAGTAGACCCAGGGGTAAATATTAGCCTGCATTGGTACCTAGAGTTTTTTTTCTGCGCAGTTGCATAATTTGCAAGGAAGAGCTTCTACAAATATTACATTTTGAGTATATATCACTCCACTGACCCACTTTTTCTTGATGAGGAAAGGGGAGTGGAAGAAGAGGGAAAAGGTTTTACGGATTTTATTTGAATGCTGGAAAGGCTACAAATACTGTAAAATTGGGTGTAGGAAAGAGCTTGGAAAGTTAAGAATCGCAGGTGCAGTGACAGTGCCATGGAGGCAAAGTCCTGAAAGGTTATGATTTTCAGAGAAATTATGGTATCAGTCACAAATTTACTTCCTCTAAAGTGTTTTGTTTGGATAAAATGTGATTCATTACGAAATAGAGATAAATAACCAGATTCTAAGATAATTAGACTGGTAGCTGGCTGATGCAATTCATTGTGCAGAATGCTTGAGGCCGCAGTTGGAGGACACCAGAATTCTTGGAAGATTGTTGGGCAAAGCCGTGTGATTAAAATCAAGTGCTCAAATGTAACCTAGGCAAATCAAATCCCAGTTATTTACGGGAAGAGTACTGGTAATTTTGATACAGATTATATGACATTTAATAAAAAAAAGTCTTGTGCCTAATTGTAAGGAAGTTGGAGTTCAAATCTTGACAAATAGATGCCAAGAAACGAGACAAATTCTTAACCGCTTTAGTTAACTTTTCACAAAAAAACCGACTGAGGTTTCCCACCCAACCTACGTCCACAAGCACGTGCTGCCGAAGTTTGGCTTGCTAAACTGCTCTATATCACTCAGTTCAGATTGAATATGCATCCACCCTAACGCTCAGAATACCCTTAAATTTTGAATAAATTAGTTCGCCTTTTTGCCGTAGCTTCAGAGTCAGACAGCAAGTCATGC
Organism: Carcharodon carcharias; assembly: GCF_017639515.1. Taxonomy (NCBI): domain Eukaryota; kingdom Metazoa; phylum Chordata; class Chondrichthyes; order Lamniformes; family Lamnidae; genus Carcharodon; species Carcharodon carcharias. The sequence goes on from NC_054471.1 coordinate 170,488,839, forward strand.
ACTGACAATTATTTATTCACTACAAACTAAAACGATCACAATTAAATTTAAACAGTGAATGTACTAACAATCAATAAATAAAATAGTTGTCGACAGGGTTACCTAGATTTGAGTAACCGTCATTATACAGAGTTACTTAATGAAATGAACAACAGCTTTTAAATCATTCAGCAATGTCACCAAAAGTCAGCATTAATTGAATTGCTGATTATAAATTATAGTTGAGATCCATGTCTAAGACTGATTATAAATTGGGAAGATTAATCTCGGATTAAATTCCTTAGAGAACGGTCGCATGTTACAGGACTAGTAATCTAGAGACCTGGACGAATGTTTCAGAGACATGAGTTCAAATCCTACCATGGCAGCTGGAGAATTTCAATTCAATTAATTAAATAAATTGGAATAAAAAGCTAGTGTCAGAAAAGGTAACCATGAAACAATTATCATAAAAATCGATCTGGTTCACTAATGCCCTTGAGGAATAGAAGTCTTTGACCTCGCCTGGCCTACATGTCACCCCAGATCCATAGCAGTTGACTGTTAGCTGCCCTCTGAAATAGCTGGGCAAACTGCTCAGTTGTACTAAACTGCTATGAACAGGTCCAATAAGGATAATACCAGACGTACCGCCCAGCTTTGGCCTAGGCACCAAATATGACAAAGGCACACCAATGTTATTTGTCCCTGTGAGACTTCGAACATCTTGCGATAAAGTTGAGAGAGCTGTCCTGCAAACAAATAACCAATCTGGTTGCATGTGTGACAGAAGAGTTCACTTGTTCTGGTCTCGAACCATTTCTAACAAATCATATAACTGTCTAGAAAAGCTTGTCCAACCTCATATGTGGGGGGCCACAGTTCAATTTTTTTCTCACTCAAGAGGCCAATGAGCAAATTTTGGAAGGATGAGATCTGGCCCAACATTAAACATGAATTCCAAAAAAAAATGCTGAGGTATGAAAAGAAACAACTTGCTGTGCAAAAAAAAACAATGTGAAAGCAATAGATTGATCATTTTAAAAATTGAGTAATAAATACAGATGACCATTACAGTGAGAGAGGGTGTGTGTGTTTATTTCTGGCTCACTCCCAGTCTCAGGGTGCTCACTCGCTCACCCTCACCCACTGTGAACGGATGTGAGTGTGCGGAGGTGAGGGTGAATGAAAACCCTGAGACTGGCTCGCTCGTGCTTTCCCTCTCGCACATGCACCCGCTCACTCTCTCTCTCTCTCACACATGCACTCACTCACTCTCTGTCTGTCGCACGTGCACTCATTCTCTTGCTTGCACACACTCTCGCTCGCATACTCACTCTTGCGCTCTCTCTTTCTCTCGTGCGCGCGCTCGCGCTCTCACATGCACTCCTACTCTCACACGCAATCGCACTCGCGCTCTCACACGCACTCGCGCTCTCACACGCACTCGCGCTCTCACACGCACTCGCGCTCTCACACGCACTCGCGCTCTCACACGCACTCGCGCTCTCACACGCACTTGCTCGCTCTCACACGCACTTGCTCGCTCTCTCTCACACATGCACGCACTTTCACTCGCATACACTCATACACGCTCCCTTCCACTTGTGCCACACCACCCGCTCCCCCTTACTTGTGCCCACACCCACTGCTCCCCCCCCACTTGTGCCCACACCCACTGCTCCCCCCCACTTGTGCTGCTCCCTCCCACTCATGCTCTTGTGCTTCCGAGTCAGATGGTGAGGTGTAGTGTGCCAGGTCCCGACCCACAAGTGGCTGTTGGACAAGCCTGGTCTAGAAGATGTTGAAATTAATGCAGCATGGATACCCAGCATGCTAATTTCTACTTTTACTTCCATTAACGTTTCAATACGAACATTAGGACATATGAATTAGTAGTGAAATTGGGCCAAACGGCCCCTCGAGCTTGCTTGCTTTGCCATTCAATAAGATCATGGCTGATCTGAATGTACCCTCAACCCCACATTCCTGCCACCCCTGATAACCTTTCACCCACTGGTTAATCAAGAATTTCTCTATCTCTGCCTTAAAAATATTCAAAGACTCTGTTCCCACCGCCTTCTGAGGAAGAGAGTTCCAAAGACACTCAACGCTCAGAGAAAAATTTCTCCTCATTTCTGTCTCAAATGAGTAACCCTTATTTTTAAACAATGACTCCTAGTTCTAAATTCTCCCACAGGAAGAAACATCCTCTCCACATCCACCCTGTTAACACCTCTTAGGATCTTAAAGGTTTCAATTAGTCGCCTCTTACTCTTCTAAATTGCAGTGGATATAAGGCTAACCTTATATCCATGCCATGCCGTGTCCAGCCCGTCTTCATAGGACAACCTGCCTGTTCCTGGTATTAGTCTAGTAAACCTTCTCTAAAGTGCTTCTAATGCATTTACATCTTTCTTTAAATAAGGTGACCAGTACTATATACAATACTCTAGATGTGGTCTCACCAATACCCTGTACAACTGAAGCACAGCCTCCCTACTTTTGTAATCAATTCCCCTCACAGTAAATAATATCATACTATTAGCTTTCCTAATTACCTGCTGTACCTGCATACTAACCTTTTATGATTCGTGCACTAGGACACCCAGATCCCTCTGAATCTCAGAGCTCTGCAATCTCTCACCATAAGCTTCTTTTTTATTCTTCCTGCCAAAATGAATGATTTCACATTTGCCCACATTATACTCCATTTGCCAGACCTTTGCCCACTCACTTAACCTATTTATGTCACTTCGTAGCCTCCTTACGTCCTCTTCACAATTTACTTTCTTACCTCTCTTTGTGGCATCAGCAAATTTAGCAACAGTTACTTGGAAATCATTCAAATTATATACCTAAATTGTAAAAGTTGAAGCCACAGCACTGATCCCTGTGGCACACCACTCGTCACATCCTGTCAACCAAAACCAGACCCACTTATTCCAACTCTCTGCTTCCTGTTAGCTAGCCAATCTTCTATCCATGCCAATATGTTACTCCCGGCATCACGAGCTTTTATTTTCTGCAGTAACCTTTTGATGTGGGACTTTATCAAATGCCTTCTGGAAATCTAAGTATAGTACATCCACCAATTCCCCTTTATCCACAGCACATGTGACTCCTTCAAAGAACTCCAATAAATTGGTTAAACATGGTTTGCCTTTTACAAATCCACCTTGACTCTGCTTGATTGCCTTGAATTTTTCTCAGTGCCCTGCTATAACATTTTTAATAGCTTCTAACATTTTCCTTAGGACAGATGTTAGGCTACCTGGCCTACCATTTCCTGCTTTCAGCCTCCCCCCCCCTCTTTTTTTGAATAAAGGGGTTATATTTGCTATTTTTCAAACTAATGGAACCTTCCCCAGATCTAGGAAATTTTGGAAAATTAAAGCCAAAACATCAGCTGTCTCATTGGCTGCTTCTTTCAAGACCTTAGCGCGAAATCCACCTGGACCTGGGGATTTGTCAGCTCGCAGCCCCAACTATTTGCTAAACACCACTTCCCTGGTGATTGCAATTTTCCCCAAGTTCCTCCCTCCATTCCATTTCCTGAGTTACAGCTATTTCCGGGATGTTACTTGTGTTCTCTGTAGTGAAGTGAAGACCGAAGCAAAATACCTGTTTAATTCATCTGCGCTCTCCCTACTTTCCATTATCAATTCCTCTTTAGGACCAAGACTCACTTTGTTAACTTTTTTCTTATTTAAATATCTAAAGAAACTGTTACTTATCCATCTTTATATTACTAGCTAGCTTTCTCTCATACTCTAATTTTTCCCTCCTTATTAATCTTTTTGCATACTTTGCTGTTCTTTATATTCTTTCCAATCTTGTGACCTGCCCATCTTTGCACAATTATATGCTTTTTAAAAAAAGTTTGATACTGTCTTTAACTTGTTTAGTTAACCATGGACGGTGGGCCCTTCCCTTGGAATTTTTCTTTCTCATTGGAATGTATGTATTCTGTGTTTTCTGAAATATCCCTTTAAATGTTTGCCACTGAACCTCTGTTGACATATCCCTTAACCTAATTTGCCAGTTCACTTTAGCTAGCACTGCATTTAATGCCCTCGTAATTGCCCTTATTTAAGTTTAAAATACTGGTGTTGGACGCACTCGTTTCTCCCTCAAATTGAATGTAAGACTCAACCATATTATGATCGGTGCTACCTAGGTGCCTTCACTAGGAGGTTATCAATTAATCCTATTTCATTGCTCAACACCAGGCCTACTATAGCCTGCTCTCTGGTTGGCTCCAGAAAGAGCTATTCTAAGAAACTATCCCAAAAACATTCTGTGAACTCCTCACCTACCCAACCTTTGCCCATCTGAATTTTCTGGTATATAAGTAGACTAAGATCCCCCATGATTATTGCTGTACCTTTCTGGCAAGCTCCCATTCAATAAAGGATTCTATATGGAACCAAATAAGTCGTGGTATATTTATGTGCTACTAAAGAGCTATTCCTGACCTCAGTCCCTACAGCTAACCACTTATCACTGGTAAAGAATATTTTGGTTAAATAAACCTTCATAGTTATAATTAGTTTTGATTTTTCAGCATTCCCTGGCTTTCATTTATCTGCAATTTTATTGAACACCTTTAACTAAAAATTGAATTTGAGAACATATCTGATAATTTCCTGTATCAGGGTTATGATGAAAAGGCAGGAGAGTTGGACTAGCTGAATTGTTCTTTGTAAAGAACCTATTTTTTATTTTTCTTGGACTGTGACTTTAAAAACTACCGTGGCTGCAGTTGAAAGGCATGCTTGCTGGAACAGGATGTGGAATATCTACAATGTTGCTATCCTGGAACATAGAGTGCCATAAGACAACAGGATGGTGCCAGAAAGGAATTCTGGACTAGGGGGAACTGCCTAAGCATTCTAATTGGCTCCTGAGCAGGTGACCTGGGTTTTGTGTGGTAACAGTGCAGGCAGAGAGATCCTAGCCTGCAAAGAGAATACACCTAAAACTTCTCTCTCCTGTGTATGTAAGATTCCAGTATAACTGCAAGGCTAGTGAGCTGGCTTTTCTTTATATCTCTGTAACCTGCTTTCTCTGAAAAAACCTCTGTCAAGAGAAAAAGGGGAAATCACCAGGAGAGACATTGAAAAGCAAGTTTTCAACCAGTAAACTACAGACTGAAAGTGCTGGAAGATCATCTTGTGTGTCACTAACAATAAACTGCAGGGAATTTGGAAAACATCAATCAAAATCAACCCATCTAATCGTGTACTCCGGATTGATGCTATTGAGCTCTTTCATCTCACCCCTAAAATCCATGGCTTGCGTCTGTGGGCGTGCGTATAGGGGTTAAGAATGGGTAGAGTTTGTTCTGGAGTTAAAAGTTAGCAATTCACGTTTCTTTCTTTTGCCATTGGTTAAAGACAATTTGTTTAATAACCAGTTATTCACTTGTTAAGTTTACAATCCTGGTGCTCACATTCTATTAACCTAAATTAAGCAGTTTGATAGAATTGGGCAATTTGGTGGTCTAATCAAACTTTTCACATTTGCTTGGGGAGCAGTGGGGCTTGATATTACAGTGTACTATCCCCAGTGAGTTGTGACATTCTTTCAGGGAACCATTGTGGACTCAGGGCCGAACGGCTGCCTTCTGTGCTGTAACCATTCTATGATTTTATGATTTCCAGATTGGAAGATAGTGTGCAGGGGTGTCTTCAGGGATAATTGCTGGAATCATTGCTCTTTTTGATTCACAATAATGACCTGGACTTAATGACGGTATAATTTCAAAGTTTGCAGATGACATATTACTTGGAGATATAGTTAACTTTGAGGAGGATATTAACAGATTTCAAAAGGACGTTGAAGGTAAACAAATTGGTGGAATGGCAGGCCTGTGGCTGTTGACATTTAATGTGGAGAAATGTAAAATGATTCATTTTGCTAGGAAGAATGTGGAGAGGTAGTTATAACCTGAATTGTACAATTTTTAAGGGAGTGCAGGAACAGACTTGATGAGCGTTCATACACAAGTCTTTGAAAATGACAGGACAAGTCTAAAAGAAGCATATGAAATCCTTTGCTTTATAAATAAGAGGCATAGAGAACAAATAATGCTGAAACATAGGCTCGAGTTTGCGTATTGTAGCCAATTCTGGCTAGAAAGGATGTCCAGGCCTTTGACAGGGTGCAGAGGAGATTTACTAGGATGATGCAGGGATCACAGTTATGTGGAGATACTAGAAAAACTGGGGTTAGTCTCCTTAAAGCCGAGAAGGTTAAGGGGAGACTTGATAGAGGCGTTCAACATTATGAAGAGCTTTATTGAGTAATTAAGAAGAAACTATTTCCAGGGGACATAAGCAATTGACAAAAGATCCAGAGGCAACGCAAGGGAAAAAAATTACAGTGCGGTTGTTATGCCTGAAAGGCAAATGGAAACAGATTCATTAATGACATTCAAAAGAGAATTAAATAAACATTTTGGGGACAACATTTTGCAGGGCACTGAGGAAGAGCAGGCAAGTGGAATTACTTAGTATTTTTTAAGAGCCAGGAAAGGCAGAATGGGCCAAATAGCCTCCTTCGGTGCTGTATGATTCTATGATCAAAGTAAGTGAACCTGTCGAGACAAAAGCAAAATACTGCAGATGTTGAAAATCTGAATTAAAAACAGAAAATGCTGGAAATACTAAGCAGGTCAGGCAGCAACTGTGGAAAGAAAAATGGCTAACATTTCAGGTTAATAATCTTTCAACAGTATTTAGAAAAGTAATAGGTTTAAAGCAGTTGAAATGGGAGAAAGTGGTAAAAAGAACAGAGGGGTTCTGTGATAGGGTTGAAGGCGGGATACATTAAATGACATCAGAGTCCCAACTGGTGGTAGCCATTCCAGCTACTGACATAAATTAATAACTACATACATAAAATAAATGTTTTATTAAGTTTTTCAATTGTATTTTCCTGTTAACTGCTCTGCTTTCTTTTTCACGTATGCTTTTTGTTTATTTTTAGGCCTTAGACGTGGATCGTGGAGTGCTACAAAAAATGAAGAAATCTGTCAAAGCCATTTATACATCCGGATTAGGTAAGAAGCTGCTTTAATACTTAATATGATGGTAAGCATAGAGGAAAAAACTTATGTTTTGAAAACCATACATCCTGGAAATTTAAGTATTCTCAGTTATCATTCCATATTAAGGTTAATGAAACTGAAATACCCCATTGTGGAATAAGCTGTAGTACCACAAAACAATTGTAATGATCCTGTAGAACTGGGTTTTGGGTAGTAGAGTTTTGGGTCCTCCTCCCCCTTGGGGAAGAGGAGAAGAAACCTGGGTACATAAATTAAAACTCAATCTTCAGATGAGAGAATTTGAGTCAGAATGAAAAGTATTATTGCAGTATTATTTGTCACTACTACCTGTTCTTATTATATACACCTGGACAAGAAATTAGGCTTGTTGGCACCTGTTTTTAGAGTGCTGAGTGCCCCCAGAATTCCAAAATGGTGTTTGCAGCAAACACATACTTCTGGAATGAATTGTACAATGTTGATTTGATGCCAGTGGTGCCATTTTGGAACGTAATGCTACGCTAATGCCCTTCCGTAGTCTCGTACAAGTGAACAATCGTTCAGCAACAGGAATGATTCAGTCCCACAAGCAGTGCAATTTAAAGGGATAATCTACTTATATGGTAGTTACTGGCTGATTTCTTCTTACTGTTGCTAGAATTCTACCTTTTCTATTGATATTCCAAATTTCAAAGGTCCGCAGGGAGTGGTGTGTCAGGTACTGATGGATTTTTTACTAATTTGAAAGCTTCTGCATAAGTAGTTGCTCCTAAACATGGGTGCAATTAGTAGGTGTTGCCCTATAAAGCAGATCACTTGGAGAATGAACAGAGGCCACATATAACAGGACAAGCTTGTGGAAGAGGACGGAGGAGAATGGGGACATGTGGATCTTGGGCATATCCACCCGGGTTATTGGGAGAGCAATTCTCCTACTTGAACCTCAGCAAGAAACAATGTGTGAGATGTCTGTGCTTCAGTGAGGATGTCCAACTGAAAGGCATCTGCTGTGGCCACAACTGCAACCTTAGAGCAGGACAAGGAATATATTGCCAGTAGATGACTGTGGCCATAAAATTTTATGCACACTGCTTCTCCCAAGCTGGAGATATTGCAACATCTTGCAGTTTCCTGTTCTCTACTGCATAAGGGAGGTCACTGAGGCTCTTGATTCATTGAGAGCTAAATACTTGTCTTTCTTTTTTACCAGAAACAAAACCAGCGTAGCAAGCATGCAGCTTTTCTAGGGTTGCTGGGTGCCGTTGACTGCACCCACATTGCTTGGCAAATGCCTCATGCCAACTCTACCATATAACCGAACCAAAAAGAATTCCATTCCTTCAACATTCAGTTGGTCTGTGACCATAGGGAGCGCAACATGCAGGTCAATACCTGATATCCTGGCAGCAGTCATGATGCATTTGTTCTGGTGGTCCACTGTAGCAGTTGCATTTAAGCCACCATGGCAAACCAAAGGCTGGGTAATGGATGACAAAGACTATCCACAGACGACTTGGCTGATGTCTCTGGTACACAACCCATGCGTATGTGCACAGCATGGACACAATAAAGGCTATGCTACCACACAAAATGTAATAGAGCAGACCATTGCCCTGCTGAAACAATATTTCCATTACCTGGACCTCTCTGGAGGTACTTTACAGAATTTGGCAGAGCAAGTGTTGAGCTTTATGGTGTTCTGCTAAATGCTGCATAACCTCTCAATCATGAAGTGACAGCCCTTGCCACCTGCTATGCGGTGAACATTTGCAGAATTTGAAGAAGAGACGGCAGAAGACTAGCAAAAGAGTAGGGAGAGGCAACGTAGATGGTCCCTTTCTGCTCTGGCTGTCCATAAAGAGCTTAGCTACTTTGCGCTACCAGTAACCGCAACTTTAATTTCTTTCCCATTCACCAACTGTCCCATGACTTACCTTCCCTGTCACTAATTGTCAATTGTGTCTGCTTGGTCACAGTGCAAAATAAACATTCCAAAACAAATTTATAAATGAAATTATGCCACATTGCATAAAAAGTCAACCAATCACCTTTGTGCATTCCCTTTGTCCCTTAGTGTCTTGTGTGTCTTTGTCTGTCCTAGTGTTCCTATGCAGAACTGGTTAGCTCAGATGGTGAAGAATGTGGTGCTTAATTGTGCTGACAGCATGGGTTCAGTTCTTGTACTGACTGAGGTGGCTCTTGGGAGCTGAAATAAAAACAAAAATAGCTGGAAAAACTCAGGTCTGACAGCATCTGCCGAGAGGAATACAGTTAACGTTTCAAGTCTGTGTGACTCTTCATCAGAACTAAGGAAAATTAGAAATGAGGTGAAATATAAGCTGGCTGAGGGGGGGGGTGGGACAGGTAGCGCTGGGTAGAGGGCCAGTGATAGGTGGAGGCAAAGAAGAGATTGCCAAAGATGTCATAGACAAAAGGACAAAGGGGTGTCGACGACGGTGATATTAGCTATCGATGACATCTTTGGCAATCTCTTCTTCGCCTACACCTATCACTGGCCCTCTATCCAGCTCTGCATGTCCCACTCCCCTCAACCAGCTTAGATTTCACCTCATTTCTAATTTTCCTTAGTTCTGATGAAGAGTCATACGGACTCGAAACGTTAACTGTATTCCTCTCCGCAGATGCTATCAGACCTGTTGAGTTTTTCCAGCTATTTTTGTTTTTGTTCTGGATTTCCAGCATCCGCAGTATTTTGCTTTTATCTTAATTCTTGGGAGCTGCCTTTTTTACTTGCCCCATGTGATATCATGGCATTATTGAGCCTAGATTAGCAACCCTCAGACACTGTAGATGCTACCCAAAGGGAAACAAAGAGAGAGAGAGAGAATGCTTCTGTGCGTGGCTACCCCAGTGTCTGCAGCATGGTTAATGGACGGCTGATGATTTCCAATGGAGCCGGGGGGGTGGTGGATCTGCAGATGGCCTTGGAAGACAGCTCGAACAGCTGTAGCTTAGAGTCTGGCCGCAGACTGCACCCACTTGACATGGGTGGTAGCCATCAGTGCTGGTTGGCTGACAGGCAACAGCAAGGGCACTGGTGGAATAATATGGGTGGGAGCATGAATGTTGAGTTCCTGAGAAAGAACAAGTGATTTGTGCCCCATGGAACCACTTGCCTCAGCTATCCTAGTAATCTGTTGGAGGATGGATCCTTGTAGGCCCCTTTGCACTCTACAGTCCACAGGCATGATGGTAGCCAGCTGAGCTCATGTGCCAATAAGCCGAGCTTGTATGGCAGCAGTCTGAGTTTCCACTGTAGCATTCAGCATGTTAGGCAGAAACTGTTCCTGCTGCAATGAAAGCTGCAACATTGGCTATCAGACATTGCATCATATATATAAAAAAACAAAAAAACGGCGGATGCTGGAAATCCAAAACAAAAACAAAAACAGAATTACCTGGAAAAACTCAGCAGGTCTGGCAGCATCGGCGGAGAAGAAAAGAGTTGACGTTTCGAGTCCTCATGACCCTTCGACAGAACTTGAGTTCGAGTCCAAGAAAGAGTTGAAATATAAGCTGGTTTAAGGTGTGTGTGTGGGGGGCGGAGAGAGAGAGAGAGGTGGAGTGGGGGTGTGGTTGTAGGGACAAACAAGCAGTGATAGAAGCAGATCATCAAAAGATGTCAACAACAATAATACAAAAGAACACATAGGTGTTAAAGTTAAAGTTGGTGATATTATCTAAACGAATGTGCTAATTAAGAATGGATGGTAAGGCGCTCAAGGTATAGCTCTAGTGGGGGTGGGGAGAGCATAAAAGGTGTTTAAATAAAAATAAAAAAATTTTTTTTTTTAATGGAAATAGGTGGGAAAAGGAAAATCTATATAATTTATTGGAAAAAAAAAAGAGAAAAGGAAGGGGGAAACAGAAAGGGGGTGGGGATGGGGGAGGGAGCTCAGGACCTAAAGTTGTTGAATTCAATATTCAGTCCGGATGGCTGTAAAGTGCCTATTCGGAAGATGAGGTGTTGTTCCTCCAGTTTGCGTTGGGCTTCACTGGAACAATGCAGCAAGCCAAGGACAGACATTTGGGCAAGAGAGCAGGGTGGAGTGTTAAAATGGCAAGCGACAGGGAGGTTTGGGTCATTCTTGCGGACAGGCCGCAGGTGTTCTGCAAAGCGGTCGCCCAGTTTACGTTTGGCCTCTCCAATGTAGAGGAGACCACTTTGGGAGCAACGAATGCAGTAGACTAAGTTGGGGGAAATGCAAGTGAAATGCTGCTTCACTTGAAAGGAGTGTTTGGGTCCATGGACGGTGAGGAGAGAGGAAGTGAAGGGACAGGTATTGCATCTTTTGCGTGGGCATGGGGTGGTGCCATAGGAGGGGGTTGAGGAGTAGGGGGTGATGGAGGAGTGGACCAGGGTGTCCCGGAGGGAGCGATCCCTACGGAATGCCGATGGGGGGGTGAAGGGAAGATGTGTTTGGTGGTGGCATCATGCTGGAGTTGGTGGAAATGGCGGAGGATGATCCTTTGAATGCGGAGGCTGGTGGGGTGATAAGTGAGGACAAGAGGGACCCTATCATGTTTCTGGGAGGGAGGAGAAGGCGTGAGGGCGGATGCGCGGGAGATGGGCCGGACACGGTTGAGGGCCCTGTCAACGACCATGGGTGGAAAACCTCAGTTAAGGAAGAAGGAGGACATGTCAGAGGAACTGTTTTTGAAGGTAGCATCATCGGAACAGATGCGACGGAGGCAAAGGAACTGAGAGAATGGGATGGACTCCTTACAGGAAGCGGGGTGTGAGGAGCTGTAGTCGAGATAGCTGTGGGAGTCGGTGGGTTTGTAATGGATATTGGTGGACAGTCTATCACCAGAGATTGAGACAGAGAGGTCAAGGAAGGGAAGGGAAGTGTCAGAGATGGACCACGTGAAAATGATGGAGGGGTGGAGATTGGAAGCAAAATTAATAAATTTTTTCCAAGTCCCGACGAGAGCATGAAGTGGCACCGAAGTAACCATCGATGTACTGGAGAAAGAGTTGTGGAAGGGGGCCAGAGTAGGACTGGAACAAGGAATGTTCCACATACCCCATAAAGAGACAGGCATAGCTGGGGCCCATGCAGGTACCCATAGCCAAATCTTTTATTTGGAGGAAGTGAGAGGAGTTGAAGGAGAAATTGTTCAGCGTGAGAACAAGTTCAGCCAGACGGAGGAGAGTAGTGGTGGATGGGGATTGTTCGGGCCTCTGTTCGAGGAAGAAGCTAAGGGCCCTCAGACCATCCTGGTGGGGGATGGAGGTGTAGAGGAATTGGACGTCCATGGTGAAGAGGAAGCGGTTGGGGCCAGGGAACTGGAAATTGTTGATGTGACGTAAGGTGTCAGAGGAATCACGGATGTAGGTGGGAAGAGACTGGACAAGGGGAGAGAGAAGGGAGTCAAGATAACGAGAAATGAGTTCTGTGGGGCAGGAGCAAGCTGAGACGATCGGTCTACCGGGGCAGTTCTGTTTGTGGATTTTGGGTAGGAGATAGAAGCGGGCTGTCCGAGGTTGGGCGACTATCAGGTTGGAAGCTGTGGGAGGGAGATCCCCAGAGGAGATGAGGTCAGTGACAGTCCTGGAAACAATGGCTTGATGTTCAGTGGTGGGGTCATGGTCCAGGGAGAGGTAGGAGGAAGTGTCTGCAAGTTGACGCTCAGCCTCCGCGAGGTAGAGGTCAGTGCACCAGACAACAACAGCACCACTCTTGTCAGTGGGTTTGATGACAATGTCAGGGTTGGACCTGAGAGAATGGAGTGCAGTAAGTTCAGAGAGAGACAGGTTAGAATGGGTGAGAGGAGCAGAGAAATTGAGACGACTAATGTCGCGCCGACAGTTCTCAATGAAAAGATCAAGAGAAGGTAAGAATCCAGAGGGAGGGGTCCAGGTGGAGGGAGAATATTGGAGATGGGTAAAAGGATCCGTTGAACTGGGAGAGGACTCCTGCCCAAAGAAGTGAGCCCGGAGTCGAAGACGGCGGAAGAAGAGTTCAGCATCATGCCGAGCCCAAAATTCATTGAGGCGAGGGCGTAAGGGTATGAAACTAAGTCCTTTGCTGAGCACTGAACGTTCAGCATCGGAGAGGGGAAGATCAGGGAGTATAGTGAATACACGGCTGGGGTTGGGATTGGAAGATGGGCTGGGGGCGGAGGGATAGGCCGGGGTGGAGCGTCCTAGATGGGTGTTGGTGTCGATGAGTTGTTGGAGCTTGCGTTCCTTAGCACTTGAGAGAAAGAGAAAAAGTTTCTTGTTGAGGCGTCGGATGAGCCGAAGTATAAAATGAAACTGGGGGCACGCACAGCTTTGAAAAAGGGTGCGGCGGTGCTGCTGGAGGGAGAGGTCGAGTGTGTTCATATGGCGGCGCATGGCACTGAGTGTGGATTTCAGAATGTGACGGGAACAGCAGTCCGAGAAACGTTTTATGTCCCAGAGATACCTGTAATCCTGGGTGGGTTCGAAACATGAGGGGTGGAATTTCAGTTGAAATCCACGTGGGGTAAGTCGGAGATGGAGACAGTCACTGAGAAAGGAGATGTGGCTGTGAAAGCGGGTTTTAGTAAACACCTTGTCAAACACCAGGAGGGAAATGGAAAGCAAGGAAGGTGAGCAGGGCAAAAGAGAGATACGGAAATCTTGTCGCAGAATGTTTGGGTGTGAATGCAGTTAGCCACCAAGTTCCATGCTGGAAAGGATGAGCATCAAGCTATGCATAAAGCCCTGTGCCAAGTTGGTGCTGGACTCCTCCATGCTCCTGAACATTGATTACAGACTTTCTGGCAGTCCTAATGTGTTAAGCATTTCATTGTGCATAACCATCAGCATTCTCCTGTAGACAGCCAGATTAAAGTGCTCATCTGAGTTCTCTGCAGTGGAACAGTTTTTGACCTTGCCCTCAGATGAGCTGGCACCTGCATTATTCTTACCCACCCCACACCCTCGCCCTAGTTGCAGCCTGCTCGTGCCCTGTTTTTCACTACATGCAGATCCTCCCTGTAATCTATCCTTTAAGCTTCACATAGTGTCAATATCTGAGCTTGTGGCTGCAGGCGTTAAATCAAGATGCTGTGCCTTCATTACACTCCTCTTGGTGTTCCTCAGCCATCTGACCAGTTTGCACCTCTTGGATATCTGAAAGGAAAAAGGTGCAAGGGTTAGGCTGTGGTCTGGGGAGGGGAAAGTAAAGAGGTGCATGCTTACATCACCTGCAGCATTTAAATCAGGAGAAAATTTGAGATAAGGGAGAATTGGGATCTGAAAAGGAGGATTGTGTGTTAGGATACCGTCCTTTTTTGGTTCAACTTCACTGGCTGCGGCTACAACAGTGGGCTTCCCAATAATAACCATCTCCTCCACGAGGGTTGGAAGTTGCAAGCATGCCTGTCCTCCTTCAATTAGTTCCTGCTATCCCTGGTTGTGTGCCGCCATATCCTGCAAGAAAGAGTGAGTGTATTAGTGACTGTCATGCAACCTGTTTAGCTTATATGACTGTAATGATTGTGCATGCAAACGTTGAGATGTGGTTGTGAGGCTTGCAGTGTGGTGAATAAAATGGAGCATATGAATAATCATGGTAAGAGTCCTGATTGATAGAGATTGCTGGTAGCTCATTGATGGGAAAGTGGTATTTTGAGCAGGAGTGCTTGTGGTGCATTTGGTGGGATATGAAATTTAATGATGCATTCGCTGACCTTGACCACTCATGCAAGGTCATTGAATTTGCTGTGCAACTTCAAACAGATCCTTGGGGATAGATTCCTCACATTCACCTCCATGTCCCTGCATGTGTCTGGACCACCTCTACACAGGACTCCAGTGCAACATCTGAAAACCTTGGAGCCCATATTCTCTTATGTCCCATTCTTACTGTTCCCGTGTTAGATTCACTTCCTGCATAACTGCTAGTCTTCGCTCCAAGAGGTCAGGCTAACTTCAAGAACATTGACACTAGCCTTATATGTTGCTAGGAGGTTGTGATATTGACTCCCCCCACAAACGTGTACAGCCAGTGAGCAAAGCAGTTAGTGCTGGCTACACACAGCATTCATTCAAACGAGCAAATAGCGTAAAGTTGGCATGTGTCTACATTAGACATTTGAACGGGCATGGGTTAATCAAGCATCACAATCCCTGCACCCCTTTTTGGTGGCTATCCAATTTAACCCCCACCCTGTCCTTGAAATGTGTTTTGGAATTCTGTTTGGAAGAAATTGATGACCCAGTTGTCTGGTGCTATGTAGGTCCCCCTCAATGCAATTCAGCATTCTAAAGTACTTAGACTTAGAGGCTTTCCAAAGTGACGAATGAGGCAGACAAAGCATGTGCTTACATCTGTTTCCATGGTTAGTTTTTCCTGGAACAGGTCGCTAGCGTGAAGCACCAGGTGTTTGTTTTCCTTCTTTAAGTATACTGTCAAATGGCCTGTTTAATTTCTTTAGCTTATGATGAACTGCAGAAAGCTGTTGTTTAGTTGTTATTCAAATGAAAATATGCAATTCCAGTGTTATTAAAATAATTACTTAGCCTCCTTTCAATAAGCTGTCGTTTTCTCCATGTACATTTTTCACTAAGTTAACATAGAAGGCGGATTGAGAGGGTGGGTAGATAGTTTGTCTTAAACCACACTCTATAATTGATTGCTAGGAGGCATTAGGTACAAATGGAGTATGACTTTCTCTTAAGGTTTTTGCATTGAGTCTTAGTACTATATTGAACAGCAGTGTTTCGCCTCCAGGCTTTCTTGTTTTTTATCCATTGCCACAGTTTACAGCCTGTACCGTTTAACACCTGGAATGTATATTACAAGTTTAATGGTTTATATATTTCTTGCTGAAAGAAAAAACCCTGTATAGTGAATGTAACAACTGTATGATTTGATACATGCATTTATGTAGTCCTTTATTCTGAATTTTCTTTTTATGTATCATTTATACTTAGAGCTGCAATATTATCATCTGAAGTGTACATTACAAATTTAACACTATTCTTGTTGAACTGAAATGTATGCAGCATTTATTCTGAACTTCAGAATAACATTTATTGCAATGTTCTGTAAAAGTAAAGTACTTCATAGTAAGCTTCTCTTTTCATCAAACCCTAGACTTAGTTTCAGAATATAATGAAACAGTGCTATTTTTTGTTGCATGTGGCAGATGTTCTGAGCAACTTGCCATCCATAATAGTCGCAATTAGTGGCAGTAATACATAAATGAACTCTATTTAAAAGTACATTTTGTTTCAGGGCTTTAAAAAATACTTGGGACCTGTTTAATCTTATAAATACTCCAGGAAAACTATTTTTGGTAAAAATTATTTGAACTCAAAATTGACTTGTAGTTTTGAACAAAGTTCCAAGCATAATCTGTTTTCTATACGTGACTGAATAAACCCATATTGTAGTGCTAAGAAACATTTAATGGCAAATTGTATCATGGCATAATATGATCTCAACACTGTAATATGGTAATAGCTATTTCTCAGGCGGTTAAAGCTTTGAGATATGATGTGGTGGGTGGTGGTTTGATGTAAGTTCTGTGCGCTTGAATTCAAATGTTCCTCTTTCCAGTGTTCAGCTGCTGAGTTTTCTATCAGGTAGGTTGATGAGACAGTCAGTTTTTAATAGTTGTTACGATACGTTAGGTGTTGCGTGCCAGGCGGACCAAATCCACAAGGGAAACTTGGCCATACGATCACAGTAGTTTTTCAATTTGTATTTATCATGAGAAGGTTTGTGCACTAAATTTAGAAGTAATGAATCCACTAACACCTTTTAGTGATTTTAAAAAATCAGTTAAAACATTTATTAACAAGAGAAAAGAATTTAAACACAGATAAGATTGCAGTTACTTGATGTTATAACAAATCCCGAAACTACTAATTAACCTGACTCCCAACTACACACCCCCTTTAAGGCATCAGTCCAAAATAGATTTTAAATTTAAATAAGCAATCCAGCAGGGTTACCACAGCACCCACTCGACAGTGAAATTCCAAAGCCTATCAACGCAACTTTAGTTACTGGAGCAGCACTTCTTCAGAGTGTCTAGGGCTTCTTCAAGTCTGTGTCATATGGTGAACCTTTCAAGATTTTACATGGCCACACCCACCCACATAACCTTCCACCCTTCTTCGTATGTTTCTCTCTCTAATGTGTAAAATCCCATTGTTCTATATGTCTTTAGAAATTTACTTTTCAATAAAAATTTTTCATGTTGTCAATATGGCCTTTTTCCTTTTGAGAAAAATAAACATGATAACCTTGCTCTATTCATCTTGTCAGTTTGTAGGAGATAGTTTGGCATTAATTAAAAATTATCACATTGCTTAAGGGGTATTGGGGCTGAAATGGAAAAAGTTTTTTCTCTGGTATATTTAATCCATATCTACCAAGCAAATACAGCAATTTCACAATATGCATTTCAATAGTGAACCAAACAATAAGATGCCATATTTGCAAAGCTAATATACCTGCGCATCTCAGATAGCAGCTTTTCAGATTTCTGCATTTAACAGTGCATCTGCCCTTACCTGAAATTTATGCATTTGTGCATAAATAACAGCAAGCGCTATTAGCCTCGCCATTATTTTGACAGCAAGGTATGGCTCAATGAGAGCAGAATTACCTGGAAAAACTCAGCAGGTCTGACAGAGCATCAGTGGAGAAGAACAAAGTTGATGTTGCAAGTCCTAATGACCCTTCAACAGAACTGAGTAAAATTAGGAGAGGGATGAAATATGGGATGGTTTAAGGTGGGGGAGGGGGGGCAGAGCGGTGCGGGTGGTTGTAGGGAAAAGTAAGCAGTGATAGGAGCAGATAATCAAAAGATGTCACAGACAAAAGAACAAAGAGGTGTTGAAGGTGGTGATAGTATCTAAAATAATGTGCTAATTAAGATTGGATGGCAGGACACACAAGGTACAGCTCTAGTGGGGGTGGGGTGAAATAAGACTAACAGGGCATAAAAGTTATAGATTTAAAAATAATGGAAATAGGTAGGAAAAGAAAAATCTATATAAATTATTGGAAAAAACAAAAGGGAGGGGGAAGAAATGGAAAGGGGGTGGGGATGGAGGAGGGAGTTCAAGATCTAAAGTTATTGAATTCAATATTCAGTCTGGAAGGCTGTAAAGTGCCTAGTCGGAAGATGAGGTGCTGTTCCTCCAGTTTGCATTGAGCTTCACTGGAACAATGCAGCAAGCCAAGGACAGACATTTGGGTAAGAGAGCAGGGTGGAGTGTTAAAATGGCAAGCGACAGGGAGGTTTGGGTCATTCTTGCGGACAGACCGCAGGTGTTCTGCAAAGCTGTTGCCCAGTTTGCATTTGGTCTCTCCAATGTAGAGGAGACTGCATTGGGAGTAACGAATGCAGTAGACTAAGTTGGGGGAAATGCAAGTGAAATGTTGCTTCACTTGAAAGAAGTGTTTGGGCCCTTGGATGGTGAGGAGAGAGGAAGTGAAGGGGCAGGTGTTGCATCTTTTGTGTATGCGTGGGGAGGTGCCGTGGGTGGGGGTCGAGGAGTAGGGGGTGATGGAGGAGTGGACCAGGGTGTCCCGGAGGGAATGATCCCTACGGAATGCCGCCGGGGAGGTGGTGAAGGGAAGATGTGTTTGGTGGTGGCATCATGCTGGAGTTGGCGGAAATGGCGGAGGATGATCCTTTGAATGTGGAGGCTGGTGGGGTGTTAAGTAAGCACAAGGTGGACCCTATCATGTTTCTGGGAGGGAGAGGAAGGTGTGAGGGTGGATGCGCGGGAGATGGGCTGGACACGGTTGAGGGCCCTGTCAACCACCGTGGGTGGAAAACCTCGGTTAAGAAAGAAGGAGGACATGTCAGAGGAACTGTTTTTGAAGGTAGCATCATCAGAACAGATGCGACGGAGGCGAAGGAACTGAGAGAATGGGATGGAGTCCTTACAGGAAGTGAGGTGTGAGGAGCTGTAGTCGAGGTAGCTGTGGGAGTCGGTAGGCTTGTAATGGATATTGGTGGACAGTCTATCACCAGAAATTGAGACAGAGAGGTCAAGGAAGGGAAGGGAAGTGTCAGAGATGGACCATGTGAAAATGATGGAGGGGTGGAGATTGGAAGCAAAATTAATAAATTTTTCCAGGTGCCAACGAGAGCATGAAGCAGCACTGAAGTAATCATCGATGTACCGGAGAAAGAGTTGTGGGAGGGGGCCTGAGTAGGACTGGAACAAGGAATGTTCCACATATCCCATAAAGAGACAGGCATAGCTGGGGCCCATGTGGGTACCCATAGCCACACCTTTTATTTGGAGGAAGTGAGACGAGTTAAAGGAGAAATTGTTCAGTGTGAGAAGAAGTTCAGCCAGACGGAGGAGAGTAGTGGTGGATGGGGATTGTTCGGGCCTCTGTTCGAGGAAGAAGCTAAGGGCCCTCAACTCGGACTGCTGTTCCCGTCGCATTCTGAGATCCACACTCAGTGCCGTGCGCCGTCATATGAACACACTCGACCTCTCCCTCCAGCAGCACCGCCGCACCCTTTTGCAAAGCTGCGTGTGCCCCCAGTTTCATTTTATTCTTTGTCTATCCAACGCCTCAACAAGAAACTTTTTCTCTTTCTCTCAAGTGCTAAGGAACGCAAGCTCCAACAACTCCGACACCAACACCCATCTAGGACCCTTCACCCCTGCCTGTCCCTCCGTCCCCACCCCATCTTCCAATCCCAGCCCTGGTCGTGTATTCACCAATACCCCTGACCTTCTCCTCTCCGATGCTGAACATTCAGTGCTCAGCAAAGGACTTAGTTTCATATCCTTACGCCTTCATCTCAATGAATTGCGGACTCGGCACGATGCTGAACTCTTCTTCCGCTGCCTTCATCTCTGGGCTCACTTCTTTGTGCAGGAGTCCTCTCCCCGTTCAACGGATCATTTTACCCACCTCCAATATTGTCCCTCCACCTGGACCCCTCCCTCTGGATTCTTACCTTCTCTTGATCTTTTCATTGAGAACTGTCGGCGTGACATTAGTTGTCTCAATTTCTCTGCTCCTCTCACCCATTCTAATCTCTCTCTCTCTGAACTTACTGCACTCCGTTCTCTCACGTCTAACCATAACGTTGTCATCAAACCCGATGACAAGGTTGGTGCTGTTGTTGTCTGGTGCACTGACCTCTACCTCGCGGAGGCTGAGCGTCAACTCGCAGACACTTCCTCCTACCTCTCCCTGGACCATGACCCCACCACTGAACATCAAGCCATTGTTTCCAGGACTGTCACTGACCTCATCTCTTCTGGAGATCTTCCTTCCACAGCTTCCAACCTGATAGTCGCCCAACCTCGGATGGCCCGCTTCTACCTCCTACCCAAAATCCACAATCAGGACTGTCCCAGCAGACCGATCGTGTCAGCCTGTTCCTGCCCCACGGAACTCATTTCTCGTTATCTTGACTCCCTTCTCTCTCCCCTTGTCCAGTCCCTTCCCACCTACATCTGTGATTCCTCTGACACCTTACGTCACATCAACAAATTCCAGTTCCCTGGCCCCAACCGCCTCCTCTTCTCCATGGACGTCCAATCTCTCTACACCTCCATCCCCCACCAGGATGGTCTGAGGGCCCTTAGCTTCTTCCTCGAACAGAGGCCCGAACAATCCCCATCCACCACTACTCTCCTCCGTCTGGCTGAACTTGTTCTCACACTGAACAATTTCTCCTTTAACTTGTCTCACTTCCTCCAAACAAAAGGTGTGGCTATGGGTACCCACATGGGCCCCAGCTATGCCTGTCTCTTTATGGGATATGTGGAACATTTCTTGTTCCAACCCCCTCCCACAACTCTTTCTCCGGTACATCGATGATTACTTCAGTGCTGCTTCATGCTCTCGTTGGCACCTGGAAAAATTTATTAATTTTGCTTCCAAACTCCACCCCTCCATCATTTTCATATGGTCCATCTCTGACACTTCCCTTCCCTTCCTTGACCTCTCTGTCTCAATTTCTGGTGATAGACTGTCCACCAATATCCATTACAAGCCTACCGACTCCCACAGCTACCTCGACTGCAGCTCCTCACACCCCGCTTCCTGTAAGGACTCCATCCCATTCTCTCAGTTCCTTCGCCTCCGTCGCATCTGTTCTGATGATGCTACCTTCAAAAACAGTTCCTCTGACATGTCCTCCTCCTTTCTTAACCGAGGTTTTCCACCCACGGTGGTTGACAGGGCCCTCAACCGTGTCCAGCCCATCTCCCGCGCATCCGCCCACATGCCTTCTCCTCCCTCCCAGAAACATGATAGGGTCCCCCTTGTCCTCCCTTATCACCCCACCAGCCTCCACATTCAAAGGATCATCCTCCGCCACTTGCGCCAACTCCAGCATGATGCCGCCACCAAACACCCCCCCCGGCGGCTATCCATAGGGATTGTTCCTTCCGTGACAACCTGGTCTACTCCTCCATCACCCCCTACTCTTCAACCCCCACCTACGGCACCTCCCCATGCATATGCAAAAGATGCAACACCTGCCCCTTCACTTCCTCTCTCCTCACCATCCAGGGGCCCAAACACTCCTTTCAAATGAAGCAGCATTTCGCTTGGAATCCCCCAACTTAGTCTACTGCATTCGTTGCTCCCAATGCAGTCTCCTCTACATTGGAGAGACCAAACACAAACTGGGCGACTGCTTTGCAGAACACCTGCAGTCTGTCCGCAAGAATGACCCAAACCTCCCTGTCACTTGCCATTTTAACACTGCTCTCTTGCCCAAATGTCTGTCCTTGGCTTGCTGCATTGTTCCAGTGAAGCCCAACGCAAACTGGAGGAACAGCACCTCATCTTCCGCCTAGGCACTTTACAGCCATCCAGACTGAATATTGAATTCAACAACTTTAGATCTTGAACTCCCTCCTCCATCCCCACCCCGTTTCCGTTTCTTCCCCCACCCTTTTGTTTTTTCCAATAACTTATATAGATTTTTCTTTTCCTACCTATTTACATTATTTTTAAATCTATACCTTTTATGCCCTGTTAGTCTTATTTCACCCCACCCCCACTAGAGCTGTACCTTGTCCTGCCATCCATTCTTAATTAGCACATTCTTTTAGATAATATCACCACCTTCAACACCTCTTTGTTCTTTTGTCTGTGACATCTTTTGATTCTCTGCTCCTATCACTGCTTACTTGTCCCTATAACCACCACCCCCCCACCCCCCCAACCTTAAACCAGCTTATATTTCACCCCTCCTAATTTTACTCAGTTCTGTTGAAGGGTCATGAGGACTCGAAATGTCAACTTTGTTCTTCTCTGCCGATGCTGCCAGACCTGCTGAGTTTTCCCAGGTAATTCTGTTTTTGTTTTGGATTTCCAGCATCTGTAGTTTTTTGTTTTTATGGCTCAATGTGACTTTGATTCAATAAGTGTGAAGAAGTTAAATACATATTTTGAATTTGAACTGAAATGATTCAAAACATTTTTGGCCTGAGTTCCCATTAGGTTATTTATACATTGCTTAATTTAAATTGAGACTAAACTATAAAACTTGATAATTATAAAAAGCTAGATTGTTACAAACGTGTGTCTCATAGATATGTCTTGGGAGCACTATTGTCAGATGCTCTTTAAAGCATCTAAACATTTTACTTTTATGGGTGTTGACCTTGTTTCCTAATATCTGCTTATGTCTTCTTGTAACCTGGGTTATAACAATAATCCGTCTTTGAGTTAAACTGGATATTTATATCTTTTGCATGTGTACTACTTTAATCTTTGCAAAGGCTGACAAAGTAAACACTTGAGACAAATTATTGAACTATAATGATGTTAAGCTACATCAATGTAAGATAGTCACCAAGAGATCAAATAGAGAATTCAGAACAAAGTTCTTTAGAGAGTGGTAAGAATATGGAATTCGCTATCACAATTCTTATTTGAGGCAAATAATATAGATGCGCCTAAGGCAAGACTACATAAGCAGGTGAGGGAGAAGACTCGCGTGGAGCATAAATGCAGATGTAGATTGGTTGGGACAAATGCCTGTTTCTGTGCTGTAGATTCAATGTAACATTATTTCATAGCAAGTGAACAAACACATTAACACTTAATAGTACCTCTTTGTTTAATCACTACAAATTATCTTTTACATAATATGATACAAAGAACTTCCTTGCTCACCATTTATTTGAGTCATATTATTTGGTTTAAGCAACAGATCTTCTCACTATCTTTGGGCATTTCTAACCTCATCAGCTAAACAATGACTCTTGTAGCTGCCCCTTGGACAAATATGATTGCTTTTTATGTACTTTTGTTCACAGCCTGATTATGGTGTCAAATTTAGTCAAAATGATTAGCCTCCACTCAAACAGAATGCACCAGCCTAACTTCTAAATGATCCTTGAAAAACTCAGCAGGTCTGACAGCATCTGTGGAGAGAAAGACAGAGTTAACATTTCGAGTCTTCAGAGCCATACGGACTCTAAACGTTAACTCTGTCTTTCTCTCCACAGATGCTACCAGATCTGCTGAGTTTTTCCAGCATTTTTTGTTTTTGTTTCAAATTTCCAGAATCCACAGTATTTTGCCTTTTTCTAAATGATCCTTGCTGAATTTAAATAAACAGCTGTCGCAGCAGTAAATGTGAATGATTGCTCATGTTAAAGTACTTTGTCTTCAGTATGCTGGTTCAGTTGGAATTTCTGCACCTTAATCGAAATCCTCCAGCCTTGCTATTCTGTGAATTCAACCCCTTAAGAGCTAACCTGAGCCTTAATTCTTCATTTATCTGTACCCTTCATAGCATCATGTACTTTGCTACCATGACATATTACACCAAAGTCTTTCTGTGGGACCTCATCTAAAATCTTGAAACGTGACAGGGATAGAACTCAGTAGCAGTTTTCTAAACTATTTTGCAACTTTAATGAAGATAAATAGTAAGTAAGTATTTTTCTTCCTGTCCTCCCCACAAGACTCCTAAAAAAAAAAAGAAGTTAAAGGACAACTCCTGTTCAGAAGACCCCACAGGGCCCTTCATTGTTAGTTTCTATTTTCAGGAACTCGAGCAGGACCAAAGACTTAAAATCTTCTCTGTAACCCTATGGGGAATAGCTTTTCTGAATATTTTTTTTAAATATGAAGGGTTTGGGAATCTTTATCATTTGCAACTACATAATAGAGCAGAAGTTGCTGGGTTTTGCCGCCAGTACAGGGCTTTACTGGGTGAAAGTGGGATTAGAGAACTCTAACCTCTATTAGTCTAGTGAAACGCTGTGCTGGCAATGGGGCCATTCAGTTTCTATCTTAAAATGTTGATGTAAAGCATATAAAAATATATTTAATCTCTTATGCTATATCTTGCACGTGACAATAATTATTTGTATTTCTTCATCTCCAAACATCAGGTACATATTTTTCCTGAAGATGCTCCTTTAAAAGAAACTCAACCTATACCCATCTGTTTCAAGCCAACTCCAGCAGAAGAGTTTGGTTCACATTCCCACTCAAAAGGCAGCTGTTCACTATTACATTGTGAAGAAGATACATTCATGAAAACTGACCTTATGGAAACAGTGCTACTACTGTATTCAGACAGCTGGCTGTTGGCTTGTTGTTGACCAGTGACAGCTGGTCCAGTCAGCCACACCTTAGAAAAAATGAGATGAAGTGACATTCTTAGCCCATGTCTAAGTGTGTTAAGAGGGGATGAATACTTTGCATTGTGGATAAAATAGCTTGTATAATTCTTTGGAGACTACTTTTACAGTTAATGGCTTTGGAAATGATGATGTCTGAAAATGTTCAAACATTCCATCTGCTAATCAGTTCTTTGTATATAAAGGACAAACCAAAGTTCTGTAATGAGCAACTATTCTTTCTTTAACATTGCACATTTGCATTCATTTAATGAGTTTGTTCTGTTTCATTTTCTTCCACGTTTCCATCAGGGATTGAAGTATACGTATTGATTCAAGTGCCTTACAAGGCAGAAGTTTAAAAAAATTCTCCATCTGACTGTTACATAGATAGGCAGTACTTTATTTTATGTTGAGTTAATGTCAGTCTTGGTAACCAGTGATATGCCACTATCAATTCAAAAGCCAATGCTGTAACATTCGGATTTCCTTTTCATTAATACTGTTTTTGGTTGTTGAAGTTGTTTTCCACTGTATCCTCCCTACTTGTCTGTACTTGGTGGCAGCCTTCCATATCGTAAGACAATGATTTGCGCCTTGGTAGTCAATTCTGTATTAAACATCGCTTAGTGTAGCTCAGGAGTCCCACTCTAGCATGGCAGTCTCTACCACATTTTCTGCAGAGGAAGACAGTGGTCTGAGAAGGTGCACTTTATGCTAGCCTCTCTGGGCTTCAGAGCCAGTTTAGCTTTTTGTTTCTGCTCGCCTCTTTCAATGCCTTCCAAACAATCAGCCTCCAGAGATCACAGCTGTCAGTGACTGTGTCTCCCAGTTGTCAGTGTCCATGCCCACTATTTTCATATCTCACTTGCAGGTGTCTGTTCAGTGGAGGTATGGACACGCAGGAGAATATGTGGCCAGTGGCCAGTTCACAGTACAAAAGGTCTTTAGGTGTACGGTATACCTGGTAGGAATGCCATAAAGATGTTCAAAGTGAATAGTAGGACAATTCAACTTTTTTTTTAAGAAGCACTGTTTTGAAGTATAATTGTGTTGTTGCAATATGCATCATTCAAACTGCAAAGTTTGATCTGTAGTTGTGTCTTGCAGAGAAGTTTTAGAGTTATTCCACTGTGAAATTCATCATGAACTAAGTATGTATTAGTGTTTAGTAATGTTATGAATGAGTGTTAAGTGGTCGCTTTTGGAATTAAACCACTTTAGTGTAACTTTTATAGACTTGGCATTAATGCTGTTTTTCCTTGTCATCAATATCTTAGAATTATATAGAATTTTACAGCGCAGAAACAGGCTATTTAGCACAGCAGGTCTATTCCAGTGTTTATGCACCGCAGGAACATCCTCCCACCTTACTTCACTTGATCCTATCAGCGTATCATTCTATTCCTTTCCCCCTCATGTACTTATCTAGCTTTTCTTAAACTGCATCTATGCTTATTACCTTAATCGCTCAATGTGGTAGTGAGTTTCACATTTTTATCAGGTGATCTGTCCGATTTCATTCCCTTTTGTAGACTTTGTAGCGGTTTGATACAACTGAGTGGCTTGCCACAACATTTCGGAGGGCGTTTAAGAGCCAACCGCATTGCTGAGAGTCTGGAGTCACATGTAGGCCAGATCAGCTAAGCACAGCAGATTTCCTTCCCTAAAGGACATTAGTGAACCAGATGGGTTTTTACGACAATCTGCAATGGTTTTATGGTCACTTACTGAGACAAGCTTTTTCCAGATTTATTAATTGAATTTAAGTTCTACCAGCTGCTGAGGTGGGATTTGAACCTGTGTCTCCACATCATTTGTCTGGGCCTCTAGTTTACTAGTCTGGTGACATTATCACTACGCCTTCTCATAATCTGAAGATTACTAACTTTGAGGTCTTGCTTATGAGTTTCTTTCCTCGGCCCCTAAATTCTATCTACAGGACCATATCCCTCTTTCCATCTATGTTGCTGGTGCTGATATGGATTATGACCATTGGCTGTTGAGCTTCATCTCATTCCTTTCTGTCAAAGACAAACAGGAGGAGTGAGTACAAGGGTTTCCACAAATTGCAGGCTTCCCATGGTGCACTTCATGTTAACTCCGCTATCTGCATGAACTGAAAGGAATTCCATTTCCTCAAACACAGGTAGTATATCCTACAGGCAAATGCTTAATAACCTGGCAGTAGCCATAATTCCTTCATTTGCCTGCAGCCCTCTGTGTGCCCTGTATTTGACCCACTGTGACAAGTCGAAGATTGGTTACTGGGTGACTAGAATGAAATGGCCCATGACTCCATTTCAGAACCCGTGTACATGTGCACAGTGGGCCTTCATTGAGAGCCATACTACTACAAGAAATATTATAGAGCACACCATTGACATCCTCAAGCAATGCTTCTGCTGTATTGACCACTCAGCTAAGTGAGTATTCAGATGTATGTAGAATGTAGATTACAATCTTAAGGCCATTATAAGGGATCCACCCTTTCCACTACCTATTAGGTGAGAAGCCTCTGCATCCTTGGTGACTTCAACCTCTGTGCCAACTCATCATGCTGTCTCTCCACTGAGTTCACTACTCTGATATCATTCCTTAATTTCTCCCTCCATGTAAACTCCCAAAGCCATGTTTACAGCTGTCCCCTTGACCTCGGGTCCTGTCCAGTTGGGCCTGGGCATCCATGAGACACAGTGGGCCATCAGCAGCAGCAGAATTGTATGCAGCCACAATCTGTAACCTCATGGCCCAGCATATACCCCACTCTACCATTACCATCAAGCTGTGGGATCAGCCCTGGTTTGATGAAGAGTACAGGAGGGCATGCTGACAGCAGCACCAGGCATGCCTAAAAATGAGGTGTGAACCTGCTGAAGCTACAACACAGGACTGCTTGCATGCCAAACAATGTAAGCAGCATGCAATAGACAGAGCTAAGCAATCCCAGAACCAATGGATCAGATCTGAGTTTTGCTGGACAATTAAACAACTTAACTGGAGGAGAAGGCTGCACAAAACCCCGTCCTCAATGATGGGTGAGCCCAATGTATCAGTGCTAAAGACAAGGCAGAAACATTTGCACCCATTTTCAGCTAGAAATGCCAAGTGGATGGTTCATCTTGGCTGCCTCCTGCGGTCCCCAGCATCACAGATACCAGTATTCAGCAAATTTGATTCACTCCACCTGGTATCAAGAAATGGCTGAAGGGACTGGGCACTGCAAAGGCTATGGACCCTGACAACATTTTGGCAATAGTACTGAAGACTTGTGCTCCAGAACTAGCTGTGCCCCTAACCAAGCTGTTCCAGTACACTTACAACACTGCATCTACCAACATTGTGGAAAATTGTTCAGATATGACCTGTATGCAAAAAGCAGGACAACCCACCCCGGCCAATTGTCCACCAGTCAGTCTACCCTCGATCGTTAGAGTGATGGAAGGAGTTATCAACTGTGCTATCAAGCGGCACTTACTCAGAAACAGTCTTCTCACTGACACTCAGTTTGGGTACCACCAGGGCCACTCGGCTCCTGACCTCATTACAGCCTTGGTCCAAACATGCATGAAAGAGTTGAACTCGAAAGGTGGGCTGAGGGTGACTGCACTTGGCATCAAGTCCGCATTTAACTGAGTGTGGCGTCAAGGAGCCCTAGCAAAACTAGGGTCAATGGGAATCAGGGCTAAACTGTCCACTGGTTGGAGTCATACCTAGCAGAAAGGAAGCTGGTTGTAGCTGTTGGAGGCCAATCATCTCAGTCCCAGGACATCACTGCATGAGTTCCTCAGGGTGGGACAACAGTCAGGCTTGGGCTGATAAGTGGCAAGTTACATTTAGGCACCCAAATGCCAAGCAACTACCATCTCTAACAAGAGCAAATCCAACCATCTCTCCTTGACATTCAATGGCATTACCATTGCTGAATCCCCCACTGTCAACATCCTGGGGGGTTACCATTGATCACTTTCTCTTCGTTGTCGCTAGGTCAAAATCCTGTAACTCCCCAGCAGTACTGTGGGTGTGCCTACACTAGATATACTCCAGTGGTTCAAGAAGGCAGCTCCCCATCACCTCCTTGAGGGCAATTATGGATAGCCAATAAATGTTGGTCTAGCCAGCGATGCCCACATCCTGTGTAAGAAGTATAGAAAAAATCCTCAGGCGTGCCCTGTGCCTCCATGTATAAATTCCCTTTTTGGTCTCTAATCAGCCTCACTCCTCCTTTTATCACCATCTTATTATTTATATTCTTCTAGAAACTCTTGTATGTTCACAGCCAGTAGGTTCTTATACTCTCACTTTGCTTCTTTTTTCTTTTTCAATTCCCCTCTGAACCTTCGATATTGAGCCTGATTCTCAATTGTATTATCCACTTAACATCTATCATATGCGCCCTTTCTCTGCTTCTTACACTGTTACACTCTATCTCGTTTGTCATCCAGGGAGCTCTGGATTTGTTTGCCCAATGTTTTCCCTGTCCTGGAACTATACCTTGACTGTACCCAAATTATCTCTTCTTTAAAGGCGCCTATTGTTCAGTTATAGTTTTGCTTGTCAAACTTTGCTTCCAATTTATCTGGGCCAGATCCATTCTCACCCCATTGAAGTTGGCTGTCCTCCAATTAATTATTCTTACTCTTGACTGGTTCTTGTCCTTTTCCGTAGCCAACCTAAACCTTATGATACAATGACCACTATCCCTAAATGTTACCCTACTGACATTTGACTCATTTTCCCCAACTCATTCCCAAGAACCAGGTCCAGCAATGCCTCCATTCCCGTTGGACTGGAAACATACTGATATGGAAAATTCCCCTGAACAAACTCTAAGAACTCTTGCCCCTCACTGCCCCTTACACTACTATCCCTGTCCATATTCTGACAAACAAAAGTATTCCAGTATAACTACCCTTTAATTCTTTGTAATTTCCTCACAAATTTGTTCCTCTACATCTTTCCCACTAGTTGGTAGCCTACAGCCTACACTGAATAAGGTATTTGTACCTCTTTGTTTCTTAGCTCTAGCTAAACATTCTGCCCTTGACCCCTCTGGAAAATCCTCCCTTCAGCACTGCAATGTTATCCTTATTCAATTCTGCCATCCCTCCTCCTTTCCTTCCTTCCCATCTTTCCTGAATATTGTGTATCCTGGAATATTTAATACACAGTCCAGCCCTTTTTTGAATCTTTCTCCCTCCAGTGATAGTGCTATTGATGGTAAACGTAAATCACAGCTTTTGCCACCATACCATTCTGACTGGATAGACTAATCTCAGTTATCACGTTACATTTGAACAATTGTGCATCCATGTAAAGTTGCCCATGTGTAGTTGCAATGTTGTGTTATTGCTGAGAAACTGGACTGAACGTGCATCTTGCAAATTATTATGTAAAATTTTAATTTTTGGGCATCAATCTCAAAACCTATACTCAATACTGTAGGGAGCAATGGGTTTGTATTAAAATTATCTGGACAATCAGCAACTCTTGTTCTTATCAAATACTGAAGACAAGTCATCATAGAGACTGGGTGATCTTTGTCTTGGACACATATTTCTATATCCGCTGTCTCTAGCCACCAAGGTGCTACAGAAAATCCAAGCAAATGTGATTCTTCTAATCCCTTAATAAAAACAGAATATGCTACAAATACCTAGATAACTTTGTTTCTCTTTCTCTCTCAATAGAAGTTAACATTGCAGGTTGATAACCTTTCATCAGAACTGGAAAAAGTTAAGTTGTTAGTTGAATTGCTTCATGATAATGGTA
Source organism: Carcharodon carcharias (assembly GCF_017639515.1). Taxonomy (NCBI): domain Eukaryota; kingdom Metazoa; phylum Chordata; class Chondrichthyes; order Lamniformes; family Lamnidae; genus Carcharodon; species Carcharodon carcharias. The sequence continues at coordinate 170,519,234 of NC_054471.1, forward strand.
TCTCACCAAGAGTTTCAGCATTAAAATACATGGAATGGCTGAAAGTTGCTGTGGTTGTGTGATATATATACCCACTAAACTTGGCCAAAATATTAGGGAATGTCCTTTCTAGAGTAAGTAAGTTTCTGATGTGTTATGATCCAGTTAGGGACCAGTAACTTTTTGTTTCTAGTAGACAAAGTTTGAAATTCCAGGTACTTAGTAAGAGAATAAAGTCACAAGATTCCACTTTTTAAAACAAACAAAATAAACTTTAGCAAAGTAAAGCAATCTATAATATCTATCGTATTCTCTAACATTCAAAATTAACATGAGCTAAATATGAATTAGCAGGCAAACTGTGGTCAGACACACCACATTGCACATTAAATGGCAGCTGCGACAAAGATGGATGCTATGGATTTCTTAGAAGCCTGCCCAGATGTCAGTGACCATTGTGAGTCACAAAATCTCATTAAAATTCAGTTTCCCTCACAAGGGATTTCAATTTTCATTTTTGAAGATCCAACCTCTGAATTCCCTCAAAATCCGCTTTGACTCAGACTGCCTCAATGCTCATCTCAGTCTCTTCTCATTTAGTCTTAAGCCTTAATACTTCACAGTCTTATAGACTGTGTTCCACTGGATTTACAAAGCTGCACTGCCGCCTCAATAACCAGCAAAACTCCAGCTCATTCACGGACATAAGCTTAACTAAGCTGGCACTGCCTTGGGTTTTTCAGGACTTGAGTATCCTGGCTGAAGTGAGCTATAAATGGTTCCCAGGGGTCCTGAGCCTCAACTGTCTCCAACACTGAACCAGCAACCTTCCGACACCTTCTCAGCTCCCAGAACTTTTCTGTGAGTTAAAAAACACATGAGAACAAACTGCAACTCTCAGCTGCACCGAATGGCTTCCAGTGCTTTCCTGAGCCCTAACAGCCTGGAGCCTGCTAATAGCAGCACCTTTTCAATATGGAGCCTCTTCCCCTGCTGCAGAACACTCATCAATTGAAACCAGAGCCTTCTTAAGCTCCTCCCATCTCTATGACGACATAACGTTTCAGGATTCACTGAATGCTTTTAAATTAATATAGCTCTAACTCCCAAAACAAAACATCTCTCTGTACTGCACTTCTTCTCAAGCAGTGTAGACATCAGATCTCCAGTTCTCCAGCTAAGTAAGCTCACCTGCTGTTTTATGGCTCCCATCTCTTCTATTCTGACCCTATTAAACAAACACAGGTAACCTCCTGAACTGCCAATTTCTTTTAGGTGTTCTGGTAATCTCTCGCCCAGCATTTTAGTTACCTTACCTGCACAACAACAATCTTTCCAGAATTAAATATTACCTCTCATATATGTTAACATGAAACATGAGCTAGATATTCATCACAGACAGTATGATAAGACAGTGTTAGTTTTCACATGTGCACTGACAGCACCCAGCATTACATAGCCACGACCTCTCCCAATCCCTCCACTGTTGCTAAATTATCAGACTGCTTATCCAAAATCCAAACTGGATGAGCAGAAATTTCTTCCAATTAAATTTTGGAAAGACCAAAGCCATTGTCTTCAGACCTTACCAGAAACCCTGTTCCTTAATTACTGACTTTATCCCTCTCCCTGGCAACAGTCTGAGGCTGAAACAGACTATTTTCAACCTTGGTGTCATATTTGATCCTGAGATGAACCTCCAACCACACATCACGCCATCACTTAGACTACCTTTTTCCACCTCAGTAACATTGCCTGACTTTACCCCTGCCTCAGCTCATATGCTGTGAAAACCCCTTTCCATGCTTTTGTCACCTCGAGTCTTGATTATTCGAGTGGACTCCTGGCTGGTCTCCCACACTCTACCCTCCATAAACTTGAGTCCATCCAAAACATTGACTGTGTCCTTAGTTGCGTCAGGCCCCATTCACCCATCACCCCTGTATTCCCTGGCCACCATTGGTTCCTGCAACAACTTGATTTTAAAATTCTCATTCTTGTTTTTAAATTCCTCAAATGCCTCATCCTGTCTATCTCTGTAACCTTCCTCAGCTCAACAACCCTCTGAGATATTTGCATTCGTCTGTCTGGTGGCCATACTGTCAGCTGTGTAGACCCCAAGCTCGGGAATTCCCTCACTAAGCCTTTCCACCTCTCTACCTCTCTTTCCTCCTTTTAGAGTGCTCCTTAAAACCTACCTCATTGACTAATGGCCATCTGTCCTAAGGGTTCGGGGCCCAATTTTGTTTTGTAACGTTTCTGTGAAGCGCCATGGGAAATTTTATTACTTTAAAAGCAGTATATAAATGCAAGTGGTTGATATTAATTACTGCCAATCAACCCATCTGATGCTAAAAGTCAACGTTTACAGGTATGGAGTCTCATTCCTTCAGATTGTAGTTATTGTTGGGGATTTCAAATATCATTTTTGTTTTTCTTCGTCTTTGTCTCTTATCTCTAAAACCCAGCATTTCCCTTTATTGATCTTTCTGTATCTGATTTGGCATTGAATTAAATATTCTAATCGCTGGTTCCTAGGAGACTGCCCATTGATGATTCTTCAGTCTGATTGATTAACAAAATATCAATTTGTTTCCCCTGCTCAAAAATCACAGAGTGCTTTGCCGCTTTGGCTCTCTAATTTTCAATAAGTTTGAGTGCAAAAACCCGTAACAAGCCTGTTTCCCAAGTGCAAGTTTAGTGAATGGTCAGCATTATTTGTTTATCCTAGGTCTTTTGAGCTTTTTAGCTCTTGTGAACTCATTTATCATCGAAGTCAGCACCCTTTGTTGCTCTGGCTTCATTTTGCAAAGGTTAGTGACAGTCAGGCATAAGTCACTATCTGATAGACGAAGTAGTGAAAACAAACTCGGGTTTTGTGTTAGAGTGTATTGCATTTTTTATTTTGGATAAGACTTCGCAACATGACTTTGATAAAATTCCTCATGCCTATTGCCAAGAAGTAAGTACAATTCTAAAAGGGGTGCAGGAGCAGAGGAGCTTGGGTGTAAATGTGCATAAGTCATAAGACCATAAGATGTAGGAGCAGAAGAAGGCCATTCAGCCCATTGAGTGTGCTCTGTCATTCAATTAAATCATAGCTGATCTGATAACCCTCAACTCCACTTTCCTGCCTTTTCCCCATAAGCTTTGATTAAAAATTTGTCCGTCTCAGCCTTGAATATACTTAACGACCCAGCCTCTACAGCCCTCTGAGGTAAATAATTCCAAAGATTCACTAGCCTCTGAGAGAAGAAATTACTCCTCATCTCTGCTTTAAATGATAAGGGGACCAAAATTGTTCACAATATTCTAGTTGTGGTCTAACTAGTGCCTTGTATAGTTTTAGCAAGACTTCCCTATTTTTATACTCCATTCCTTTTGAAATAAAGGCCAACATTCCATTTGCCTTCCCTATTACCTGTTGAACTTGTATGTTAGCTTTTTGGGATTCATGCACAAGGACTCCCAAATCCCTCTGTGCTGCAGCCTTCTGCAGTCTTTCTCCATTTAAATAATATTCAGCTCCTCTACTCTTCCTGCCAAAGCGCATAACCTCATATTTTCCCACATTATATTCCATCTGCAAGGAATAGAAGTTGGTTATAGAAGGTAGTAGGACAGGTTGACAGAGTGGTTAATAAAGCATACAGCATACTTGGCTTTATTAGTAGGGGAATAGAGTACAAAAGCAAGGAGGTTATGGTAAACTTGTGTAGAATACGGCTTGGTCTCAACTGGAGTTTTGCGTCCAGTTTTCGGCACCACTTGCATCTACCCGACGATGAGGAAAATTGCCCAGGTATATCCTGTCCACAAAGAGCATAACAAATCTAATCTGGCCAATTACCATTGACAATGCTATCAAGCAGAATTTACTCAGCAATAGCTTACTCAACGATGCTCAATTTGGGTTCTGCCAGAGTCACTCCGTTCCAGACCCCATTACAGCTTTAGTCTCAACACGAAATAAGGAGGTGAGGTGGGAGTGATTGCTGTTGACGTCAAGATGGCATTTGACTGAATGTGGCACCAAGGGACCCTAGAAAAATTGAAGTCAATGGTAATCAGGAAAAAAACTCTCCACTGGTTGGAATCATACTGAGCATGGCTGTCCAAGGCCAATCATCTCAGCCCCAGGAGTTCCTCAGTATAGTGTCCTAGGCCCAACTGCCTTCTGCTGCTTCATCAACGACCTTCGCTCCATCATAAAGTCAGAAGTGTGGATATTTGCTGATGATTGCAAAGTGTTTAGTACCGTTCGCAACTCCTCAGATGCTGAAGCAGTCTGTGGCTGCATGCAGCAAAACCTGGACAAAATTCATTCTTGGGTTGGTAAGTGGCAAGTAACATTCACGCCACACAAGTGCCAGGCAATGACCACCTCCAACAAGAAAGAAAATAACCATCTCCCGCTTGATGTTCAGTGACATTACCATTGCTGAATTTCCCACCGTCAAATCTTGGGAGTTACCATTGACCAGAAACTGAACTGGGCTACTCATATAAATACTGATGACACAGGTCAGAGTCTAGGAATTCTGTGGTGAATAATTTGTCTCTTGACTCCCCAAAACCTGTCCTCCATTTACAAGGTACAAGTCAAGCATGTAATGGAAAACCCTCCACCTGCTTAGATGAGTGTAGCTCCAACAACATTCAAGAAGCTCAAATCCCTCCAGGACATTCTTCACCAGTGGCAGCAGCATATATCATATACAAGATGCACAGCAGCAACTCTCCAAGCCTTCTTTTGACAGCACCTTCCAAACCCATGACCCCTACCACCTAGAAGGACAAAAGCAGCCAATGCATGGAAACGCCACCACCTGCAATTTTCCCTCCAAGCTGTATACCATTCTGACTTGGAAATATATTGCTGTTCCTTCACTGTTGCTGGGTGAAAATCCTGGAACTTCCTTCCGAACAGCACTGTAGGTATACTTGCAAGAATTGGACTGCAGCGGTTCAAGAAGGCAGCTCCACAACCTTCTCAAGGACAGTTGGGGATGGGTCTTTCCAGCGATGTCTGGATCCCATGAACGAGTTTTTTTAAAAAAAAACTCCAAAGTGTACTGTGTTCTAGTATTTTTGAGCATATCTGAAAACAACCAAACAGTTTTGGTTATGGTCCTCATCAAAACTTTAATGAGACTAGAGTAGTGGACATGAAAACTCGACTCAACAGCACTAATTGATGTGTCAATTGAAGAACAAGATTGAATATCTACGTGCCTATAGAAGCAGATGATGTATAGAACACAGTTAATCCATTGCTGGTAAGTCTGTGGAATGTACTTATTTAGATTTGGAAATATGGTTTGTAATTGAGATGAAAAGAGCTGTGAATGCTGGATGTCTGAAATAGAAATGGAAAATGCTAGACATTAACAGGCTGTGAATTAGTTTCTGGAAGAAAAAGATAGTTTAATGTTTTGGGTGTGACCCATCATTATATTCTAAATGACAGTGCACTTCGGAGTGCCTTACAATATAGTCACAAACCTAAGGGTAGAGATGCCCCATTTAAAAATGTGTGGCCTTGAAATTCTACCATGGGATGTTACTATGTTAACACTTCACGTGCTTGTTTAAATTTTCTCTCTCCATTCATTCAGTCAAGCCGTTTACTCATTTCAAATAAATGAAAGTCTGAAATAAAAACAGAAAATGCTAGAAGTGCACTCCAAGTCATTCAAATAAGTAAAAGCTCCTGCTATATGGAAATTCAGGTGAATATTAAGCATTTGTATCCTTATGTACTGTGGTATAATTTCAAGGTCAGAATGATTTTGTTACCCTTAGAGATTAATTTGTTCATATGTTTACATCAGAATTTTTAAAAGGTAGGTATCTACTTGTGTAGCAATTGCTTAATTTGGGTATTGCAATTTAACTTGCAGTTTGTAGGAAATATCATTGCTTTTGCATTAGTTGTTGTCCCAAGGGGTTGCTTGCAAAGAATCTGGATCAAGAGTAATCCTCAGGCAAAATGGTACAGAGCAATCACAATGAGTCAAACTCGGATGACATGAAATTCTCATTATGTTAAAGTCCTCAGCCGTTCCTGTCATTTGTCCACTATTGTGAAACACAAAGTGAACTTCTTGGAACAGTTTGACAAACAGGCATCCTCTCAGCAAGGATGAGGATGAGAACGGCTGCCTATCCCAACATTGAAGAAGCTCTGCTAATGTGGTTCGAGGCAGCCCGAGCAAAGAACATTCCCATTTCTGGTCCAATTCTGCAAGAAAGGGGAGTTGCCCTGGCAAAGAAGCTTGGCCAGATGGAGTTCAGCTGCAGCAACGGATGCCTGAACTGACTCAAGACAAGGCACAGCATTAAAGGTGAAACATGTAATGGTGGAAAGCAAAGCAAGAAACATGTCACTGCTGTGGTCTGTGTCAACATGGATAGCACCAAAATATTGCAGCCTTTTGTGATAGGAAAGTCCAAGAAGCCACATTGCTTTGAGAATGTCAGGACACTACCCACACAGTACTAGACTAACAAAACTGCCTGGATGACCTGCAGCATTTTTCAGGCATGGATCAAGAAAGTGGACAAAACATATCAATGACAGAAAAGGAAGATTGTCATCATTACAGATAACAGATGCCCTGCGCACCCTGACATAGCTGGTCTGAAGAAGATGAAACTGTTTTCTTGGCCCCCCAACACTGGCCATCTCCATCCAAGGGATCAGGGATGACTAGGAACCTGAAACTCACTACTGACAGCAGCTGATCTCTCAGGTCATCGAGATTATCGATAAGAAGCAGGAATTTAACCCAACTATACCAGAAAACATTTTCATGAAGGGAAATGGGGACAGAAGCCACAATTGCCAACCGCTTCCACCACGCTGGATTCAAACATGTTACGACTGCACAAGCTGTCAAGAACATGGATGAACAGGGTGAGACCAATCAACCTGATGACGAGGTAGATCTTGCTCTCCTTCAGGACACTGGCATGGAAATTCCAGCAGAGATAACCATGAAAATTTACGGGGAAGTGGGTAATGCCATACAATGCATGATGGAACTGACAGATGATGCTAGCATAGATGCAAACGAGGAGGCCTATGTGTAGAGTGGGAGTGTGGGTGTCAGGATAACCCTGAAGAGTCTGATGAACGCCGGCCTGCTTGTCCGCCAGTTTCCCTAGCCGAGGCCATAGAGATGCTCCAGGATTTCGCACTGCAGCACAAAAATACCAAAAACATCTTTGACTGCATTGAAGACACGGACTGCATCGTGCACGTCTGAAAACAACATGCTAAGTAGAAAAGGAATACGGAGTCTTTCCAGAACTAACTCCTGGCCTTTTTCAATGCAAAACCCCTGCCTTTTGCAAGTCAGGCCATTATAAGGTGGGAACAAATTAAATACAGATCTTTTAACATGTTTATTGCTTTTGTGTTTTCATTTGGCATTTGAATCTGTTGTTTTGAGCATAGACCGGGTTTATAGGCATACTGGGTTACATAGAGACACATTCATGTGAGAATGGGACCTCCTCAGCTATTGCAAAGCTGTGCCTATCACATATTTGGAGGGGTATCCCCTGGGATTGAACTCATCGAGAGTTTACAGTATTAGAGATAACTAGACAAGTGAGTATGATGTGTTTGTCATTTTGGAGTCATTGGATTGTAACTTCAGATCTCCTGGGCTTCGTATTGGGGATGGGGGCCTGCATTGGGAAGTATCCAAAAAATGCAATTTAAATCGTAAAGTTCTAACTGAATAGCACCAGTAGATACCCAGAAAAGATTGGCAGGGTTAAAAGCACTTCTTCTAACTTCTGGGTTACTATCGTAGAGACCCAGACCACCACCATCCCCTGCCATGGGCCTCCCTCCCACCACCTGACTACCCCCTTCACCCATGGAACTCCCCCAAACCCTGATATCAGGGACCGATCTCTCATGCCCCCACCTCCAGGCATGACCCAAGGCCTGACACCCACACCCCCAACCTACACATAGGCCCGACCCAACCGCCCACATGCTTGGGCCAATCCTGACCTCTGGCTGTGTGTACCTGCCCCCTGCAACCTCTGGCTGGCCTGTTCCCTCACCCCAGCCCCTGGTGCGCACCCCCTGACCTCTGGCTGGCCTGCCCCTGTCCCCCTGACCTCTGGTTGGCCTTTTCCTTCCCCCCTCTGACCTCTGGCACGCCCCCTGACCTCTGGCTGGCCTGCCCCTGCTCCTCCCCACCCCACCCCACCTCTGGTTGGCCTTTTCGTCCCCCCTCTGACCGGCCTGCTCCTCCCAACTCTGGCCCCCCCGCCCCGAACCCACCTTAGACACTTATCTTCTTCTTGGTCTGTCAAGGACCTTTAAATTTCAATGGATCTTTAAACTTAACTGGTTTGGGGCTAGTGTTGTAAAAAAAATATACGTGGCCTCCTTCACTTCAATGATGCTGGGCCCCGGGGATGCAATGCTCTGTCTGGATCTCACCCAGCCTGAGTTGGAAAGTAGGATGAGATAAGATCAAAATAAAATTGATGGAGGTAATTGGGCACAAAGTGGCAATCTGATGCTGATTGCCACTCTGCAGAAGTTAAGTATGCTTATAATCCATTTTAAATTCCAGTGTGCACATTTATGGTGTAAGCTGTAAGTGCAAACTTGATCATTTGTAATTATATCCCCTTAATACAGATCCTCCACAGGCAGTGGGGGTAGTTACATAGAATATGGAAATGAAAATTTAGAATGGAAAAGCTAACTGGAGCATATAAACATAAAAAATTGGTAGAAGTTCCTACAGTTGTAAGATTTTTAATATAGGTAGATAATTCAGATACATTCACAGAAAAAATTTAAGGTACATTGTGCAGAAATTGGATTTTAATTGAACTGTCATTTATTTTAGACATTGTTCATTGTGGTTTTAGGCTGGAGATGAATTCTGTTGGGATATGACACATATCTTGAATTTAGTACAACCACACTTGGGATCTGGGATTTCTTTTTTTTATTTTTGTCAGATGGATCATGTAAAATAATTGAAAAATATGTGAGAATTTTATTTTTGTAGCTTTGTCTGTTACACTGATGCGACATTACTTTTATAAAGATAATTACATGTTGTATGGCTGAACTGCCCAGATTTAGTAATAAGTAGCTAGTGTCACTGTTGTACTATCACAGACTGAATATAAGTGACTATTTTGTGAATTGAGTTCTTTCTGTGCAGGACATGTAGAAAATGAAGAACAATACACACAAGCACTAGAGAAATTTGGCGGTAACTGTGTCTGCCGTGATGATCCTGATCTGGGTACAGCTTTTCTGAAGTTTGCTGTCTTCACTAAAGAGTTAACTGCACTTTTCAAAAATCAGGTAAGGCTGTAAACTTCAATCTCTGTGCATCTGAATTCTTGACAGACTGGCTCGACGGTTACAATTATGCATATAAAAAATTATGAGGCAAGTGCTAGCCCCAGCTGCTCTGTCTTTTTACCACTATGAAACTGACCAACGTATATATCTTCCAGACTGGAGTGACCAGCCGACCTCGACACAAAATCAGTGTTGAATACTACTTTGGTATTGAGGTCAAATAGTGATCTCTGCTTGGAAATTTCTGTTTATATCTCTTTGTATTCTTACTGGCACAGCTGACACTATCTAATCCAGGAAGAAACAATTTTATATTGCAACCTTTGATAACCAGATTGTGGAATTAAATCTTCCAGTGACAGAGATCTGGAAATAATTTTCTAGCATTGAAAGCTGTATCCACCAATTAACAAATCATGACTAAATACCAAATGATGGACAACATCAAGTTTTCTAGGTGTAAGGCAGACACACAGTGTCCAAGTAGATTATCTCCTTTCAATTGAGCATGTTGTATTTGCTGATCAAAATGTAGTCTCCTCTACATTGGGGAGATCAAACATAGATTAGATGAGCACTTTGCAGAACACTTCCATTCAGTTGGCAAGCATGACCCCCAGTTTCTAGTTGACCATTATTTTTATTTGCCCCTTGTTCCCACTCTGACCTTTCTGTGCTCAACTTCTTCCAGTGAAACTAAACATAAGCTTATGGTACAGCACCTCAACTTTCGAATGGCCGCTTTACAGTCTCCTGGTCTCAATACTGAATTCAACAATTTTAGGGCATAACTTCCGTCCCCATTGTGTTTCCTTTCTTTTGCAGGTTTTGTCTTTTCTCCCTTGATTCTCCTGGTTTTCTGCTTTTTGGTAGCAGCTGTTCATCATTCTGCCATACTTTCTTTAGACACATGTTTTGTTTCGTGTCCCACTGCCATACCCTTTGGCCCTGCACCATGAACCCTTGTATCATTTAATCTCTCTGTTGCCTTCCACTCTATCACAGACCTTCCTCTTCAGTTTAGAAAGTGCCGCCATTTATGTATTCGGAGGCAGCACTTGATGTTTCACCAGGAATTATGTTAGCAGCACTCCACACATGCCTCATTAAACACACAGTAAATAAGGCTTAGTATTTCACCAAGAATTGATATCTTTCCAAAGTAAACTGCAAACTCAGTTCATAAACTTACTGATGTGGAGCCCTAGATTATTTCTAAATATTGTGTTAGAAAATAGAGAGAGTTTAAGTAAGCTATATGTGTATTTGGGTGTGTTAGGAATATGGTATATCTTTAAGTTAAGCTTAATTTGTATTTCTTTATTTGTGGATTAGAAGGATGAAACCTGAGTTTTAGTTTCACATTAAAGGATGCCTGCATTTTAAGGAGATTTTATGACTTTCAAAGGGGAGTTAAAACAAACCAAGTAGAAAAAGCTGTGCTGTTGCCTTGCAACAGAAGTCCAGAGAGGGAGGACACACACACACACACACACACACACACAGAAAACGAAAGCGGTTTGAGTTCAGTTGGTCAGTGTGCTCTAAAATTGAAAGTTGTTGTCAGCAGAAATAGCATAGGAGAGGAAAGATAGCAAGTCCCAAAATAATGTTGGAAGCTAGCTGCCAGGAGAAGCAGGACATGGGAGAGGGAACTGCAGGGAGCAGGTTCCAAAAACTAAAGAAGAAAGTCCTCAAAACCAGGGAGCGGAACAGGAGAAAGTCCCAAGGAAACCTTCTAGTCAAAGGAAGAAAAGGAGGCTGGAAAAGGTCCTGTTAAGTGAGGTTAAGAGTGAGGAGCAGAGCAGCCAAAATTAGAAGAGAGAGCAAGTGACTCTGGAAGACATAGACATTATAGGCCAGTTAAGGCACAAGGGAGTTTGGCAAGGTTGGGTGGTATTTATTTTAATGCAAGGAATCTGACGAATAAGGCAGATGAGTCGAGGGCACAAATTAACACATGGCAGTATGATGTCATTGCCATCACAGAGACATGGTTGAGAGAGGGGCAGGATTGGCAGCTCAATATTCTAGGATATAGGGTCTTCAGGCGAGACAGAGAAGGAGGTAAAAGAAGAGGGGGTATCGCAATATTGATCAAGGAATCTTAGAAGGCTCCTCAAATGAAGCCGTATGGGTAGAACTGAAAAACAAAAAAGGAGCAATCACATTGGGAGCCTATAGTACACTCCCAGCAAACAGTCACAGAGAAATAGAAGATCAGATATGTAGGCAAATTTCAGAGAAGTGCAAAAATAATAGTGGGGGATTTCAACTTCCCCAGCATTAACTGGATTAGCCATAGTGTGATAGGTTTAGAGGGAGCGGAATTCTTAACATGCATTCAGGAGAGCTTTTTAAGCCAGTACATGGAAGGTCCTACAAGAGAGGGGGCAGTCCTGGACTTAATTTTAGGGAATGAAGCTGGGCAAATGGTAGAGGTATCAGTGGGGGAGCATTTTGCAGATAGTGATCATAACTCCGTTAGATTCAAGGGCTGTTATGGAAAAGGACAAGAATGGGCCAGAAATCAGAGTTCTAAATTGAGGGAAGGCCGATTTTAATAAGATCAGATGTGATTTGGCCAGAGTGGACTGGGAGCAGCTATTTTTAGGTAAATCTGCATCAGAGCAGTGGGATTCATTCAAGAAGGAAAAAGGGAGAGTACAGTGCCAACATATTCCAGTAAAGACAAAGGGTGCAACCAACAAATCCAGGGAACCCTGGATGTTGAGGGATATACAGGATTGGATAAAGAGAAAAAGGGAGGCTTATGGCAGATACCGAGGGCTCAAAACAGCAGAAGCCATGGAGGAGTATACAATGAATAGGGGGGAATTTAAAAAAGAAATTAGGAGAGCAAAAAGGGGGCATGAAAAAACATTGGTAGGTAAAATAAAGGAAAATCCAAAGTTATTTTACAAGTACATTAAGAGTAAGAGGATAACTGGGGAAAGAGTAGGGCCCATTAAGGACCATAGTGGAGCCGGAAGACATGGGTAGGGTTCTAAATGAATACTTTGTGTTTGTGTTCACAAGTGAGAGGGACGACATGGATATGGAATCAGGCAGAGGGACTGTGATATAATTAAACAAATCAGCATAGAACGGGAGGAGGTTCTAAGTGGTCTGGCAGACTTAAAAGTAGATAAATCTCCAGGCCTGGATGAAATGTATCCCAGGCTGTTGAGTGAGGCAAGGGAGGAGATAGCAGGGGTGCAGGCAATAATTTTCAATACCTCTCTGGCTACAGCAGAGGGCTGGAGGACAGCCAACGTGGTACTGTTATTCAAGAAGGGAGAAAGGGATAAACCAGGGAACTACAGGCCATTCAGTCTAACCTCAGTGGTGGGGAAACTATTGGAAGCAATTCTGAGGGACAGAATTAATCTACACTTGGAGAGGCAGGGAATAATCAACGACAGTCAGCATGGCTTTATTAAGGGGAGGTCATGCCTGACTAATTTGATTGCATTTTTTGAAGAGGTGACCAGGTGTGTAGGTGAGGGCAATAAATTTGACGTAGTCTACTTGGACTCCAGCAAGGCTTTTGATAAGGTCCCACATGGGAGACTGATAATGAAGGTAAGAACCTATGGGATCCAAGGCAATTTGGCAAATTGGATCCAGAATTGGCTGAGTGTCAGGAAGCCGAGGGTGAAGGTTGAGGGGTGTTTTTGTGACTCGATGCCTGTGGCCAGTGGGGTTCCACAGGGATCGGTGTTAGGTCCCTTGCTGTTTGTGGTATATATAAATGATTTAGACTTGAACGTAGGAGAGTTGATCAGTAAGTTCGCGGATGACATGAAAATTGGTGGGGTGGTAAATCATGAGGAGGCTAGCCTTAAGTTACAGGAGGTTATAAACAGGCTGGTCAGATGGGCTGATCAGTGGCAAATGGAATTTAATCTGGATAAGTGTGAGGTGATGCACTGGGGCAGGACACACAAAGCACGGGAATACACAATGAATGGTAAGACCCTGGGAAGTACCTAGGATCAGAGGGGCCTTGGTGCATGTGTACTGGTCCCTTAAGGTAGCGGGACAGGTAGCTAAGGTGGTTAAGAAGGTATATGGGATACTTGCCTCTATTAGCTGAGGCATAGAATATAAGAGCAGGGAAGTTATGCTGGAACTGTATAAAATGCTGGTTAGGCCACAGCTAGAGCATTATGTGCAGTTCTGGAATCTGCATTATAGGAAGGATGTGATTGCACTGGAGAGAATGCAGAGGAGATTTACCAGGATGTTGCCTGGGCTGGAGAGTTTTAGTTATGAGGAGATATTGGATAGACTGAGGTTATTTTCCATGGAGCAGAGGAGATTGAGGGGGGACATGATTGAAGTGTATAAAATTATGAGGGGCATAGATAGGGTAGACAGGAAGGAACTTTTCCCCTTGGTGGAGGGATCAATAACCAGGGGGCATAGATTTAAAGTAAGGGGCAGGAGGTTTAGAGGGGATGTGAGGAAGAATTTTTTCACCCAGAGGGTGGTGGGAGTCTGGAATTCACTGCCTGAAAGGGTGGTAGAGGCAGAAACACTCATAACATTTAAGTATTTGGACGTGCACTTGTGATGCCATGGCATACAAGGCTATGGGTCTAGTGCTGGAAAATGGGATTAGAACAGTTAGGTACTTGACCGGCGCAGACTTGATCGGCTGAAGGGCTTTTTCAGTGCTGTAGACCTCTGACTCTAAAGGCTCCAAGCTTAGAGGGAGAAGCTGCAGGACGCAGATTTAATAAAATAAAAGCTTGCGAGAAGCCAGAAGATCCAAGGTGATGACTGAAGTTCTGTAACTCCTTACTATGGACATGTGAAGCAGTGCTGCTCTGTAGGCATGGCTGAGCATTTGAGAGACTGCGTAGAAGGAAGCTTGAATGCATGTGGCGAACTAGGGGAGAGGGACATTGGAGGGAGAGTTTGAAACCCTGGAGGTAGACCCTTGCAGAAGACACTGAGAGAAAGTGTTGTTTCCAAAGCGAGTTCTTCAAGAGTAGAGATTGGAAACCCTCATGTGAAAGATGGAGTTCAATGAGACCAGTTGGCTCACAGCGTGACAAGCGTCCGGGGGGAGTTGGAGAGATCATAGCATCTGTATGGAGTGGCATCTGTCCTTTGATTTCAGAGTGTGGTGTATCTGACCACAGATTGTCTATTGGTTTACATGGACTGTGAACATTAGGGTATAAAGATAGCTTTTGTAACTTGTGTTATCCTTACAAATCTGTCTATGTCTGTAAAGGTATAGTTGTGGATGAAGGAGTATAGTATAATAGTTCATCTTTTCCCATTTAATAAATATTTTATTCTTTTGTTAAAACTTCATCAGCTGACTTCTGTGACTGTTCAGTAGCCAGTCTCCATGTATCTAAACAAAAATTAAAAGATAAGATCTGTCAAGCCGGGTTCCACCGTGGCGTACGAGTTGTCCAGGAGTAACATCAACTGAATCATAACAATGTGTAAATAAGTGGATTAGATGTTTTTAAGAAATGATTTTCTTGGTTTTCCCTTTGCCTCAGTGCTGGACAGGAACCTGTTGAGGCTCAGGCACAGCAGAATTTCCTGCCACAGTCCTGTAACATGGCCGGAATGCATCCTTGTCAGCAGGAACCAGAAGGCCTCCAGGTGTCAGAAACTGCTGTGCTGCGCAACGAGATGTCAGGCACTTAGCTGTGTGAATTTTTTTTAGCTTGTTTCTGGGTCTCTTAGTGTAAACTGTATGCCATTTCTAGGGACACCCCTGTTTCTAGGTGCCCAGGACAATAAGTGCAGCAAAAAGATACAGAAGGCTGTATGCCCACATTATGTATGTATGTTGCTTTTTAACTCTTTGACTTGGAATATAATGCAAGTGTATGCATGATGGAGAGAAAACAAACCTTTTTGCACACCAAACATTTGTAAATTATAAGTACAATTTACATAATTCAGATTGTTGAAATAGAAAAGATGACCCTCTTCCCTGAAAGGATCTATCTGAAACCAGTCCTTTTTTCTCTAATATGAATCGGTTTGTTATGAAATCCACACAATTATTTTGATCCACAGTTTTTAGCATTCACCTCTCATCAAATGCTTAAGCCCACCACTTCCAAATGCTTTCAATAATTGAAAAAGTACTAACGGGGACAAACATGTTTCAAATTATTGCTGTGCAAATCTTTCCTAGGAAGCTACATTATCCTTTTAAATTGCGAATGTCAAGTAATACATCCAAAATGGTTCATTAATATGGCTGTATTATGCAACTTCTGAGGCTTTGTGCATTCTGAGGTGTTTGCAGGGATTTTCTATAATGGCAGTATACAGGAAGTACTTGCTGGCAACTGCTATAATTGTAGCATTTAACATCTGATATTTATCATCACAGATTCAGAATATGAACAATATCATCACTTTTCCTCTGGACAGCCTACTGAAAGGAGATCTAAAAGGAGTTAAAGGGGTAAGAATTTAGTATCTTTATTTTGTAGTTCTCTTTATCAAACAAAAAGCTCCTAATTGCTTCCAGCTTGCAGATTTGTGAATAGTATATGATTTTTTTAAACAGTCCCATGTAGCAAAGATCGAGGGGACTATGAATCAAAAGACCAGTCAGAATGCAAGTTTTGTTTTCCACAATGTTGCTTTTACACAATGTGCAGAATATTACAAAAAAAACCCTCAAGAATCAGTAAATGTTTGCCCTGGAGCTGCAGGATCTTGAATTGCCCCGTTTCCTAACTTACACACAATTACATAGAATTGTACACCATAGAAACATGCCTGCATCCATGTTTATGCTCTGCATGAACCTCCTCCCATCTAAGTTCATCTTCCCTTATCAACGTATCACAGGAACATAGTAACAGGAGTAGGTTGTTCAGCCCTTGAACCCATTCTGTTATTCATTGAGATCATGGCTGATCTGCATCCAAATTTCATCCATCCCCCTGGGCTCCATATCCCTTAATATACTCGGCCAACAAAATCTATAAATCTTGGATTTAAGATTAATTGAGCTAGCATTTTCTGCTTTTTGTGGGAGAAATTTCCATACTTTACCACTCTATGTGAAGGATTATTTCTCAGATTCTCTCCTGAATTACCTGATTCTAATTTTAAGGTTATGTCCCCTTTTCCTGGACTACCCCAGCAGAAGTGTTTTTTTTTCTGCATCTACCCTAATTTCTTTCAAGATATGAAAAAAAGCTCAATCAAATCACCCCTTGATATTTGATATCCTTCTAGTCCTTTCTCCCTCAGTTACTTATCCAATTTTCCCATAAATGCATCTATGCTAACCACTTCAGCATGTCTATCTGGTATTGGGTTCCACACTCTCAACTTTCCCTTGAATTCCTGAAATAGGCATGCATTTTTAACCATAATTTACTCATTGCTTCTCGAATATTAGTGAGGTAATGTATAGCAAGGTTTAAATGGTGCTTTCTGCTGCATTTTCAATTTCAATTTTCCAATTTCAGTTTCACTTTATTGCCCATACTGAAATTCATCTTGAGTACATTGCTTGTTCATTTAAAAAATTACATAAATGAATGACAACATTAAAAGAAAGAAAATTGCGTTATCAAGAGGTCTAACTTTAATTAATATATTTATTTAAAACTATTCCAATGCATTAAAATAATCAGTCAATGAGCCCTACCCTGAGTGTGTATTTTCATCCTTGCATCAAACCCCTGTTAAAAGCCCTTATACAGAAGGGCGCAGACAAGTTCAAGAACAGATCTGACTGCGGTCTGAGGGATTGTAGCCTTTTCCCTGAACACAACCAGTCGTAACACTGAAACAATAGGTGTTTCTTAGTGTTCATGACACTTTAAGGTACCACACATAAGGCTACTTAATAAGATAAGAGCCCATGGTGTTGGGGTAGTATGAACATGACTAGAGGACTGACTAACTAATAGAAGACAGAGTTGGGATATGGGAGGGCATTTTCAGGATGGCAGCCTGTAACTAGTGGAGTACTACAGGGATCAGTGCTGGGGCCACAATTATTTACAATATATATTAATGACTTGGATGAGGGAAATGAATGTACTATCGCCAAGTTTGCAGATGACACAAAAATAGGTGCGAAGGAAATTGGTGAGGATGACACAAAATGTCTACAGAGGGATATCGACAGGTTAAGTGAGTGGGCAAAGACATGGCAGATGGAATATAATGTGAGAAGGTGTGAGGTTATGCACTTTGGCAGGAAGAATAGAGGAGCTGAATATTATTTAAATGGAGAAAGACTGAAGAAAACTGCAGCACAGAGAGATTTGGGGGCCCTCGTGCATGAATCCCAAAAAGCTAGCATACAAGTTCAGCAGGTAATAGGTAAGGCAAATGGAATGTTGGCCTTTATTTCAAAGGGAATGGAGTATAAAAATAGGGAAGTCTTGCTAAAATTATACAGGGCACTAGTTAGACCACACCTAGAATACTGTGAACAGCTTTGGTCCCCTTATCTAAGAAAAGATATACTGGCAATTGAGGGAGTCCAGAGAAGGTTCACTAGTTGTACTCGGGGTTGGAGGGGTTTTCTTATGAGGAGAGGTTGAGTTGGTTGGGCCGGTACTCATTGGAGTTTAGAAGAATGAGAGGTGACCTTATTGAAACATATAAAATTCTTAGGGGGCTTGACAGGGTAGATGCTGAAAGATTGTTTCCCCTTGTGGGAGAGTCTAGGACCAGGGAGCATAATCTCAGAGTAATTGGGGGGTGCCCACTTGAAACAGAGATGAGGAGGAATTTCTTGTCTCAGAGGGTAGTCAATCTGTAGAATTCTTTACCTCAGAGGGCTGTAGAGGCTGGGTCGTTAAGAATATACAAGGCCAAGTTAGACATTTTTAATCAGTAAGGGAATCAAAGATTATGGGGAGAAGGCAGGAAAGTGGAGTTGAGGATTATCAGAGCAGCCATGATCTCATTGAATGGCGGAGCAGACTCGATGGGCTGAATGGCCTCCTTCTGCTCCTGCGTTTTATGGTCTTTACTTTCGTCAAGAGCAGATGTGGCCAAGAAAGATCTGCTCATCAAATAACCTTCCTGCCTGGTTCAATAATTGCTGTACTCCTAAAGTGTCTGCTTTCCTAAGACAACAGTACCAAGGGCAACATCCAAAAAGGATAGCATTCTCAACTACAGCAGTTTAAAATAGTTTCATGATTATAGCTGATAAAAGAGATTTCTAAGCTTTTCACCTGGTACTCATCAGGACATTCTCAAGAATACCAAAATAAAGGGGAAAACAACAATTTATACTGTCTGTGAAGAGAGTGTTGATTGGCAAATGGCGTTGCCATTAAGAATGCAGCACTCATAACTGCCAAGCATTGTTTGAAATTTAAACCAGGCAGCTTGACCCTGATTGATCAATGCATTTCCCTGAGGAATGAGTCAGCGAATGGCTATCACTTATTTTGTTTAACTGAAACAGGCACAATGTATGTATATATTATTTCTGTCTGCAAAGAACAGGGCCCTGTGTATTAATATATGTAACTTCCAGTACATGCAAATGCGCCACATTGTGAGCCTGACTGACAATTTCAAATTGGTTGTCAGTGTAAATCTTAGCACACTGAGGAATATTTAGCAAATGTCGTCCAAGCATGGAATCACACCAAATGTTGGACACTGTGTTTTGAGTTTTGCAAGGATGGGCTGGTTGGATATGGTCTGTACCCTGCCAGTTGTGTACAGCGGCTGGGACATGCTGTTTGATACGATCTGCCAGTCTTTGGGATGCATGGCCTACAAACCTAGCATCACACTGGCACTGAAAGTCATATACCACATTACTCATTTGTGTCCTGCCATCTTCAATGACTTACATACATATACACTGAGGTCCCTCTGTTCCTGCATCTCCCTTAGAGTTTCTCCCTTTAGTTTTCTATCTCTCCATATTCTTCCTCCCAAAATGGATCACCTCACACTTCTCTGCCTTGAACCTCATCTGCCACTTGTCTGCCCAATCCACTAACATATCTATGTCCTTTTGAAGTTCAAGACTAACCTCATCACAGTTGGCAACGTTTCTAACCTGCGTATTATCTGCAAATTTTGAAATCATGCCCTGAACACTGCAGTGTAGGTCATTTATATGTGTCAGAAAGAGCAAGTGTCCCAACACTGACCCCTGGGGAACTCCACTACAGACCTTCCTCCAATCTGAAAAACAACTATTTATCACCACTCTGTTTCCTGTCACTCAGCCAATTTCTTACCTAAGTGCCTACTTTCCCTTTTATTCCATGAGTTATAATTTTGCTCTCAAATCTGTTGTATGGCACTGTATCAAATGTCTTTTGAAAATCCTCATATACCACATCAACAGCGTTGCCCTTATCAACCTTCTCTGTTACATCTTCAAAGATCTCCAGCAAATTAGCTAAATATGATTTTCCCTTAATGAATCCATACTGGCGTTCCTTAATTGTCCTGCACTTGTCTAAATCGTTAGTGATTTTGTCTGAACTATAATTTCCAGAAGTTTCCCTACTATTGAAGTCAAACTGACTGGTTTGTAGTTGCAAGCTTTATCCTTCTACCCCTTTTTGAACAAGGGTGTGACATTTACAATTCTCCAGTTCTCTGGCAGCACCCCTGTACTTAAAGAGGACTGAAAGATTATTACTTGTGCCTCTGAAATTTCCACTCTCCTGTCCCTCAGTCCCCTTGGATGCATCTCATCTGGTCCTGGTACCTTATCTATTTCAAGTAAAGATAGCCTTTCGAATACCCCTCCTTCTCGATTGTAAATTCTTTGAGTATACCAGTTATCTCCTCTCTCACCTCAGCCTGGGTAGCACCTTCTTCCTTTGTGAAGACAGTTGCAAAATATTCATTTAATACCTTGTTATTTCTCCTGCCTCCGTGTGCAAGTCCCCTTTTTATTCCTAATCAGCCCCATTCTTATTATTTATATGGTAATAGAAGACCTTGGTATTCCCTTTTATTTTAGCTGGCAGTCTCATTTCATGCTCTCTTTGCTTTTCTTATTAGTTTTTTTCTTCCCCTCTGGTCCTTTATATTCAGCCTGATTCTCCATCGTGTTTTTCAACTTGACATCTGTCATACGCGCACTTCTTCCTTTTCACCTTCACCTCTATCTCTCTCGTCATCCAGGGCACTCTGGATTTATTTTTCCTACCTTCCCCCTTCTAGGGAATATATCTTGACATTGCCTGTAATACTTTTTCTTTGAAGGTGGCCCACTGTTCAGCCATTGTCTTCCTGCCAACATTTGATTCCAACTCACTCAACTCAGATTCATTCTCACCCCATCGAAGTTGGCTTTCTCCCAATTAATTACCCCTGCTCTGGATTGTTCCTTGCCCTTTTCCATGGCCAGCCTAAACCTTATGATACAACGGTCACTGTACCTTAAATGCTTTCCATAATATTTGATCCACTTGGACCAGTTCATTCCCCAGTACCAAGTCGAACAGTGCTGGCCCTCTCATTGGACTGGAAACATCCTGCTGAAGAAAATTATCTTGACAACATTCCAGGAACTCTCGCCCCTCTTCTCCCTTTGCACTATTCCTATCCCAATCTATATTTGGATAGTTGAAGTCCCCCATTATAATTACGCTGTAATTCTTGCACATCTCAGTAATTTTTTCACAGATTTGTTTCTCTACATCCCTTCCACTAGTAGATTCACAAATTATTGCCCAGTTGGAGTTATCCTTACAGCCACCAAGGTAGAACATAAAACTAAGAAAACCGAATGGCACAAAATATTGCACCTGATGAAATAAGTAATTTGATTTGGTCTGTTGTCTTTTTAATATAAATTGACATATGAGGCCTTTCTAGTCAAGGTTGTATCATGGTTAGTATTATCTATTAAGCAGTGGCACTTTGTAAAACTAGAGTTATCCAGGTCAGTGAGCAAGTAGCTTCACCAGATTCTTAAGAGCATAAATAAAAAGCAGATTTGGGTGGCAGAACACTTATAATAAGTATTTTTTTCACTTGATGGTTGATTTGAAATGATTGGATCACAGAGCAGTGATAATTGGATTTACTTTCAAGTGAGTATATTTGAAAGAGTGAGTTCACATCATGACCAAGTTATAGAAACAGTGCCTGTTCTTTAAAAGGTGGACTTTGGTTAAATATGTAGTTGTTTCATCAGTATTGTACTGATACAAGTGTATATAAGAAATAGGAGCAGATGTAGACCATATTGCCCCTCGAGTCTGCTCCGCCATATAATACAATCGCAGCTGATATCCTGCGTCGACCCCACTGTTCATTAAATGGTGCTTGAGCCATTAACCATATAACCAAGAATGAACCAGCTGCTCCATCTTATTTGCCATGTGTTAAAATGTTTATTTAGTTTTTGAATACATTTGTTCTGTTTACCAGACATAAGCTTTTTGTCTTGGGTCGACTTGCATTTCTTGCTTTTCATACAGTATGCAGCAGTATTTTGGTAAGGATGGAAAATCTGCTTATTTTAGTATGATGGTACAGCATTGAGGAAAGTGCTAGTGTTGGGATGGAGGGCAGAGTGGGACTAAAATGAAAGCTGTATACTTGAGAGGAAACCAAATGTTTTGTCCTATGATCTGTTAGGCAACCTTTTTTTCTTTACAGCAAAAAATGTCACGAAGAAACAAATAGCTAATTGTTGGATTGAAAATTTAATTTGCTAATTGACCTTGTATTCTGCAGAGCAATGAAGCTAACAGAATTAGAGGCCATTATATTAATTGTCTTGATATCAATTGAATGCAGAGTGCAATAGTTTAGCAAAGGTACTTGGATTTTATTTTTTGTTTATACGAAATGAAGGTCTTATGCCATCTGAGCACTAAAAATCATAAATTTATGTTCCATGAATATATTTTGCATATTGAAAAATAAAAGTTTAAGTAGGTTTATTTGACCAATTTAACAAGCCGCCATTTTAAAAAATACTGCTTTTAATACTCTAATCCCTGTAGGCTGAGTGGAGCTGTTCATTTTCTATTGTCACTTGTCAATGAGAGTGTTTCATGGGTGTTTTATCTGCAAACACATTTACACAGTGGCATACATCAGATGGTTTATAAATTTGCATGAGGAAACAATTAAATGTAGACCGTTTAAAGGGTAACATGACAGATGTTAACAGCTGCTTTAAAGTAATTGCGAAATTTTCTCCAAAGGTGGATTTGTGTGAACCAATTTACAGTACAACATTGAGTTCATTCAGAATTGAAATTTGAATTTGAACATAATGTATGTCAGCTTTGACCTTGCGCTACCCATATAAATGAAAAATGAATTATACTGTATGCATACAGGCTCATGAAGAACAGAAGTGTTTAGCCCTTATTTTTGCTGCCGAATTCTATTTGAAATGGAGCAGCATTAAATTTTCAGACTACTTTTGAGTGTTTTTAAAATTTATTCTTGCATGAGATTTGTGCGTCACTTGTTGCCCATCCCAAATTGCCCTTGAGAAGGTAGTGGTGAGCCGCCACCTTGAACTGCTGCAGTCTATGTGGTACAGATACATCCACAGAGCTGTTAGTTTCCAGTCAGGATGGTGTGTGGCTTGACAGAGACCTTGAAGGTGGTGGTGTTCCCATGCATCAGCTGTCCTTGTACTTCTAAGTGGTAAAGGTTGCAGATTTGGAAGGTGCTGTTGAAGGAGGCTTGATGTATTGCTGCAGTGCATCTTGCATATAGTACACATTGCTGCCACTTTGGTGATGGAGGGAGTGAATGTTTCAGAAGGTGAATGGGGAGTCAATCAAGGCAGCTGCTTTGTCCTGGATGTTGTCAAACTTCTTGTGAGTTGTTGGAGGTGCACTCATCCGGGCAAGTGGAGAATATTCCATCACACTCCTGACTTGAGGACAGGCTTTCAGGAGTCAGGAGATGAATTTCTTCCTGCATAATTCCTGGCTTCTGACCTGCTCTTGTAGCCACAGTATTTATATGACTGGTCCAGTTCAGTTTCTGGTTGATGGTAAACCCCAGAATATTGATAGTGAGACACTCAGCAATGCTAATGCCGTTGAATGCCAAGGGGAGATGGGTAGATTCCCTCTTGTTGGAGATGGTCATTGTCTGGCACTTGTGTGGTGCAAGTGTTGCAAATGTATTGAAGTAATTGCAATTAGAAAATATTGACTGTCTAGTAAAAATACTTATTTGACTTTTGTGCCCTTTTGTCGTTGCCATCATAAATTATGTACAAGGGCCTTTAGATCTTAACATAAGCAATAGGACCAAGAGTAGACCCTTGAGCCTGCTCCGCCATTCAGTACGATCGTGGCTGATTGTTAACCTTAACTCCACTTTGCTGCCTGTTCCCTATATCCCTTAATTTCCTGAAAGACCGAAAATCAATTAATGTCGGCCTTAAATTATTCAATGATGACACATCTACGACTCTGAGTTAGAAAATTCCAAAGATTCACAGCTCTCTGTGAAGAAATTTCTCTTCATCACTGTCATAGATAATTGGTTCTTTTTCTGAGGTGGTGCCCCCTTGTTCTAAATTCCACAGCCATTGTGAACCCTATGAGGCCCCTTCAGAATCCTGACCATTTCAATGAGATCACCTCTCATTCTTCTAAACTCCCGAGGGTATCGGACTAATTTACTCATCCTCTCATCCCAGGAGCCAATTTAGTGAACCTTCACTGAACCACCTCCTATGGAAGTATTTCCTTTCTTAAATATGAAGACCAAAACTGCATATTGCTGTGTGGTCTCACGAAAGCTCTGTACAATTATAGCAAAATTTCTTTACTATCGTACTCCAATCCCCTTGCAATAAAAGCCAATATGCCATCTATCTTCCTAATTGTTTGCTGTACCTGTAGTACCTACATGCTAGCTTTTTGTGTTCCTTGTACACCCCTCTGAGCATCAATATTTGCAGGTTTCACACCTCTTTAAAAAAAATTATGCTTTTCTTAACACCAAAGTGAATAACCTCACACTTCCCCACATTATATTCCAATATGTCGCCTTGTTGCCCAGTCACTTAATCTCCATATGTTTCTTTGTTGCCCACTCACTTAATTTGTCTATAATCTCTTTGCATCCCTCTCACAGATTGTATTCCCACCTATCTTTATATCATCAGCAAATTTAAATAAATTACTTATGGCCTCCTCATCTGAGTCAATAATATAGATTGTACGTTTTTTTTTAATCCATTCATGGGATGTGGGCTTTGCTGGCTGGCCAGCATTTATTTCTCATCCCTAGTTGCCCTTGAGAAGGCGCTGGTGAGCTGCCTTCTTGAACCGCTGCAGTCCATGTGATATAGGTACACCCACATTGCTGTTAGGAAGGGTTCCAGGATTTTGACCTAGCGAGAGTGAAGGAACAGCGAAGTATTTCCAAGTCAGGATGGTGAGTGGCTTGGAGGGGAACTTCCAGGTGGTGGTGTTCCCATCTGCTGCCCTTGCCGTCCTAGATGATAGAGGTCGTGGGTTTGGAAGGTACTGTCCCAGGAGCCTTGGTGAATTCCTGCAGTACATCTTGTAGATGGTACACACTGCTGTTACTGTGCGTCGGTGGTGGAGGGAGTGAATGTTTGTGCCAATATGGTGCCAATCAAGTGGGCTGCTTTGTCCTGGATGGTGTCAATCTTCTTGAGTGTTGTGGGAACTGCACTCATCCTGGCAAGTGAGAGTATTCCATCACACTCCTGACTTGTGCCTGGTAGATGGTGGACAGGCTTTGGGGAGTCAGGAGGTGTTACTCATCGCAGGATTGCTAACCTCTAACCTGCTCTTGTAATCACAGTATTTATATGGCTCATCCAGTTCAGTTTTAGGTCAATGTAATCCCCAGCATGTTGATAATGGGGGATTCTGTGATGTTAATGCCATTGAACATCAGGAGGCAATGGTTGGATTCTCTCTTGTTGGAGATGGTCATTGCTTGACACTCGTGCGGCTTGCCACTTGTCAGCACAAGCCTGGATATTGTCCAGCTATTGCCGCATTCAGGCATGGACTGCTTCAGTATCTGAGGAATTGCGAATGGTGCTGAACGTTGTGCAATCATCAGCGAACATCCCCATTTCTGACCTTATGATGGAAGGAAGATCATTGATTAAGCAGCTGAAGCTGGTTGGGCCGAGGACAGTATTCTGAGGAACTCCTACAATGATGTCCTGGAGCTGAGATGACTGACCAACAACCACAACCACCTTTCTTTGTGCTAAGTATGACTCCAACCAGCGGAAAGTTTTCCCCCTGATTCCCATTGATTTCACTTTTGCTAGGGCTCCTTGGTGGCACACTAAGTCAAGTGCGGCCTTGATATCAAGGGCAATCACTCTCACCTCACCTCTGGAGTTCAGCTCTTTTGTCCATGTTTGAACGAAGGCTATAATTAGGTCAGGAGCCGAGTGGCCCTGGCGGAATCCAAACTGGGCATCAGTGAGCAGGTTATTTCTAAGCAAGTGCCGCTTGATAGCTGAGGCCTAGCACTGATCCTTGCACCACTCAACTAGTTACAGCATGTCAACTTGAAATGCCCCATTTATCCCTACTCCATGCTTCTTGTTCATTAACCAATCTGTTATCCATCCTAATATATTACCCAACTCCATGAGCCCTTATCTTGTGTATTAATCTTTTGTGTGGCACCTTATCAAATGTCTTTTGGAAATCCAAGTACACTGCATCTACTCGTTTGCCTTTGTTTGCCCTACTAGCTAATACTCAAAAAAACTCTAATAAATTGTTAAGCACGCTTTCCCTTTCGTAAAACCCTATTGACTGTGCCTGATCATACCATGATTTTCCAAGTGCATTGTTAAGACTTCCAGCATTTCCCTGATGACTGATGTCAGGCTAAGTGGCCTATCATTTCTTGTTTTTTCTCTCCCACCCTTTTGAATTGTGGAGTTATACTTTCTAACTTTATACTGCATTCATTTCTAGGATCTTAAGAAGCCTTTTGATAAAGCATGGAAGGACTATGAAACAAAAGTGTAAGTCTCGGAATATTATTTTCCTGTAATTATTTATTTGCTCAGCTATTCTGTAATAAGCACTATACATGGGTGTTCAGCAGGAATTGCAACATTTGATCGATTGCTTTTTTGGAAAACAATGCTTTTGTAATTGAAGATGTGAGCTGTGTAGATCGATCATGATACAGTAACAGTTCTTCTATGAAGTGTGATTTTGAAAGAAATCTCTTAATGGCCTGTTTTAAGTGACGTTTCTAAGACTTCATGGCAGATGGCCTATCCAGATTGGGTGGTGATCTATGGACACTTCAAAGAATGAAAAACAATTGCTAAAATACAGAAGGGAAGGAGACCAATAAACAAATTATTAAGCATTCCTTTTTAATTCTAATATAGTAAGGTATAAAAATTTCTGCTTGTGAAATATTTTCTATTTCATATAGCTTAATGATTGTCCATTAATTCTAATGTATCAGAAAAATGGTAAAAATTAATCCCAGAAAGTGATATTTCTACAAACTTTGCATTTTGCTATTCTTGCGGGGAGAATGGCTGGAAATGAATCCTTTACCTCTGAATAACGCAGATTTTGCATCACTCAGTTGGTTTCTATTTTTATTAAATCACAAAGATAATAAGTTAGGATCAAGTACAATTTTGAGTATACCTATTCTAAACTAGTTTAAAATATTTTTAAAAATTTGCATGAGTGGTGTATAATACTTTGCAAGGAGATTATTCTGAGTATTGTTGCTAACGTAGGAATAAAAGTGTATTTTTATTTTTAAAGCATTCATCATAGTTTGCTTGTGGCTTCCCAATGAAGTCATCTTGCAGTTTACTTACTTGATGTTTTAAAGATAAAAGTGGTGGTTTGTTCACGTCTAATGTGTTTATAACTATATTTATTTTGCTCATTCATTCTCCCAAAAACAATTGATACCTCCATTTTTTTAATAAGTAGCAAAACCTCCTAGACTGTTGTCACTTTGAAACTTTGCTATGCTACAGCAGTTTTGCTTGTTAGTCTTTCCACAAGATGAATTTGCATTTATATACACCTTTTATGACCTCATGATAGTATTCTTGCTGTTGTAAGTAACTTACCAGCTATCATGTTGTAATGATGTTGGTTGAGGCTTAAGTATTGGGCAGGTCATTGGGGAAAATTGCACTGGTCTTCTGTGAAATTGCATTTTTCATTAGCCCATGGTTTTTCTTTAAGTTCACTTGAGATTTATTTTCTTTCGTACTCACCCATGGACCAGCTGAGGCCCTTAAGTGACCAATTAATGGCCACTTCAAGGCAATCCCCTGCTGCCTCTGGAATTGGGCAGCACCAAGTGTCCCTGATACTACCGGTAAAATCTGGCGGACCAATGGCTGGATAAAGGGGGGAGGTGTGCCCTCCTTTCAGGCCCCCTGTGCTCATTGGAGGCCACACAATAGAAAATTATTAATATCAGCCAACACTTCGGAAAGTAATCGGGTGTCATAGATTTCTTTGAGAAAGTGACAGATAATGGTGGACAGGGGAAATTAAGTGGATGTGGTGTACATGGACTTTCAAATGTATGTACTTTGAATGGAAAACCTTAAGGATTAAGGGGTTCAGAATCACAAGGCATTGGAATCAGCACCTCAAGTCATTAAGGCTAATTAATATGTCTGCCTTTGAAGCAGTTACTAAACATTTACTATAAAAAATAATGTATACTATGGGTGGGACTTGAAGGTTATACTAGAAAAATGTAACTGCATTTTTAATATGACTGTTTTATTTGCAGTACAAAAATTGAAAAGGAGAAAAAAGAGCATGCCAAACAACATGGTATGATCCGTACAGAAATAAGTGGAGCAGAAATCGCTGAAGAAATGGAGAAAGAGCGGAGGTTCTTTCAGTTACAAATGTGCGAGGTAAATTAATTCTGAGTAATGTGGTAATTTTGTGCTGATATGTAATTAAGAAATTATTTGGTCAGCCATTGCTGTAATTTACATGGCTGATTGTGTTTTTTCTGTCATTACCTGTCAGTAGATTATATTTTGGACAATTAGCTACTGATTTTGTTGAAAAAACTATATTACTGTCTTGTAGATTAATTGAAGCTTATTTGCATGCAGATGCAGCATCAGGCTGCATGCCTTAATGTAAATTTGTATATAGCCTAAACATAAATTGCAGTCATGTACAGTTTGTCCAAAGTAGGTTATATAATTGAAGTTTCATCTCAAACAGAAAGGTGCAAATCACAAGTCCATTGCTTACTCCCTAGAGCAGATTGGGTAAATCTATGTAGTGTCATTTTTGCCTAGGAGTTTCGCAATTTGGGCTAAATTAGCTCTCACTCAGCAATAGCCTTCTTCCCTCTTAGTTAGAAGGCTGTGGGTTCACAAATCACAGTAGAGCCAAATTTAGGGAGCATTACACTGTTGGAGGTGCCACCTTTTAGATAGGACATTAAACCACAGCCCTCTTGGATGAACTTAGATGCCTACAGTATTTTGAAAAAGAGCAGGTGTTCTGGCTAATTTTTATCCTCCGAACATCACTAAACACAGATTATTTGGTTGTTATCACATTGTTTGTGGAATTTTGTGTGGGAATTGGTTGCCAATTTTCCTACATTGCAACAGTGACTATGTTTCAGAAGTACGGCATTGGATGTAAAGTGCATTACAATGCCATGAGGCTTTGAAAGGCATTTTACAAATTTTTTTTTTGTTTTTATTCCTTTCTTTCAGCTTTTAAAAAGTTCATTCACGGGATGTGGATGTCGCTGGCTAGGCCAACATTTATTGCCCATCCCAAATTGTCCTTGAGAAGGTTGTGGTGAGCTGCCTTCTTGACCTACTGCTGTCCAAGTGATGTAGATATACCGACAGTGTTATTAGGGAGGGAGTTCCAGTGACATTGAAGGAACGTGATATATTTCCAAGTCAGGTTGATGAGTGGCCTGGAAAGGTCATTGCTTGACCCTTGTGTGGCACGAATGTTACTTGCCACTTGTCAGCCCAAGCTTGGATATTGTCCAGGTCTTGTTGCATTTGGGCATGGATTGCTTCAGTATCTGAGGAGTTGCGAATGATGTTGAACATTGTGCAATCATCAGCGAGCATCCCCACTTCTGACCTTATGATGGAAGGAAGATCATTGATGAAGCGGCTGAAGATGGTTGGGCTGAGGACACTACCCTGAGGAACTCCTGCAGTGATGCCCTAGAGCTGAGATGGCTGACCTCCAACAACCACAACCATCTTCCTTTGTGCTAGGTATGAATCCAACCAGTGGAGAGTTTTCCCCCTGATTCCCATTGACTCTAGTTTTGCTAGGGCTCCTTGATGTCACACTGGGTCAAATGCTGCCTTGATATCAAGGGCAGTCATTCTCACCTCACCTCTTGAGTTCAGCTCTTTTGTCCATGTTTGAACCAAGGTTGTAATGAGGTCAGGAGCTGAGTGGCCCTGGTGGAACCCAAACTGGGTGTCAGTGAGCAGGTTATTGGTAAGCATGTGCTGTTTGATAGCACTGTTGATGACCCCTTCCATTACTTTACTGAGGATCAAGAGTAGACTGATGGGGCAGTAATTGGCCGGGTTGTATTTGTCCTACACTTTGTGTACAGGACATACCTGGGCAATTTTCTGCATAGCCGGGTATGCTGTAGGCACATGGCAAGTTCTGGGGCACAAGCCTTCAGTGCTATTGCTGGAATATTGTTGGGGACCATAGCCTTTGTAATATCCAGTGCCTTCAAATTGACTGACGCCTGGCATCTGTGATGCTGGGAACTTCCAGAGGTGGCTGAGATGGATCATCCATTCAGCACTTCTGGCTGAAGATTGTAGCAAATGTTTCGGCCTTATCTTTTGCACTAATGTGCTGTGCTCCTCCATCATTAAGGATGGGGATATTTGTGGAGCTTCCTCCTCCAGTGAGTTGTTTAATTGTCCACTACCATTCACAACTGGATGTGGCAGGACTACAGAAATTAGGTCTGATTTGTTGGTTGTGGAATTGCTTAACTTTGTCTATTACTTGCTGCTTCTGTTTTTGGAATGCAAGTAGTCCTGTGTTATAGCTTCACTAGGTTGACACCTCATTTTTAGGTATGTCTGATGCTGCTCCTGACATGCCCTCCTGCACGTTTCACTAAACCAGGGTTGACTCTCTGGCTTGTTATAATGGTAGAGTGGGGGATATGCTGGGCCATGAGGTTAGGGATTGTGTTCCAGGACAATTCTGCTGCTGCTAATGGCTCACAGCGCCTCATGGATGCCCAGTCTTGAGTTGCTCGATCTGTTAGATATCTAT
This sequence comes from Carcharodon carcharias, assembly GCF_017639515.1. Classification (NCBI taxonomy): domain Eukaryota; kingdom Metazoa; phylum Chordata; class Chondrichthyes; order Lamniformes; family Lamnidae; genus Carcharodon; species Carcharodon carcharias. The sequence goes on from NC_054471.1 coordinate 170,549,846, forward strand.
CCCATTTAGTACAGTGGGAATGGCACACAATACAATGGAGGATATCCTTAATGTGAAGGTGGGATTTTGTCTCCACAATGACTTGTGCGGTGGTCACTTTCACTGTTACTGTCATGGACAGATGCATCTGTGGCAGGCAGGCTGGTGAGGATGATTCCCACAGATGCCTGAACTGAGAATTACTGTGATTTCCTTGAACTCTCGTTTCCTTGTCACTGAACAACCTGGCACGACAATGAACCCTACTGTCCCTACTGTACAGGTCGGCACAGCCATACAGGGGAACCCACCTCAGGCTGCTGATGTGGATTCCACATGAATTCCATTTTCTTGGCTCACTCAGAGCTGGGGTCTTTGGGCTGACCAATAGAAATGATAATGCATTGTCTACTGGTAGCGACTGCAAATACATTCCCCCATCCCTATTGGGTGCTCAAGATATACCCATGATGGTAGAAGTTGAGACCTTGCCCTGATCCGAGATACTTTTATTCTGTGATGGAATGTGAGCGTCACTGACAAGGGTAGTATTTTATTGCCCATCCCTGATTGACTTGAAAATGTGGTAGTGAGCTATTTTCTTGAACCACTGCAGTCCATCAGGTACACCCACAGTTGCTGTTAGGAAGGGAGTTCCAGGATTTTGATCCAGAAGATCAGGAGTGAAAGTCACAGGCACTAGCTCTCTTGTATTTCTGGTGGAGCAAGGTTAAGGATTTTCAGCCCCACAACTCATATTTTTATAAATGCTGGTAGATCCACACTCTCATAATTTTATTAATGTGCAACATTTTAGATCATTTTCTTTGCAAATCTGTTGACCAACATACAGTTATCTGTGATGATTTGTAATGCATCATTAGAAAATGTTGACTTTTATATTAAAAATCTTATATTGTGTCAGTAAATGTACAGGTTCCACCAGAATCAGCAGTTGTACACCTTTCTTGAGAATTTTTTTTTGCATTCGTTTTTTTCTTGAATGTTGAACCATTCTGAATTTTCAGCTTCAAAATATATTTTCTTTTGCAGTATTTGCTTAAAGTCAATGAGATCAAGATTAAGAAAGGTGTTGATTTACTCCAGAACCTGATTAAATATTTCCATGCACAATGCAAGTAAGTTTTTCGTTTTATCCTTTTTATTAAAAATTTGTAACTGTTTTGATTATGTTGAATTCTGTTCATAGAATTTATGCTGCTTTACTTTTAAAATCACTCAGTTTATTGCCTAATTATGCCGATAATTTATAATATATTTCTCTATGATGCATTCCAGTTTAACTATCTAGTAACAGTTTCTTTCAGGATGGCTTGAAGGCTGTAGAAAGTTTAAAACCCTCCATGGAAAAGCTGGCGACAGATTTGCATGCTGTAAGTGCAATTATTACTGTGACTAAAACTATATGTGCCTATTGAGGAAGTATGCAAATTACTGTTGTTCATTCATACCTTCATTACCTCTAGATTTGTCTACTCCAATACAGTCCTGACTGGACTCTCACATTCTACCCTCTAAGCTTGAGGTCATCCAAAACTCTGCTGCCCATGTCTTAACTCGTAGAAAGTCCCATTCCCCTATCACCCCTGTGTTCGCTGACCTATGTTGGCTCCTGGTCAAGCAACGTCTTGATTTTAAAATTCTCATTCTTCTTTTCAAATCCCTCCATGGTCTTGCCCCTCTGTACTTCCAGCACCACAAGCCTCCGAAATATCTCCATTCCTCCAATGCTGGCTTCTTGTGCATTGCCAATTTTAATCATATCGACATTGGCTGTGCCTACAATTGCTTAGGCCCCAACCTCTGGAATATCTCTCCGTCTCTCTACCTCTCTTAGGACACAGCCTATAACCCACCTCTTTGACTAAGCTTTTGGTCATCTAACCTAATATCTCCTAATGTGGCTCGATGTCATACTTTGTTTCATTGTGCTCTTGTGAAGCACCTTGGGATGTTTTATTGTATTAAAGGTGTTATATAAATACAAGTTTTTGTTGTTGGATGGATTAAAACCAAGACATACAGGTCTCTGGTTTGATTTCTGGTTTCTGATGGCCTCGACAGGCAACATTTTGGTCTTATAATTGAACTTGCAGTGGACCATAGGGAAGGGAGAAATCTGCTCTTGAGAACTTTCCAATAGTTAGCACCATGAAGTGCTGCATAATTGAATTTCGATAGAGGGGCAGGTTTGGACCTGTTTTCCTTCTATGGTTTAATAGCCTGGTGAGATTCATGTCTGGAGTTTCTGCTTTGTTTAGTTTGAACCACACTCAAATACAGACATCTTGGTTGTGCCCAATTCTCTCCAGTTAGCTCATTAGCATAGATTCAGGTATGGGATTTGAATAATTGTAGAAGTGAGAAGTTGCATATAAGTGAGATTCGAATTGGGGAGAATCAAAATTAAAGTATTACATAAAAGGATTTTTTAAAAAACCTTTGGTTACCCTCAAATGGTATCTTATCACATCAATAGCCATTTCCAAGGCTAAAGTGGACTGAAAAATAACAGCTAAAATAAAAGGAAAATAAACTCTATTAGGCAGACATGAGTCTTGAGCCAAGTTACAGAACAGTCTGGTACTCAACCCTTTGACTGCTGCGGCAGGGGTAATATTGCATTAGTCTATTGTGCCATCCACAGGGCAAATTCCCATAGGCAAGCAGTGTAGCATGTCTCCAATTAGGTCAGTTGTGGTCTACCATCTGTAATTGAATGTGGCAGCCTATACTGCATGTAGCTGCAGGGGTCTTTGTAGTTGATGACACTGCTCTGCATTTACTCCCCTGTTCATCCAGGCCCTGAAAAGACAGTTCCTGACAGTCAGTGCCAGATAGATGAGCCAAGGCTGCTGAAATGGCAGATGTCTTCTTGGTGGAAATGGCCATCCAGACTATATTGGATCTTAATTTTTTTTCTCTTTGTTCAGCTAATCGTCTTAACACTCAAGGCTACCAGTCATGATATATTTATTAGCCTCTGTTTCAATGGCAACAACTTACTTACTTACTTTAACATACTAAAATGTCCAAGTTGCTTCACATGAGTGCTATAAAGCAAAATAATCCCCAGTGGATATTAGGGCAGGGTCAACAATGGTGGAGTAATTAAAATTGGAATTTAGAGGTAGGGAGAGGCAGAGAAATAAAAACAACATTGAGAATTTTAAAATCAAGGTGTTGCTTAACCAGGGGCTAGTGTAAGTGAGCGAATACGTGAGTTGATGGGTGAACAGGATTTGCTGCAAGTTTAGGGAACTGGCAATAAAGTTGTGGATAGCCTCAAGTTTTCGGAGAGTAGACTGTGGGTGGTTGGCCAGGAATGCATTGGGATAATCAAGTCTAGTGGTAACAAAGGTGGGGCGGAGTCAGTTGGTGTTATAGGTCATGTAATAGACTGTTTTAGTGATGGCATGAATATGTGGTCTGAAGCTCATCTGTGTTAGAAATGACACCAAGATCTGGTTCAGTCTCTCAGTTGCCTTGGAGAGGGATGGAGTTAGTGAGTGGGGAACTGAGTTTCTAGTGGAGACCGAATTGGATCAAATATCTGCTCATCTAGCACTGGATGTTGGGCGTCCTCTGACAATTTAGAGACAGTGGAGGGGTTGAGAGACGTGGTGGTTGAAGGATAAATGGGTGTTGTCAGTGTGTGTTTGGAAATGAAGCTGTGCTTTTGGATGATGTTGCCAAGGGGCAACATGTAGAGGAGAAATGGAGTGGGGGTCAAGAATAGGTCCTTGGGGGGGATACCAGAGGTGACGGAGCAGGTGTGGGAGGAGAAACCATTGCAGATGATTCCCTGGCTGTGATTAGATAGCTAAGAATGGAACCAATGGTGTTGAAGGAGGATTGAGTGGTCAACTGTGTCAAAGGCTGCAGACCAGGGTTCAAAATACATTGGGGCAGCAAGTGCTAAAAAGGCCCTAAAACACCTGAGAAAATTCAATCACGGGATGACCAATGAGAGAAAAACTGTTCCCTTATGTGGAAGTGACCAAGTATGTGAGGAGCTGCTCCTCTCCCATGTTTGCTGCTGACAGGCTCACCAGTAAGATGCAGTTGAGCCTATCAGCAGCAAACATGGGAGAGAAGCAGCCTGTGATTGAAGTAGGAAAGTGAGTGGCAGCACATGAGTCTGAGCACTGGAGCAGCAATGGTGAGCTAAACTCCAGGGGGTGGGTGGAAAAGAGAGACTGACTCCAGGGGAGGGGGGGAGAGCGACTGGGAGAGGGGAGAGTGAGATTGTCAGCAGTTGGGAAATGGGGCTGCTGAGTGAGTGAATGGAGGGAGCGAGGTGTAAGGTTGGGAAGTGAGGTAGCTTATATCCTTGTTGCCTGTTCCTGACAAATCTTTTAGGTTTTTTGCCTCTTTTAAAAGCCGATGTTATACTCGTTCAGTGAATTGACATCCCCACTTTACCTTTCAAAATGATTCTAAGTCTATGGAATCTTTTTGAGTATCCTCTCTGTCTTAATGTGGTAAATGGGCAGTAACTGCTTGGTTGAAATCTTCTAGCTTTTTGCATATACGATGAAAACGCGTTGGCTCTGACTTCATGAGTCCATGGAAAGTGTGTTTAGGATGATGGCTTTTTGTATCTCGAAGTATATATCAGTTATTTTGAAAAAAACTTTAGTTGCCAACTTATGCCTGTTGTTTTCTTGTGGCAATATAAATAATATGGTGTATAGAAAATTAATGCTTTTCTTGTGTATTGTGTCTTTGAGTTTAATGGAGGGGTGATTATTGAGCATACTGATGAATTCTTTTAATTCTGTTTGAGAGTCCAGGTACCCATACGCAGTCTTTGGTATTTGTGCTACATTATCTATCTAATGAAGCAAATCTTAAAAAACCTCAATACAAATACAGAAGATAATGTTACTATATGACTGCATCACCTAATAAAGCGGTTAGTAGGAATGAAAAAGAGCCCCTGGAAACCAAAAAAGTAGCCCCCAAAAATCAGAAAGTAGCCCTCGAGAAAATCTCAAAAAGAACTCTTGGGGGAATAAAATATTTTGACCCTTGCTGTAGGTGGGTTGAAAAGGATGAAGAGGGGTGGTTTACCTTTATCACAATCATGTAGGATGTCATTTGAGAGGTGCTTTGATACTATGGCAGTGGTGAAAACCTGATTGGTTGAGAAATTTATACTCGCCTTTGTTTTTCTCCTGACCAGTAGGCAATATCCAGTCTCTTCTCACAAGGGAACATTCTATTCACTCAAATTTAGAGATCTCTGGTATATACTAACAACCTGGGTTCAAGAACTCCTGAGGGTGCATGAGTATACTTCTAAAGTTTAACCAGCTAGAATTATGCAACTAACCAGAACTGCTCCCCATTATTTGTTCTCTTAGGACTACCCTGCCCAGGATCTTATCTTGCAGGGTTATCCGGAACTGATCCCAGACCCTATTGGCACTGTACCCTTCCAGATTCCATTAGAAAGCCAATCATTAGCTTTGCCTTAGACTCATAGAGACCTGCTTGGTTTAGCTATTAAATTATTGGATGTGTCGCAGTACCTCAAGTCTCAAGAATTTTCTTATCCCCTTATATTTCAAACATTCAACATGGTGATGGTGTTCAGGAGGCCTTGCATCATGCCAGACATTTAATCATAGAATGTTACAGTGCCAGTACAGATTAGGCCATTCAGCCCATCTTCTCTAAGTTGAACCATTATCCTGAATTGTTTGATGACCCATATTGCATAATAGGTTATTAGATTATTGCCTTGCCTCTGTCTCTAAGACAGATAGTGGAAGAACTATGGAATCATACAGCACAGAAGATGACCATTTGGTCCATTGTGTTTATGTTCCCTCTATAGCAGAGCTATCCAGTTAAACTCAATCTCCATAGCCCTGAAATTTTTTTCCCCACTTCATGTAATTACCCAGCCCTGTTTAAAATGTTATCATTCAATTTCACTATCCTGTCAACTAGCGCATTCCAAATCGCATCTTCTTTTTTAAAAAGGAAATTATTTCTTCATATCACCTTTGAACTTTTGGCAAGCATCTTAAATCTGTCTCCTTTGGTTATTGATCCTTCTGCCACTAGAAACAGTAAATATGGAAAAGCTAATAATGCTGTTCATGACTTTTGAACACCTTTACCAAATCTTCCCATAAGCTTTTTTGTGAGGAGCACAACACCAGTTTTTCTAGTCTCCCTGCATAATTGAAGTCCCTTGTCCCTGTTATAATTCTAGTAAATCTCCTCAGCACCCTCTTTAAGCCTTGCCACTTTTTCTAAAAGACAGTGCCCAAAATTGGCCACAATACTAAAGCTGGGGTCTAAACAGCGTTTCAAAAAGGTTTAGGCTAACTTCTTTGCTTTTGTACCCTATGCCTCTGCTTATAAGTTCAAGGACCCCATATGCCTTTTAATATTCTCCTCAACTTGTCATGCCCTTTTCAAAGACTTGTGTACACCCCCAGGCCTTCCTGTTCCTGAAACTCGATTAAGATTGTAAGGTTTAATTTATATTGTCGCTCCTCATTCTTCCTACCAAAATGTTTCACTTCATACTTCTCTGCTTAAATTTCATCTGCCATAGGCCTGCCAATTTCAAAAGTTTGTTTAAGCCCTCCTGAAGTCTGCTACTATCCTCCTAATTGTTTGCTGTGGTCAGAATTTTCACCTTGGTGGTTGGGCATGTGCCCGACCCATCTGAGCGTGGAATGACGCGAATGTCCCGACGTCAACGCGTCAAGTGGCCTTTGCACTTTTTAGGAAACCTCATCCATGGGTGGATAAAGTTTCCTTAAGGAAATAAAAATAAAATAAAAAGTTTTAAAACTTAATTAATAACGTATCTCTGCTCTTGTGACAGAGACATGGGGGGACATGTTTTATTACATTTCTAATTTCTTTATTTTTTTAATAACTCTTCATCTCCCTGAGGCAGCCTCAGGGAGATAATCAAGCATGCGTGAAGCACGCGTTTGCCCCACTTGCCCTCCTCCCTCCGCCTGCACAGGCAGCGCTAAGCACTGCCACTCATGTTTCACGCTGGCAGGCCTTAATTGGCCCCCCAGCGTGAAATCACCTTCTGGTCCCGATAGCGGGCAGCGGTTGGCTTCCCAATCGAGGTCGCCCGACAAGGGCAAGGTTCTGCCCTACATTTCTGAGTTTCATGTCATTTGCAAAGTGAGGGCCTTGAACAAAAGATGCAGGGCTCACTTCCATTCCAAGGTATTTGGACAAGTCCTTAAAGACAGGCCCTTGCTTTCCCTGCAGTCAGCTCACTTTTGCCACTAGTACATTTCATGACTTGGCCCTGAAACCTATTAATGCTTAGGTTTTTAGCCCAAAATCTCATGGGAATCTAAGCACCAACAGAGATTTAAAATCATAGAAAAGAGATGAATGAAATTTAGTTGGGCATGCCCTAAATTAATAATTAAGTGAAGAGAGGAGAAAGATAAAATGTTGCACCTAATTGTTAGATGTTGCTACACTGGGCACTCTGGGGATGAGTTTGGCTCTGAATTGGTTTCCTTTCCACCCGTTGGATGAGGTTGGGAACTCACCAGGCCTGAAGTGACTTTTTAAAGAAAAAAGTGGGAGAATTTTCTTTTGCAATTATTATCTCATTGATGAAGTCAATTGTGAGTATGTGATTTTATTAGTACATCTGTAATTATAGAGAAAAACAGACTTGTTACTCTTATGCCTAGAATAATTATTTTTGCTACGTGAAATCTGACCACAAAGATTTTATTCCTAGATTAAACAAGTGCAGGATGAGGAAAGAAAACAGCTGGTTCAACTTAGAGATGTTTTAAAAGCAGGGCTACAGGTAGAACAAAAAGAGGTGAGCAATTTATTTTGTACTCTAGAGCAAGTATACTTCTGTGTATCATTAACAAACTTGCTTCTTCATAATTGTTCAAGTTATAAGTCATAATGGTGTAGCTTATGTTCAGAGAACAAACATATCTACATATTTCCCTAATACAAGTCATATTTACCTAAGACATAGTAAATATTACAATTTAAAAGACTGAGGTTCTTCAGTTACAGTAATTTTTTTTTAAACATTCAGATTCTAATATCTGTAAGGTATTTATGTCCATGAGAATGAATTGAATGATATTGAATATTTGAATGTCATGACAATATTGTAGCTACGACAATGATAATGTAACATTTCCATTTTATTGGATGAATTCTGTAGTGACCAAAAGGCTCCAAATGTACCCTTAATTGCAATCGTTTTGTACTTCCATATGGGTTATATACTTAGTAAGCTATTTCTAATAGTTAGGATTAACTGAGTGGGGAAAAAAAAGGAAAATATGACCATTTTTGATTGGATTTGATCAATATGGTCTATTTCAAAAGTCTTAGACCATGATTCATTCAGGCATTCCTCAAATTGCTTCTCAGTGTGATGAAATTAGAGAGAAATTCGTGTGAGAAAAATGTAATAGGATAATTTCCCTTTAACAGCATTAATTATATATTAACTGTTTCATTTTACAACACCAAAAGTGTGCTTTGCTTGAACCCGCTGCCTGGATTTGATGGAGTTTAACTTTTGCCTGCCAACTTGTTTGCTGCTTACTTTTCTTATTAAGGTCACAGAAGTTTACAGTGCCGTGAGCTTTGTGGCTTGCAAGTAGAACTTGTTGCAGGTGAGAAGGGGTGAACTGGCTTCCCTCTATTCAACCTCCTTGGTTGATCACAGCAAACATTTAAGTTTTCTTTTCTCCCCCGCCCCCCCACCCCCTCCATCATGAGGATTTGCCTTTTCTAAATCAGAATGTATTTAACTATTTAAGCTGTGAGCAATAAGGAGCCAGTCAAACAATGTTTTCTTGAGTCAAAGAGAGAGCAAATTTATTAACCACTAAACCCAAGAAAAATAATAAAAATGCAACGTCAAGCATTCGACTCTCATGCAGTCATTTGGGCCCCCACACACAGGTGTTGGAAATAAGAGGAGTTAGAGTCCAATTTTTTAAAAAAAGTATAAGAATATACGGTTGAGTGTCCTTTGCTTGTCTTTGATGTGTAGATTTTAAACACTGCAACCAATTAGCTGGTTTCTTGGGTGCGGTCAGATGTAAAAGATGTTGCGGTTATTATCGAGGTTCACTGGTAGGTTTCTGGTGGAACTGGCTTCTCGAACCGAGCAACACGCTTATTCCAAAAGAGAGGAAGGAAGAGCAACTTTCTGCCTATTTCCTCTGCTGAAGACTTTCTTTACACTGCCTGTGTCACTTGCTATCTCTCCAGTTCCTGGGCAGCTTTGCCTTCAAAAACTATACCCAATGTGTATTTCCAAGAGGTTTGGGGTGTGTCTTTCTTAGAGCCATTGTTTTAATATTCAGCATTTTGGATTTTTAATGTCTCTTCCTTAGACAGTTATGAGTTTCAGTGGGTGCCTGGATTCTTGGAAATGTCTTTCTCTTCACGCTCCCCTGAGGATGATTTGTTTGCTTCTCACCTTCACCTTGGAAATGTGACCTTATATTTTTAAGCAGATTTTTCTGTCTCAGTTCAAATTGCAAAATTTCCAATCAGTTCAAAGTTTAAAGATCATATATTCAAAAATAAAGGGACATAGCCTCATGACAAATTCTGAAATGAAGTGCTAAATGACTGAAAAAAGGCACATGCTTTGTATAGCATCATGGAAATTTCGATACAGAAAGTAGTCACTTGGCCCATTGTATTTGTGCCATGATAGTAGCACCATTCTATTTTTAACCTCATTTCCCTGTGCTCAATATTTTTCTTTTTTGTGTTTACCTAATATCCCCATAAAGATCATTATTCACTCAACTTTATAGCAACTTGTTCTATAGATTAATAGTCTGTTGTATGGCAAAAGTAATTTTGTACTCTGCCTTTATACTTGTGCTAGTACTGAACATATACTCCCTTGTTAGATTTGCCAAAAAGTGGAAGTAGTCTATGACTATATGGGATTTCAAACATTTTCCGAATTTTGAACATGTATGTTGTGTTCCATCTATGCTTCTTTGCTCCAATGAATACAGTCTTCTCATCTTGGGTATCATGAAGGTAATTCCATAGCCACTTCACCACGGCTTCGGTGTCCTATGGTGAGGTTCCTGTTGTCTTATAAACACATCATCAGCCTCTTGCTTTTGTGTCCATTGCAATAAAAGCAGAATTCCAGGTGCCCTTCTTATGGTTTCTTCCACCAGCAGCCATATTTTATTTTAAAGTTTGTTTTTGTGCCCTTGACCTCTCTAAACCTTCATTTATTTTCAGAATGTTCTTACTTAGGGCAAAAATTTAATTAGGAATACAAGATATTACCAATGCCTGAGAACTAATCTCATTTTTATTTTACAAAATTCAACAGAATCTGCCTTTTCACGCATATTTGTGATGTTTAATTTTGTATCAAAACTTTTTTTAAAATCTCAAAATGAAAATTAACTTAAAAGGACTCTGATAAGGTGTTAGGAGGAGTACTAACTTAACTCCCTGTGGCAAACTTACTTGGAGACTAATAGGCAAATTTAGCAAGCTCTTAAAAATAACAGAGAAGGTAAGGGTGAGCTGCTGTTTTTGTGAGGCTAATGAGGGAGTGGTGTAAATCAAGCAACATGGTGATTTGCAATTCACGAGGTATCTCTTCCATCCCATGTGTTGCCAAAGGATTTATGTTAATAATGGGGTCAGGATTAAACTTGTTGTTGACAACAAAATTTGGGTCTATGTGTTCAGAAAAGTCATTCCAGGGAAGATCAAGATTTGACAGGTGAAACAAGAGGTAAACTGGAGCATCACATGTCAAAGCACAGAATGGTTAGATACTGTGACCTTATTTAGAGATCTGCAATCAGATTAGGCAAAATTAGATGAAAGGTA